>NC_135634.1:637000-1274000 GCF_053574225.1 Canis aureus
GGATACTCTATTCCACACCTGGGCCTCACTTTGACCGGGGACCTCTGGTCCCACTCTGGGCCTCAAACTAAACTGGTTACTCTGGTTCCCCCTCTGGGCCTCACCCTTACCTGGTGACTCTGGTCCCCCCGAGGGCTTCACTTGGACCTGGTGAATCTGGTCCTTACCTGGTCCTCACCTGGACCTGGTGACTCTGGTCACCACCTGGGTCTCAACTGGACTTGGTGAATCTTCTTGCCACCTGGGCCTCACCTGAACCTTGTGACTGTGGTCCCCCCCGGGACCTCACCTGGATCTGGTGGCTCTGGTTTCCATATGGGCTCTCCAGGACCTGGTTCCTGTGGTCTCCTTCTGGCCTCACCTGGAACAAAACGACTCTGATCCATATTTGGGCCTCACCTGGACCTGGTGACTCTGGTACTTACCTGGGCATCATTGGGACCTGGTAACTCTCTTCTATACCTGGACCTCACCTGGACCTGGTGACTTGAACCCTCTGGACCTCACCCTGACCTGGTGACTGTGCTCCCTCCTGGGCCTCACCTCAGCAGGGTGACTGGTTCCCACAGGGACCTCACCTGGACCTGGTGAATCTGGCCTCACATGGGCATCATGGGACCTGGTTACTCACTTTCACTTCGGGGCCTCACCTGGACCTAGCGACTCTCATCCCCCTCCGGGCCTCACCCTTACCTGGTGACTCTGGTCCCTCCCTGTGTTTCACTTGGACCTGGTGAATCTGGTCATTACCAGGACCTCACCTGGACCTGGTGACTCTGGTCACCACCTGAGTCTCACTTGGACATGTTGAATCTTTTTTTTTTAAATAAAATAATTTTTATTGGTGTTCAATTTACCAACATACAGAATAACACCCAGTTCTCATCCCGTCAAGTATCCCCCTCAGTGCCCGTCACCCACTCACCCACACCCCCCGCCCTTCTCCCCTTCCACCACCCCTAGCTTGTTTCCCTGGGTTGAGAGTCTTTATGTTCTGTTTCCCTTTCTGATATTTCCCACACATTTCTTCTCCCTTCCCTTATATTCCCTTTCACTTTTATTTATATTCCCCAAATGAATGAGAACATACACTGTTTGTCCTTCTCCGATTGACTTACTTCACTCAGCATAATACCCACCAGTTCCATCCACGTTGAAGCAAATGGTGGGTATTTGTGGTTTCTAATGGCTGAGTAATATTCCATTGTATATATAAACCACATCTTCTTTATCCATTCATCTTTCGATGGACACCGAGGCTCCTTCCACAGTTTGGCTATTGTGGACATTGCTGCTATAAACAGCGGGGTGCAGGTGTCCCACGTTCATTGCATCTGAATCATTGGGGTAAATCGCCAAAAGTGCAATTACTGGGTCGTAGGGCAGGACTATTTTTAACTCTTTGAGGAACCTCCACACCGTTTTCCAGAGTGGCTGCACCAGTTCACATTCCCACCAACAGTGTAAGAGGGTTCCCTTTTCTTTTCTTTTTTTTTTTGAGGGTTCCCTTTTCTCCGCAGCCTCTCCAACATTTGTGGTTTCCTTCCTTGTTAATTTTCCCCATTCTCACTGGTGTGAGGTGGTATCTCATTGTGGTTTTGATTTGTATTTCGCTGATGGCAAGTGATGCAGAACATTTTCTCATGTGCATGTTAGCCATGTCTATGTCTTCCTCTGTGAGATTTCTGTTCATGTCTTTTGCCCATTTCATGATTGGATTGTTTGTTTCTTTGGTGTTGAGTTTAAGAAGTTCTTTTAGATCTTGGAAACTAGCCCTTTATCTAATACGTCATTTGCAAATATATTCTCCCATTCTCTAGGTTGTCTTTGAGTTTTGTTGACTGTATCCTTTGCTGTGCAATAGCTTCTTATCTTGATGAAGTCACAATAGTTCATTTTTGCTTTTGTTTCTTTTGCCTTCGTGGATGTATCTTGCAAGAAGTTACTGTGGCCAAGTTCATAAAGGGTGTTGCCTGTGTTCTCCTCTAGGATTTTGATGGACTTTTGTCTCACATTTAGATCTTTCATCCATTTTGAGTTTAGGTTTGTGTATGGTGTAAGAGAGTGGTCTAGTTTCAATCTCCTGCGTTGGATGTCCAATTTTCCCAGCACCATCTATTGAAGAGACTGTCTTTCTTCCAATGGATAGTCTTTCCTCCTTTATCGAATATTAGTTGACCATAAAGTTCAGGGTCCACTTCTGGGTTCTCTATTCTGTTCCATTGATCTATGTGTGTTTTTGTGTCAGTACCACACTGTCTTGATGACCACAGCTTTGTAGTACAACCTGAAATCTGGCATTGTGATGCCCCCAGATATGGTTTTCTTTTTTAAAATTCCCCTGGCTATTCGGGGTCTTTCCTGATTCCACACAAATCTTAAAATAATTTGTTCTAACTCTCTGAAGAAAGTCCATGGTATTTTGATAGGGATTGCATTAAACGTGTATATTGCCCTGGGTAACATTGACATTTTCACAATATTAATTCTGCCAATCCATGAGCATAGAATATTTTTCCATCTCTTTGTGTCTTCCTCAATTTCTTTCAGAAGTGTTCTATAGTTTTTAGGGTATAGATCTTTTACCTCTTTGGTGAGATTTATTCCTAGGTATCTTATGCTTTTGGGTGCAATTGTAAATGGGATTGACTCCTTAATTTCTCTTTCTTCAGCCTCATTGTTAGTGTATAGAAATGCCATTGATTTCTGGGCATTGATTTTGTATCCTGCCATGCTACCAAATTGCTGTATGAGTTCTAGCAATCTTGGGGTGGAGGGTTTTGGGTTTTCTTTTTTCTTTTTTTTGGGGGGGGGCGTTTCTATGTAGAGTATCATGTAATCGGCGAAGAGGGAGAGTTTGACTTCTTCTTTGCCAATTTGAATGCCTTTAATGTCTTTTTGTTGTCTGATTGCTGAGGCTAGGACTTACAATACTATGTTGAATAGCAGTGGTGAGAGTGGATATCCCTGTCTTGTTCCTGATCTTAGGGGAAAGGCTGCCAGTGCTTCCCCATTGAGAATGATATTTCCTGTGGGCTTTACGTAGATGGCTTTTAAGATGTCAAGGAAAGTTCCCTCTATCTCTACACTCTGAAGAGTTTTGATCAGGAATGGATGCTGTATTTTGTCAAATGCTTTCTCTGCATCTAATCAAAGGATCATATGGTTCTTGGTTTTTCTCTTGCTGATATGATGAATCACATTGATTGTTTTACGAGTGTTGAACCAGCCTTGTGTCCTGGTGATAAATCCTACTTGGTCGTGGTGAATAATTTTCTTAATGTGCTGTTGGATCCTATTGGCTAGTATCTTGTTGAGAAATTTTGCATCCATGTTCATCAGGGATATTGGTCTGTAATTCTCCTTTTTGGTGGGGTCTTTGTCTGGTTTTGGAATTTAGGTGATGCTGGCATCATAAAACGAATTTGGAAGTACTCCATCTCTTTCTATCTTTCCAAACATCTTTAGTAGAATAGGTATGATTTCTTCTTTAAACGTTTGATAGAATTCCCCTGGGAAGCCATCTGGCCCTGGACTTTTGTGTCTTGGTAGGTTTCTGATGACTGCTTCAATTTCCTCCCTGGTTATTGGCCTGTTCAGGTTTTCTATTTCTTCCTGTTCCAGTTTTGGTAGTTTGTGGCTTTCCAGGAACGCGTGCATTTCTTCTAGATTGCCTAATTTATTGGCGTATAGCTGTTCATAATATGTTTTTAAAATCGTTTGTATTTCCTTGTTGTTGGTAGTGATCTCTCCTTTCTCATTTATGATTTTATTAATTTGAGTCTTCTCTCTCTTCTTTTTAATAAGGTTGGCTAATGGTTTATCTATCTTATTAATTCTTTCAAAGAACCAACTCCTCGTTCCATTGATCTGTTCCACAGTTCTTTAGGTCTCGATTTCCTTGAGTTCTGCTCGAATTTTAATTAACTCTCTTCTTCTGCTGGGCGTGCGGTCAATCTGCTGTTTATTCTCTAGCTCCTTTATGTGTAAGGTTAGCTTTTGTATTTGAGTTCTTTCCAGTTTTTGAATGGATGCTTGTATTGCGATGTATTTCCCCCTTAGGACTGCTTTTGCTGCATCCCAAAGATTTTGAACGGTTGTATCTTCATTCTCATTAGTTTCCATGAATCTTTTTAATTCTTCCTTAATTTTCTGGTTGACCCTTTCATCTTTTAGCCGGATGGTCCTTAACCTCCACGTGTTTGAAGTCCTTCCATACTTCTTGTGATTTAGTTCTAATTTCAAGGCATTATGTTCTGAGAATATGCAGGGGACGATCCCAATCTTTTGGTATCGATTCAGACCCGATTTGTGACCCAGTATGTGGTCTATTCTGGAGAAAGTTCCATGTGCACTTGAAAAGAATGTGTATTCAATTGAGTTTGGATGTAAAGTTCTGTAGATATCTGTGAAATCCATCTGGTCCAGTGTATCATTTAAAGCTCTTGTTTCTTTGGAGATGTTGTGCTTAGAAGACCTATCGAGGGTAGATAGAGCTAGATTGAAGTCACCAAGTATGAGTGTATTATTATCTAAGTATTTCTTCACTTTGGTTATTAATTGGTTTAAATATTTGGCAGCTCCCACATTAGGGGCATATATATTTAGGATTGTTAAGTCCTCTTGTTGGATAGATACTTTAAGTATGAGATAGTGTCCCTCTTCATCTCTCACTACAGTCTTCGGGGTAAATTTTAGTTTATCTGATATAAGGATGGCTACCCCTGCTTTCTTTTGAGGACCATTTGAATGGTAAATGGTTCTCCAACCTTTTATTTTCAGGCTGTAGGTGTCCTTCTGTCTAAAATGAGTCTCTTGTAGACAGCAAATAGTTGGGTCCTGCTTTTTTATCCAGTCTGAACCTGCGCCTTTTCATGGGGTCATTAAGCCCGTTCACATTCAGAGTCACTATTGACAGATATGAGTTTAGTGTCATCATGATATCTATTCAGTCCTTATTTTTGTGGATTGTTCCGCTGAATTTCTTCTTAAAGGGGAATTTTAAGAGTCCCCTTAAAATTTTTTGCAGAGCTGGTTTGGAGGTCACATATTCTTTCAGTTCCTGCCTGTCTTGGAAGCTCTTTATCTCTCCTTCTATTTTGAATGGGAGCCTTGCTGGATAAAGTATTCTTGGTTGCATGTTCTTCTCATGGAGGACCCTGAATATATCCTGCCAGCCCTTTCTGGCCTGCCAGGTCTCTGTGGAGAAGTCTGCTCTTACCCTTATACTCCTCCTCATAAAAGTCATGGATTTCTTGTCTCTTGCTGCTTTAAGGATCTTCTCTTTATCTTTGGAATTTGCAAGCTTCACTATTACATGTTGAGGTGTTGAACGGTTTTTACTGATTTTAGGGGGGGATCTCTCTATTTCCTGGATCTGAATGCCTGTTTCCCTTCCCAGATTAGGAAAGTTTTCAGCTAGAATTTGTTCAAATACATATTCTGTCCCTCTGTCCATTTTGGCGCCATCGGGAACCCCAATTACATGTAGGTTTTTCTTCCTCAGGCTGTCGTTTATTTCCCTTAATCTGTCTTCCTGGTCTTTTAATTGTGTGTCTCCTTTTTCCTCAGTTTCCCTCTTTGCCATCAACTTGTCTTCTATGTCACTCACTCGTTCTTCTACCTCATTAACCCTGATCGTTAGGACTTCTAGTTTGGATTGCATCTCATTCAATTGATTTTTAATTTCGGCCTGACTGGATCAAAATTCTGCAGTCATGAAGTCTCTTGAGTCCTTTATGCTTTTTTCTAGAGCCACCAGTAGCTGTATAATAGTGCTTCTGAATTTGCTTTCTGACATTTAATTGTTATCCAGATTTTGTAACTCTGTGGGAGAGACGACTCTTTCTGATTCTTTCTTTTGAGGTGAGGTTTTCCTTCTAGTCATTTTCCTGAGTGCAGAGTGGCCAAAAGAAATTGTATTGGGAAAAGGAGAAAAAGAGAGGAGAGAAAGAAGGAAAGAAAAGAGAAAAACGAAAAAGAATAAAGGAAGACAGAAGGAAATAGAGAATAAAAAGAGAAAGAAAAAGGGATCCCTGGGTGGCGCAGTGGTTTGGCGCCTGCCTTTGGCCCAGGGCACAATCCTGGAGACCCTGGAACGAATCCCACATCTGGCTCCCGGTGCATGGAGCCTGTTTCTCCCTCTGCCTGTGTCTCTGCCTCTCTCTCTCTGTGTGTGTGTGACTATCATAGATAAATAAAGAAATTTTAAAAATTGAGAAAGAAAAAGAAAGAAATGGGGGAAAAGGGGAGGGCAAAGTAATCAGAAATTAAAAAAAACATGGAGGAGTATCTTCTGATTCTGTATACTTTAAGTCTCTTGACTTCTCCTGGAACTTGTCCATCTAGCAGTTCTTCTGGGGAAGGGGCCTGTTGTGCTGATTTTCAGGTGTTAGCACTTGGGGGAGCTGCTCTGCCCCCTGCCTGGTGCAGGGCTCAGTGGGGGTTGTTTACCCCGTGAGGCCCCTGGAGGAACAACCCCAGTGGCGGGGCCAGTTCTGGAAACCTGGATTCATCCCCCACAGAAACTCTGAAGCACTCCGCCCGCAGGGCCTGGAGATCTGCTCAGCTCGGTGCAGGAGCGTCCTTGCTGTCCAGGGCCCTCCCGGCCTCTGCCTGTCCCGGGGAGGCTGGATCCTGGCCTGTGTCCGCTGCCTGAGCCCCTCTGAGCTGCTCCGGGTCTCGCTGTGTGCGCTGCAGCCCTTAGGGAGCTCGGCGCACTCTCCTGTGTGGGCAGGTGTCTGTTAATGTCCCAGGGAGCCCGAGGGCATCCCCGACCTCCTGGGGTCCTGCTCTAACTCCCTGCGGGCGCCTTTCTAACCAGGAAGGTTGGTGCAGATCCTGCTCCTCCGGGACGGGGCTCTCCTGTCCTGGGGACACTCGCCACGGCCTCAGCCCAGCTCCTCGCGGCCCCTCCCCCTCGGAGGCCTTTTGTTTCTTTATTTCTTTTTCCCCGTCTTCCTACCTTGATAGAAGCATGAACTCTTCTCACTGTAGCGTTCCAGCTGGTCTCTCTTTAAATCCCAGGCCGAATTCGTAGATTTTCATGATGATTTGAAGGTTTTCTAGGTAATTTGGTGGAGACAGGTGATTTGGGGACCCTACTCTTCAGCCATCTTGCCCCTCCTCAGACTTGGTGAATATTGTTGCCACCTGGGCCTCACATGGACCTTGTGACTGTGGTCCCCACTTGGACCTCACCTGGATCTGGAGACTCTGGTTCCATATGGGGCTCTCCTGGACCTGGTTCCTGTGGTCGCCTTCTGGCCTCACCTGGAACAAAACGACTTTGATCCATATTTGGGCCTCACCTGGACCTAGTGACTCTGGTCCTTACCTGGGTATCACTGGGACCTGGTTACTCTCTTCTATACCTGGGCCTTACCTGGACCTGGTGACTCTGCTCCTAACCTGGGCATCATTGGGACCTGGTTACTCTCTTCTATACCGGGGCCTCACCTGGACCTGGTGACTCTGGTTACTCTCTGGAACTCACCCTGACCCGGTGACTGCGGTCCCACCTGGGCCTCACCTCGATGAGGTGACTGGTTCCCACAGGGACTTCACCTGGCCCTGGTGAATCTGGTCCTCACATAGGAATCATGGGACCTGGTTACTCAGTTCCACATCAGGGCGTCACCTGGATCTAGTGACTGCTATCCCCCTCTGGGCCTCACCCTGACGTGGTGACTCTGGTCCCCACCTGGATATGACCTGGACTGGGTGACACTGGTCCCCCTCTGGCACTCACCAGGAGCTGGGGACTCTGGTCCTCAACTGGGCCTCAACAGGACCTGGTGAATCTACTCCTCACTTAGGCCTCGTCTAGACTTTGTGACTCTATTCCCACCTGGGCATCAATGGGACATGGTTACTCTGTTCCCCACCAAGGACTCACCTGGAACCGATAACTTTGCTCCACACATTGGCCTCACCTGGCCCTGATGACACTGTCCCCCCCACATAGGCCTCAATCAGGACCTGGTGACTGTGGTCCCCACCTGGATCTCAACTGGACCTGGTGACTCTCGTTCCCACATGAACCACACCTGGACCTGGTGACTGTGGTGTACTTCTAGCCTCATATTTACCTGGTGACTCAGGTCCCCACCAAGGCCTCACCTGGATCTGGTGTCTCTGGCCTGCAGGTTGGCCTCACCTGGACCTGGTGAGTGGGGTTGCCACCTGGGCCTCACCCATACCTGGTGACTCAGGTCCCCACGTGCGCCTCACCTGGACCTGGTGAATCTGGTCCCCATCTGGGCATCACCCAGTCCTAGTGACTTTGTTCCCCACCTGGACCTGATTGCTGTGGACTCCTTCTTCGCCTCACCTGAAACTGGTGACTCTGATCCTATCTGCGCCTCCCCCAGATGTGGTGACTCTGGTCCTCACCTAGGCATCATTGGGACCTGGTTACTCTGTTCCATACCTGAGCCTCACCTGGACATGATGACTGGAACCCCTCTGGGCCTCACCCTGACCTGATGACTCTGGTACCCATCTGGATGTCACCTGGACCAGGTGATTCTGGTACCCTCTAGGGCTAAACCAGACCTGGTGACTCTGGTCCTCAACTGGGCCTCACCTGGACCTAGTGAATATGCTCTGCACCTGGGCCTCATTTCAACCTGGTGACTCTGGTCCCTACCTGGGAATCATCAGGACATGGTTCATCTATTCCACACTGGGACTCACCTGGAACTGGTAACTCTGGTCCTCACTTTGGCCTCTTCTGTACCAGGTGACTCTGGCCCCACCTGGACCTCACCTGGAACTGGTGATTCTGATCCTCAGCATGGCTTCACCTGACCTGGAGACTGTAGTTCCCACCGGGACTACACCTGGACCTCATGTCACTGGTCCCCACCTGGGCCTCATCTGGACCTGGTATCTCTGGTACCCACCTGGGTAGCATCAGGAAATGGTTACACTGTTCCCTAACAGGGACCCACCTGGACCTGTTAACTCTGGTCTTCACCTGGGCCACACCTGGATGGTGACTCTGGTTCCCACTTGGGTCTCACCTGGACCGGGTGAGTCTGATCCCCACCTCGACCTCACATGTAACTGGTGACTCTCATTACCACATGGACCTCATGTGGACCAGGTGGCTGCAGTGTTTCTAGCTTCTAATTTCCCTGGTGACTCTGGTCCCCACCAGGGCCTCACAGGGACATGGTGAGTGTGGTTGCCACCTGCACCTCATCTGGACCTGGTGATTCTTTTCTGCACCTGAGACTACCCTGGATCTGGTGACTGTGGTCCCCACCTGGGCCTCACTTGGACCTGGTGACTCTGATCCCCATCTGGGCCTCATCTGGCCCTGTTGACCATGATCCTCAACTGGGCATAATTGGGACCCGGTTACTGTGTTCCACAACTGGACCTCACCTGGACCAGGTGACTCTGGTCCCCCTCGGGGTCTCACCCTGACCTGATGACTGTGAATTCCACTTTGGCCTGACTTGGACCTGCTGACACTGGTTGCCACCTGCGCCTCACCTCGAACAGTTGACTTTGGTCCTTTCAAGGGCCTCCCCTGTACCTGGTGATCCTGGTCCCCACCTGGGCCTCACCTGGACGTGGTGACTGTTGTCACCACCTGGGATTCACCTGGACCTGGTTACTGTGTTCCACACCTGCGCCTCATGTACACCTGTTGACCATGGTCCCCAGCCGGCCTCACATGGACCTTTGCCTCTGGTCCCCACATGGGCTTCACCTGGATCTGGTGACTCTGGTCCCCACCTGGACCTCTCCTGGACCTGGTGACTCTCTTTCCAACATGGACCTCACCTGTTTCTGGTGACTCTGGTACTCAGTTTGGCCTCACCTGGACCTGGTGACTCTCGTCCCCACTTTGACCTAATTCAGACCTGGTGAATCTTGTCCCCACCTAGGCCTCACCCAGACCTGGTGACTCTTGTCCCCAGCTATGCCTCAATTCGACCTGATGAATCTGGTCCTCACGTGGGCCACACATGGACCTGGTGAATCTGATCCCCACCTGTACTTCACCTGGATCTGGTGACTCTGGTCCACACCTGGGCCTCACGTGTACCTGGTAACTCTGGTCCTCACCAGACCCTCATCTGGATCTGGTGACTCTGGTCCCCACCTGGACCTCTCCTGGACCTGGTGACTCTCTTTCCAACATGGACCTCCCCTGGATCTGGTGGCTCTGGTCCTCAGTTTGGCCTCACCTGGACCTGGTGACTCTCGTCCCCACTGTAACTTAACTCAGACCTGGTGAATCTTGTCCCCACCTAGGCCTCACCCAGACCTGGTGACCCTTGTCCCCAGTTGTGCATCAATTCGACCTGATGTATCTTGTCCTCACGTGGGCCTCACATGACCTGGGACTCAGCTGGATAAAGTGGCTCTGATTCCCACATGGGGCTCACCTGATACTGGTGACTGTGGTCTCCTTCTATGCCTCACCAGGACTTGGTGATTCTGATCCCCATCTGGGAATTGCATGACCCTAGTAACTCTGGTCCTCACCTAGGCATTATTGGGACCTGGATACTCTATTCGACACCTGGGCCTCACTTTGATCGGGGACCTCTGGTCCCACTCTGAGCCTCAATCTAAACTGGTTACTCTGGTTCCCTTTCTAGGACTCACTCTTACCTGGTGATTCTGGTCCCCCCCTGGGCTTCACTTGGACCTGGTGAATCTGGTCATTACCGGGTCCTCTCCTGTACCTGGTGACTCTGCTCACCACCTGGGTCTCATCTGAACTTGGTGAATCTTTTTGACACCTGGGCCTCACCTGGACCTTGTGACTGTGGTCCCCACCTGGACCTCACCTGGATCTGGTGGCTCTGGTTCCCATATGGGGCTCTCCTGGACTTCGTTCCTGTGGTCTCCTTTGGCCTCACCTGGAACAATACGACTCTGATCCATATTTGGGCCTCGCCTGTACCTGGTGACTCTGGTCTTTACCTGGGCATCATTGGGACCTGGTTACACTCTTCTCTACCTGGGCCTCCCATGGACCTGGTGACTCTGGTCACCCTCTGGACCTCACCCTGACCTGGTGACTGTGGTCCCACATGGGCCTCACCTGGATGAGATGACTGGTTCCCACAGAAACCTCACCTGGACCTGGTGAATCTGGTGCTCACATGGGCATCATGGGACCTGGTTACTCAGTTCCACATCGGGGCCTCACCTGGAACTAGTGAATCTCGTCCCAATCTGGGCCTCACCCTGACGTGGTGACTCTGGTCCCCACCTGGATATCACCAGAACTGGGTGACTCTGGTCACCCTCTGGGCCTCATCCGGAGCTGGAGACTCTGGTCCTCAACTGGACCTCAACAGGATCTGGTGAATCTACTCCTAACTTAGGCCTCGTCTGGAGCTTGTGAAACTGGTCCCATCTCAGAAACAATGGGATATGGTTACTCTGTTCCCCCCTGGACTCACCTGGACCTGATAACTTTGCTCCACACTTTGGCCGCACCTGGCCCTGATGACTCCAGGCCACACACCTAGGCCTCAATCAGGACCTTGTGACTGTGGTCCCCACCTGGGGCTCACCTGGACCTGGTGACTCTCGTTCCCACATGAACCACACCTGGACCTGGTGACTGTGGTGTCCTTCTAGCTTCACATTTAACTGGTGACTCAGGTCCCCACCAGGGCCTCACCTAGAACTGGTGACTATGGCCTGCAGGTTGGCCTCACCTGGACCTGGTGAGTGGGGTTGCCACCTGGGCCTCACCCATACCTGGTGACTCAGGTCCCCATGTGGGCCTCACTTGGACCTGGTGAATCTGGTCTTTACCTGGTCCTCACCCAGACCTGGTACTCTGGTCACCCCATGGGCCTCACCTGGACCTGGTGAGTCTGGTCCCCATCTGGGCCTCACCCACTCCTGGTGACTTTGTTCCCCACCTGGACCTGATTGCTGTGGACTCCTTCCTTGCCTCACCTGGAACAGGTGACTCTGATCGTATCTGGGCCTCACCCAGATCTGGTGACTCTGGTCTTCACTTGGGCATCATTGGAACCTGGTTACTCTGTTCCACACCTGAGCCTCATCCGGACATGATGACTCTGGAACCCCTCTGGACCTCACCCTGACCTGATGACTCTGGTCCCCATCTGAATGTCACCTGGCCCAGGTGATTCTGGTACCCCTCTAGCCCTCAACTAGACCTGGTGACTCTGGTCCTCAACTGGGCCTCACCTTGACCTAGTGAATATGCTCCCCACCTAGGCCTCATCTCGATGACATGATACTCTACATAGAAAACCCAAAAGTCTCCATCCCAAGATTGCTAGAACTCATACAGCAATTCAGTAGCGTGGCAGGATACAAAATCAATGCCCAGAAATCAGTGGCATTTCTATACACTAACAATGAGACTGAAAAAAGAGAAATTAAGGAGTCAATCCCATTTACAATTGCACCCAAAAGCATAGGATACTTAGGAATAAACCTAACCAAAGTTGTAAAGGACCTATACCCCCAAAACTATAGAACACTTCTGAAAGAAATTGAGGAAGACACAAAGAGACGGAAAAATATTCCATGCTCATGGATTGGCAGAATTAATATTGTGAAAATGTCAATGTTACCCAGGGCAATATACACGTTTAATGCAATCCCTATCAAAATACCATGGACTTTCTTCAGAGAGTTAGAACAAATTATTTTAAGATTTGTGTGGAATCAGGAAAGACCCCGAATAGCCAGGGGAATTTTAAAAAAGAAAACCATATCTGGGGGCATCACAATGCCAGATTTCAAGTTGTACTACAAAGCTGTGGTCATCAAGACAGTGTGGTACTGGCACAAAAACAGACACATAGATCAGTGGAACCGAATAGAGAACCCAGCAGTGGACCCTGAACTTTATGGTGAATATTCTTTAAAGGAGGAAAGACTATCCATTGGAAGAAAGTCTCTTCAATAAATGGTGCTGGGAAAATTGGACATCCACATGCAGAAGAATGAAACTAGACCACTCTCTTTCACCATACACAAAGATAAACTCAAAATGGATGAAAGATCTAAATGTGAGACAAGATTCCATCACAATCCTAGAGAAGAACACAGGCAACACCCTTTTTGAACTCGGCCATAGTAACTTCTTGCAAGATACATCCACGAAGGCAAAAGAAACAAAAGCAAAAATGAACTATTGGGACTTCATCAAGATAAGAAGCTTTTGCACAGCAAAGGATACAGTCAACAAAACTAAAAGACAACCTACAGAATGGGAGAAGATATTTGCAAATGACATATCAGATAAAGGGTTAGTTTCCAAGATCTATAAAGTACTTATTAAACTCAACACCAAAGAAACAAACAATCCAATCATGAAATGGGCAAAAGACATGATGAGAAATCTCACAGAGCAAGACATAGTCATGGCCAACATGCATATGAGAAAATGCTCTGCATCACTTGCCATCAGGGAAATACAAATCAAAACCACAATGAGATACCACCTCACACCAGTGAGAATGGGGAAAATTAACAAGGCAGGAAACAACAAATGTTGGAGAGGATGCGGAGAAAAGGGAACCCTCTTATACTGTTGGTGGGAATGTGAACTGGTGCAGCCACTCTGGAAAACTGTGTGGAGGTTCCTCAAAGAGTTAAAAATAGGCCTGCCCTACAACCCAGCAATTGCACTGTTGGGGATTTACCCCAAAGATACAGATGCAGTGAAACGCCGGGACACCTGCACCCCGATGTTTATAGCAGCAATGGCCACGATAGCCAAACTGTGGAAGGAGCCTCGGTGTCCAACGAAAGATGAATGGATAAAGAAGATGTGGTTTATGTATACAATGGAATATTACTCAGCTATTAGAAATGACAAATACGGGATCCCTGGGTGGCGCAGCGGTTTGGCGCCTGCCTTTGGCCCAGGGCGTGGTCCTGGAGACCCGGGATCGAATCCCACGTCGGGCTCCCGGTGCATGGAGCCTGCTTCTCCCTCTGCCTGTGTCTCTGCCTCTCTCTCTCTCTCTCTGTGACTATCATAAATAAATAAAAATAAAAAAAAAGAAATGACAAATACCCACCATTTGCTTCAACGTGGATGGAACTGGAGGGTATTATGCTGAGTGAAGTAAGTCAGTCGGAGAAGGACAAACATTATATGTTCTCATTCATTTGGGGAATATAAATAATAGTGAAAGGGAATATAAGGGAGGGGAGAAGAAATGTGTGGGAAATATCTGAAAGGGAGACAGAACGTAAAGACTGCTAACTCTGGGAAACGAACTAGGGGTGGTAGAAGGGGAGGAGGGCGGTGAGTAGGAGTGAATGGGTGACGGGCACTGGGGGTTATTCTGTTTGTTAGTAAATTGAACACCAATAAAAAAAAAAGAATCGAAATGAATCGAATTGAATCCAAAAGAATTGAATCGAATCGAACAGTATCGAATCGAATCCAAAGAATCGAATCAAATCGAAAAGAATCGAATCGAAAAGAATCGAATCGAAATGAAAAGAATCCAATTGTATTGAATCAAATCGTAAACAATCAAATTGAGTCGAATCGAAAAGAATCAAATTGAATCGAATCGAAAAGAATCGAATGGTATCGAATTGAATCGAAAAGAATCGAATCATATCTAATTGAATTGAAAAGAATCAAATCAAATCAAATCGAATCGAATCGAAAAGAATCGAATCGTATAGAAAAGAATAGAATCGAATAGCATTGAAAAGAATCGAATCGAATCGAAAAGAATCGAATCGAATTGAAAAGAATCGAATCGAACCGAAAAGAATAAAATCGAATGGAATTGAATCAAGTTGAATTGAATCGAAAAGAATTGAATTGAATCGAAAAGAATCGAATAGATTCGAATCAAATCGAATCGAAAAAATTCAAAACGAATCTAATCAGATCGAATGGAAAAGAATCGAATCGAATCGAAAAGAATTGAATCGAATCTAACCGAATCGAAAATAATTGAATGGATCGAATCAAAAAGAATCGAATCGAATTGATTCGCATCAAAAAGAATTGAATCGAATGGAATTGAATCGAATCGAATTGAATCTAAAAGAATCGAATTGAATCGAAAAGAATCAAATAGATTCGAATTGAAACAAATCGAAAAAAATCAAAACGAATCGAATCAGAGTGGAAAAGAATTGAATCAAATCGAAAAGAATCGAATCGAATCGAACTGAATCGAAAAGAATCAAATAGATCGAATCAAAAAGAATCGAATCGATTCGAAATGAATCGAGTAGAATCGAATCGAAGCGAAAAGAATCAAATCGAAAAGAATCAAATCGAATCAAATTGAAAAGAATCTAATCAAATCGAAAAGAATCAAATCGAAACGAAAAGAATCGTATCGAATCGATCGAAAAGATCAAATTGAAAAGAATCGAATCAAATCGAAAAGAATCAAATCGAATCATATTGAATCAAAAAGAATCAAATCGAATCGAATCAAAAAGAATAGAATCGTATTTAATTGAATCGAAAAGAATCTAATCGAATTGAATCAAAAAGAATCGAATCGAATCAAAAAGTATCGAATCGAATCGAATCGAAAAGAATAGAATCGAATCAAAAAGAATCGAATTGAATAGCATCGAAACGAATCGAATCAAAATGAAAAGAATCTAATCGAATCGTATCGAATGGAATCGAAAAGAATCGAATCATGTCGAATTGAATCGAAAAGAATCAAATCGAATAGAACCGAAAAGAATCATATCGAATCGAATCGAATCGAAAAGAATCAAATCGAATCTTATGTACTCGAATCAAAAAGAATCGAGTCGATTCAAATCAAAAATATCAAACCGAATCGAAAAGAATCGCATCGAAATGAATCGATTCAACTCAAAAATAATCAAATTGAATCAAAACAATTTGAATCGATACGAAACGAATTGAATCGAAAATAATAGAATTGAATTGAACCGAATCGAAATGAAAATAATCAAATTGAATCGAATTGAAAATAATCGAATCAAATCAAATCGAAAATAATTGAATCGAATCTAATCGAAAATAATCGATTCGCATTGAATCGAATCGAAAATAATCAAATCGAAAGTAATCTTATCGAATTGAATTGAATTGAAAATAATGAAATCGAATCGAAAATAATCAAATCGAAAGTAATCTTATCGAATCGAAAATAATCGAATCGAATCAAATCAAATCGAAAATAATTGAACCGAATCGATTGAATTGAGTTGAAAATAATCGAACTGAATCGATCGAATTGAATCGAAAATAATCGAATCGAATCGAAAAGAATCGAATCGAAAAGAATCGAATCGATTCAAATCGAAAATAATCGAATCGAATCGAAAATAATCGAATCAAATAAAAATAATTGAATCGAATTGAATTGAAAATAATCAAATCGAATGCAATCGAATCGAATCAAATCGAATCGAAAAGAATCGAATCAAATCGAATCGATAATAATCGAATCGAATCAAAAATTATCGATTCGCATTGAATCAAATAGAATCGAAAAGAATCGAATCAAATTGAATCGAAAATAATCGAATCGAATCGAAAATAATTGAATCAAATTGAAAATAATCGAATCGAAAATAATCGAATCGAATCAAAAAGAATCGAATCAAATCGAATCGATAATAATCGAATCGAATCATTGAATCGAATCAAAACGAAAATAATCAAATTGAATCGAAAATAATCGAATCGATCGAAAATAATCGAATCGAATCTAAAATAATCGAATCGAAAAGAATCGAATCGATTCGAATCGAAAATCGAATCGAATCCAAAAGAATCGAATCGAATCAAAAATAATTGATTTGCATCGTAATTAATCGAATCAAATCGAATCTTTTTCAATTTGTTTCAATTCAATTTGATTCGATTCTTTTCTATTCTATTTGATTCAATGCGAATCGATTCTTTTCAACTGCATCAATTCTTTTCGATTCGCTTCTTTTCGATGTCATTTGATTTGATTCTGTTCGATTCGATTCAATTCAATTCGATTTTTATCGATTTGATTAGATTCTTTTCGATTTGATTCGATTTGATTCTTTTCACTTCGATTCGTTTCGATTAGATTTTTTTCAATTTGATTCTTTTTGATTCAATTAGATTCTTTTCGATTTGATTCGATTCGATTCTTTTCGATTTGATTTGATTCGATTCTTTTCTATTCAATTCGAATCAAATCCTTTCAATTCGATTCGATTCGATTCAATTATTCAAATCGAAAAGAATGGAAATGAAGAGAATCGAATCGAATCGACAATAATTGAATTGAATCAATCGAATCAAAAACAATCAAATAGAATGGAAACGAAAACAATCGAATCGAATCGAAAAGAATCTAATTGAATCGAAAATAATTGAATCAAATAGAATAGAATCAAAAATAATCGAACCGAATCGAACCGAAAATAATCGAATTGAATCAAATCGAAATATCGACTCGTATCGAATTGAATCGAATCGAAAATAATCGAATTGAATTGAATCGAAAATAATCAAATCGAATTGAAAATAATCGAATCGAGTTTAAAATAATCGAATCGAAAATAATCAAATCGATTCGAATGGAAAATAATCAAAACGAATTGAAAAGAATTGAATCGAATCGAAAATAATCAAATCGAATCGAAAATAATCGAATCGAGTTTAAAATAATCGAATCGAAAATAATCAAATTGATCGAAAATAATCCAATCGAAAAGAATCGAATTGATTCGAATAGAAAATAATCGAATCAAATCGAAAAGAATTGAATCGAATCAAATTGAAAGTAATCGAATCAAAAATAATCGAATCGAATCAAATCGAATCGAATCGAAAATAATAGAACCGAATCAAATCAAATTGAATCGAAAATAATCGATTCGAATCAAACCAAATTGAATCGAAAATAATTGAATTGAATAGAAAACAATCTAATCGAATCAAAAATAATTGAATCGAATCGAAAATAATCTAATCGAATCCAATCAAATCGAATCAAAAATAATCAAATTGATTTGAATTGAATCAAAAATAATTGCATCAAATCAAATTGAATCGAAAATAATTGATTCGCATCGAATCAAATCGAAAATAATCCAATCGAATTGAATCGAAAATAATTGAATCAAATCGAAAATAATCAAATAGATCGAAAATAATCCAATCGAAAAGAATTGAATTGAATCAAATCGAATCGAAAATAATCGAATCGAATCAAATCAAATCAAAAATAATCGATTTGCATCGAATTGAAAATAATTGAATCGAAATGAATTGAAAACAATCGATCAACTCGAAAAGAATCGAATCAAACCGAAAAGAATCGAATCGAAAAGTATCAAATTGAATCGAATTGAATCGAATCGAATCGAGCAGAATTGAATCGAATCGAATCGAATTGAATCAAATAGAAAAGAATAGAATCTAAACGGAAAAAATCGAATCAAATCGAAAAGAATAGAATCGAATCGAAAAGAATAGAATCGATTCGAAAAGATTCTAATCGAATTGAATCAAATCAAAAGAATCGAATCGAAAAAAATCGAATCGAATCGAAAACAATCGAATCGAAATGAAAGATTTGAATCGAATTGAATCGAATCGAAAGGAATCAAATCGAATCAAAAAATCGAATAGAATCGAAAAGAATAGAATCGAATCGAATTGAAGAGAATCGAATCGAAAAGAATAGAATCGTATCAAATCGATGGAAAAGAATCGAATCGAATCGAATCGAAAAAAATCAGGTCGAATTGAAAAGAATTGAATCGAATCGTAAAGAATCGAATTGAATCGCATCGAAAAGATTTGAATCTAATCGAACTGAAAAGAATCGAATCGAAACGAATCGAATCAAAAAGACTCGAACCGAATCGAATCGAAAAGAATCGAATCGAATCAAATTGAATTGAATAGAAAAGAATCTATAGAATCGAAAAGAATCGAATCGATAAGAATCGAATTGAAAAGAATTGAATTGATTTGAATCGAAAAGAATTGAATCGAATCGAATCGAATCAAAAAGAATCGAGGGCAGCCCCAGTGGCGCAGCGGCTTAGCGCTGCCTGCAGCCCGGGGCATGATCCTGGAGACCTGGGATCGAGTCCCACATCGGGCTTCTGCATGGAGCCTGCTTCTCCTTCCTCCTGTGTCTCTGCCTCTCTCTATGTCTATCATAAATAAATTTTAAAAATCTTTAAAAAAATAAAAATAAAGAATTGAATCGAATCAAATCCCTAACCCTAACCCCTAACCCCTAACACTAAACCTATCCTAACCCTAACCCTTAACCCTAACCCTTAACCCTAACCCTAACCATAATACTAACCCTAACCCTAACCCCTAAACCCTAACCCTAACCCGAACACTAACCCTAAACTTAAGCCGTACCCTAACCCTAACCCATACCCTAACCCTAACAGGTACCCTAACACTAAACTGTACCCCAACCCTAACCCGTATCCTAACCCTTACCCTAACCCGTGCACTAACCCGTCCCCTAACCCTAACCCTAACCAGTACTCTAACACTAACCCTTACCCTAACCTGTACCCTAACCCGTATCCTAACACTAACCCTAACACATACCTAACCATAACCATAACCATAACCTCTAACCCTAACCCTAACCCTAACACCTAACCCTAACCCTAAACCCTAACCCATAAACCTAACCCTAAAACAAAACCTAACCCTAAATCCAAACCAAAACCTAACCCTAACCCCTAACCCTAATCTTAATCCCTACCCCTACCCCTAACCTGAACCCCTAACCACTAACCCTAAACCTAACCCTAACCCTTAACCCTAACCCTAACCCTAATCCTAACACTAACCCAAACCCTAACACTAACCCTAACATTAAGCCCTAACCTTAACCCTAACACTAACACTAACACTAACCCTAACACCTAACCCCTAACCCTAACCCTTAACACTAACCCTTAACCCTAACCCTACCCCTAACCCCTAACCCTAACACTATCCCTAACCCTTAAACCTAACACTTAACCCTAACACTAAACCTAACACTAACCGCTAACCCTAACCCTAACACTAACCCTAACCCCTAACTCTAAACCTAACCCTAAACCTAACCTGAAACCTAACCCATACACTAACCTGTACCCTAACCCTAACACTCACCCATAAACTAAACCTAACCCTAACCTATACCCTAAATCTAACCCGTACCCTAAACCTAACCCTAACCCGTACCCTAACCCATACCCTAACCCTATCCCGTACAGTAACCCTATCCCTAACCCTTACACTAACCATAACCCATAACCTAACCCTAACCCGCACCCGTACCCTAAACTGTACCCTAACCCTAAACCATACCCTAACCCAAACCTGTACCCTAACCCTAACCGTAACCCGTACTCTAACGGTAACCCGTACCCTAACCCTAAACCTAACCCTAACCCCTAACCCTAACACTAACCCTAACCCCTCACCCTAACCCTAACCCTAACACTAACCCTAACCTTAACCCTAAACCTAACCCGAAACCTAACCCATACACTAACCCGTAACCTAACACTAACCCTAACCCGTACCCTAACCCTAACACTAACCCTAACCCGTACCCTAACCAGTACCCTAACCCTAACCCCTAACAATGACCACTAACGCTATCTGTAACCCTTAACCTCAACACTTAACCCTAAACCTAACCCTAACCCTTACCCTAACCCATACCCTAACCCTAACCGAAAACTAACTGTAACCCGTACCCTAACCCTAACCCGTACCCTAACCCTAAACCATACCCTAACCCCAACCCTAACCCGTACATTAACCCTAACCTGTATCTTAACCCTAACCCGTACCCTAACCCTAACACGTAACCTAAATCTAACCCTGACCCTAACCCAAACAATACACTAACCCTAATCCTAACCCATGCCCTAAACCTTATGCTAACCCCAACCCTAACGCTAACCCGTACACTAACCCTAAATGGTGCCCTAACACTAAGCCTAACCCGTACCCTAATCCTAACCTTAAAACTAACCCTAACCCGTACCCTAACCCTATACCGTACCCTACCCTAACCCTAACCATAACCCGTACCCTAACACTGAAACTACCTCTAAACCTAACCCTAACTCTAATCATAACCCTAACACTAACCCTAAACCTAACCCTAACCCTAACCTAACCCTAACCCTCACCCTAACCATATCCCTGAACGTAAACTAAACCTAACCCTGATCCTAACACTAACCCATAAACTAAACCTAACCCTAACCCTAACCCTAAACAGTACCCTAACCCTAACTCAAACATGTACCTTAACCCTAACACTAACCCTAAACCTAACCCTAAGCTGTACCCTAACCATAACCCTAACCCTAACCCAAAACCTAACCCTAACTCCTAACCCTAACCATAACCCTAACCCCTAACCCTAACCCCTAACCCTTAACCCTAACCCGAACCCGAACCTCTAACCCCTAACCCTAACCCTAATCCTTAACCCTAACCCTTAACCATAACTATAACCCTAACCCTAACCCTAACCCAAACCCTAACCCTAACCCTAACTCCTAACCCTAACACTAACCCTAACCCATACCCTAACCCTAAGCCGTACCCTACCCTAACCCTAACCATAACCCGTACCCTCACACTAAAACTACCCCTAACCTAACCCTAACACTAATCATAACCCTAACCCTATCTCTAAACCTAACCCTAACCCTAACCTAACCCTAAACCTCACCCAAACCCTATCCCTAACACGTAAACTAACCCTAACCCTAACCCTAACCCGTAAACTAAACCTAATCCTAAACAGTACCCTAACCCTAACCCTAACCCTAAACTAACACTAAGCCGTACCCTAACCCTAACTCTAACCCAAACCCGTACCCTAACTCTAACACTAACTCTCCCGTACCCTACACTAACCCGTACCCTAACCCTAACCCTAATGAGTACACTAACCCGTACCGTAATCCTAAACCTAACCCTACCCTAAACCTAACCCTAACCCAACCCTACCTGAACCCTAACTCTAACCTGTACCCTAACCCTAAACCGTAACCTAACCTGTACCCTAACCTGTACCCTAACCCGTACCCAAACTCTAATCCTATCCCGTTCCCTAACCCGAACCCTAACACTAACCTGTACACTAACCCATAACCGTACCCATACCCTAACCCATAAACAAACCCATACCCCACCCCTAACCCTAACCTGAACCCGTACCCTAAGCCTAACCCCAACCCTAACCCTAACCCATTCCCTAACCCTAACCCTAAACGTATCCCATACCCTAACCCTAACCCGTACCCGTACCCTAAACTGTACCCTAACCCTAACCCATACCCTAACCCTAACCGTAACCCGTACTCTAACCGTAACCCGTACCCTAACCCTAACCCATAAACTAAACCTAACACTATACCTAACCCTAAACAGTACCCTAACCCTAACTCTAACCCTAAACCCTAACCATACCCCTAACCCTAACCGAAACCTAATCCTAACACTAACCCTAACCCGTAACCTACCCTAACCCTAACCCTAACCCGTAACCTAAACCTAACCCTAACCCTAAACAGTACCATAAACCTAACCCTAACCCGTACCCTAACCCAAACCCTAACACTAACCCTAAACCTAACCCTATCCTGTACCCTAACCCTAACCCTAAACCTAACCCTAACCCGTACCCTAAACCTAACCCAAACCCTAATTGTTACCAGTACCCTAACCCATACCTTAACCCATACATAATCCATACCATATCTCTAAACCGTACCCAAACCCTAACCCTAACCCGTACCCTAACCCTAATCTGTACCCTAAACCTAAGCCTAAACCGAACCCTAATCATAACCCTAACACTAACCCTAACCCTAAATATAACCCAAACTCTAACTCTAACCCTAACCCGTACTCTAACCCTAACCGTAACCCTAACCTGTAACCTAACACTAACCCTAACACTAAACAGTACCCTAAACCTAACCCTATCCCATACCCTAACCCTAAACCTAACCCTAAACCTAACCTTAAACCGTACCCTAATCATAACCCATACCCTAACGCTTACCCTAACCCTCACCCGTACCCTAACCCAAACTCCAACCCGTACCCTAACCCTAACCTTACCCCAACCCTAAATCTAACGAAACCCAATCCCTAATCCTAACCCTAACCCTAACCTAATCCTACCTTAACCCTTACCCTATCCCTAACCCTAACCCGTAACCTAACCCTAACCCTAACCCTAAACAGTACCCTAACTTTAAACCTAACCCATACCCTAACCCTAATGGTAACCATAAACCTAAACCGAACCCTAAGCCGTACCCTAAACCTAACCCTAACCCGTACCCTAACCCTAACGCTAACACTAACCCGTACCCTAATCCGTAACCTAACCCGTACCCTAACCCATAACCTAACTCTAACCCTAACCCATAGCCTACCCCTAACCCTGAACCTACCCCTAACCTAACCTGAACCCTAACCCTAACCCTAACCCTAAGCTTAAACAGGACCCTAACCCTAATCCTAACCCGTAACCTCACCCAAACTTTACAGCATTGGAAGTCAGGTCGTTCCATGAATAAAACTCTACTGCACCTGGAGACACAACCGTTGAAGCCTGCAGCTTGCCCCTTGAGTCCCATGAGCTTCTGACAAACATGTCTAGTGAGGATGTTCGTAGCTCCATCTGCAGGCAGCGTGGAACTGGGAAGGACCGCATGTAAGCTCATTTTGCAGAAGGAAGTTCCCCAGAGAGACAGCTTTCAACTAGGTACTCAGGTTTGGAAGTTAGTATGTAGCTCCCTTCTGAGGGAGGAATTACTCAGAAGTCGTTGGATTGGGCTGGGAGACACTTGCCTCTCACAAAACTTGTGTCCCGTATCGAACGACATCCTTTCGAAGTGAAAGGTACAGGCGGTCAGCATGTGGGAGGAACAAGCCATAAGCTCATTCAAAGGAGTGTGCATCACTTGGAGGCAGGTGTCCGGTAGTCGCGAAATTGACAATGCAGACACTTGGTTCTCACTCCGCTACTGTCCCGCATAGAAGGGAATGCTGTGGAAGCGATCCGCACAGGCCGTCAGATTGTGGGAGGTACAGCCCATAAGCTCAACTCTCAGAAGCGTGTATGCTTTGCAGGCAGCTGTCTGCTAGCCACTCTTTTATGGGAGTTAGAAACTAGCTACACTTTAATTGAACAAGGCTGTTGGAAATCGCTGTATTGAACTCAGTTACACATGACTACAAGCCTGAGACATCTACATGCTTTTCACAACCTCTTCCAGCACCTAACATAAGGATGTTAGGACCTATGTCTACAGGCAGTCAGGTAGCGGGAGAGTCCTGCCCTCACCTCAACTCTCACAAGGAAGCATGTCTAGAAGCCAGCTTTCAACTAGCTGCATTCTTCTGGCCCTGAGAACGCAGCAGTATTCTAACTCAGGAGGTTCCAAGAATACCACTCTACTCCACCTGGAGACACCTTCCAGGCCTGCATTATTCCACTTGCATCTCACAAGCTTCTGACAAGCATCTCTGGTGAAGACATTGGAAGGACATTCTGCAGGCAGTGTGGAACTGTGAGGGAATGCGTGTGAGCCCAACTCTCGAATGTAAGTTGCCGTTGGATGCAGGGTTCGATTACCTAGTATGGAACTTATTATGTAGCACCAGTCTAAGACAGGAACTACTAGGAAATCGAGGGATTGAGCTTGGAGGCACTACTCTTGTGGGTCTCACCTGGATGAGGTGACTGGTCCCCACCTGGGACTCACCTGGACCTGATAACTTTGCTCCACACTTTGGCCTCACCTGGCCCTGATGACTCTGGGCCCCCCACCTAGGCCTCAATCTGGACCTGGTGACTGTGGTCCCCACCTGGGTCTCACCTGGACCTGGTGACTCTCATTCCCACATGACCACACCTCGACCTGGTGACTGTGGTGTCCTTCTAGCCTCACATTTACCTGGGGACTCCGGTCCCCACCAGGGCCTCCCCTGGATCTGGTGACTCTGGCCTGCAGGTTGGCCTCACCTGGACCTGGTGAGTGGGGTTGCCACTTGGGCCTCACCCATACCTAGTGACTCAAGTCCCCACATGGGCCTCACATGCACCTGGTGAATCTGGTCCTTACCTGGTCCTCGCCCGGACCTGGTGATTTTGGTCACCACCTGGGCCTCACCTGAACCTGGTGAATCTGGTCCCCATCTTGGCCTCACCCAGTCCTGGTGACTTTGTTCCCCACCTGTACATGATTGCTGTGGACTCCTTGGCCTCACCTGGAACTGGTGACTCTGATCGTATCTGGGCCTCACCCAGATCTGGTGACTCTGGTCCTCACCTGGGCATCATTGGGACCTGGTTACTCTGTTCCACACCTGAGCCTCGCCTTGACATGATGACTCTGGAACCCCTCTGGGCCTCACCCTGACCTGGTGACTCTGGTCCCCATCTGGATGTCACCTGGACCAGGTGATTCTGGTACCCCTCTAGGCCTCAACCAGACCTGGTGACTCTGGTCCTCAACTGGGCCTCACCTGAACCTAGTGAATATGCTCCCCACCTGGGCCTCATCTGGACCCGGTGACTCTGGTCCCTACCTGGGCATCATCGGGACATGGTTCCTCTATTCCACACCGGGACTCACCTGGACCTGGTAACTCTGGTCCTCACTTTGGCCTCTTCTGTACCAGTGACTCTGGCCCCACCTGTCCCTCACCTGGAACTGGTGACTCTGATCCTCAGCAGCATGCCTCGAATGCACCTTTCCACTAGCTGGGTTCTTATGGCCGTGAGTATGTAGCTACTTTGTAAGTCAGGAGGTTCCATGTAGACTGCTCTACTGCACCTAGAGACACAAGCATTGAAGCCTGCAGCTAGCTCCTTTTGTCCTATGAGCTTCTGATCAACACGTCTAGTGAGGATGTTCAAATTTTCATCTGAAAGCCATGTGGAACTGTGAGGGACTGGAGGTGAGCTCAAGTCTCAGAAGAAAGTACCCTTTGGACACTGTTCAACTAGCTTCTCATGTATGGAACTTAGTATGTCGCAGCAATCCTAGAGAGCAGTTCCTCACATATCTCTGGATTGGGCTTGGAGACTAATTGTGTGGGCCGGCACCTTCCACTAACCTCTGACAAAACTTCTGTCACGCATCGATCCTAGGCCTTATAGGAGCGAAGTGTACCTGCAGTCAGCATGTGCGAGGTACAAGGCATAAATTCAAGTCTCAGAAGTGTGTATGCTTTGCAGGCCGATGTCTGCTAGACACTTATCGAGGCAAAGTATACACAAGCTACACTCTAATTAAACAAGGATGCTGGCAATCGCTGTACTAAACTCAGATACACATGAGTACAGTCCTGACACTTCCACTTGTATTTCTCCAACCTCTCCCAACACCTAAAATAAGGATGTTAGCAGCTATGACTACAGGAGGTCAGGATGCGGGAGGGTCCTGCCCTGAGCTCAACTTTCAAAAGGAGGCATGGCTCGAAGCCAGCTTTCTACTAACTGCGTTCTGATGGCCATGAGAACATGGCAGCATTGTGATTCAGGATGTTCCATGAATACAGCTTTACTGCACATGGAGACACAACCTTGAAGTCTGCAGCTTGCCCTTTGCATCCCATGAGCTTCAGACAAATATGTCTAGTGAGTATGTTTGTAACTGTATCTGCAGGCAGTGTGGAACTGGGAAGGACCACGTTTCAGCTCATCTCCGAGAGGAAAGTTCCCCAGAGAGAGAGCTTTCAGCTAGTAACTCAGGTTTGGAAGTTAGTATGTAGCTCCAATCTGAGGGAGGAATTCCTCAGAAGTTGCTGGATTGAACTAAGAAACATTTATTTCTCAAAACTTGCGTCCTGTATCAAACGAAATCATTTGGAAGTGAAGCGAACAGGCGGTAAGCATGTGGGAGGTTCAAGTCCAAAGTTCAATCCAAAGGAGTGTGCATGCCTTGGAGGCAGCTGTCCGCTAGGCGCGAAATTGACAAGGCAGACACTTGGTTCTCACTCCGCTACTCTCACACATACAACGAAATGCTGTGGAAGCAGAACGTACAGGCAGTCAGGATGGGGGAGGTACAGGCTATAAGCTCAAATCTCCGAAGTGTGTATGCTTTGCAAGCCGATGTCTGCTAGACACTTATCGAGGTGAGGCATACCCGAGCTACACTCTAATTGAACAAGGACGTTGGCAATCGATGTATCGAACTCAGATACATGTGAGTATAGTCCTGACACTTCCAGTAGCATTTCTCTAACATCTCCTAGCACTCCACGTAAAGATGTTAGCAGCTATGACTATGGGCAGGCAAGATGCGGGAGGGTCCTGCCCTGAGCTCAGCTCTCACAACAGAGCATGCCTAGAAGCCAGCTTTATACTAGCTCGTTCTGATGGCCATGAGAATGTAGCAGAATTGTAGGCGGTACGAATACAATGAATACCGCTCTACTGCACCTGGAGACACAACCATTGAAGCCTGCAGCTGGCCCTTGCGCCCCATGAGCTTCTGACAAACATGTCTAGTGAGGATGTTCGTAACTGCATCTCCATGCAGTGTGGAACAGGAAAGAACTGCATCTCAGCTCATCTCGCAGAAGGAAATTCCCCAGAGAGAGAGCTTTCAGCTAGGCACTCAGGTTTGGAAGTAAGTATGTAGCTCCCATCTGAGGGAGGAATTCCTCAGAAGTCGCTGGATTGAACTAAGAGACACTTGCCTCTCGCAAAACTTGCGTCCCATATCGAACGAAATCCTTTGAAAGTGAAGCGTACAGGCGGTCAGCATGTGGGAGGTACAAGCCATAAGCTCAAGCCAAAGGAGTGTGCATGCCTTGCAGGCAGCTGTCCACTAGGCACGAAATTGACAAGGCAGATACTTGGTTTTCACTCCGTTACTATCCCGCATACAACGAAATGCTGTGGAAGTGGAACGTACAGGCAGTCAGGAGGGGGGAGGTACAGACCAGAAGGTCAACTCTCAAAAGTGTGTATGCTTTGAAGGCCAATGTCTGCTAGACACTTATCGAGGCGAGGTATATCCGAGCTACACTCTAATTGAACAAGGACGTTGGCAATCCTGTATTGAACTCAGATACACGTAAGTAGAGTCCTGACACTTCCACTTGCATTTCTCCAACCTCTGCCAACACCTAACATAAGGATGTTAGTAGCTACGACTACAGGCAGGCAGGATGCGGGAGGGCCCTGCCCTGAGCTCAGCTCTCAAAAGGAGGCATGCCTAGAAGCCAGTATTCTACTAGCTCTTTCTGATGGCCGTGAGAATGTAGCAGCATTATAAGATGGGACGTTCCATGAATACCGCTCTACTGCACCTGGAGACACAACCATTGAAGCCTGCAGGTGGCCCTTGCGTCCTATGAGCTTCTGACAAACATGTCTAGTGAGGATGTTCGTAACTGCATCTCCATGCAGTGTGGAACAGGAAAGAACTGCGTCTCAGCTCATCTCGCAGAAGGAAATTCCCCAGAGAGAGAGCTTTCAGCTAGGCACTCAGGTTTGGAAGTAAGTATGTAGCTCCCATCTGAGGGAGGAATTCCTCAGAAGTCGCTGGATTGAACTAAGAGACACTTGCCTCTCGCAAAACTTGCGACCCATATCGAAGGAAATCCTTGAAAGTGAAGTGTACAGGCGGTAATCATGTGGGAGGTACAAGCCATAAGCTCAATCCAAAGGAGTGTGCATGCCTGGGAGGCACCTGTCCGCTAGGTGCGAAATTGACAAGGCAGACACTTGGTTTTCACTCGGCTACTCTCCCGAATACAACAAAATGCTGTGGAAGAGGAACGTACAGGCAGTCATGATGCGGAGGTACAGGCCATAAGCTCAACTCTCAGAAGTCTGTATGATTTGCAGGCCGATGTCTGCTAGACACTCATCGAGGTGAGGTATACACGAGCTACACTCTAATTGATTAAGGACGTTGGCAATCGCTGTATTGAACTCAGGTACACGTGAGTACAGTCCTGACACTTCCACTCGCATTTCTCTAATCTCTTCCAGCACTTCACGTAAGGATGTTAGCAGCTATGACGATGGGCAGGCAGGATGCGGGAGGGTCCTGCCCTGAGCTCAGCTCTCACAAGAGAGCGTGCCTAGAAGCCAGCATTCAAAAGGCTGCGTTCTAATGGCCGTGAGACCATAGCAGTCTTCTACCTCAGGAGGTTTGAAGAATACCACTCTACTGCACCTGGAGACACCTTCCAGGCCTGCATTATTCCACTTGCGTCTTACAAGCTTCTGACAAACGTCTCTGGTGAAGATGTTCAAAACTCATTCTTCAGGCAGTGTGGAACTGTGAGGGACTGGGTGAGAGCTCAAATCTCAGAAGAGAGATGCTTTTGGACTCGGGGTTCAGCTAGATTCTCACGTATGGAACTTAGTATGTAGCATTTGTCTAAGACAGGAATTACTAGGAAATCGCTGGATTGAGCTTGGAGGCACAAGTCTTGTGTGCCGGGACTTTCCACTTACCCCTCACAACACTTCAGTGACGCATCGAGCCTATGCCTGTTAGCAGCAAAGTGTACCTGCAGGCAGGATGTGGGAAGCACAGGCCATAAGCTCAACTCTCAAAAGTGTGTACGCCTGGAAGGCAGATGTCTGCTACCCACTCGTACATGGGAGTTAGAAACTAGCTACACTCTTTGAAGAAGGCCATTTGAAATCGCTGTATTCAACTCAGATAATCGTGAGTACAGGCCTGACACTTCCACATGCATTTCGCCGCCCTAACCCAGCACCTAACATAAGGATATTAGCAGTTATGTCTTCGGGCGGGAAGGATGTGGGAGGGTCCGGCACTGAGCTCAGCTCTCAAAAGGAAGCATGCCTAGAAGCCAGCTTTCTACTAGGTCGTTCTGATGGCCATGAGAATGTAGCAGAATTGTAAAGCGCTACCTTCCATGAATACTGCTCTACTGCACCTGGAGGCACAACCATTGAAGCCTACAGCTGGCCCTTGCATCCCATGAGCTTCTGATAAACATGTCTAGTGAGGATGTTCGTAACAGCATCTGCAGGCAGTGTGGAACTGGGAAGGACCACGTGTCAGCTCATCTCGCAAAAGGAAATTTCCCAGAGAGAGAGGTTTCAGCTAGGTACTCAGGATTGGAAGTTAGTATGTAGCTCCCATCTGAGGGAGGAATTCCTCAGAAGTCGCAGGATTGAACTAAGACACATTTGCCTCTCGCAAAACTTGAGTCCCATATCGAAAGAAATCCTTTGGAAGTGAAGTGTGCAGACGGTCAGCATGTGGGAGGCATAAGCCATAAGCTCAATCCAAAGGAGTGCGCATGCCTTGCAGGCAGCTGTACGTTAGGCCCGAAATTGACAAGGCAGACACTTGGTTTTCACTCCGCTACTGTCCTGCATACAATGAAATGCTGTGGAAGTGGAACATACAGCCTGTCAGGATGGAGGAGTTAGAGGACATAAGTTGAACTCTCAGAAGTGTGTATGCTTTGCAGGCCGATGTCTGCTAGACACTTATCGAGGCAAGGTATACCGGAGCTACACTCTAATTGAATAAGGATGTTGGCAATCGCTGTATTGATCTCAGATATACGTGAGGACAGTCCTGACACTTCCACTTGCATTTCTCCAACCTCTCTCAACACCTAACATAAGGATGTTAGCAGCTAGGACTATGGGTAGGCAGGATGCGGGAGGGTCCTGCCCTGAGCTCAACTTTCAAAAGGAGGCATGCCTGAAGCCAACTTTCTACTAACTGCATTCTACTGGCCATGAGAATGTGGCAGCATTGTAATTCAGGATGTTCCATGAATACCGCTTTACTACACCTGGAGACACAATGTTGAAGACTGCAGCTTGCCCCTTGCGTCCCATGAGCTTCTGACAAACATGTCTATTGAGGATGCTCGTAACTCTATCTGCAGACAGTGTGGAACATGGCAGGACCACGTTTCAGCTCATCTCCGAAAGGGAATTTCCCCAGAGAGAGAGCTTTCAGCTAGGTACTCTGGTTTGGATGTTAGTATGTAGCTCCCATCTGAGGGAGGAATTCCTCAGAGGTTGCTGGCTTGAGAAGAAAGAGAGAAAGAAAGAAAGAAAGAAAGAAAGAAAGAAAGAAAGAAAGAAAGAAAGAAAGAAAGGAAGGAAGGAAGGAAGGAAGGAAGGAAGGAAGGAAGGAAGGAAGAAAGAAAGAAAGAAAGAAAGAAAGAAAGAAAGAAAGAAAGAAAGAAAGAAAGAGTGAGTGGCACCTGTGTGGCTCTGTCAGTTAAGCTTCTGCCTTAGGCTCAGATCATGATCCAGGTCCCAAGGCAGGCTCCCTGTTCAGCAGGGAACCTGCTTCTCCCTCTCCCTCTGCCTCTCTTGCTCATGCTTTATCTCTCCTCACTCTCTCAAATAAATAAAAAACATCTTTGAAAAAGAAGCAAACAAGCAAACCCACAAGGAAGAGAAATCGCCCATGTAGAAGAATTTCAAACAATTTGTGAAGACATTCCACCCTCAAGTTCATGAGCATAGCTTCCCACTCTTACGTGTGGAATACACATAGTAACTTCCTCTACAAAATATAATATGAAAAACTTAAAATAATATTGATAATATAATAATAATAATTAATAATAATAAAGAATGAATTTACTACTGAGAAAGCTGACAAACACTACCTCAGCAAGATGATCAGATCGATACCAAGACTGATAAATCATGTTGATAGTATCTATCCTTTATATGATATAATGAAAATGGCAGTATATCTCTGTATATAATCCACAAAAACAGTTCAGTCATGAGATAAACAACAGACATGTCCCAACTGAGGGAAATTTTACAAAATACTCTACTTCTCAAAGTGTTCCAGTTCAAAAACAACAAGGAAAGGCTGAAAGACTGTCACAATCCAGAGGAGCCTAAGAAAACATGAGGACAAATGGAGTGTGATATGAGGGATGGTGATTTAGCAAAAACTAAGGAAATCTGAATAAACTATGGCCTTTTTTTTCTTTTTTTTGTCTTTTTTTAATGTGAAGTTTTTAATATTGATTCATTAGCTAATATTTGTACCGTACTAATATAAGGTATCAATAATTGGAGAAATTGAGTGCAAGTGCATGAGAATGCTCTGTACTATCTTCTCAATTTCCCTATAAATCTTTGTTTTTTTCCTAATAAATAAGATTTATTTTGAAAATTGACTTAAATGAATCAGGCTCCAAGTGTGAAGACATTTTAAGAATCGTTGGATTAACTTTTGCCTTATTCTTAAAGAGTTCCTTTGATGGAAACAAAGTAAGAATTTTAGATCAGAAGGAAAGAACAACACTTATGAACACGTATAATGCCTCCTCAACCTGAAAATCAGGAACGGATAATAAATAGCAAAAATCAGATAAAAATACTTCTATTATAATAGACACCATATTGCAAGTGCATTTAAAATTAGCAATGCATAACATTTATTTCCTTGACATTTGTCTTCCAAAGAGTTCACAGTGTTTCAGTGTCAGTTGAAATAGGGGAAGAATCTCAGGGAAGAATCCTTCACATAAGAATAGGACCATTTTAGTAATGTCTCTCAGTTCTTTCCAAATCCATAAAGATGCATTTCCTGAGGAGTGACTGAGCTGTGAAAAAAGAGATGAGAAACCCTCATCCCTCTGAATTACTTGTGTCAGAATATTTTAACCATAGTACTACGGATAGTAAATTATCCTTATTAACAGGAAATATGTCTCAGATTGGAATCTGAGCAATTAGATGGGCAGAGAAAAAAAACTTTGACTCGCTCCTCATCTTTTAAAGATAAAGGAGAGCTTTTCTATGTACAAAGTCAGTTGTCAAGATAGCCTTAGGGAATAAGAGTCTGCAGCATGGAATCCTGCTGCACAGCTGGGACGCCCACAACCCAGGTTTTCCTGATCCCAAATCCCTGGGCTTTTCTCCCAACACATGCTGCCAAGCTGAGGTCATTTGCAATTGCTCTCTTAGGAGCTCCAGGGAAGGGGAAAGAGCTAGATAGGATGGTACTGGATGCAAGGAGGCCGAGAAAATGAAGGCCTTTCTACTTTAAGTTCAGTGTTCGAACAAGTCCAGCCATCCCAGGCCCCTGTGAAGAAGAGCTGAAATTTACATTACTTCAGTTACAGGGAAAAAAAAACTTTACAGCTTAATGTCCTAGAATTCCCCACAATAGAATGAAACTGAGCCCATGCCAAGGGCTGGAAGCGCCTATTAGAATGAGAGCAGAGCTCAATACCCTTGAAGGCCCCATATCAAAATGTAAACAGAACTTGAGGAATTGCACCAGCCCTTCTGGAGGACCCCGAGACAAACCCTTAAAACTAAGCTAAAACCCACCTCGGGGTCCAAGTCTCTGCTCCGCTGTGTTGGGTGTACTTGGACGCAAGCTCGAGTTTGGAAATCAACCCTTGTGTGTTTGCATTGGTGTCAGCTCCTTAGTGGTTTTCGGATTCGCAATCTTGAGCACAACACCCCCATGTCCCCTCCCACCTTGGCTGAACCTCTATCCCCTCCCACCCAGGGTGACAGTCACCTCCCTGCCTACAACAGCTGGGCACAGGTCGTCACACAGTTCCCATGGGCACGGTGGGCACTCCCGCCATCCCTGGCCTTCCAGAGGAGGGAAGGAGGTTTTGGCAGTACACACTCCCATGGTGGCCCCAGGGCTCCCTGCCCAGGACAGACAGATTGGGGTCTGTGTCCCTGACGTCAGCTCCTCCTCCCCGGTTTTCCCACAGGAAATGAAGGAGGAAGCCCTGGTCTCCTCTAGGGACATCACGCTGGGGGACCTGGACGTCAACAGGATGTTCAGCAGTCACGTTATGTTTTGGGACTACTATGGGGTAGGGTGAGGCTGAGGGGCCAGGGCGATCGGGACCCAGGAGGACCGGGGGCTTCTGGGTAGGGAACACCAGGCTTCAGAGCCCGGGGGAAGAACAGCAGCCAACAACACATGGCTGCATTGTAGGTTGTTTGGGATGAACACCGTGCCCCCACCCTCGGGGTCTCAGGGATGAGGAGGCCACTAGGACGGGACCTCCAGGGATTGCCATGTGAGCTGAACCCCAAAGGGATGAGGGACGGCCCCTGAAAAGCAGGGGGCTGGGGTGGGGGCCATGGGGCAAGTAACGGGACCTGGGGGCAGGGTGCATGGCCGTGATGGGAGGAGGACACACATCAATCTGATGAGGGTCGGAAGGGTCAGGGTGATACCCACCATCAGCACTTTATATATTTCTAAATTCTATGCATTCAATTTGAGACAATTTGCAATTTGTAAACATACATAGTATGATGACCCCCAGATAATGCCCCTGGTCCAGCCAGGGCCCTGCACTCACGACACGGGGCCCCAGGGGCAGGTGACACAGCATACCCCAGACTGGGGTCGCCTTTATCTGTAGACGTCTCCATGTGCATCTTAGAGAAAGGGGATGCCCTGTGTTCGCCGGCCCCCCACACCATCCTCCCATTCCCCAGACCCACACCATCCCCTAACATCATCATCCCCCGTGACATAGCCCCTACAACATCCCCCTTACACACACACAGCCTCACACAATCCCCACCCACACTATACCCCAACACCATCCCTCCTACACCATCCCCCACACCGCACCACCGTCATACCCATGCCCACACACCATCCACCCCCACACCGTTGGCCCCTAACAAGGACCCAGTGCAGCTGCACCTTGTGGGACATGCTCAGACTCCCTGGGGTTCTCTGGATACCCTGCTCCCATTAGAATCCTGGGTGTCCCATTGAGTACCCAGGGGTTGCAGGGAGGAGGGAAGGCAGGGAGCCCCGGACAGTTTGTGTACAGGAGAGTGGTGCAGAGGACACACTGTGCCCTGCCTTGCCTCCACTCACGGTCCCTCCTGGAGGGTGGGACACCCTGCACTGGACAGCAGCCCCTAACCCAGAGGGACCTGGGCTGACTTGGGCCCAGGCTCTGTGGGGGCTGGGTTGATTTGAGGCCCCACCAGTCCCAGCTCAAAGACTAATGGAATCAGGCCCCCATGGCCCTGGCCAACCCTGGATTCTGGCCCCGGGCTGAGCAAGCCCTCTCAAAGCTGGATGTGGCCTCCTGGGCCCTGGGCATGCCACACAGATACAGGTCGCTTATCTAGGGCAGCCCTGGGGATCCCGGGACACCCCAGGGTGGGGAGAGAAGGGGTAAGCCGGTGGGCCACACCCACACCCACACCATGAGGCAGGCTCCTCCAGGTGCTGGGGCCCCAGAGGGCCCGAGGCTGGGGTCCAGCTGCCCTGCGGGGACCCAGCACAGGAGCCCATGAGCTGCAGGTCCAGGTCAGCTCTGCTGTCTTCAGAACCGTCACTCAGGCTGAAACCTCAGGACACATGCCCCCACCCGGAGTCCACACATGCTCCCAGGTGGGGAACTCCAGCACCAGCCCACCCACCCTGTTTGATTCTTGCCCCCACTTAAAGGACAGAAAGGTCTCCTTCCCCAGGGGAAGGCACGCACCCACGGCTCTGGGCCCGATTGCTGTAGAAAGTCAATAAAGTGATGTGGTGCGAAAATGCACAGCCAGCCCATTTCTGTGTCGCCCAGAACTCTTTGCATGGGGCGTGGAGAGACCCCCAGAGAGGAGGAGTGGGCACCACCTAGGCCCCAACCAGCCCCTGCAGGGGCGCCGCCAGGCAAACACAGCTGATGTCCCCACATGCCTTCCAGGGGAGGCCGGACCCACTGCTGGATATGGGAATGTGGCCGAGCCAGAACTTCCAGCTCAGCTGACCCTCCAGCTGAAAGTCCTGCACGAGTGAGCCCCGGCATAGCCAGGAGAGCCCAGCTAGCCGCCCAGCGCCATCACCAGAAATGATATTCTGCCAACGATTTTGGGGTTTTGGGTGACCCAGCCAGAGGATCCAACAGCTGCACGGGATAGCTGCATGTGATAGACACACATGCACCTCAAAACCAACAAATGTAGGAATCCCCCCAATGTTGTCAAACAGCAGCCAGATGGTTACATACACTACGCTGTGGTCCCCAATAGGATACATGGAAAACGATATAAGCCATGACTGCAGAGGTGCTGGAGGCATGGAGATGTGCCTGCTGTGTTCCAACAAAGAGGGCAGAGGGGCAGGAAGCATCCTTCGGAGGGGGGGGCCCTCCTAGGAAAGGATACCAGGTCCCTGTGTAGGCTACAGAGAGTGAAATCTGTCCTCCTCTCTTTCTGCTTCTGGTTTTCCTCCTAAATGCCATTTTCCTCAATCATATTAGCAATAATTTATTTTTTGTTTTTAAATTTCTTTTTATTGGAGTCCAATTTGTATGAATTCTTTCTTCAGCAAGTGTGTCATTCAGGAGAGAAAGAGAGATAAAGATTTGCCAAGACAGGCAACATATAAAGGAGTTCAGGACCACTTAACCAGTCCAGTAAGGAATTTTAAGAGAGACTCTTCTAGTGGGGGAAAAAAAAAGAGATCAAAAGCAACAAAGACTAGAAAGGCCCAGAGAACGTCACCAGAAACACCAACTCTTCCGGTAACACAAATGCACAAAGTTCATATCTTTGAATAATCACTCTGAATGCTGATAGACTAAATGCTTTAATCAAAACATATAGGGTATCAGAGTGGCTTAAAAAGCAGGATCCGGGATGCCTGGGTGACTCAGGGGTTGAGCCTCTGCCTTTGACTCAGGGTGTGATCCTGGAGTCTGGGATCGAGTCCCATATTGGGCTCCTGGTGGGGAGCCTGTTTCTCTCTCTGCCTAATTTTCTGCCTCTCTCTCTCTAACTATCATAAATAATATTATTATTAAAAAACAACATCCATCTGTACGCTGCCTAAAGGATGCTCACCTTAGACCTATAAACACCAACAGATTGAAAGTCAGGGGATGGAAAATCATATATCACACTAATGGATATCAAAAGAAAGCTGGAGGACCCATACTTATATCAGACAAACGAGATTTGAAACCAAACCCTGGGGGACACATGGTGGCTCAGTGGTTGAGCATCTGCCTTCGGCTCAGGGTGTGATCCTGGGATCCCAGGATCGAGTCCCACATCAGCCTCCCTTTGGGGAGCCTGCCTCTCACTCTGCTATGTTCCTTCTTCTGCTTCTCTGTGTATCTCTCATGAATATATAAATAAGTAATTAAAATTTCAAAAAGAAAGAACAAATACTGTAAGAAGAAATGAAGAAGGGCAATATTTCATAATTAAAAAGACTCTCTATCAATATCAAACAACTAAATATTTATGCTGCCAACATGGGAGTACCTAAATATAGAAACCACTGTTGGTGGGAATGTGAACTGGTGCAGCCACTCTGGAAAACTCTGTGGAGGTTCCACAATGAGATAAAAATAGACCTGTACAACGACCCAGAAATTGCACTGTTGGGGATTAACCTCAAAGATTCAGATGCAATGAAGCGCCGGGACACCTGCACCCTGATGTTTATATTAGGAATGTCCACAATAGCCAAACTGTGGAAGGAGCCTCGCTGTCCATCAAAGTTGAATGGATAAAGAAGATGTGGTTTATATATACAATGGAATATTACTCAGTCATTAGAAATGACAGATACCCACCATTTGCTTCAATGTGGATGGAACTGGAAGGTATTATGCTGAGTGAAGTAAGTCAAATGGAGAAGGACAAACAGTGTATGTTCTCATTCATTTGTGGAATATAAATAATACTGAAAGGGAATATAAGGGAATAGAGAAGAATTGTATAGGAAATATCAGAAAGGGAGACAGAACATAAAGACTCCTAACTCTGCGAAATGAACTAGGGGTGCTGGGAGGGGAGGTAAGGGGTGCTGGGAGGGGAGGAGGGCAGAAGTGTGTGTGAATGGGTGATGGGCACTGAGGGGGACACTTGACGGGATGAGCACTGGGTGTTATTCGGAATGTTGTTCAATTCAACACCAATACAAAATAAATTTATTTAAAAAAAAAATCCAACAACTAAATATTTATGCTGCAACATGGGTACCTAAATATAGAAATGAATTAACAACAAATGTACAGGAACTCACTGATAATAATACAATGACAGGGGATTTTGACACCCACTTATGGCAATGGACCGATTGTCTATGCAGAAAATCAACAGGGGAACAATAGCCTTGACACACTGGACCACAGGGACTCAACAGATATAGTCTGTATATTTCTTCCTAAAGCAGAATACACATTCCTTTCAAGTGCACATGGGATATTCTCCAGAACAGATCATATCATGGGCCACAAATCAGCCCTCAACAGGTACAACAGGTACAAGAAGTTGATATCACACACTGTACATTTTCGGAACACGATGCTATGAAACTCGAAGTCGACAGTAAGAAAAAAATTGGACAGACAAAAAACACGTGGAGATTATGAACATCCTACTAGAGAATGAATGGATCAACCAGGAAATTAAAGAGGAAATTTAAAACAAATGAAAATGAAAATATGGGGATCCCTGGGTGGCACAGCGGTTTGGCGCCTGCCTTTGGCCCAGGGCGCGATCCTGGAGACCCGGGATCGAGTCCCACGTCGGGCTCCCGGTGCATGGAGCCTGCTTCTCCCTCTGCCTGTGTCTCTGCCTCTCTCTCTCTCTCCCTGTGTCTCTCATGAATAAATAAATAAATAATATATATTTAAAAAAAAAAGAAAATGAAAATATGTTTCTCCAAACCTCTGGGATGTAGCAAAGGCAGTCCTAAGAGGGAAGTACGTAGCAATACAGTCCTACCTCAAGAAACAAGAAGTCTCCAATATACAACCTAACCCTACACCTAAAGGAGCTGGAAAAGAAATAGCAAACAAAGCCTAAAGCCTACAGAAGAAGGGAAAAAATAAAGATGAGAGCAGAGATAAAAAATACAGAAACAACAAAACAGTAGAATGGAATAACGAAACTAAGAGCTGGATCTTCAAAATAATAAATAAAATGGATCAAGCCATAGCCAGCTTTATCAATGAGAAAAGAGAAAAGACCTATATAAATAAAATCACAAATGAGAGAAGAGAGATCACAATCAACACCAGAAAAATTAGACAATTATAAGGGAATACTATGAAATTATACGCTAACAAACTGGGGGAACTGGAAGAAAGGGACAAATCCCTAGAAATGTGCAAATGAGCAAATCTGAAATAGGAAGAAATAGAAAATGTGAACAGACCCATAACTAGCAAAAGAATTGAATCAGCAAGGAACCTGGGTACCTCAGTGGCTGAGCATCTGCTTTGGCTCAGGTCAGGATCCCGGGGACCTGGGGGATCAAGGGTCCCCGCATTCAGCCTCATTTTCCCTAGGCCTATCCCTCTGTCTCCCTATGTCTCGCATGAATCCATAAATAAAATCTTTAAAAAAGAAAAAAGATAAAAAGATGAGAAAGGACCCAAATAAAATCACAAATGAGAAAAGAGAAATAACAACCAACACTACAGAAATACAAATGATTATAAGAGAACATTATGAAAAATTATATGCCAGCAACCTAGAACCTGGAAGAAATAGATCAATTCCTGGAAATATATAACATAGCAAAAATGATAAAGGAAGAAATAAGAAACTTGAACAGACAGATAACCAGCAAAGAAATTGAATCAGCAATCAAGAATCTCCCAACAGGAGATGCTTAGATCAATAGAACAAAATGGAAATCCGAAACAAGATACAAACCTGTAACTCTATGATCCATTAATCGACTACAAGGCAGCAAGGAATATCCAAAGGCACAAAGACAGTCTCTTCAACAAACCCTAACCATGACCCCAGGATAAGAACAAATGGTGTTAGGAAAACCAGGCAGCCACATACAGAAGAATGAAACTGGACCACTTTCTTATACCATATATATAAAAAATAAATTCAAAATGGATGAAAGACCTAAATGTGAGACCTGAAACAATACAAAGAAGAAAAGATAGGCAGCAAAGTCTTTGACATTGTCCATTGGATCTTCTTTCTAGATATGCCTCTGAGGTGAGGGAAACAAAAGCAAAATTACTATTGGGACTTCATCAAATTGAAAAGCTTCCGCAAAATGAAGAAAACAACCAAAGCTAAAATGCAACATACAGGAGGAGGGGCAAGATGGTGGAAGTGTAGGGTCCCCAAATCACCTGTCCCCACGAAATTACCTAGATAACCTTCAAATCATCCTGAAAATCTATTAATTCGGCCTGAGATTTAAACAGAGACCAGACCGAATGCTACAGTGGAAAAGTTCGTGATTCTATCAAGGTAGGAAGACGGGAAAAAGAAATAAAGAAACAAAAGGCATACAAGGGTGAGGGGCCCTGTGAGGAGCCTGGCTAAGGCCGGGGCGAGTGCCCACAGGACAGAAGAGCTCTGTCCTGGGAGAAGAAGGAGCTTCACCAATCTTCCAGGGCAGAATGGCACCTTCAAGGAGTCAGAGCAGGACCCAGGAGGGCGGGGATGCCCTAGGGCTCCCTGGGACACGAATACACATCTGCACTCCCAGGAGAGTGCAGCGAGCTCCCTAAGGGCTGCAGGGCACATGCATTGACCAGGGAGCAGCTCTGTCGGGCTCAGGTGGTGGCTCTGCACAGAGGGGTTTGCACGGCCCTAGGAGCAGCTTGGCAGCGGCGCCTCCTGCAGAGGAAGAGGCTCCATTCAGAGGGGGATGCGGAGCTCGGGAACAACTCAGAGGGGCTCGGGCGGTGGCTCCACAGTGAGGTGGCTATGCGGCCAAGAGCGAGAATCCAACAGCACAGCCCAGGATTCAGCCTCCCCGGGGACAAGCAGAGGCCCGTAAGGCCCAGGACAGCAAGGACGCTCCTGTCCAGAGCTGAGCAGATCAGCGGACCTGCCCCAGAGCCTCCAGGACCTGCAGAGGGACTGCTCCTGAGTTACTGCGGGGGCTGAATACAGGTTTCCAGAGCTGGCCGCTACCACTGGGGTTGTTCCTCCTGGGGCCTCATGGGAGAAACTAATCCCACTGAGCCCTGCACGAGGCAGGGGACAGAGCGGCTCTCCCAAGTGCTAACACCTGAGAATCAGCACAACAGGCCCCTCCCCCCAGAAGACCGGCTAGACAGGCAAGTTCCAGGGGAAGTCAAGGGACTTAAAGTATACAGAATCAGAAGATACTCCCCCATGTTTTTTTTTATTTCTGATTGCTTCACCCTCCCCTTTTCCCCCCTTTCTTTCTTTATCTTTCTCTTTCCAATTTTTTAAGGTATTTATTTATTTATTTATTTATGATAGTCACAGAGAGAGAGAGGCAGAGACACAGGCAGAGGGAGAAGCAGGCTCCATGCACGGGGAGCCCGACGTGGGATTCGATCCCGGATCTCCAGGATCGTGCCCTGGGCCAAGGCAGGCGCCAAACCGCCGCGCCATCCAGGGATCCCTTTCTTTCTCTTTTTATTCTCTATTTCCTTCTTTCTTCCTTTATTCTTTTTCGTTTTTCTCTCTTCTTTCCTTCTTTCTCTCCTCTCTTTTTCTCCTTCTCCCAATACAATTTCTTTTTGGCCACTCTGCACTCAGGAAAATGACCAGAAGGAAAACCTCACCTCAAAAGAAAGAATCAGAAACAGTCCTTTCTCCCACAGAGTTACAAAATCTGGATTACAATTCAATGTCAGAAAGCCAATTCAGAAGCACTGTTATACAGCTACTGGTGGCTCTAGAAAAAAGCATAAAGCACTCAAGAGACTTCATGACTGCAGAATTTTGATCCAAACAGGCCGAAATTAAAAATCAATTGAATGAGATTAAATCCAAACTAGAAGTCCTAATGATGAGGGTTAACGAGGTAGAAGAACGAGTGAGAGACATAGAAGACAAGTTGATGGCAAAGAGGGAAACTGAGGAAAAAGGAGACACACAATTAAAAGACCAGGAAGACAGATTAAGGGAAATAAACGACACCCTGAGGAAGAAAAACCTACGTGTAATTGGGGTTCCCGAGGGCGCCAAAATGGACAGAGGGCCAGAATATGTATTTGAACAAATTCAAGCTGAAAACTTTCCTAATCTGGGAAGGGAAACAGGCATTCAGATCCAGGAAATAGAGAGATCCCCCCCAAAATCAATAATAACCATCCAACACCTCGACATTTAATAGTGAAGCTTGCAAATTCCAAAGATAAAGAGAAGATCCTTAAAGCAGCAAGAGACGAGAAATCCCTGACATTTATGGGGAGGAGCATTAGGGTAACAGCAGACCTCTCCACAGTGACATGGCAGCCCAGAAAGGGCTGGCAGGATATATTCAGGGTCCTCAATAAGAAGAACATGCAACCAAGAATACTTTATCCAGCAAGGCTCTCATTCAAAATGGAAGGAGAGATAAAGAGCTTCCAAGACAGGCAGGAACTGAAAGAATATGTGACCTCCAAACCAGCTCTGCAAGAAATTTTAAGGGGGACTCTTAAAATTCTCCTTTAAGAAGAAGTTCAGTGGAACAATCCACAAAAATAAGGACTGAATAGATGTCATGATGACACTAAACTCATATCTGTTGATAGTAACTCTGAACATGAATGGGCTTATTGACCCCATCAAAAGGCGCAGGGTTTCAGACTAGATAAAAAAGCAGGACCCATCTATTTGCTGTCTACAAGAGACTCATATTAGACAGAAGGACACCTACAACCTGAAAATAAAATGTTGGAGAACCATTTACCATTCAAATGGTCCTCAAAAGAAAGCAGGGGTAGCCATCCTTATATCAGATAATCTAAAATTTACCCCGAACTGTAGTGAGAGATGAAGAGGGACAATAAATCATACTTAAGGGATCTATCCACAAGAGGACTTAACAATCATCTACATATATGCCCTGAATGTGGGAGTTGCCAAATATTTAAACCAATTAATAACCAAAGTGAAGAAATACTTAGATAATAATACACTTACACTTGGTGACTTCAATCTAGCTCTTTCTACACTCTATAGGTTTTCTAAGCAAAACATCTCCAAAGAAACGAGAGCTTTAAATCATACACTGGAGCAGATGGATTTCACAGAAATCTACAGAACTTTACATCCAAACTCAAGTGAATACACATTCTTCTCAAGTGCACATGGAACTTTCTCCAGAATAGACCACATACTGAGTCACAAATCAGGTCTGAAGATACCAAATGATTGGGATCGTCCCCTGCATATTCTCAGACCATAATGCCTTGAAATTAGAACAAAGGTATCCCTGGGTGGCACAGCAGTTTGGCGCCTGTCTTTGGCCCAGGGCGCGATCCTGGAGACCTGGGATCGAATCCCATGTCGGCTCCCAGTGCTTGGAGTCTGTTTCTCCCTCTGCCTATGTCTCTGCCTCCCTATCTATCTATCTCTATCAGTGTGGCTATCATAAATAAATTTAAAAAAGAAAAAAAAAAGAAAAAAAATAGACCTTCCCTACAATCCAGCAATTGCACTGGTGGGGATTTACCCAAAGATTCAGATGCAATGAAACGCCGGGTCACCTGCACCCCGATGTTTATAGCAGGAATGTCCACAATAGCCAAACCGTGGAAGGAGCCTGGTGTCCATTGAAACATGAATGGAGGGATCCCTGGGTGGCGCAGCGGTTTGGCGCCTGCCTTTGGCCCAGGGCGTGATCCTGGAGACCCTGGATCGAATCCCACGTCAGACTCCCGGTGCATGGAGCCTGCTTCTCCCTCTGCCTGTGTCTCTGCCTCTCTCTCTCTCTCTCTCTGTGACTATCATAAATAAATAAAAATTTAAAAAAAAAAGAAAAGAAACATGAATGGATAAAGAAGATGAGGTTTATGTATACAATGGAATATTACTCAGCCATTAGAAAAGACAAATACCCACCATTTGCTTCAACGTGGATGGAACTGGAGGGTATTATGCTGAGTGAAGTAAGTCAATCGGAGAAGGACAAACAGTGTATGTTCTCATTCATTTGGGGAATATAAATAATTGTGAAAGGGAATATAAGGGAATGGAGAAGAAACGTGTGGGAAATATCAGAAAGGGAGATAGAACATAAAGACTCCTAACTCTGGGAAATGAACTAGGTGTGCTGTAAGGGGAGGAGGGCAGGAAGAGAGGGTGAATGGGTGATGGGCACTGAGTGGGACAGTTGACGGGAAGAGCACTAGGTGTTATTCTGTATGTTGGTCAATTGAACACCAATAAAAAATAACTTTATTTAAATAAAAGTTCCAACAACTACATATTTATGCTGCCAACATGGGAGTACCTAAATATACGAACCAATTAACAACAAATATTCAGGAACTCACTGATAATAATACAATGACAGGGGATTTTAACACCCACTTTTGTCAATGGACCGATCATCTATGCATTAAATCAACAGGGGAACAATAGCCTTGACACACTGGACCACAGGGACTCAACAGATATAGTCTGAACATTTCTTTCTAAAGCAGAATACACATTCCTTTCAAGTGAACATGGGACATTCTCCAGAAAGGATCATATCATGGGCCACAAATCAGCCCTCAACAGGTACAACAGGTACAAGAAGGTTGATATCACACCCTGCACATTTTCGGACCACGACGCTATAAAACTCAAACTCGACAGTTAGAAAAAATTTGGACAGACCAAAAATACGTGGAGATTATGAACATCCTAGTAGAGAATGAATGGAGCAACCAGGAAATTAAAGAGGAAATTTAAAACAAATGAAAATGAAAACATGTTTCTCCAAACTTCTAGGATGTAGAAAAGGCAGTCCTAAGGGGGAAGTAGAATAGCAATACAGGCCTACCTCAAGAAACAAGAAGTCTCCAATACACAACCTAACGCTCCACCTAAATAGGCTGGAAAAGGAATAGCAAAAAAAGCCTAAAGACTACAGAAGAAGGGGGGGAAAAAAGGTGAGAGCAGAAATAAACAATACAGAAACAACAAAGCAGTAGAATGGAATAATGAAACAAAAAGATGGTTCTTCAAAATAATTAAGAAAATGGATCAAGCCCTAGCCAGCCTTATCAACGAGAAAAGAGAAAAGACTTAATAAATAAAATCACAAATGAGAGAAGAGAGATCACAATCAACACCAGCAAAATTAGACAATTATAAGGGAATACTATGAAAGATTATACGCTAACAAACTGGGGGATCTGGAAGAAATGGACAAATCCCTAGAAATGTGCAAATGAGCAAATCTGAAATAGGAAGAAATAGAAAATGTGAACAGACCCATAATGAGCAAAGGAATTGAATCAACAAAGAACCTGGGTGAATCAGGGGTTGAGCATCTGCTTTCACTCAGATCATGATCCCGGGGTCCTGGGGAATCATGTCCAACACAGGGCCCACTGGAGCCTCATTTTCCTTCTGCCTTTACCTCTGCCTTTCTGTGTCTCACATGAATACATAAATAAAATATTTAAAAAAGAAAAAAGATAAAAAATGAGAAAGGACCCAAATAAAATCACAAATGGGAAAACAGAAATAACAACCAACACTAGAGAAATACAAATAATTATAAGAGAACATTATGCAAAATTATATGCCAGCAACCTAGAACCTGGAAGAAATAGATCAATTCCTGGAAATATATAACATAGCAAAAATGAAAAAGGAAGAAATAAAAAACTTGAACAGACAGATAACCAGCAAAGAAATTGAATCAGGGATCCCTGGGTGGCGCAGCGGTTTGGCGCCTGCCTTTGGCCCAGGGAGCGATCCTGGAGACCCGGGATCGAATCCCACGTCGGGCTCCCGGTGCATGGAGCCTGCTTCTCCCTCTGCCTTTGTCTCTGCTCGCCCCCCTCTCTCTCTCTCTCTGTGACTATCATAAATTAAAAAAAAAAAAAGATTAAAAAAAAAAAAGATTTTAGAAATTGAATCAGCAATATAGAATCTCCCAACAGGAGACGCTTAGATCAACAGAACAGAATGGAAAGCCGAAACAAGATACAAACCTGTAACTCTATGATCCATTAATCGACAACAAGGCAGGACGGAATATCCAATGGCACAAAGACAGTCTCTTCAACAAACCCTAACCCTGATCACAGGATAAGAACAAATGGTTTTCGGAAAACCAGTCAGCCTCATGCAGAAGAATGAAACTGGACCACTTTCTTACACCATATATATAAAAAATAAATTCAAAATGGATGAAAGACCTAAATGTGAGACCTGAAACCATGTACGAAGAAGAAAAGATAGACAGCAACGTCTTTGATATTGGCCGTTGGATCTTCTTTCAGATATGCCTCTGAGGTGAGGGAAACAAAAGCAAAAATATTATTGGGACTTCATCAAATTTAAAAGCTTCTGCAAAGTGAAGGAAACAACCAAACCTAAAAGACAACATACAAAATGAGAGGAGATATTTGTAAACAACCCGTCCAAAAAAGAGTTAGTACGCAAAATACATAAAGCAAATATAAATCTCAGCATCCTAAACACAAATTATCCAACTACAGATGGGTAGAAGAGATGAATAGACTTTGTCTCTGATTAGACATCCAGATGGCCACCAGACACACGGAGAGGCACTCAGCATCACCCATCATCAGGGAAATGCAAACCACAATGAGATGTCACTTGACAGACGTCAGAATGGCTAAAATTAACAACACAAGAAACAACAGATGTTGGTGAGGCTATGGAGAAGGGGGAGCCCCCTTACACTCCTGGTGGGCATGCGAAAATGTACAACCACTGTGGAAAACAGTGTGGAGGGTCCTCGAAATTTTAAAAATAGGGGATCCCTGGGTGGCGCAGTGGTTTGGCACCTGCCTTTGGCCCATGGCGCAATCCTGGAGACCCAGGTTCGAATCGTATTTTGGACTCCTGGTGCATGGAGCCAGCTTCTCCCTCTGCCTCTATCTCTGCCTCTCTCTCTGTGACTATCATAAAAAAAATAAATAAATAAAATAAGTTAAAAATAGAGCTACCCTATGATTCCAAAATTGCACAGCTAGGTATTTACCACGAGGATACAAAAGTAGTTTAGTAGATTGGAAGAGGGACACGCAGCCCAGTGTTTGTAGCAGCGTTATCAACAAAAGCCAGTCTGTGGATACAGCCCAGATGTCCATCGACAGAAGAACGGGCAGAGACAATGTGGTAAATATACACACTGTGACATCACTGCGTCATCAGAAGAGATGAAATGAAGCCATTTAAAATGACGTGGGAGAAGTGGAAAGGACTTATGCTAAATGAACTCAGTCAGAGAAAGACAGATACCAAATACCATACAATGGCATTCACATGTGAATTTTAAAAAACCAAACAAACTGGCAAAGGGGCAGAGGGGGGGATGAGAGAAGCAAACCAAGATACACACTCTTAACCACAGTGAATAAACTAATCAACACCAGAGGAAGGTGGGGGAATGGGGAATCAGGGGATGGGAATACTGGAGGGCACCTGTGACCAGTACCAGGCGTTGTATCCAAGGATTGAATCACTATGTGGTAAACCTGAAACTTTATCATACTGTGTTTACAAACAGGAATTCAAGTAAAACTTTAAAATGATAATTGGTAAGATTGATTAAACATGTGCGCACAAGAGATAAAATCAGAAAGGCAACTGAAAATCCAAATAAAGCGTATTTAGAGCCACAAATCCCCTCCTTAGCTCAGCTTGGGAGAAGCCTGCCATGTCTTTTCTGACCCCAGCAGAAGCCTGGATTTTGATTCTCTGGGGAAGCCACTGACTTGCTGGAGTCAGGTTATCTTTGAAACCAAAACCTAAATAGAGTGCATAAAACTAAACTGCCCAAGATGCTAGGAGTCCCAGTGCAGGCACATACCAAGACCCAAACTCTAACCATACACAGACATAACCCTAACCCTACACTTAATCCTAATGTTAACCTAACCCTTAAACAAGACCCATCACTAATGGAAAACCAAACACAAACCACAAGACCGAAACACATTCACTGAACCTTCCTGCCAACCCTCACCCTAACTCCTAAACCTATTCTAAACCCTTAAGCCTGACCCCTACCTTAAATTTAACCCTAACCTTACCCTCTAACCCTAACCTTAACTTAATGTACTCAAATACTATTCCTAACCTTAACCAGTACCCTAACCCTAACCCTCTAATACGAATCCTATCCCATACCCCAAACTGTACCCTAACCCATACCCTAAAACTAACCCCTAACCCACTCCCTAACCGTATCTCTTACCCTTTTCAAATCCGTACCCTGACCTGATCCTAAACCTAACCCCTAACCAAACACTAATGCTAACCCTAGCCCTAATCCCTATCCTAACCCTAACCCTCGCCCTAACCCTAAACCTAGCCCTTCTTTAACTCTAACCCCTAACCCTTAACCCTAACCCTAACTCACACCCTAACCCCTAACCCTAAATGCAAACCTAAGCCCAACCCTAACTCTAACCATAACCCTATCCCCAACTCCAAACCTCCTGCCCTAATCCCTAGAGCCTAAACCCTAACCCTAACTCTAAATCCTGTCCCTAACCCTAACCCCCATCCTATCTCTTAACTACTGACCCTTACACTTATGCCTCACCTAACCTCTAATCCGTAACCATAAGCATAATCATAACTCCTAACATCTAACCTAGCCTAACCACCAACTGCCTCCGCTCCCCTGACCCTACCATTTATTCTACACATTCACTTACCCTATGGTTTTGAGTAGTCCCTTCTGATGTGGATGTGGCCCCCAATGGTGCCTCCAGAGTCCTCCACGGGGTCCTGAATAATCCAGGCTCATGTGAGTGCGGACCTGGCCCCACATGTTCCTGAGTCATAGTCAGCAGGTCCTGAGGACACCGGGTCTCCTATCACTGTGGACTATGCCTCACATCCTCTGGAACCCTCACTGCAGGTCCTCAGGAGGCCGGGGGCTCCTGTCAGCTTGGGCATGGCCCCACGTCCCCCAGAAAACTCACCGCGAGTCCTGAGGAGGCTGTGGGCTCCTGTCAGCATAGACACGTCCCCATACATCCCAAAGCCAAAGTGCAGGTCCTGAGGAGGATGGGGGTCCTGTCACCGTGAATGCGGCACCCAGCTTCCAGAAGCCTCAACTTATGTCCTGAGGGGCCCGGGAGCTCCTGTCAGAGTGGACGCATCGCCACATCTTCCTGAAGTGTCCCCACGGGTCCTGAGACAGCTCAGGGGCTCCTGTCAGCGTAGATGCAGGCCCACAATTTCCTGAAGCCTCCCCGCGGGATCTGAGGCGGCCCAGGGCTCCTGGCAGTGTGGATGCGGGCCCACATCTTCCTGAACCTCACTGCTGGTCCTGAGGAGACAAGGGATCCTGTCAGCATGAACGTGGCCCAATTTCCCCCCGAGACTTCCAAGGTCCTGAGGAGGCTGGGATTCATCAGCGTGGACACGTCCCCATGTCCTCCTCAGGCCTCCCCAACACAGGCTGGCTCCTGTTAGTGAAGGCAGAGGAGGCCTACTGCACATGCGCACCCCTGGGTGGGGCCTGGGCTCGGGTGCCCCCTGCGGGACGCTCAGGCACTGTAGGAAGCCATGCAGGAGGAGTCGGATGCTCCAGAGGCCACACCTGCCTCATCCAGGCTCCAGCTGTGGCCTGTTAGCTTCAGAAACATCTCACTGGAATGGAGACCAACACCCGGTTTCCCCAGAAATACTTAAGGACAAGGAATTGGAGCCCACAGGACACGAAATGAAATGTGGACCAGACTTTTACCACGTCCTGCAAAACTCACTCAACCCTCTTCCACTGTGGGCGGGACTGTGGGCTAGTGCAGCCGCCCTGGACAGTGTGGAGGCTCCTCAGGAAGTTACAAATAGAGCCGCCCTGGGACCAGCAGGTGAACAGCCTGGAGCTCACTCCGAAGATACAGATGCAGTGAGACTCGAGACACCTGCCTCCCAATTTCCACAGCAGCCGGGTCCACAGTAGCCACACTGTGGGAGGAGGCTTGGTGCCCTCGGGCAGATGATGGATAAAGAGGACGGGAGATAGATGACGGTCATAGAGAGAGGAATGGTATTCAGATATCAAACAGAAGGAAATCTTGCTATTTGCAATGACGTGGATAGAACTAGAGGGATCATGTTAAGTGAAATAAATCAGTCGGGAAAGAGAATGACCATGTGGTGTCATTCATAGGTGGAATTAAAGAAGCAAAGCAGATAACAACTGTAAAGGGAAGGAAAAACAAATATGATAAAAACAGATGCAGGAAATACAGACTCTTAATGATAGGAAACAAACTGAGGGCCGCTGGAGGTTGGGGATAACAGGGGACCGGCATGAAGGAGGGCACGTGATGTTACGTGCACTGCTGTTATCTCCAACTGGTGAATCCCTGAATTCTTTCTCTGAAAGTATAATACACTATACATTAATTAATTAATTTAATTAAATTAAAAAATCATTTGTATCAGAGCACATTTCCTTCTAGACTCTCAGTTTTGCTCATTCAGCTTATACCGAGACCACCCACCGTGGGTGTGGTTTGTCTAAATATGCCCCATGCCTCGTCCATGGCCCAGCCCAGGGCTAGAACTCACGACCTCTTAGATCAGGACCGGAGGTGAGGTCAGGAGTCGGATGCTTAACCAACGGAGCCAGCCAGGGGCCCGAGAACCACACTGCTTTATCCTGTGTCTCTGTGACATCATTTGAAATAGGAAAGTGCTGCGTCCCGGTCTCTCCTGCTTCTCCAATACTGATTTGCTGTCCGGGGTCATTTGTGGGGGCGGATGGATGTTATGGGTTTTTTTTTTTTTTCCTATTTCGAAGATCTGCCACCATGATTTTGATAGGAATGACATTGAATCTGAGGGTGGATTCAGGAACTGCGGACATTTTCACAAGATGAGGCTCCCACCCAACGAGCCCAGGACGGCCTCCCAGAGCCTGGTATGGCTCAGTGCACAAGTCTTGTGCTCCTTTGGTTGAGTCTCATTATTAATTCTCCTTAATGATCCTGAGAAGGGAGTCACGTCCTTCATTTCCTTCCTGAGTGCTCATTGTCAGGACACAGCAAGGCTACACTGCTCTGTAGGGTCAGTTTGTGTCCCCTGACTTTACTGAACTCACTCCTTAGTTCTTCCAGGTTTTGGTGGAGGCTCTCGGGTTTCCTGCTTCTAGCACCGCATCTTCAGCATATAGGGACAGTGTCACGACCCCATTCCAGGTGTGGAACCTTTGCTGTTTACAGTTTAATGTCCTAGAAAGCACCACAATAGAATCAAAACTGAGCCAAGGACAAGGACAGGAAGGCCCTATTAGAATGAGAACAGAGCTCAATACCCTTGTAGGCCCCATATCAAAATGTAAACAGAACTTGAGGAATTGCTCCAGCCCTTCTGGATGTCCCCAAGACTAGCCCTTAAAACTAAGCAAAAACCGACCTCGGGGTCCAAGTCCCTGCTCTGCTGTGTCGGGTATACTTGGACACTAGCTCGATCTTGTAAATAAACCCTCGTGTGTTTGCATTCATGTTGGCTTCTAGGTGGTTTCTCAGATTCCCAATCTTGGGCACAACAGTCTGAGATAAAAAAACAAAACCAAAAGCAATTCGGACGAGGGCAGAGTGAAAGCAGGGTTCTGAGAGAAGCAGCAGAGACCCAGGGGCTTGGCGGCTCTTCTTTGGTGGGCCTGCAGACTGGGGGGCGGGATGCTCAGCCCCAGAGCTAGAGGACCCAGCGTCCCCACCCGCATCCCTCCCATCAGCGCCGAGTCTCAGGGAGCAGCACAGCACCACCGGCTGGAGGCCAGAGGTGCTGAAGCCCTCCCCACATCTGACCCCGCAGAGGGGTCATGCGCCATGGCCCATTCCCTGATCCCGCACAGACCACTTGCTGCCACCAAGTTGTTGGACCACAGAGGCTGCAGAGCTTCAGCTCTGCCTGGAAAGTAGGGTCTAGCTTCCTTTGTACTTTGTGCTTTATTTTCATGTATTTTCTTTGATTCTCTTTTATAAATTGCCTTATTTTAATTTTTATGTATGTACTTTATATGTTTCTTATTTTTAGTTTCATAGTACTTTAATTGTGTTTCTTATTTTGGGATTTAGAATCTTTTAACAAGCAGGCCAAAATAACCTGGTGTTCTTTTAGGAGGGTAGTTTTTATTGTTTTTCTTGGTTTTTCTTTTTCTTCCTTTTTCTTTTTTGGAAAAAATAATGAGATGGAGAACTTCACCTTCATAAAATAACATGAGGTAGTACTCACTGCCAGGAAGTTCATCCATTCACATATATGATGTCTAAATACAGTTTAAAACAATGATTATAAAGATAGCAGCTGGGCTGTAAAAAGAGCACAGAAGAAAACTAGAGAATCCCTTACTGTAGAAATAAAAGAACTAAAATCTAGTCAAGCCAACATTAAAAATGCTATAACTGAGATGCAGTTCCAAGTGGAAGCCTTGAAAACAAGGATGGTTATGGACCACAGAGGCAGACTTGGGAACTCAGCCACTTATTAAAGCAATAACAGGGATTCCTGGGTGGCGCAGCGGTTTGGTGCCTGCCTTTGGCCCAGGGCACGGTCCTGGATATCCGGGATCGAATCCCACGTTGAGCTCCCGGTGCATGGAGCCTGCTTCTCCCTCTGCCTGTGTCTCTGCCTCTCTCTCTCACTGTGTGCCTATCATAAATAAATAAAAAAAAGTTTAAAAAAAATAAAGCAATAACATTCATATCATAGGAGACTCAGAAGATGAAGAGAGAGAAAAGGTGGGCCTTGATCAGCCATTATAAATGACAAATACCCACCATTTGCTTCAAGGTGGATGTAACTGGAAGGTATTATGCTGAGTGAAGTAACTCAATCAGAGAAGGACAAACATTGTATGTTCTCATTCACTTGGGGAATATAAATAATAGTGAAAGGGAATATAAGGGAAGGGAAAAGGAATGTGTGGGAAATATCAGAAAGGGAGACAGAACATAAAGACTCCTAACTCTGGGAAGTGAACTAGAGGTGATGGTAGGGGAGGAGGGCTGGGGTGGGGGTGAATGGGTGATGGGCACTGAGGGGGGCACTTGACGGGATGAGCACTGGGTGTTATTCTGTTGTTGGCAAATTGAACACAAAAAAAAATAAATTTATTACTAAGAAAAAAAAAAGAAGGAAGAAAAAGTGGCACCTGGGTGGCTCAGTCAGTTAAGCTTCTGCCTTAGGCTCAGAGGTCCCAAGTCAGGCTCCCTGTTCAGCAGGGAACCAGCTTCTCCCTCTCCCTCTGCCCCTCTCGCTCATGGTTTTTCTCTCCTCTCTCTCTCTCAATTAATTAAATAACGTCTTTGAAAAAGACACAAACAAACCCAGAATGAAGAGAAATCTCCCATGTAGAAGAATTTCAAACAATTTGTGCAGACATTCCACCCTCAAGTTCATGAGCATAGCTTCCCACTCTTACGTGTGCAATACACATAGTAACTTCCTTCTACAAAATATATTATGAAAAACTTTAAAAAATAATGATAATAATAATAATAACAACAATAAAGAATCACTTTACTATGGAGAAAGCTGACAAACACTACCTCAGCAAGATGATCAGATCGATACCAAGACTGATAAATTGTGTTGATAGTATCTATCTTAATATAATAAAAATAGCAGTATATCTCTGTATATAATCCACAAAAACAGTTCAATCTTGAGATAAAGAACAGACATGTCCCAACTGAGGGAAATTTTACAAAATACTCTACTTGTCAAAGCATTCCAGGTAAACGACAACAAGGAAAGGCTGAAAGACTGTCACAATCCAGAGGAGCCTAAGAACACATGAGGACAAATGGAGTGTGATATGAGGAATGGTAACTTAGCAAAAATTATGGAAATCTGAATAAAGCATTGTCCTTGGTTAATGCAAATATTTTAATATTGATTCATTAGTTAATATTTGAACCGTACTATTATAAGATATCAATAATTGGAAAAATTGAGTGCAAGTGCATGAGAATTCTCTGTACTATCTTCTCAATTTCCCTATAAATCTTTGTTTTTTTCCTAATAAATAAGATTTATATTGAAAATTGAGTTAAATAAATCAGGCTCCAGTGTGAAGACATTTCAAGAATAGTTGAATTAACTTTTGCCTTATTCTTAAAGAGTTCCTTCATTGGGAACAAAGTAAAAATTTTATATCAGAAGGAAAGAAAACACTTATGAACACGTACAATGCCTCCTCAACCTGAAAAGCAGGAAAGCATAATAAATAGCAAAAATCAGATAAAAATACTTCTATTATAATAGACACCATATTGCAAGTGCATTTAAAATTCGCAAGGCATAACATTTATCTCCTTGACATTTGTCTTCCAAAGAGTTCACAGTGTTTCAGTGTCAGTTGAAACAGGGGAAGAATCTCAGGGAAGAATCCTTCACATAATAATAGGACCATTGGTAATAATGTCTCTCAGTTATTTCCAAATCCATAAAGATGCATTTTCTGATGAGTGAGCTGTGAAGAAATACTTGAGAAAGCCTCATCCCTCTGAATTACTAGTGTCGGAATATTTTAACAATACTACTACAGATAGTACATTATCCATATTAACAGTCAATACATCTCAGATTGGAATCTGAGCAATCTGATGTGCAGAGAAAAAACGCTTTGACTTGCTCCTCATCTTTTAAAGGCAAAGGAGAACTTTTCTATGTACAAAGTCAGTTGTCGGGATCCCTGGGTGGAGCAGCGGTTTGGTGCCTGCCTTTGGCCCAGGGCGCGATCCTGGAGACCCGGGATCGAATCCCACATTGGGCTCCCGGTGCATGGAGCCTGCTTCTCCCTCTGCCTGTGTCTCTGCGCCTCTCTCTCTCTCTGTGACTATCATAAATAAATAAAAAATAAATAAAAATAAAAAATAAAAAAATAAAAAATAAAAATAAAATTAAAAAAAAAAAAAAACAAAGTCAGTTGTCAAGATAGCCTTAGGGAATAAGAGTCTGCAGCATTGAATCTCGCTGCATAGCCAATACGCCGATCTCCAGGTCTTCCTGATCCCAAATCCCTGGGCTTGTCCCCCAACACAGGCTGCCACGCTGAGGTCATTTGCAATTGCTCTCTTAGGAGCTCCGGGGAGGGCAGCAGGAGCTAGAAAGTATGGGATGGGATGCGTGGAGGCCGAGAACATTACGGCCATTCCACTTTGAGTTCAGCATTTTCACACGTCCAGCAATCCCAGTCCCCTGTGAAGAAGAGCTGAAATTTACATTACTTCAGTTACAGGAAAAAAACAAAAATTTACAGCTTAATGTCCTAGAATGCCCCACAATAGTATAAAAACTGAGCCAAAGCCAAGAGCTGGAAGCCCCTATTAGAATGAGAAGAGAGCTCAATCCCCTGAAGGCCCCATATCAAAATGTGAACAGAACTTGAGGAATTGTTCCAGCCCTTCTGGAGGTCCCCGAGACCAGCCCTTAAAACTAAGCTAAAACCATCCTCGGGGTCCAAGTCCCTGTTCCACTCTGTGGGGTGTACTTGGACCCATGCTCGAGTTTGTAAAACAACCCTTGTTTGTTTGCATCAGTCGGTTCCTTAGTGGTTTCTCGGATTCGCCATCTTGTGCACAACACCCCATGTCCCCTTCCCACCTAGACTGACCCCCTGTCACCTCCCACCCAGGCTGACCCTCAGTCACCTCCTCGCCCACAACAGCTGGGCACAGGCCCTCACACAGGTCCATGGGCACGCTGGGCACTCCTGCCATCCCCGGCCTCCCAGGGGAAGGAAGGAGGATTCAGCAGGACACACTCCCATGGTGGCCCCTGGGCTCCCTGCCCAGGATGGCACCTGGTGACATGTCGGGGTCTGAGTCCCTGATGCTGGCTCCTCCACCCTGGTATTCCCGCAGGAAATGAAGTAAGAGGCCCTGGTCTCCTCCAGGGACATCAAGCAGGTGGACCTGGACATCAACATGACGTTCAGCAGTCACATCATGTTTTGAGATTACTACGGGGTAGGGTGAGGCTGAGGGGCCAGGGGGAATTGGGACCCGGGGGAGGACTGGTGGCATCTGGGTAGGGAACATGGGGCTTCTGAGGCCGGGGGAAGAACAGCAGCCAACAAAACACAGCGGCATGGTAGGGTGCTGGGGATGACCTCCGTGCCCCCACCCCCGGTGTCTCAGGGATGAGGAGGCCACTAGGATGGGGCCTCCAGGGGTTGCCATGTGAGCTGAACCCCAAAGGGGTGATGGATGGCACCCTGAAAACCAGGTGCCTGGGTGGGGGCCATGGGCGGGCATTAAGGGAACCTGGGTGCAGGTTGCATGGCTGTGACTGGAGGAGGACACATATCGATCCGATGAGGGTCGGAAGGGTCAGGGTGACACCCACCCTCGGTGCTTTATATATTTCTAAATTCTATGCATTTAATTTGAGACAATTTGCAATTTGTAAACATACATAGTATGATGACACCCAGATAATGCGCCTGGTCCAGCCAGGGCCCTGCACTGACCACACGGGGCCCCTGGGGCAGGTGTCACAACAAACCCCAGACTGTGGTCGCCTTTATCTAGGATGTCTCGGTGTGCATCTTAGAGAAAGTGGATGCCCTGTGTCCACAGGCCCCCCATGCCATCCCCCTCATTCCCCACCCACACACTATCCCCCTACATCATTATCCCTCATGGCATCCCCCCTACAACATTCCGCTCACACCCCCACACCAACCCCACCCACACTATACCCCAACACCATCCCCCCTACACCATCCCCCTCAATCCACCACCATCACACCCCTGCCCCCACACCATCCACTCACACATCATCGCCCCCCATCAAGGACCCAGTGCATGCAGCTGTCCCCTGTGGGACATGCTCAGCCTCCTTGTGGTTCTATGGACAGCCTGTTACCATCAGAAGCCCGGTGTCCCATAGAGCATCCAGGGGTTGCAGGGAGGAGGAAAGACAGGGAGCCCGCGAGGAGGAAAGACATGGAGCCCATGACAGGGTGGGTGCATATGGGTGGAGCAGAAGAAGCACTGTGCCCTGCCTCCTCCCACTCTTCCTCCTGGAGGGCAGCACAACCTGCACAGGACACCAGCCCCTAGCCCAGAGGGACCTGGGCTGACTTGGGCCCAGGCTCTTTGGGTGCTGGGTTGATTTGAGCCCCCACCAGTCCCAACTCAAAGACTAATGGAATCAGGCCCCCATGGCCCTGGCCAGCCCTGGGTTCTGGCCCCGGGCTGAGCAAGCCTTCTCACAGCTGGATGTGGCCTCCTGGGCCCTGGGTGTGCCCCACAGATACAGGTCGCTGATCTAGGGCAGCCCTGGGGATCCCAGGACACCCCAGTGTGGGGAAAGAAGGGGTAAGCCGGTGGGGCCCACCCGCACCCACACCAGGAGGCAGGGTCCTCCAGGTGCTGCGGCCCCAGAGAGCCCGAGGCCGGGGTCCAGCTGCCCTGTGGGGACCCAGTGCAGGAGCCCATGAGCTGCAGGTCCAGGTCAGCGCTGCTGTCCTCAGAACCGTCAATCAGGCTGAAACCTCAGGACACTCGCCCCCACCCAGAGTCCACACATGCTCCCAGGTGGGGGACTCCAGCACCCGCCCCCCCACCCCGTGTGATTCTTGCCCCCCCTTAAAGGACAGAAAGGTCTCCTTCCCCAGGGGAAGGCACGCACTCATGGCTCTGAGCCCGTTTGCTGTAGGAAGTCAATAAAGTGTTGTGGTGTGAAAATGCAAAGCCAGCCCATTTCTGTGTCTCCCAGAACTATGTGCACGGCTCGTGGAGAGACCCCAAGAAAGGAGGAGGGGGCACCACTTAGGCCCCAACCAGCCCCTGCAGGGGTGCCACCAGGCACACACAGCTGACGTCCCCACGTGCCTTTCAGGAGAGGCCGGACCCACTCCTGGACATGGGAATGTGGCCGAGCCGGAACTTCCAGCTCTGATGACCCTCCAACTGAAAGTTCCTGCACGAGTGAGCCCCGGTGTGGCCAGGAGAGCCCTGCTAGCTACCCAGCGCCAGCACCAGAAATGATATTCTGCCAACCATTTCAGGGTTTTGGGTGACCCAGCCAGAGGATCTGATAGCTGCATGGGATAGCTGCATGTGATAGACACACACACAGCTCAAAACCAACAAAAGTCAGAATCCCCCCAATGTTGTCAAACAGCAGCCAGATGGTTACATACACTACGCTGTGGTCCCCAATAGGATATTTGGAAAACGCTATAAGCCATTACTGCAGAGGTGTTGGAGGCACGGAGATGTGTTTGCTGTGTTCAAACAAGGAGGGCAGAGGGGCAGGAAGAATCCTCTGGAGGGGGGGCCCTCCTAGGAAAGGACACCAGGTCCCTGTGAAGGCTACAGAGGGTGAAATCTGTCCTCCTCTCTTTCTGCTTCTGGTTTTCATCCTAAATGCCATTTCCCTCAATCATTTTAGCAAGAATTTATTTTATGTTTTTAAATTTCTTTTTATTGGAGTCCAATTTGTATGAATTCTTTCTTCAGCAAGGGTGTCATACAGGAGAGAAGGAGAAAGAAAGATTGTCCCAGACAGGCAACATATAAAGGAGTTCATGACCACTTAACCAGTCCAGTAAGGAATTTTAAGAGGGACTCTTCAAGTGGGGGAAAAAAAGAGACCAAAAGCAACAAAGACAAGAAAGGCTCAGAGAACGTCACCAGAAACACCAACACTTCTGGTAACACAAATGCACAAAGTTCATATCTTTGAATAATCACTCTGAATGCTGATAGACTAAATGCTCCAATAAAAAGATACAGCGTATCAGAGTGGCTTAAAAAATAGGATCCAGGATGTCTGGGTGGCTCAGGGGTTGAGCCTCTGTCTTAGAATCAGGGTGTGATCCTGGAGTCTTGGATCGAGTCCCATATTGGGCTCCTGGTGGGGAGCCTGTTTCTATCTCTGCCTAATTTTCTGCCTCTCTTTCTCTCTCTCTCGCTCTCTCTCACACTATCATAAATAAAAATATTATTTAAAAAACAACATCCATCGGGATCCCTGGGTGGCGCAGCGGTTTGGCGCCTGCCTTTGGCCCAGGGCGGGACCCTGGAGCCCGGGATCGAATCCCACGTCGGGCTCCCGGTGCATGGAGCCTGCTTCTCCCTCTGCCTGTGTCTCTGCCTCTCTCTCTCTCTCTGTGACCATCATAAAATAAATAAATAAAAATTAAAAAAAAAAACAACATCCATCTGTACACTGCCTACAAGATGCTCACCTTAGACCTATAGACACCAACAGATTGAAAGCCAGGGGATGGAAAATCATCTATGATGCTAATGGATATCAAAAGAAAGCTGGAGGACCCATACTTATATCAGACAAATGAGATTTGAAACCAAAACCTGGGGGACACCTGGTGGCTCAGTGGTTGAGCATCTGCAATTGGCTCAGGGTGTGATTCTGGGATCTCAGGATCGAGTCCCACATCAGCCTCCCTTTGGGGAGCCTGCCTCTCACTCTGCTATGTTCCTTCCTCTGCTTCTCTGTGTAATTCTCATGAATAAATAAATAAATATTTTAAATTTCAAAAAAGAAAGAACAAATACTGTAAGAAGAGATGAAGAAGGGCATTATTTCATAATTAAAAAGACTCTCTATCAATATCAAACAACTAAATATTTATGCTGCCAACATGGGAGTACCTAAATATAGAAACCACTGTTGGTGGGAATGTGAACTGGTGCAGCCACTCTGGAAAACTCTGTGGAGGTTCCTCAATGAGATAAAAATAGACCTGCACAACGACCCAGAAATTGCACTGTTGGGGATTTACCCCAAAGATTCAGATGCAATGAAACGCCGGGACACCTGCAGCTCGATGTTTATATTAGGAATGTCCACAATAGTGAAACTGTGGAAGGAGCCTCGGTGTCCATCAAAAGTTGAATGGAGGGATCCCTGGGTGACGCAGCAGTTTGGCGCCTGCCTTTGGCCCAGGGCGCAATCCTGGAGACCCGGGATCGAATCCCACGTAGGGCTCCCGGTGCATGGAGCCTGCTTCTCCCTCTGCCTGTGTCTCTGCCTCTCTCTCTCTCTCTCACTGCGTGCCTATCGTAAATAAAAAAAAATTTTTAAAAAGAAAGTTGAATGGATAAAGAAGATGTGGTTTATGTATACAATGGAATATTACTCAGCCATTAGAAATGACAGATACCCACCATTTAATTCAACATGGATGGAACTGGAAGGTATTATGCTGAGTGAATAAGTGAATCGGAGAAGGATAAACATTGTATGTTCTCATTCATTTGGGGAATATAAATAATAGTGAAAGGGAATAAAAGGGAATGGAGAAGAATTGTGTAGGAAATATCAGAAAGGGAGACAGAACATAAAGACTCCTAACTCTGGGAAATAAACTAGGGGTGCTAGAAGGGGAGGAGGGCAGGAAGTGGGGTGAATGGGTGATGGGCACTGAGGGGGACACTTGATGGGTTGAGCACTGGGTGTTATTCAGTATGTTGGTCAATTCAACACCAATAAAAAATAAATTTATTTAAAAAAAAGATCCAACAACTAAATATTTATACTGCCAACATGGGAGTACCTAAATATAAAAACAAATTAACAACAAACGTACAGGAATTCACTGATAATAATACAATGACAGGGGATTTTAACACCCACTTATGGAAATGGACCAATCGTCTATGCAGAAAATCAACAGGTGAACAATAGCCTTGACACACTGGACCACAGGGACTCAAAAGATATAGTCTGAATATTTCCTCCTAAAGCAGAATACACATTTCTTTCAAGTGCACATGGGAAATTCTCCAGAACAGATCATATCATGGCCCACAAATCAACCCTCAACAGGTACAACAGGTACAAGGAGGTTGATATCACATGCTGTACATTTTCAGAACACGATGCTATGAAACTCGAAATCGACAGTAAGAAAAAAAAATTGGACAGACCAAAAATACTTGGAGATTATGAACATCCTACTAGAGAATGAATGGATCAACCAGGAAATTAAAGAGGAAATTTAAAACAAATGAAAATGAAAACATGTTTCTCCAAACCTCTGGGATGTAGCAAAGGCAGTCCTAAGAGGGAAGTACATAGCAATACAGGCCTACCTCAAGAAACAAGAAGTCTCCAATACACAACCTAACGGTACACCTAAAGGAGCTGGAAAAGGAAAAGCAAACAAAGCCTAAAGCCTACAGAAGAAGGGAAAAATAAAGATGAGAGCAGAAATAAACAACATAGAAACAACAAAACAGTAGAATGGAATAACGAAACTAAGAGCTGGTTCTTCAAAGTAATTAATAAAATGGATCAAGCCATAGCCAGTCTTATCAATGAGAAAAGAGAAAAGACCTAAATGAATAAAATCACAAATGAGAGAAGAGAGATCACAATCAACACCAGAAAAATTAGACAATTATAAGGGAATACTATGAAATTATACGCTAACAAACTGGGAGACCTGGAAGAAATGGACAAATCCCTAGAAATGTGCAAACAAGCAAAGATGAAATAGGAAGAAATAGAAAATGTGAACAGACCCATAAGTAGCAAAGGAATTGAATCAGCAAGGCACCTGTGTGCCTCAGTGGTTGAGCATCTGCTTTGGCTCAGGTCATGATCCCAGTGTCATGGGGGATCACATCACACATCAGGCTCCCTGCATTGAGCCTCATTTTCCCTCTGCCTATACCTCTGCCTCTCTGTGTTTCTCATGAATACATAAATAAAATATTTAAAAAAGAGAAAAGATAAAAAGATGAGAAAGGACCCAAATAAAATCACAAATGAGAAAAGAGAAATAAAAACCAACACTACAGAAATACAAACAATTATAAGAGAACATTAAGAAAAATTATATGCCAGCAACCAAGAACCTGGAAGAAATAGATCAATTCCTGGAAATATATAACATAGCAAAAATGATAATGGAAGAAATAAGAAACTTGAACCGACATATAACCAGCAGAGAAATTGAATCAGCAATCAAGAATCTCCCAATAAGAGATGCTTAGATCAATACAACAGAATGGAAATCTGAAACAAGATACAAACCTGTAACTCTATGATCCATTAATCGACAACAAGGCAGGAAGGAATATCCAAAGGCATAAAGACAGTCTCTTCAACAAACCTTAACCCTGACCCCAGGATAAGAACAAATGGTGTTGGGAAAACCAGGCAGCCACATGCAGAAGAATGAAACGGGACCACTTTCTTACACCATATATATAAAAAATAAATTCAAAATGGATGAAAGACCTAAATGTGAGACCTGAAACCACACAAAGAAGAAACGATAGGCAGCAACGTCTTTAACATTGGCTATTGGATCTTCTTTCTAGATATGCATCTGAGGTGAGGGAAACAAAAGCAAAATTACTATTGGGACTTCATCAAATAGAAAAGCTTCCGCAAGTGAAGGAAACAACCAAAGCTAAAAGGCAACATACAGGAGGAGGGGCAAGATGGCGGAAATGTAGGGTCCCCAAATCACCTGTCCCCACGAAATTACCTAGATAACCTTCAAATCATCCTGAAAATCTACGAATTTGGCCTGAGATTTAAACAGAGCCCAGATCGAATGATACAGTGAGAAAAGTTCATGATTCTATCAAGGTAGGAAGACGGGAAAAAGAAATAAAGAAACAAAAGTCATCCAAGTGTGAGGGGCCCAGCGAGGATCCCAGCTAAGGTCGGGGCGAGTGCCCACAGGACAGAAGAGCCCTGTCCTGGGAGAAGGAGGAGCTGCACAATCTTCCAGGGGGGAATGGCGCCTTCAAAGAGTCAGAGAAGAACCCCAGGAGGGCAGGGATGCCCTAGGGTTCCCTGGGACACTAACAGAGACCTGCACTCCCAGGAGAGTGCACCGAGCTCCCTAAGGGCTGCAGGGCACATGCATTGACCAGGGAGGAGCACTGAGGACTCCGGCGGCGGCTCTGCATGGAGGAGTTTGCGCAGCCCCAGGAGCACATTGGCTGTAGCGACTCCTGCAGAGGAAGAGGCGCCGTGTGGAGGGGGCTGCGCGGCACTGGGAGCAACTCGGAGGGGCTCGGGCAGTGGCTCCGCAGTGAGGCGGCTGTGCAGCCGGGAGAGAGAATCCAAAAGTGCAGGCCCCGCAGCACAGGGCGCCGGGACACAGCCCAGGATTCGGCCTCTGCTGGGACAGGCAGAGGCACGGAGTGCCCCGGATAGCAAAGACGCTCCTGCCCAGAGCTGAGCAGATCAGCGGACCCGCCCAAGAGCCTCCAGGCCCTGCAGATGGACTGTTCCCGAGTTACTGCGGGGGCTGAATACAGGTTTCCAGAGCTGGCCGCTGCCACTAGGATTGTTCCTCCTGGGGCCTCACGGGGTAAACTAACCGCACTGAGCCCTGCACCAGGCAGGGGACATGGCGGCTCCCCCAAGTGCTAACACCTGAAAATCAGCACAACAGGCCCCTCCCCCAGAATACCAGCTAGACGGACAAGTTCCAGGGGAAGTCAAGGGACTTAAAGTATACAGAATCAGAAGATACTCCCCCATGTTTTTTTTTTTATTTCTGATTGCTTCCCCCATCCTTTTCCCCATTTTCTTTCTTTTTTTTCTCTTTTTATTATCTTTTTTCCTTCTTTCTTCCTTTATTCTTTTTCCTTTTTCTCTTTTCTTTCCTTCTTTCTCTCCCCTCTTTTTCTCCTTTTCCCAATTCAATTTGTATATGGCCACTCGGCACTCAGGAAAATGACTAGAAGGAAAACCTCACCTCAAAAGAAAGAATCAGAAACATTTCTCTCTCCCACAGAGTTACAAAATCTGGATTGTAATTCAATGTCAGAAAGCCAATTCAGAAGCACTATTATACAGTTACTGGTGGCTCTAGAAATAAGCATAAACGACTCAAGAGACTTCATGACTGCAGAATTTAGATCCAATCAGGCCGAAATTAAAAATCAATTGAATGAGATGCAATCCAAACTAGAACTCCTAACGATGAGGGATAACGAGGTGGAAGAACGAGTGAATGACATAGAAGACAAGTTGATGGCAAAGAAGGAAACTGAGGAAAAAAGAGTTAAATTAAAAGAACAGGAAGACAGATTAAGGGAAAATAACGATTAAGAGAAATAAACGACAGCCTAAGGAAGAAAAACCTACATGTAATTGGGGTTCCCGAGGGCGCCAAAATGGACAGAGGGCCAGAATAAGTATTTGAACAAATCATAGCTGAAAACTTTCCTAATCTGGGAAGGGAAACAGGCATTCAGATCCAAGAAATAGAGAGACCCCCCCAAAATCAATTGAAACCGTCCAACACCTCGATATTTAATAGTGAAGCTTGCAAATTCCAAAATAAAGAGAAGATCCTTAAAGCAGCAAGAGACAAGAAAATCCTGACCTTTATGGGGAGGAGCATTAGGGTAACAGCAGACCTCAACACAGCGACCTGGCAGCCAAAAAGGGCTGGCAGGATATAGTCAGGGTCCTCAATGAGAAGAACATGCAACCAAGAATACTTTATCCAGCAAGGCTCTCATTCAAAATGGAAGGAGAGATAAAGAGCTTCCAAGACAGGCAGGAACTGAAAGAATATGTGACCTCCAAACCAGCTCTGCAGGGAATTTTAAGGGGGATTCTTAAAATTCCCCTTTAAGAAGAAGTTCAGTGGAACAATCCACAAAACAAGGACTGAAGAGATATCATGATGACACTAAACTCATATCTGTCGATAGTAACTCTGAACGTGAACAGGCTTAATGACCCCATCAAAAGGCGCAGCGTTTCAGACTGGATAAAAAAGCAGGACCCATCTATTTGCTGTCTACAAGAGACTCATATTAGACAGAAGGACACCTAAACCTGAAAATGAAATGTTGGAGAACAATTTACCATTCAAATGGTCCTCAAAAGAAAGCAGGGGTAGCCATCCTTATATCAGATAAACTAAAATTTACCCAGAAGACTGTAGTGAGAGATGAAGAGGGACACTAAATCATACTTAAGGGATCTATCCAACAAGAGGACTTAACAATCCTCAATATATACCCAGAATGTGGCAGCTGCCAAATATTTAAACCAAGTAATAACCAAAGTGAAGAAATACTTAGATAATAATACACTTATACTTGGTGACTTCAATCTAGCTCTTTCTACCCTCGATAGGTCTCTAAGGACAACATCTCCAAAGAAACAAGAGCTTTAAATGATACACTGGAGCAGATGGATTTCACAGAAATCTACAGAACTTTACATCCAAACTCAACTGAATACACATTCTTCTCAAGTGCACATGGAACTTTCTCCAGAATAGACCACATACTGGGTCAGAAATAGGTCTGAATCAATACCAAGGGATTGGGATCGTCCCCTGCATATTCTCAGACCATAATGCATTGAAATTAGAACTAAATCACAATAAGAAGTTTGGAAGGAAAGGTTTTAAAAAAAAAAAAGGGATCCCTGGGTGGTGCAGCGGTTTAGTGCCTGCCTTTGGCCCAGGGCGCGATCCTGGAGACCCAGGATCGAGTCCCACGTCAGGCTCCCGGTGCATGGAGCCTGCTTCTCCCTCTACCTGTGTCTCTGCCTCTCTCTCTCTCACTGTATGCCTATCATAAATAAATAAAATAAAAACGATTTAAAAAAAAAGAAGTTTGGAAGGACCTCAAACACGTGGAGGTGAAGGATCATCCTGCTAAAAGACGAAAAGGTCAACCAGGAAATTAAGGAAGAATTAAAAAGATACAAGGAAACTAATGAGAATGAACATACAACCGTTCAAAATCTTTGGGATGCAGCAAAAGCAGTCGTAAGGGGGAAATACATCACAATACAAGAATCCATTCAGAAATGGGAAACTACTCAAATACAAAAGCTAACCTTACACATAAAGGGGCTAGAGGGAAAAAAAAGCAGATAGATCCTACACCCAACAGAAGAATAGAGTTAATTAAAATTCGAGCAGAACTCAAGGAAATCGAGACCAGAAAACTGTGGAACAGATCAACAGAACGAGGAGATGGTTCTTTGAATGAATTAATAAGATAGATAAACCATTAGCCAACGTTTAAAAAGAAGAGAGAGAAGACTCAAATTAATAAAATCATGAATGAAAAATAAAATAAAATAAAATAAAATAAAATAAAATCATGAATGAGAAAGGAGAGGTCACTACCAACACCAAAGAAATATAAACGGGGCAGCCCCGGTGGCTCAGTGGTTTAGCGCCTCCTGCAGCCGAGGGCCTGGTCCTGGAGTCCTGGGATCGAGTCCCGCGTCAGGCTCTCTGCATGGAGCCTGCTTCTCCCTCTGCCTGTGTCTCTGCCTCTCTCTCTCTCTGTGTCTATTATGAATAAATAAAATAAAATTTAAAAAAAAAAGAAATATAAACGATTTTAACAACATATTATGAACAGCCATACACCAATAAATTAGGCAATCTAGAAGAAATGGACACATTCCTGGAAAGCCAGAAACTACCAAAACTGGAACAGGAAGAAATAGAAAACCTAAACAGGCCAATGACCAAGGAGTAAATTGAAGCAGTCATCCAAAACCTCCCAAGACACAAAAGTCTAGGGCCAGATGGCTTCCCAGGGGAATTCTATCAAACGTTAAAGAAGAAACCATACCTCTCCTACTAAAGCTGTTCTGAAAGATAGAAAGAGATGTAGTCCTTCCAAATTCGTTCTATGAAGCCAGCATCACCTTACTTCCAAAACCAGACATGGACCCACCAAAAAGGAGAATTACAGACCAATATCCCTGATGAACATGGATGCAAAAATTCTCAACAAGATCCTAGCCAATAGGATCCAACAGTGCATTAAGAAAATTATTCACAAAGTAGGGGATCCCTGGGTGGCGCAGCGGTTTGGCGCCTGCCTTTGGCCCAGGGCGCGATCCTGGAGACCCGGTATCGAATCCCACGTCAGGCTCCCGGGGCATGGAGCCTGCTTCTCCCTCTGCCTGTGTCTCTGCCTCTCTCTCTCTCTCTGTGACTATCATAAATAAATAAAAATTAAAAAAAAAAAAAACAAAGTAGGATTTATCCCCGGGACACAAGGCTGGTTCAACTCTCGTAAAACAATCAATGTGATTCATCATATCAGCAAGAGAAAATCCAAGAACCATATGATCCTCTCATTAGATGCAGAGAAAGCATTTGACAAAATAAAGCATCCATTCCTGATCAAAACACTTCAGAGCGTAGGGATAGAGGGAACAATCCTCGACATCTTAAAAGCCATCTATGAAAAGCCCACAGCAAATATTCTCAATGGGGAAGCACTGGGAGCCTTTCCCCTAAGATCAGGAACAAGACAGGGATGTCCACTCTCACCACTGCTATTCAACGTAGTATTGGAAGTCCTAGCCTCAGCAATCAGACAACAAAAAGACATTAAAGGCATTCAAATTGGCAAAGAAGTCAAACTCTCCGTCTTCGCCGATGACATGATACTCTTCTAAGAAAACCCAAAGCCCTCCCCCAAGAAGATTACTAGAACTCATACAACAATTTGGTAGCATTGCAGGATACAAAAATTACTGCCCAGAAATCAATGGCATTTCTATACACTAATGAGACTGAAGAAAGAGAAATTAAGGAGTCAATCTCATTTACAATTGCACCCAAATCATAAGATACCTAGGAATAAACCTAACCAAGGAGGTAAATGATCTATACCCTAAAAACTATAGAAAACTTCTGAAAGAAATTGAGGAAGACACAAAGAGATGGAAAAATATTCCATGCTCATGGATTGGCAGAATTAATATTGTGAAAATGTCAATGTTACCCAGGCAATGTACACGTTTAATGCAATCCCTATCAAAATACCATGGACTTTCTTCAGAGAGTTAGAACAATTTATTTTTTTTTATTTATGATAGTCACAGAGAGAGAGAGGCAGAGACACAGGCAGAGGGAGAAGCAGGCTCCATGCACCGGGAGCCCGACGTGGGATTCGATCCTGGGTCTCCAGGATCATGCCCTGGGCCAAAGGCAGGCGCCAAACCACTGCGCCACCCAGGGATCCTTAGAACAAATTATTTTAAGATTTGTGTGGAATTAGAAAAGACCCCGAATAGCCAGGGGGATTTTAAAAATGAAAACCATATCTGGGAGCATCACAATGCCAGATTTCAGGTTGTACTACAAAGCTGTTATCATCAAGACAGTGTGGTACTGGCACAAAAACACACATAGGTCAATGGAACAGAATAGAGAACCCAGAAGTGGACCTTGAACTTTATATTCAACTAATATTTGATAAAGGAGGAAAGACTATCCATTGGAAGAAAGACAGTCTCTTCAATAGATGGTCCTGGGAAAATTGTACATCCACATGCAGAAGAATGAAACTAGTCCACTCTCTTTCACCATACACAAAGATAAACTCAAAATGGATGAAAGATCTAAATGTGAGACAAGAGTCCATCAAAATCCTAGAGGAGAACACAGGCAACACCCGTTTTGAACTTGGCCACAGCAAGTTTTCGCAAGGTACATCCATGAAGACAAAAGAAACAAAAGCAAAAATGAACTATTGTGACTTCATCAAGATAAGAAGCTTTTGCACAGCAAAGGATACAGTCAACAAAACTAAAAACAACCTTCAGCATGGGAGAAGATATATGCAAAAGACGTATCAGATAAAGGGCTAGTTTCCAAGATCTATAAAGAACTTCTTAAAATCAACACCAAAGAGACAAACAATCCAATCATGAAATGGGCAAAAGACATGAACAGAAATCTCACAGAGGAAGACATTCACATGGCCAACATGCACATGAAAAAATGCTCTGCATCACTTGCCCTTAGGGAAATACAAATCAAAACCACAATGAGATACCACCTCACCAGTGAGAATGGAGAAAATGAACAAAGCAGGAAACCACAAATGTTGGAGAGGATGCGGAGAAAAGGGAACCCTCTTACACTGTTGGTGGGAATGTGAACTGGTGCAGCCACTGTGGGAAACTGTGTGGAGGTTCCTCAAAGTGTTAAAAATAGACCTGCCCTATGACCCAGCAATTGCAGTGTTGGGGATTTACCCCAAATATTCAGATGCAATTCAACGCTGGGACACCTGCACCCCGATGTTTATAGCAGAATGCCCACAATAGCCAAACTGCGGAAGGAACCATGGTGTCCATCGAAAGATGAATAGATAAAGAAGATGTGGTTTATGTATACAATGGAATATTACTCAGCCATTAGAAACGACAAATACCCAACATTTGCTTCAAAGTGGATGGAACTGGAGGGTAGTATGCTGAGTGCAGTAAGTCAATCAGAGAAGGACAGTGTATGTTCTCATTCATTTGGGGAATATAAATGATAGTGAAAGGGAATATAAGGGAATGGAGAAGAAACGTGTGGAAAATATCAGAAGGGGAGAGAGGTCATAAAGACTCCTAACTCTGGGAAAAGAACTAGGGGTGCTGGAAGGGGAGGAGCGTGGGGGTGGGGGTGAATGAGTGACGGGCACTGAGGGGGACACTTGACGGGATGAGCACTGGGTGTTATTCTGTATGTTGGTCAATTGAACACCAATAAAAAATAAATTTGGGATCCCTGGGTGGCACAGTGGTTTGGCGCCTGTCTTTGGCCCAGGGTGCGATCCTGGAGACCCGGGATTGAGTTCCGACATCGGGCTCCCAGTGCATGGAGCCCGCTTCTCCCTCTCCCTCTCTCTGTGTCTCTGCCTCTCTCTCTCTCTCTCTCACTGTGTGCCTATCATAAGTAAATTAAAAATATAAAAATAAACAAAAATAAATTTATTTAAAAAAAGACCAAACAACTAAATATTTATGCTGCCAACATGGGAGTACCAAAATATAGAAAACAATTAACAACAAATGTACAGGAACACACTGATAATAATACAATGATAGGGGATTTTAACACCCACTTATGCCAGGGACCAATCGTCTATGCAGAAAATCAACAGAGGAACAATAGCCTTGACACACTGGACCACAGGGACTCCACAGATATAGTCTGAACATTTATTCCTAAACCAGAATACACATTCCTTTCAAGTACACATGGACATTCTCCAGAATAGATCATATCATGGGCCACAAATCAGCGCTCAACAGGTACAACAGGTACAAGAAGGTTGGTATCACACCATGTACATTTTCGGACCACGAGGCTATGAAACTCGAAGTCGACAGTAAGAAAAAATTTGGACAGACCAAAAATTCGTGGAGATTATGAACATCCTACTAGAGAATGAATGGAGCAACCAGGAAATTAAAGAGGAAATTTAAAACAAATGAAAATGAAAACATGTTTCTTCAAACCTCTAGGATGTAGCAAAGACAGTCCTTAGAGGGAAGTAGATAGCAATACAGTCCTACCTCAAGAAACAAGAAGTCTCCAATACACAACCCAACACTACACCTAAAGGAGCTGGAAAAGGAATAGGAAACAAAGCCTAAAGCCTACAGAAGAAGGGAAAAATAAAGATGAGAGCAGAAAAAAACAATACAGAAACAACAAAACAGTAGAATGGAATAATGAAACTAAGAACTGGTTCTTCAAAATAACTAAGAAAATGGATCAAGCCCTAGCCAGCCTTATCAACGAGAAAAGAGAAAACCTAAATAAACAAAAGCACAAATGAGAGAAGAGAGATCACAATCAACACCAGAAAAATAAGACAATTATAAGGGAATACTATGAAAGATTATACACTAACATACTGGGAGACCTGGAATAAATGGGCAAATCCCTAGAAATGTATAAACGAGCAAAACTGAAATAGGAAGAAATAGAAAATGTGAACACACCCATAACTAGCAAAGGAATTGAATCAGCAAGGCACCTGGGTGCCTCAGTGGTTGAGCATCTGCTTTGGCTCAAGTCATGATCCCGGGTTCCTGGGGAATCATGTCCCACATCAGGCTCCCTGCATGGAGCCTCATTTTCCCCCTGCCTATACCCCTGCCTCTCTGTGTCTCGCATGAATACATAAATAAAATCTTTAAAAAAGAAAAAAGATAAATGATGAGAAAGGACCCAAATAAAATCACAAATGAGATAAGAGAAATAACAACCAAAACTAGAGAAATACAAACATTTATAAGAGAACATTATGAAAAATTATATGCCAGCAACCTAGAACCTGGAATAAATAGATCAATTCCTGGAAATATATAACATACCAAAAATGAAAAAGGAAGAAATAAGAAACTTGAACAGACAGACAACCAGCAAATAAATTGAATCAGCAATCAATAATCTCCCAACAGGAGACGCTTAGATCAACAGAACAGAATGGAAAGCCGAAACAAGATACAAACCTGTAACTCTATGATCCATTAATCGACAACAAGGCAGGAAGGAATATCCAATGGCACAAAGACAGTCTCTTCAACAAACCCTAACCCTGACCCCAGGATAAGAACAAATGGTGTTGGGAAAACCAGGCAGCCACATGCAGAAGAATGAAACGGGACCACTTTCTTACACCATATATATAAAAAATAAATTCAAAATGGATGAAAGACCTAAATGTGAGACCTGAAACCATACAAAGAAGAAAAGATAGGCAGCAACGTCTTTGACATTGGCCATTGGATCTTCTTTCCAAATATGCATCTGAGGTGAGTGAAACAAAAGCAAAAATCCCATTGGAGTTCATCAAATTGAAAAGCTTCTGCAAAGTGAAGGAAACAAGCAACGCTAAAATGCAACATACAAAATGAGAGGAGATATTTGTAAACAACACATCCAATAAAGAGTTAGTATGCAAAATACGTAAAGCAAATATAAATCTCAGCATCCTAAACACAAATTATCCAACTGCAGATGGGCAGAAGACATGAATGGACTTTGTCTCTGACAAGACATCCAGATGGCCACCAGACACCGAAAGACACTCAGCGTCACCCATCATCAGGGAAATGCAAATGAAAACTACAATAAGATGTCACCTGACAGCCGTCAGAATGGCTAAAATTAACAACAGAAGAAACAACAGGTGTTGTTGAGGCTATAGAGAAGTGGAGCCCCCTTACACTGTTGGTGGACATGCGAACAGGTGCAGCCACTGTGGAAAACACTGTGGGGGGTCCTAGAGACTTTAAAAATAGGGGATCCCTGGGTGGTGCAGCCGTTTGGCGCCTCCCTTTGGCCCATGTCGGGTTCCTGGTGACCCGGGATCGAATCCCACATTGGACTCACAGTGCACGGAGCCTGCTTCTCCCTCTGCCTGTGTCTCTGCCTCTCTCTCTGTGACTATCATAAAAATAATTTGAAAAAAGAAGTTAAAAATAGAGCTACCCTACGATTCAAAAATTAAACAGCTAGGTATTTACCCCGAGGATACAAAAGTAGTTTAGTAGATTCAAAGAGGGACACGCAGCCCAGTGTTGGTAGCAGCATTATCAACAATAGCCAATCTGTGGATACAGCCCAAATGTCCATCAACAGATGAACGGGCAGAGACGATGTGGTAAATATACACACTGCGACATCACTGGGTCATCAGAAGGGATGAAATGAAGCCATTTACAATGACGTGGGAGAATTGTAAAGACTTATGCTAAATGAACTCAGTCAGTCAGAGAAAGATACCACATACCATACAATTGCATTCACATGTGAATTTTAAGAAACCAAACAAACTGGCAAAGGGGCGGAGCAGGGGGGGGATGAGAGAAGCAAACCAAGATACACACTCTTAACCACAGAGAATAAACTAATCAATACCAGAGGAAGGTGGGGGGGAAGGGGAATCAGGGGTTTGGGATAGTGGAAGTCACCTCTGACCACTACCAGGCGTTGTATCCAAGGGTTGAATCACTACGCGGTAAACCTGAAACTATATCATACTGTGTTTACAAACAGGAATTCAAGTAAAACTTTAAAATAATAATTGTTAGTATAGAGGAAACATGTGCACACAAGTGATAAAATCAGAAAGGCAACTGAAAATCCAAACAAAGAGTCTTTAGAGCCACAAATCCACTCCTTAGCTCAGCTCAGGAGAATCCTGCCATGCCTATTCTCACCACAGCAGAAGCCTGGATTTTGATTCTCTGGGGAGACCACTGACTTGGTGGAGTCAGGCTATCTTTGAAACCAAAACCTAAATAGAGTGCATAAAACTAAACTGCCCAAGATGCTAGGAGTCCCACTGCAGGCACATGCCAAGACCCAAACTCTACCCATACACAGACATAAGCCTAACCCTACACTTCAGCCTAATGTTAACCTAACCCTTCAACAAAAACTATCACTAATCAAAAACCAAACACAAACCCCAAGACCGAAACACATTCACTGAACCTTCCTGCCAACCCTCACCCTAACTCCTAAACCTATTCTAAACCCTTAACCCTGATCCTTACCTTAAATCTAACCCTAAATTTACCTTAATGTACTCAAATCCTATTCCTAACCTTAACCTGTACCCTAACCCTAACCCTCTAATACTAATCCTATCTCATACCACAAAGTGTACCCTAACCCTACCCTAAAAGAAATCCTAAACCCACTGCCTAACCCTCCCTTACCGTTTTCCAAAACCGTACCCTGACCCTGACATGACCCTAACCATAACCCCTAATCAAACACTAACCCTAACCCTAGCCCTAACCCCTATCCTAAACCTAACCCTTGCCCTAACCCTAAACCTAGCCCTAACTTTAACTCTAAACCCTAACCCTAACTCACACCCTAACCCCTAACCCTAACTGCAAACCTAGCCCAACCATAACTCACACCCTAACCCCTAACCCTAACTGCAAACCTAGCCCAACCATAACTCTAACCATAACCCAAACCCCAACTCCTAACCTCCTGCCATAATCCCTAAAGTCTAAACCCTAACCCTAACTCTAATTCCTGTCCCTAATCCAAACCCCGATCCTAACTCCTAACAACTGAACCTTACCCTTATCCCTCACCCTAACCTCTAATCCATAACCATAAGCATAATCACTAACACCTAACATCTAACCTAAGACTAACCACCAACTGCCTCCCCTCCCCTGACCCTATCATTCATTCTACCCATTCACTTACCCTGTGGTTCTGAGTAGTCCCTTCTGACATGGACGTGGCCCCCAACGGCACCTCCAGAGTCCTCCAGGGGGTCCTGAGGAAGCCGGGCTCCTGTGAGTGGGGACGTGGCCTCACGTGTTCCTGAGTCATAGTCAGCGGGTCCTGAGGACGCCGGGTCTCCTGTCAACCTGGATTATGCCTCACAACCTCTGGAAGCCTCACAGCAGGTTCTCAGGATGCCAGAGGCTCCTGTCAGCCTTGACATGGACCCACGTCCCCTGAAAACTCACCGCGGGTCCTGAGGAGGCTGTGGGTTCCTGTCAGCCTAGATGCAGCCCTGTGTGTCCCGAAGCCAAAGTGCAGGTCCTGAGGAGGATGTGGCCCCCCATTTCCCTCAGCCTCACCATAAGACTTGAGGAGGATGGGGGCTCCTGTCAGCACGGACGTGGCCCCAAAATTCCCAATCCTTCACAGTGCGTCCTGAGAAGGCCGGAGACTCCTGTCAGTGTGTATTCAGCATCCACATCTTCCTTAGGCCTCACCTCAGGCTCTGACAAGGCTGGGGTCTTCTGTCTGCATGGACGCATCCCCATATTTCCCAAAGTCTACACCAGGGGTCCTGAGGACATCAGCGTCCTGTTGTGTGGACGTGCCCCCACATCCTCTCAAAGCGACACGGCAGGTTCTGAATTGGCCCGGGCTCCTGTCACTGTGGATGTGGCCCCCAGCTTCCAGAAGCCTCAACTTATGTCCTGAGGGGCCAGTTAGCTCCTGCTAGAGTGGACGCAGCACCACATCTTTCAGAAGCCTCCCCGCATGACCTCAGGTGGCCCAGGGGCTCCTGTCAGTGTGGATGCGGACCCATATCTTACTGAAGCCTCCCCGCGGGTCTTGAGGCAGCCCAGGGGCTCCTGTTAGGGTGGGTGCGGGCCCACAATTTCCTGAAGCCTCCCGCAGGGCCTGAAGCGGCCCAGGGTCTCCTGTCAGGGTGGATGTTGGCCCACATCTTCCTGAAGCCTCACTGTGTGACCTGAAGAGACCGGGGCTCCTGTCAGCGTGAACGCTGCCCAATATCCCCCTGAAGACTCCGCACAGTTTCTGAGGAGGCTGTGGCTCATCAGCATGCACATGTCCCCACGTCTTCCTCAGGCCTCCCCAGCACAGGCTGGCTCCTCTTAGTGCAGGCAGCGGAGGCCTACTGCGCATGCGTCCCCCTTGTGCAGTTCCTGGGCTCAGGCGCCCCCTGCGGGATGCTCAGTCGCTACAGGAGGCTGTGCAGGAGGCAGCGTGCCCGTCCCCGGGCCCACCTCTGCCTCCTTCCAGGCTTAGCTGTGGCCTGTTATCTTCGGAAACGTCTGACTGAAAAGGAGCCCAACACCCAGCTTCCCAAAAAATACTTAAGAAGAAGGAATTGGAGCCCAAAGGACACGAAATGAAATGCGGACCAGACTTTTACCACATCCTGTAAAACTCACTCAACCCTCTTCCACTGTGGGCGGGACCGCGGGCTGGTGCAGCCACCCTGGAAACAGTGTAGAGGCTCCTCAGGAAGTTACAAATAGAGCCGCCCTGCGACCAGCAGGTGTACGGCCTGGAGCTCACTCCGAAGATACAGATGCAGTGAGACGTGGGACAACTGCACCCAATGTCCACAGCAGTGGGGTCCACATTGCCACACTGTGGGAGGAGCCTCGGTGCCCTGTGGCAGATGATGGATAAAGAGGATGGGAGATAGATGATGGTCATAGAGAGAGGAATGGTACTCAGCTATCAAAGAGAAGGAAATCTTGCCGTTTGCAATGTCATGCATAGAAATAGAGGGATCATCCTAAGTGAAATAGGTCTGAAAAGAGAATGACCGTGTGGTGTCATTCATAGGTGGAATTAAAGAAGCAAAGCAGAACATCTGTGAAGGGAAGGAAAAACAAATAAGATGAACACAGATGCAGGAAATACAGACTCTTAATTATAGGAAACAAACTGAGTGTCCCTGCAGGGGAGAGGACGAGGGGGGGGAGAGCGGATAACAGGGGACCAGCATGAAGGAGGGCATGTGATGTCACGAGCACTGCGGTTATCTCCAACTGGTGAATCCCTGAATTCTTCCTCTGAAAGTATAATACACTATACGTTAATTATTTGGGTTTAAATTAAATTAAGTTAAAAAATCAGTAGTATCAGAGCACGTTTCCTTCTGGACTCTCTGTTCTGCTCCTTCAGCTTATGCTGGGACCAACCTTCGTGGGTCTGGTTTGTTTAAGTAGGCATCAGACCTCGTCCATGGACCAGCCCAGGGCTAGAACTCACGACCCTGAGATCAGGGCCGGAGGTGAGGTCAGGAGTCGGATGCTTAACTGACAGAGCCAGGTGGGATCCCGAGGACAACACTGCTTTATCCTGTGTCTCTGTGACATCGTTTGAAATAGGAAAGTGCTACGTCCTGCTCTGTCCTGCTTCTCCAATACTGATTTGCTGTCCGGGGTCATTTGTGGGGGCGGAGGGATGTTACAGGGTTTTTTTTTCCTATTTATAGGATCTGCCATGATGATTTGACAGGAATGACATTGAAACTGAGGGTGGATTCAGGAACTGCGGACATTTTCACAAGATGAGGCTCCCACCCCACGAGCCCAGGACGGTATGGCTCAGTGCACAAGACTTGTGCTCCTTTGGTTCAGTCTCATTATTTATTCTCCTTGATGCTCCTGAGAAGGGCTCCACGTCCTTCCTTTCCTTCCTGAGTGCTCATTGTCGGGACACAGCAAGGCTACTCTGCTTTGTAGGGTCAGTTTGTGTCCCGTTACTTTACTGAACTCACTCCTTAGTTCTAACAGGTTTTGGTGGAGGCTCTGGGGTTTCCTGTTTCTAGTACCGCGTCTTCAGCAAATAGGGACAGTGTGACGTCCCCCTTCCAGGTGTGGAACCTTTGCTATTTACAGCTTAATGTCCTAGAAAGCCCCACAATTCAATCAAAACTGAGCCCAGGCCAAGGGCAGGAAGCCCCTATTAGAATGAGAAGAGGGCTCAATGCCCTTGAAGGCCCCATATCAAAATGTAAACAGAACTTGATGAATTGCTCCAGCCCTTCTTGAGGTCCCCAAGACAGCCCTTAAAACTAAGCTAAAACCTACCTCGGGTCCAAGTCCCTGATCTGCAATGTCGGGTATACTTGGACACAAGATCGAGCTTGTAAATAATCCCTCGTGTGTTTGCATCGGAATCGGCTTCTTGGTGGTTTCTCATATTCGCAATCTTGGGCACAACAGTCTGAGATAAAAAACAAAACCAAAAGAAACTCAGACGCGGGCAGAGTGAAAGCAGGGTTCTGAGAAAAGCGGCAGGGAACCGGGGGCTTGGCGGCTATCCTGTGGTGGGCCTGCAGACTGGGGGGCGGAATCCTCAGTCCTAGAGCCAGAGGACCAGCGTCCCCACCGCCTCCCCCCCATCAGACCCGAGTCTCAGGGAGCAGCACAACACTGCCCGCAGGAGGCCAGAGGTGCTGATGCCCACCCCGTCACTGATCCCCGCAGGTGCATCTCCCAGGCAGATGTACACCTGACAATCAGCGCCACATCCCATCCCCAGACACCACACAGACCACTCACTGCCACCAAGTTGTCAGACCACAGAGACCCGGAGAGGAGGCCCGGAGACACATTTGCCTCTCACAAAACTTGCGCCCCTATCGAACGAAATCCTTTGAAGCGAAGCTTACAGAAGGTCTGCATGTGGGATGTTCAAGTCCTAAGCTCAAACCAAAGGAGTGTGCATGCCTTGGAGACAGCTGTCCGCTGGGAGCCAAATTGACAAGGCAGACACTTGGTTCTCACTCCGCCACACTCGCGCATACAATGAAATGCTGTGGAAGCGGAACGTACAGGCAGTCAGGATGGGGGAGGTACAGGCCATAAGCTCAACTCTCAGAAGTGTGTATGCTTTGCAAGCCGATGACTGCTAGACACTTATCGAGATGAGGAATACCCGAGCGACACTCTAATTGAACAAGGACGTTGGCAATCACTATATTGAACTCAGATACACGTGTACAGTCCTGACACTTCCACTCGCATTTCTCCAACCTCTTTTAGCACCTAATGTAAGGAAGTTAGCAGCTATGACTATGGGTAGGCAGGATGCAGGAGGGTCCTGTCTTGAGCTCAGCTCTCACAAGAGACAATGCCTAGAAGCCCGCTTTCAACTAGCTGTGTTCTAATGGCCGTGAGACCATAGCAGTCTTCTAACTCAGGAGGTTTGAAGAATACCACTCTACTGCACCTGGAGACACCTTCCAGGCCTGCATGATTCCACTTGTGTCTCACAAGCTTCTGACAAACGTCTCTGGTGAAGATGTTCAAAACTCATTCTACAGGCAGTGTGGAACTGTGAGGGACTGGGTGTGAGCTCAACTCTCAGGAGAGAGATGCTTTTGGACTCAGGGTTCAGCTAGCTTCTCACGTATGAAACTTAGTATGTAGCACCTGTCTAAGACAGGAATTACTAGGAAATTGCTGGATTGAGCTTGGAGGCACTACTCTTGTGTGCCGGGACTTTCCACTTACCTCTCACAACACTTCAGTCACGCATCGAGCCTAGGCCTGTTAGCAGCGAAGTGTACCTGCAGGCAGGATGTGGGAAGTACAGGCCAAAAGCTCAACTCTCAGAAGTGTGTATGCTTTGCAGGCCGATGTCTGCTAGACAGTTATCGAGGCAAGGTATACCCGAGCTACACTCTAATTGAACAAGGACGTTGGCAATCGTTGTATTGAACTCAGATACACGTGAGTACAGGCCTCATGCTTCCACATGCATTTCTCACAACCTCTCCCAGCACCTAATATAAGGATGTTAGCAGCTATGTCTACAGGCCGGCAGGATGTGGGAGGGTCCTGTCTTGAATTCAGCTCTCAAAAGGAAGCATGCCTCGAAGCCGAAAGTCAGGAGGTTCATGAATACCGCTCTACTGCACCTGGAGACACAACCATTGAAGCCTTCGACTTGCCCCCTTCATCCCATGAGCTTCTGGCATACATCTCTAGTGAGGATGTTCAAAACTCTATCTGCAGGCACTGTGGAACTGTGAGGGACTGCGTGGGGTCTCACCTGTCAGAATCAAGTTCCCCTGGACACTGCGTTCAACTAGCTTCTCTTGTATAGAAGTAGTAGCAATGTATGAGAGGAATTCCTCGGTAGTCGCTGGATTGAGTTTCAAGACACTTGTCTCCTGGCCTGCACCTTCCAATTGCCTCTCACACCACTTCTGTCATGCAATGAACCTAGGCCTGTTAGAAGCGAAGTGTACATGCAGTCAGTGTGGGACCCAGGAAATTTCTTTTTATTTATTTATGATAGTCACACAGCGAGAGAGAGAGAGAGAGGCAGAGACATAGGCAGAGGGAGAAGCAGGCTCCATGCACCGGGAGCCCGACGTGAGATTCGATCCCGGGTCTCCAGGATCGCGCCCCTGGCCAAAGGCAGGCACTAAACCACTTTGCCACCCACGGATCCCGGGACCCAGGAAATTTAACAAAAATCCCCTACTCCTGGAGAAGCAGAGCAGGACTGATTTCATTTTGTGCTACACCTGTCACCTCCTGTATGACCCCTACATAACCTGCTTATTGCTTAAGATGCTGCCCCACCCTAGTCAAGCTTTTGGGCACACTCTACTCAGAAATCGGCCCATAACAATGTAACCCTGCTTTGTGCCCACCAAAACTGCGCGCCAATTCTGACCAAAGTAATAGGCCAGCTCAAATGGATACTATAGGGTAAGATGTAATTCAATCAACCACCTGCGTGTGGACCGACATGACTGTGCAACTTTCTGTGTATCCCATGGGCCACTGGCCCCTATAAAGCTGCTATGCCTCTTAGTCTCGGGGTCCAAGTCCCTGTTCCGCTGTGTCGGGTATACTTAGACCCACGCTCCAACTTGTGAATAAACCCTCTTGTGTTTGCATCGGTGTCGGCTTCTCGGTGGTTTCTAGGATTCACAATCTTGTCCACAACATTTGGGGGCTCGTCCGGGATCTGAGAGACCTCCAGGACCTTATCCAGAGGATTTCACGCATGGTGAGTGCACTCAACTTTTTCCACCTTTTGCGCGCATATTCTCTAAGAGCTCTAACCTGTAGGAATTCCAATCTGTATTAGGTCAGCATTGGCTTAGGCGGATACGCTGGTGGGCCATCAACCGGGGGTCTTGAGGAGACGTCCCTTGCCCCTGCCTGGAGGATGGAGGTCCTATCTGTAAGGAGGATGGAGGTCCTCATCTGTATGGAGGATGAGCGTCCTCATATGTAAGGAGGATGGGGTCCTCATCTGTATGGATGACGGGGGTCCTCATCTGTATGGTGGACGGGGTCCTCATCCATAAGGAGGACAGGGGGTCCTCATCCGTAAGGAGGACGGGGGTCCTCATCTGTAAGGAGGGCTGGCTGCCAGCCCTTCGGATTACTTTCTGTCTTGTCTCCGCAGCCGCACTAGAACGTTTGTCTGTTACTGTGTTCTTGTTACCTGTTTGCGTGCTGGTCTGTGTTACTGTGTTCTAGTTAACTGTGTGTTTGACTGTGTTATTTGTGAACTGTCATAACTGTCTGTGCCTTGGTGTGGACGGGGGACATAATGGGGCAGATGCAAACCATACCCTTGTCTCTTATGCTCTCCCACTTCTCAGATGTTAGGGAAAGAGCTCTTATTCTGAGCATAGACATACAGAGAGAGAGATTCCAAATTTATTGCATATCAGAATGGCCAACCTTTGACGTGGGATGGCCCTGAGAAGGAAATTTTCACCTACCTATTATCTTACAGGTTAAGGCCGTGAACTTCAGGGACAAAGCAGATGGCCACCCTGACCAGATGCCCAACATCCTGGCCTGTCAGGACATGATCGAGAATTCCCCTCCTTGGCTAAAACCCGTTTATACTCCCCAAAGCACACAACTCGCCTGAAGGTAAGGAGAGACTCCGGGTCCACCGCCAGACTCTAATGGCAGGTCTCCAGGCTGCCGCGTGCAAGACTACCAATCTGGCCAAGGTCTATGATGTGAGACAGGGTAAGGATGAGAGTCCAGCAGCCTTCTTAGAGGGAGCAATAGAGGCTTTTAGGCAGTACACCTCTATGAACCCAGAAGCTCCGGAAACAAAGGCCGCAATTATGGCTTTTGTTAACCAGGCCGTTCTGAACATTAAAAAGAAATTGCAAAGAGTAGAGAGACGGGAGAGAAGAGCTTGCAGGACTTAGTGATAATAGCAGAACGAGTCTATAATAGAAAAAGTCCGGAAGAACTGCATGTTACCACCCCACACACTATTAAAGGGGTACTCAAACAGCCCCCAGACAGCTGGATCAGCAATGCCCATCTGACCCATTATCAGAGCCTACTGCTAAACCCTACCAGAATTTTATTTAAGCCACCAACATTGAATCTGGCAACGCTACTCCCTAACCCAGACTGGGACCCCCCTCTGCATGACTGTCAAGAAATTTTGGCACAGGTGTACGGAATCAGAGCTGATCTCCAGGACCAGCCACTGCCGAATGCCGATGCCACCTGGTACACGGACGGCAGCAGTTTTGTCCGAGAAGGAGTCCGATTTGCGGGGGCAGCCATACCATAACCACGGAGACGGAGACCGTCTGGGCGGAGCCATTGACAGCCTGAATGTTGGCTCAATGGGCAGAACTGATCCCACTGGCCAAGCCGCTGACCATGGGGGAAGGTAAATGAATAAACATCTACACCGACAGCAGGTACGCCTTTGCCACCACTCGCATCCACGGAGCCCTTTACAGAGAGAGAGAGAGCTTCTGACAGCAGAGGCAAAGACTGTTAAAAACAAAACGGAGATTCTTGAACTCCTGAGGGCCCTCTGGCTGCCCAAGTCCCTAGCCATCATCCACTGTCCGGGGCACCAAAAGGCAGACACACCAGTAGCCAGGGGAAACCGGCTAGCCGATTTAAAAGCAAAGGAGAAAAAAGTAAAAAAATAAAAAATAAAAGCAAAGGAGGCGTCCCTTTTGGTGACCCAGGTCTTAGCAACCACGCTACCTGATCCGGGGGAACGGACCCTGCCGGACACCCCCAACTATAGTGATGCTGACTTACACTGGATCAAACACTTGCCTATGACCCAGTGATTGTGTGGCTGGTGGAGGGCCACAGACTCCAGCATCATCTTGCCAGAGGAACTGGGACGGCGAGTCCTATCCAAAACGCATCGGAGTACTCACACGGGAACAAGGAAGATGGAAGACCTCATACGACATGCAAAGATCACTATTAAAGACTCTCGAGCAAAGATCGAGCAGATCGTGGCAAGCTGCCACTCATGCCAGTTAACTAATGCCACCGCCCATGGATCTAACCCAGGCACCTGGCTCCGGGGGGACCGCCCAGGAGCCTACTGGGAAGTGGACTTCACTGAGGTAAAACCTGGAAAATACGGATAGATACAGGTATTTACTAGTGTTTGTAGATACTTTTTCAGGATGCACAGAGGCATTTCCCACCAAACATGAAACGGCACAGACCGTGACCAAGAAACTGCTGGAAGACATCTTACCGAGGTATGGTTTTCCTGTTAAGATTGGGTCAGACAGGGATCCCTGGGTGGCGCAGCGGTTTGGCGCCTGACTTTGGCCCAGGGCGCGATCCTGGAGACCCGGGATCGAATCCCACGTCGGACTTCCGGTGCATGGAGCCTGCTTCTTCCTCTGCCTGTGTCTCTGCCTCTCTCTCTCTCTGTGACTATCATTTAAAAAAAAAAAAAAAGATTGGGTCAGACAAGGGCCCAGGATTCTTCTCTAAGGTAACACAGGGAGTGGCACTAGTACTTGGGGCAGATTGGAAATTAGATTGTGCATATAGGCCCCAGAGCTCAGGACAGGTAGAGAGGATGAACAGAACATTAAAGGAGACCTTAACTAAATTAGCCCTGGAGACTGGCGGGGACTGGGTGACTCTCCTCCTCTTCGCCCTATATAGGGTGAGGAACTCCCCATATAAGATGGGACTGACTCCCTACGAGATCATGTTCGGTCTTCCTCCACCTGTTATCTCCATTTTAAAACTTGAGGTGCTTGCTGAATTTGATGATCACCAACTTCTTTTCTCCCTCCAAATGTCATGAACCCATGAGCAGATGTGGCCTAAGCTGAGGGCCCTCTATGAGACTGGGCCACCCCCGGACCCCCATCGCTATCGGCCAGGTGACTGGGTGTACGTGTGTACGTGTGGGGATATCAACACCGGACACTTCAACCTCACTGGAAGGGACCTTACACCGTGATCCTGACCACTCCCACCGCTCTCAAGGTTGACGGGATTACTCCCTGGGTCCACTACACCCACGTCCAGCCAGCTGACCCACACACCGTTCTCAAGAACTTTGTTCCAGAATGGAAAAGCCACCCGGACAAGGACAATCCCCTAAAGCTAAGAGTGCACCGTTCTCACTAATTTCGCACCTCCAAGACTCCCTAGTCTGAGGTTGTCCTTCAAAATAGAAAGGGATTAGACTTAGTCTTCTTACAACAAAGGGTGTGTGTGTGGTGGGGGGGGTTATGTGCTGCCTTAAACGTAGAATGCTGCTTCTTAGCTGGAATATAAATGGCAGCGAGAACAGCAACAAGGTTGGTTAAAATCCTGGTTTAATCATTCCACCTGGCTCACTCTAAGAGCAACCTGGACCCTTGATTGGATCCTGCATAGGATCCTCTGAAAATGGGGGGAATGTGTGACCCAGGAAATTTAACAAAAATCCCCTACCCCTGGACAAGCAGAGCAGGACTCATTCCATTCTGTGCTACACCTACCACCTCCTGTATGACCCCCACATAACCTGCTTATTGCTTAAGGCGCTGCCCCACCCTAGTCGAGCCGCTGGGCACACCCTAATCGGAAATCGGCTCATAACAATGTAACCCTGCTTTGTGCCCGCCAAAACTGCGCGCCAATTCTGACCAAAGTAATAGGCCAGCTCAAATGGATACTATAGGGTAAGATGTAATTCAATCGGCCACCTGCGTGTGGACCGACATGACTGTGCACCTTTCTGTGTATCCCATGGGCCACTGGCCCCTATAAAGCTGCTACATCGCCTCTTAGTCTCGGGGTCCAAGTCCCTGCTCCGCAGTGTCGGGTATATTTGGACCCATGCTGGAGCTTGTAAATAAACCCTCGTGTGTTTGCATCGGTGTCGGCTCCTTGGTGGTTTCTCATATTTGCAATCTTGGGCACAAGACCAGGGCCTGCTACCCTGACCTCCTTTCCAGGGCCACACTGACCACCCCACATGCCCTCTGTGCCCGAGGCACACAGGCACAGGGATGCGGGGAGGGGAGGAAGTGCCCCGGAACCCGGCCAGCCCAGGCCCCCAGGACAGAGGGATCACAGACCTCCTAGGTCGCTTTGCACAGACCCTGGTGACCTGAGGCTCCCTGACTGTCACTCTGTCCCAGCCCCTCCTGGTCCGCGGGGCACAGGCTGAGTCCCAGTAAAGTCCGTGGGGTCCTGACCCTGGTGTCTGGCCGCCCCTGGTAGGCACGTGGGGAAGTCAGCTGTGTGTGTGCCTGGCGGCACCCCTGCAGGGGCTGGTTGGGGCCTGGGTGGTGCCCCCTCCTCCTCTCTGGGGGTCTCTCCAAGCCCCGTGCACAGTGTTCCTGGAGACACAGAAACGGGCTGGCTGTGCATTTTCGCACCACAACAGTTTATTGAATTTGTACAGCAAACGGGCTCAGAGCCGAGGGTGCGCACCTTCCCCTGGGGAGGGAGACCTTTCTGTCCTTTAGGCGAGGGCAAGAATCACACGGGGTGGGGGGGTGGGGGCTGGAGTCCCCCACCTGGGAGCATGTGTGGACTCCGTGTGGGGGCGTGTGTCCTGAGGTTTCAGCCTGAGTGACGGTTCTGAAGACAGCAGAGCTGACCTGGACCTGCAGCTCATGGGCTCCTGCGCTGGGTCCCCGCAGGGCAGCTGGACCCCGGCCTCGGGCCCCCTGGGGCCCCAGCACCTGGAGGAGCCTGCCTCCTGCTGTGGGTGTTGGTGGGACCCACCAGCCTACCCCTGTTCTCCCCACCCTGGGGTGTCCCGGGATCCCCAGGGCTGCCCTAGTTCAGCGACCTGGATCTGTGGGGCATGCCCAGGGCCCAGGAGGACACATCCAGCTGTAGGAGGGCTCGCTCAGCCCAGAGCCAGAATCCAGGCCTGGCCAGGGCCATGGGGGGCTGGATCCCATTAGTCTTTGTGTTGGGCCTGGGGGGGGGCTCAAATCACCCCAGCCCCCACAGAGCCCAGGGCCAGGCCAGCCCAGGTCCCTCTGGGTTAGGGGCTGGTGTCCTGTGCAGGGTGTGCCGCCCTCCAGGATGGACAGTGGGAGGAGGCAGGGCACAGGTCATCCTGTGTTCCACCCACCTGCACCCACCCTGTCGGGGGCTCCCGGCCTTCCCTCTTCCCTGCAACCCCTGGGTACTCTATGGGACACCAGGGCTCTGATGGGAGTAGGCTGTCCAGAGAACCCCGGGGAGGCTGAGCATGTCCCACAGGGGTAGCTGTACTGGGTCCTTGGTGGGGGCCGATGGTGTTGGGGCAGAGGTATGATGGTGGTGGAGTGTGGGGGATGGTGTAGGGGGGATGGTGTGGGGGTATAGTGTGGGTGGGGATTGTGTGGGGGTGTGAGGGGGATGGTGTAGGGGGGATGGTATGGGGCCGATGCCATGGGGGATGATGATGTAGGGGGATGGTGTGGGGGTGGGGAATGAGCAGGATGACTCGGGGTGCCTGCAGACACAGGGCATCCTCTTTCTCTAAGATGCACATGGAGATGTCTACAGATAATGACGACCTCAGTCTGGGGTTTGCTGTGACACCTGCCCCAGGGGCCCCGTATGGTCAGTGCAGGGCCCTGGCTGGACCGGGGGCATTATCTGGGGGTCATCATACTATGTATGTTTACAAATTGCAAATTGTCTCAAATGAAATGCATAGACTTTAGAAATATATAAAGCATAGAGGGTGGGTGTCACCCTGACCCGTCCGGCCCTCATCAGATCGATGTGTGTCCTGCTCCAGCCACGGCCATGCTGCCTGGCCCCCAGGTCTCCTTACTGCCCCCCACGGCTCCCACCCCAGCCCCTTGCCTTTCAGGCGGCTGTCCCTCAACCCTTTGGAGTTCAGCTCACATGGCAACCCCTGGAGGCCCCATCCTAGTGGCCTCCTCATCCCCGAACTCCGGGTGTGGGGGCACGGGGGTCATCCCCAGCACCTTACCATGTGGCGGTGTGTTGTTGGCTGCTGTTGCTACCCCCGGCCTCAGAAGCCCCGTGTTTCCTACCCAGAAGCCCCCGGGCCTCCCCTGGGGCCCCGAACCCCCCCCCCCCGGCCCAGGAGACTCACCCGACCCCGTAGTGGTCCCAAAACATGGTGTGGCTGCTGAACGTCCTGTTGACGTCCAGGCCTATCTGCGTGATGTCCCTGGAGGAGACCAGGGCCTCCTCCTTCATATCCTGCGGGAAAACTGGGGAGGAGGAGCCGGCATCAGGGACACAGACCCCGACCTGTCACCAGCTGCCGTCCTGGGCAGGGAGCCCTGGGGCCACCATGGGAGTGTGTCCTGCTAAAACCTCCTTCCTTCCCCTGGGAGGCCGGGGATGGCGGCAGTGCGCACCATGCCCATGGGACCTCTGTGAGGGCCTGTGCCCAGCTGTTGTGGGTGGGAGGTGACTGAGGGTCAGCCTGGGTGGGAGGGGACAGGGGGTCAGCCCAGGTGGGGAGGGGACATGGGGGTGTTGTGCTCAAGATTGTGAATCCGAGAAACCACTAAGGAGCCGACACGGATTCAAACACAGGAGGGTTGATTTACCAACTCGAGCTTGCATCCAAGTATACCCGACAGGGCGGAGCAGGGACTTAGACCCCGAGGTGGGTTTTAGCTTAGTTTTGTTTTTTTGTTGTTTTGGGTTTTTTTTAGCTTAGTTTTAAGGGCTGGTCTCGGATCTCCAGAAAGGCTGGAGCAATTCCTCAAGTTCTATTTACATTTTGATATGGGGGCTTGGAGGGCATTGAGCTCTGTTCTTATTCTAATAGGGGCTTCCTGCCCTTGGCTTGGGCTCAGTTTGTTTTTTTGTTTTTTTTGTTTTTTTTTTTTTTATGATAGTCACACACAGGGAGAGAAAGAGGCAGAGACACAGGCAGAGGGAGAAGCAGGCTCCATGCACCGGGAGCCCGATGTGGGATTCGATCCCGGGTCTCCAGGATCGCGCCCTGGGCCAAAGGCAGGCGCCAAACCACTGCGCCACCCAGGGATCCCTGGGCTCAGTTTTTATTGTAATGTGGGGCTTTCTAGGACATTAAGCTGTAAACTTTTGTTTTTTTTCCTGTAACTGAAGTAATGTAAATTTCAGCTCTTATTCACAGGGACCTAGGATGGCTGGACATGTGCTAACGCTGAACATAAAGTGGAATGGCCTTAATTTTCTTGGCCTCCACATGTCCCATCCTATCTAGCTCCTTCCCCCTTCCCCAGAGCTCCTAAGAGAGCAATTGCAAATGACCTCTGGTGCTAGCATGTGTTGGGGGACAGGCCCAGGGATTTGGGATCAAGAAGACCTGGAGCACGGTCGTCCTGGGTGGCTGTGCAGTGGGGCAACTGACAACTGACTTTGTACATAGAAAACCTCTCCTTTGTCTTTAAAAGATGAAGAGCGATTCAAAGCATTTTTTCTCTGCCCATCTGATTGCTCAGATTCCAATGTGAGACGTATTTCCTGTTAATAAGGATAATTTACTACTATCCGTAGTACTATGCTTAAAATATTCTGACACAAGTAGTTCAGAGGGATGAGGGTTTCTCATCAATTTCTTCACAGTTCAGTCACTCATCAGGAAATGCATCTTTATGGATTTGGAACGAACTGAGACACATTATTACCAATGGTCCTATTATTATGTGAAGGATTCTTCCCTGAGATTCTTCCCCTGTTTTAACTGACACTGAAACACTGTGAACTCTTTGGAAGACAAATGTCCAGGAAATAAATGCACTTGCAATATGGTGTCTAATATAAAGGAAGTACTTTTATCTGATATTTGCTATTTATTATCCTTTCCTGCTTTTCAGGTTGAGGAGGCATTATACGTGCTCATAAGTGTTTTTCTTTCCTTCTGATATAAAATTCTTACTTTGTTCCCATTGAAGGAACTCTTTAAGAATAAGGCAAAAATTAATTAAACTATTCTAAAATGTCTTCACACTTGGAGCCTGATTCATTTATGTCAATTTTCAAAATAAATCTTATTGATTAGAAAAAAAAAACAAAGATTTATAGGGAAATTGAGAAGATAGTACAGAGAATTCTCATGCACTCGCACTCAATTTCTCCAATTATCGATATCTTATATTAGTATGGTACAAATATTAGCGAATGAATCAATATTAAAATATTCGCATTAACCAAAGACCGTACTTTATTCAGATTTCCTTTTTTTTTTTTGCTAAGTTACCATCCCTCATATCACATTAAACTTGTCATCATGTTTTCTTAGGCTCCTCTGGATTTTGACAGTTTTTCAGCCTTTTCTTCTTGTTGAACTGGAACACTTTGAGAAGTATTTTGTAAAATTTCCCTTAGTTGGGACATGTCTGTTGTTTATCTCATGATTGAACTGTGATTGTGGATCATATACAGAGATATACTGCCATTTTTATTATATCATATAAAGGATAGATACTATCAACATGATTTATCAGTCTTGGGAGGCAGATGTCTGCTACCCACTCCTACATGGGAGTTAGAACCTAGCTACACTCTAATTGAAGAAGGCCGTTGGAAATCGCTGTATTCAACTCAGATACACGGGAGTATAGGCCTGATGCTTCCACGTGCTTTTCTCACAACCTCTCGCAGCACCTACCATCAGGATGTTAGCAGCTAAGTCTACAGGCAGGCAGGATGCGGGTGGGTCCTGCCCTGAGCTCAGCTCTCAAAAGGAAGCATGCCTCGAAGCCAGCTTTCTACTAGCTGCGTTTTTATGGCCAAGAGAACGTAGCAGCATTGTAAGTCAGGAGGTTCCATGTACACCGCTCTACTGCACCTGGAGACACAAGCATTGAAGCCTGCAGTTAGGCCCTTGTGTCCTATGAGCTTCTGACAAACTTGTCTAGAGAGGAGGTTCGAAATTCCATCTGAAGGCTGTGTGGAACTGTGAGGTACTGGGGGTGAGCTCAAGTCTCAGAAGCAAGTACCCATTGGACACTGAGTTCAACTAGCTTCTCATGTAAGGAACTTAGTATGTAGCACCAAACTAAGAGAGCAGTTCCTCAAAAATCTCTGGATTGGGATATGAGACACTAGTCGTGTGGGCCGGCACCTTCCACTAACCTCTCACAACCCTTCTGTCACGCATCGAGGCTAGGCCTGATAGGAGCGAAGTATATCTGCAGTCAGCATGTGGGAGGTACAGGGCATAAGTTCAACTCTCAGAAGTGTGTATGCATTGCAGGCAGATGTCTGCTAGACACTTATTGATGGGAGCTAGAACCCAAGCTACACTCTAATTGAACAAGGACGTTGACAATCGCTGTATTGAACTGAGATACACGAGAGTACAAGCCTGTCACTTCCACATGCTTTTCACACAACCTCTGTCAGCACCTAACATAAGGATGCCTGGACCTATGTCTACAGGCAGTCAGGATGCGGGAGGGTCCTGCCCTGACCTCAGCTCTCACAACAAAACATGCCTAGAAGCCAGGTTTCAACTAGCTGCGTTCTTACGGCAGTGAGAATGTAGCAGTATTCTGAGTCAGGAGGTTCCAAGATTACCACTCTACTGCACCTGGGGACACCTTCCAGGTTGGCATTGTTCCACTTGCGTCTCAGAATCCTCTGACAAACGTCTCTGGTGAAGACGTTCGAAAATCACTCTGCAGGCAGTGTACAACTGTGAGGGACTGAGTGTGAGCTCAACTCTCAGAAGTAAGTTGCTTTTGGACAAGGCGTTCAGCTAGCTTCTCACCTATGGAACTTAGTATGTAGCACCAGTCTAAGACAGGAATTACTAGGAAATCGCTGGATTGAGCTTGGAGGCACTACACTTCTGTGCCGGGACATTCCACTTACCTCTCACAACACTTCAGTCACGCATCGAGCCTAGGCCTTTTAGAAGCGACGTGTACCTGCAGGCAGGATGTGGGAGGTACAGGCCATAAGCTCAACTCTCAGAAGTGTGTATGCCTGGGAGGCAGATGTCTGCTACCCACTCGTACATGGTAGTTAAAACTTACCTACACTCTGAAGAAGGCCATTGAAAATCACTGTATTCAACTCAGATACACGTGAGTTCAGGTCCGACGCTTCCACATGCTTTTCTCACAACCTCTCCCAGCACCTAACATAAGGATGCTAGGACCTATGTCTACAGGCAGTCAGGATGCGGGAGGGTCCTGTCCTGACCTCAGCTCTCACAAGGAAGCATGCCTCGAAGCCAGCTTTCCACTAGCTGCGTTGTTATGGCCGTGAGAACGTAGCAGCAATGTAAGTCAGGACGTTCCGTCAATACCGCTCTACTGCACCTGGAGACGCAACCATTGAAGCTTGCAGCTTGCCCCTTGCGTCCCATGAGCTTCTTCTTTTTTTTTTTTTTAATTTTTATTTATTTATGATAGTCACAGAGAGAGAGAGAGGGGCAGAGACACAGGCAGAGGGAGAAGCAGGCTCCATGCACAGGGAGCCCGACGTGGGATTCGATCCCGTGTCTCCAGGATTGCGCCCTGGGCCAAAGGCAGGCGCCAAACCGCTGCGCCACCCAGGGATCCCCATCCCATGAGCTTCTGACAAACCTGTCTAGTGAGGATGTTCGTAACTCCATGTGCAGGCAGTGTGGAACTGGGAAGGACCGCGTGTCAGCTCACCTCGCAGAAGGAAGCTCCCCAGAGTGACAGCTTTCAACTAGGTACTCAGGTTTGGAAGTTAGTATGTAGCTCCCTTCTGACGGAGGAATTCCTCCGAAGTCGCTGGATTGAGCTAAGAGACACTTGCCTCTCACAAAACTTGCGTCCCGGAAAAAAAAAAAAAAAAAAAAAAACTTGCGTCCCGTATCGAAGGAAATCCTTTGGAAGCGAAGCGTACAGGCGTTCAGCATGTGGGAGGTACAAGCCATAAGCTCAATCCAAAGGAGTGTGCATGCCTTGGAGGCAGCTGTCCCCTAGCGCGAAATTGACAAGGCAGACAGTTGGTTCTCACTTCGCTACTGTCCCGCATACAACGAAATGCTGTGGAAGTAGACCGTACAGGCAGTCAGGTTGGGGGAGGTACAGGCCATAAGCTCAACTCTCAGAAATGTGTATGCCTTGCAGGCAGATGTCTGTTTGCCACTCGTTCATGGGAGTTAAAATGTAGCATGACTCTAATTGAACAAGGCTGTTGGAAATCCCTGTATTGAACTCAGATACACGTGAGTACAGGCCTGACACTTCCACATGCTTTTCACGCAACCTCTTCCAGCACCTCACTTAAGGATGATAGGAGCTATGTCTAGAGGCAGTCAGGATGCGGGAGGGTCCTGCCCTGAGCTCAGCTCTCACAAGAAAGCATCCCTAGAAGCCAGGTTTCAACTAGCTGCGTTTTTATGACTGTGGTGTCCTTCTAACCTAATCTATACTTGTTCACTCCAGTCCCCAACTGGGCCTCAGCTGGACCTGGTGCCTCTGGTACTTAGTTTGGCCTCACCTGGACCTGGTGACTGTGTTCCCACCTGGGCCTCAACTGGTCTTATGACTTTTGTCCCCACCTGGGCCTCACCCAGACCAGGTGACTGAGTTCCACCCTGGTCTTACCTGGACCTGGTGAATCTGGTCCCCTCCTGGGTATCACCAGGACCTGGTGACTCTGGTCCTCATGTGCGCCCCACCTGGACCTGGTGACTCTTGTACCCACCTGGGCATCATCGGGATATGTTTAGTCTGTTTCCCAAGTGAGACTCTGGAACATTTAACTTTGGTCCTCACCTGGGCCTCACCTGGACCTGGTGACTCTGTTTCCCACATGAACCTCACCTGGACCTGGTGTCTCTGCTGTTCTTCTAGCCTCACCTGTACCTGGTGACTCCAGTCCCACTCCCCCCGGGCCTCACCTGGATTTGGTGACTCTGGTCCTCAGCTTGGTTTCATCTGGACCTGGTGACTGTGGTCCCCACCTTGGCCTCACCCAGACCTGCTGACTCTGGTTCCCACCTGCGCCTCACCTGTACCTGGTGATCTGGTTCTCACATGGACCACACCTAGACCTGGTTCCCGTGCTGTCCTTCTAGACTCACCTTTAACTGGTAACTCTGGTCTCCACCTGGGCCTCACCTGGACCTGGTGAATCTGGTCCCCACTTGGTCCTCAAGTGGACCTGGTGACTCTGGTCCTGAGGTGGATATCATTGGGACATGGTTATTGTGTTCCCCACCTGGGACTCACCTCGACCTGGTAACTCTGGTCCTTACCTGGGCCTCACCTGGACCTGGTGATTCTGGTCGGCACCTGAGACTACCCTGGACCTGGTGACTGTGGTCCCCACCTAAGAGCTAAGAGACACATAGCTGGTGTCTCACTTGGACCTGGTGACTCTGATCCCCATCTGGGCCTCACCTGGCCCTGTTGACCATGGTCCTCAACTGGGCATAATTGGGACCCGGTGACTGTGTTCCACAACTGGACCTCACCTGGACCAGGTGACTCTGGTTCCCCTCTGGGTCTCACCCTGACCTGGTGACTGTGAACCCCACTTTGGCCTGACTTGGACCTGCTGACCCTGGTTCCCACCTGCACCTCACCTCGAACTGTTGACTCTGGTTCTTTCAAGAGCCTCCCCTGTACCTGGTGCTTCTGGTCCCCACCTGGGCCTCACTGGGACCTGGTGAGTGTGGTTGCCACCTGCACCTCACCTGGACATGGTGATTCTGGTCTCCACCGGAGCCTCACCCATACCTGTTGACTTAGGTCCCCACGTGGAGCTCACTTGGACCTGGTGATTCTGGTCCTTGCCTGGTCCTCACCCGGACCTGGTGACTCTGTCCGGGTGTTGGGCTCCATTTCAGTGAGACGTTTCCGAAGCTCACAGGCCTCAGCTGGAGCCTGGAAGGAGGCAGGTGCGGCCCCAGGGACGGGGACGCCGCCTCCTGCACGGCCTCCTGCAGTGCGTAAGTGTCCCGCAGATGGAGCCCGACCCCAGGTCCCGCCCAAGGAGCGTGCATGCGCAGTAAGCCTCCTCCGCCTGCACTAACAGGAGCCCGCCTGTGCTTGTGAGGCCTGAGGAGGACGTGGGGTCGCGTCCACGCTGATGAGCCCCAGCCTCCTCAGGACCCGCGGGGAGGCTTCAGGAAGATGTGGTGCCGCGTCCACTCTGGCAGGAGCTCCCGGGCTCCTCAGGACCCAAGTTGAGGCTTCTGGAAGATGGGGGCCACATCCATGATGACAGGAGCCCCGGCCTCCTCAGAACCCACAGTGAGGCTTCGGGAGGATGTGGGGCCACGTCCACACTGACAGGACGCTGACCTCCTCAGGACCCCCGGTGTAGACTTCGGGAAATATGGGGATGTGTCCATGCGGACAGAAGACCCCAGCCTTGTCAGGGCCCGTGGTGAGGCCTAAGAAAGATGTGGGGACCGCATCCACACTGACAGGTCTCCGGCCTCCTCAGGACCCCCTCTGAAGTTTTGGGAAGCTTTGGGGCCACGTCCATGCTGACAGGAGCCCCCAACCTCCTCAGGTCTTATGGTGAGGCTTGAGAAAAATGTGGGGCAACATCAACATTGACAGGACCCCCGTCCTCCTCAGGACATGCACTTGGCTTCGGGACATATGGGGCTGCGTCTATGCTGCCAGGAGCCCACAGCCTCCTCAGGACCCGCAGTGAGTTTTCGGGGGGGCGTGGGGCCATGTCCAGGGTGACAGGAGCCCCCGGCCTCCTGAGGACCTGCTGTGAGGCTTCCAGAGGATGTGAGGCATAGTCCACAGTGACAGGAGCCCCGTCGTCCTCAGGACCCGCTGACTATGACTCAGGAACACATGGGGCCGCGTCCGCACTCACAGGAGCCCGGCTTCCTCAGGACCCCCTGGAGGACTCTGGAGGCGCCGTTGGGGGCCACGTCCACCTCAGAAGGGACTACTCAGAACCACAGGGTAAGTGAATGGGTAGAATGAATGGTAGCATCAGGGGAAGGGAGGCAGTTAGTGGTTAGGGTTAAGTCAGATGTTAGGGGTTAGTGATTAGGCTTATGGTTACAGATTAGAGGTTAGGGTGAGGGATAAGGGTAAGGGTCAGTGGTTAGGAGTTAGGATGGGGGTTAGGGATTAGGGAAAGGGGTTAGGGTTAGGGACAGGATTTAGAGTTAGGGTTAGGGTTTAGGCTTTAGGGATTAAGGCAGGAGGTTAGGAGTTGGGGTTAGGGTTATGGTTAGAGTTAGGGTTGGGCTTAGGTTTGCAGTTAGGGTTAGGGGTAGAGGCAGGCTCCCCAAAGGGAGGGCGATGTGGGACTCGATCCTGGGATCCCAGGATCACACCCTGAGCCGAAGGCAGATGCTCAACCACTGAGCCACCAGGTGTCCCCCAGGGTTTGGTTTCAAATCTAGTTTGTCTGATATAAGTACGGGTCCTCCAGCTTTCTTTTGCTGTCCATTAGTGTGATAGATGATTTTCCATCCCCTGGCTTTCAATCTGCTGGTGTCTATAGGTCTAAGGTGAGCATCTTGTAGGCAGCATACAGATGGATCTTGTTTTTTTAATAAAGATTTTATTTAAGAGAGAGAGAGAGAGGCAGAAAATTAGGCAGAGAGAGAAGCAGGCTCCCCACCAGGAGCCCAATATGGGACTCAATCCCAGACTCCAGGATCACACCCTGAGTCAAAGGCAGAGGCTCAACCCCTGAGCCACCCAGGCATCCCGGATCATGTTTTTTAAGCCACTCTGATACCCTATATCTTTTGATTGGAGCATTTAGTCTATCAGCATTCAGAGTAATTACTGAAAGATATGAACTTAGTGCCTTTGTGTTACCTGTAGAGTTGGTGTTGCTGGTGATGTTCTCTGGTCCTTTCTAGTTTTTTGCTTTTGGTCTCTTTTTTTCCCCCACTAGAAGAGTCCCTCTTAAAATTCCTTACTGGACTGGTTTAGTGGTCATGAACTCCTTTATTTTTTGCCTGTCTGAGAAACTCTTTATCTCTCCTTCTATGCTGAATGACAGCCTTGCTGAAGAAAGAATTCTTACAAATTGAACTCCAATTTAAAAAAATTAAAAACATAAAATAAATTTTTGCTATTATGATTGAGGAAAATGGCATTTTATGTTCAGAAATTTTTAATTTCTTCCTAGGGAGATTAAATAAATTTTGATGATTATTTAAAAAAAAAAAACAAAAGAAAGAATTCTTGGCTGCATACTTTTCCCATTCAGCATATTGAATATTTCCTTCCACTTCCTTCTGGCTTGCCAAGTTTGTGGACAGATCTGCTGCAAACTGATTCATCTTCCCTTGTAGGTTAAGGACTACCTCCCCCATGCCCCACCTCCACTGCTTTCAGGATTCTTTTTTTGTCTGTGTATTTTGTGACTTTGACTCTGAGGTGCCTGGGTGATGGTCAGCTTCTGTTGAATTTATTGGGAGTTCTCTGTCTCTCGATTTCAGTGTCTGTGTCCTTCCTCAGGTTATAGAAGTTTACATAATTCATTCAAAAAAACTTCTACCCCCTTTTTTCTCTCTTCATCTTCTGAGTCTCCTATGATATGAATGTTATTGTTTTAATAAGTGGCTGAGTTCCCTCAGTCTGCCTCTGTGGTCCATAACCTTTCTTGTTTTTAAGGCTTCCACTTGGGACTGCATCTCAGTTATAGCACTTTTAACGTTGGCCGGACTAGATTTTAGTTCTTTTATTTCTACAGTAAGGGATTCTCTAGTTTTCTTCTATGCTCTTTTTCCAGCCCAGCTGCTATCTTTCTAATCATTGTTTTAAACTGTAGTTAGACATCATATATGTGTATTGATGAACTTCCTGGCTGTGAGTACTACCTCATGTTATTTTATGGAGGTGAATTTCTCCATCTCATTATTTTTTCCAGAAAAGAAAGAAGGAAGAAAAAGAAAAACCAAGAAAAACAATAACTGCCCTCCCCAAAAAAACACCAGATTATTTTGGCCTGGTTGTTAAAAGATTCTAAATCCCAAAATAAGAAACACAATTAAAGTACCATGAAAGTAAAAATAAGAAATATATAAGGTACATACATAAAAATTAAAATAAAGCAATTAATAAAAAAGAATCAAAGTAAATAAATGAAAATAAAGCACAAAGTACAAAGGAAGCTAGACCCTACTTTCCAGGCAGAGCTGAAGCTCTGCAGCCTCTGTGGTCCGACAACTTGGTGGCAGCGAGTGGTCTGTGCGGGGTCTGGGGATGGGCCTTGGCGCTGATTCTCAGGTGCACATCTGTGGGGTCAGAGGCGGAGTGGGCGTCAGCGCCTCTGGCCTCCAGCGGGTGGCGCTGTGCTGCTCCCTGAGACTCGGCGCTGATAGACGGGATGCGAGTGGGGACGCTGGGTCCTCTGGCTCTGGGGCTCAACATCCCGCCCCCCCAGGATGCAGGGGCCTCCACAGAAGAGCCCCCAAGCCCCCGGGTCTCTGCCGCTTCTCTCAGAACCCTGCGTTCACTCTGCCTGCGTCCGAGCTTCTTTTGGTTTTGTTTTTTTTACCTCAGACTGTTGTGCCCAAGATTGCGAATCCGAGAAACCACTGAGAAGCCGACACCGATGTAAACGCACCAGGGTTTATTTACAAGCTCAAGCTTGCGTCCAAGTACACCCGACACAACGGAGCAGGGACTTGGACCCCGAAGTAGGTTTTAGCTGAGTTTTAAGGGCTGGTCTCAGGGACCTCCAGAAGGGCCGGAGCAATTCCTCAAGTTCTGTTTACATTTTGATATGGGGCCTTCAAGGGCATTGAGCTCTGTTCTCATTCTAATAGGGGCTTCCTGCCCTAGGCCTGGGCTCAGTTCTTATGCTAATGTGGGGCTTTCAAAGACATTAAGCTGTAAACTTTTGGTTTTTTGCTGTTACTGAAGTAATGGAAATTTCAGCTCTTCTTTGCAGGGGTGCGGGATGGCTGGACATGTGCTAACACTGGACTTAAAGTGGAATGGCCTTAATTTTCTCGGCCTCCACGCATCCCGTCTTCCTATCTAGCTCCTTTCCCCTTCCCTGGAGCTCCTAAGAGAGCAATTGCAAATGACCTCTGGTGGCAGCCTGTGTTGGGGGACAGGCCCATGGATTTGGGATCAGGAAGACCTGGAGCTCAGGCATCCAGGCTGTGCAGCCAGATTCCATGCTGCAGACTCTTATTCCCTAAGGCTATCTTAACAACTGACTTCGTACATAGAAAAGCTCTCCTTTGTCTTTAAAAGATGAAGAGCAAGTCAAAGCAGTTTTTCTCTGCCCATCTGATTGCTCAGATTCCAAACTGAGACATATTTCCTGTTAATAAGGATAATTTACTATCCATAGTACTATGGTTAAAATATTCTGACACAAGTAATTCAGAGGGATGAAGGTTTCTCATCTCTTTCTTCACAGCTCACTCATCAGGAAATGCATCTTTATGGATTTGGAAAGAACCGAGAGACATTATTACCAATGGTCATATTATCATGTTAAGGATTCTTCCCTGAGATCCCAAGAAGGCAATTTTTCCTCGGGCTTGAGGAGGCCTCTTGGAGTGAGGTTAAAATCAGAAATTGTGAGTTTGGGTTTCAGATAATGAACTGGTTAGCTACGTAAACACGGACAGGCACTTAGGTTCTTTTTGAATTTCAATTCCCTTAAAAGCTATAGAATAATTTCTAAACACCTCATTGGACTGTTGTAGGATTTCTTTATTGATAATATAAGTTAACATTCATATGGCACATATTATGTGCCAAGAATTGTGTCATGCTTCACATAAAAGAACTCATGGGATCCTCCAACAACCCTATGGGCAGATACTGTTATCTTGATGGGCCAACTAAAGGATTCGAACTCAGGAAGCCTGGCTCCAGGCCGTTATGGCCACCAGAAAATATTTATTAAGTACTTACTAACGTCCTAGATATTGTACAAATAAAGTCCAACTCTTTACTCATTAGAGCTCTATGGCACAGGCATTATTACTGTCACAGTTTTGCAGAGAAAGAAGTAGGTTCAGAGCCTAAGCTCAAGGGACTTGCCCAGAGCCCTACAATTCAGAGGCAGAAACCTTCCTTTTCCTCATAATATTCTCCTTCCACCACTTACCTTCTCCTTTCTCTAAGTCTTAATATAAATGTTGCTTCTTGTGGTCATCTTCTCTGAGGCCCCAGTTAGACTAAACCTTCTTATATACGTACTTGTAGTAAGCTGTATATTTACCTTTATATTGGCTACTATAATCTTGTTTAGTTGTCTTTCTGTCACTTTTTGGTTAGTATCCGTCTCTCCCACCAGCATGGCCTGGAGGGAGCTAGGGACTGCATCTATGTCTGGTTAACTTGGTATTCCTAGCACCTTGCACATAGTAGCTATGCACCAAATACTTAATAAATTAATGGATCCCTAACCTTCTTGAGTTGATGTTGATAAACATTAGAACATGAAATGGACAAAGATAAGAATGAAATTGCTGAATGAAATGATAAAAAGCAATTTTATCCATTCACTCATTCAGTATTTTATCAGGTGCCTACTGTGTGCCATATCTGAGCGAAGGAAAACGATACGTGATTCCATTAGGGTATTATAATAGCAACTTAAAAATTGGCCTTCTAAGGCATTTGCTATAGTTGAAAGCTCTAACTAAAAGGCTCAGTGATTAGGAAGGAACTCAATAAAATCAAAATAAAGTATTATCTGGGCAGTAATTTCCCAGTAAATTTGGTTTAATAAAAATTTCACATGAATCATTTCTTAACTGACACTGAAGCACTGTGAACTCTTTGGAAGACAAATGTCCAGGAAATAAATGTCATGCATTGCTAATTTTAAATGCACTTGCAATATGGTGTCTACTATAAAAGAAGTATTTTTATCTGATTTTTGCTATTTATTATCCTTTCCTGCTTTTCAGGTTGAGGAGGTGTTCATAAGTGTTTTTCTTTCCTTCTGATATAAAATTCTTACTTTGTTCCCATCGAAGGAACTCTTTAAGAATAAGGCAAAAATTAAACTATTCTTAAAATGTCTTCATACTTGGAGCCTGATACATTTAAGTCAATTTTCAAAATAAATCTTACTGATTAGAAAAAAAAAAACCAAAGATTTATAGGGAAATTGAGAAGATAGTACAGAGAATTCTCATGGGCTTGCACTCAATTTCTCCAATTATCAATATCTTATATTAGTACGGTATAAATATTAGCTAATGAATCAATATTAAAATATTCGCATTAACCAAAGACCATACTTTATTCAGATTTCCTTAGTTTTTGCTAAGTTACCATCCCTCACATCACATTACACTTGTCCTCATGTTTTCTCAGGCTCCTCTGGATTGTGACAGTTTTTCAGCCTTTCGTTGTTGTTGTTGAACTGGAACACTTTGAGAAATAGAGTATTTTGTAAAATTTCCCTCAGGTGGGACATGTCTGTTGTTTATCTCATGATTGAACTGCGATTGTGGATTATATACAGAGATATACTGCCATTTTCATTATATCATATAAAGGATAGATACTATCAACATGATTTATCAGTCTTGGTATCGATCTGATCATCTTGCTGAGATAGTGTTTGTTAGCTTTCTCCATAGTAAAGTGATTCTTTATTATTATATTATTATTATTATTATTATTATTATTATAAATTTTTCATAATATATTTTGTAGAAGGAAGTTACTATGTGTATTCCACACATAAGAGTGGGAAGGTATGCTCATCAACTTGAGGGTGGAATGTCTGCACAAATTGTTTGAAATTCTTCTACATGGGAGATTTCTCTTTCTTCTGTGTTTGTTTGTTTTTCAAAGATGTTATTTATTTATTTGAGAGAGGAGAGAAAAAGCATGAGTGAGAGGGGCAGAGGGAGAGGGAGAAGCAGGTTCCCTGCTGAACAGGGAGCCTGCCTTGGGACCTGGATCATGATCTGAGCCTAAGGCAGAAGCTTAACTGACTGAGCCACCCAGGTGCCACTCTTTCTTTCTTTTACAATTTTTAATATTAGTATAGATTCATGGATATTTATTTTACGCTTTGGGTTATAATCCAACACTACTTATTTTGTTGCTTATATTGTCTCTGCTCTGGCCACGGGAGCTCTTTCAGTTGACACCTGTGTCCCTTTAACATATTTCCATCAGTATGGAGTCTTTTGTCCATAAATTTTTGAAAGACAAACTTTATGTAAATCTCATTTTTGATTGGCACTTTGTTTCTGTTTGCCTCCTTCCCTCTCTCTTCGCTGTTTCATTTCTTTATTTATTATGATCTGAAAATAGGAAAGGACATAGGATTTCAAATTTTGCTATTTTAAGGTAAATCAATTCTCCTTGGTGCCTAGCCAGTGGTTCTCAAATGTTAGTGTGCAAAAGAATAACCTGGAGAGCTTGTTAATATGGCCAGCCAACATTTTAATTTTTTTTAGGTTAAAGGAAGGGGCAGGTTAGGATTCTACATGTTAACCGGTACCCTCAGAAAATAATAATGGAGTTCTTTGAGGGCTTTGCTTTGAAAAGCAGCGAGCATGAGGGTAGATGGCTGTTCTGATACACATATTTATTATTTCTAGTGGCTTGGACCCATATACCCACCGTCTATGATAAAAAGGGGTATAGATTTGGGGATTTTCTATCGCCATAGGAGAGAACCCTAAAATACTCAGGATCTATGCTCAGAGTTAGTTTTATATTTTAGCATTTGAGTATATATAAGATCCCCCATCTTTTTGTGCTCAGTATAGAGTGTTTAGGACCCCACAGCAGCATTTTAGGTCTGAGAGGGAACTGAGGGATCATCAGCTCTGGTCCTCTCTTCTGAGGCACAGGAAAGAAACAGAGTTCCGGAGGATTGGATTGTCCAAGTTCACATGCTTATTGGTGGTGGAGCTAGGTCTGAACAAGGTCTTTCTAGAGATTGTTGCTTCAAGACAGACACCATTGAACATAACTAGTTTAGATAGGCTTTTGTGAAATAGACAATTTTGGGTTACTCTTTCTGCTTTTATACTTTCATATAAAGGTACGACTGCATCTAGGTTTCAGGATTACCCCTTCTGTTAGTTATAAGAGTAGATGATGTAAATATCAGTGTTTGCCATTTGAAATTCTCTGTTTAACTATTTTTAAATTGACTTTTAAAAATATTAAAACTGGCACTTAGTTCTCGGCTTGGACAAACTCAATCTGAGTAAGGTTGGCTTCTATGACAATATAGGCAATTAGATATAGAAGCATGAAGACTTGGAAAGTGAAAGGGTAGGCAAGGTCTCACAGCTGAGGTTTTTTTCGGGGAATACCTTTGTTTAATTAATTCATCAGGCAGTATTCTGATGACGCACATGGAGACATAATTCGAATCCCTTTTAGGGTGCTTCATGAAATGTAATTAGCTGGCAGAAGAAAGACTACTTTGGTTGAATGTTTTATTGAGCTAAAGTGACACTAATTCTAGATGAGCCTGAAGTTGTGACGTTAGCGTTTTGTGGTCCTTTAAAGAACTCTGGACCAGAATCCCTTGCCACCCGTGTGACCCTGAGCAGTGTGCATTACGTCTCTTGTCTTCTCAGTTTCCTTATCTGTTAGTTGAGAGGATCGGTTTCTATACCGTTCATTAACTCTTTGTTTTTTTTGTTTTTGTTTTTGTTTTTTTTAATTTTTATTTATTTGTGATAGTCACAGAGAGAGAGAGAATGAGGCAGAGACACAGGCAGAGGGAGAAGCAGGCTCCATGCACCGGGAGCCCGACGTGGGATTCGATCCCGGGTCTCCAGGATCGCGCCCTGGGCCAAAGGCAGGCGCCAAACCGCTGCGCCACCCAGGGATCCCTCTTTGTTTTTAATGACAATCATGGATTTGTCATTATTGGACCATCACTAATAAATATCACAAAAAGTGAATTCATTTCTCTTTCTCCCTCTCCCTCGTTTTTTGCATTTTTCCATTCTGGAACTTTGATTTGCTTTTCAGAATACTTATTTATTTGAACTGGGAAAGAGTTTCAGTCATTTTCCATTCACATTCGTAACTTTTTATGATCTACTGAAGGCCATTTCATAAATGAATTGCTGAGATGGCTGAGCCGTCCAGTACCTTTTTTTAATTTAAATTTAAATTTAAAAAAATTTTTATTTAAATTCAATTTGTCAACATGTAGTATAATACCCAGTGCTCATCACATCACATGCCCTCCTTAATGCCCATCCCCCAGTTACACTATCCTCCCACCCACCTCCCCTTCCGCAATCCTTTGTTTCCCCAAGTTAGGAGTCTCCCATAATTTATCTTCATCTGAGACCCAGGAAATTTAACAAAAATCCCCTACCTCTGGACAAGCAGAGCAGGACTGATTCCATGTTGTGTTACACCTGCCACCTCCTGTATGACCCCCACATAACCTGCTTATTGCTTCAGGTGCTGCCCCACACTAGTCAAGCTGCTGGGCACACCCTAATCGGAAATCGGCTCATAACCATGTAATCCTGCTTTGTGCCCGCCAAAACTGCGTGCCAATTCTGACCAAAGTAATAGGCCAGCTCAAATGGATACTATAGGGTAGGATGTAATTCAATCGGACACCTGCGTGTGGACCGACATGACTGTGCAACTTTCTGCGTATCCCATGGGCCACTGGCCCCTATAAAGCTGCCATGCCCCTTAGTCTCAGGGTCCAAGTCCTTGCTCCGCTGTGTCGGGTACACTTGGACCCAAGCTCGAGCTTGTAAATAAACCCTCGTGTGTTTGTATCAGTGTCGGCTCCTCAGTGGTTTCTCGGATTCGCAATCTTGGGGACAACACTTCCTCTCTCAATTTTCTCCACTCAGTTTCCCTCCTCTCCCTTATGATCCTCTTCACTCTTTCTTACATTCAACATAAGAGTGAAACCGCATGATAATTCTTTCACCTTGTGGCTTATTTTATTCAGCATAATACCCTCCAGTTCCATGTCCATGAAAATGGTAGGTATTCATCCTTGCAGATGGCTAAATAATAATACATTGTATATATAGACCACATCTTCTTTATCCATTCATCTGTTGAAGGACATCAAGGCTCCTTCCACAGTTTGGCTATTAACATTGCCGGTGTGAACCTTCGGGTGCAAGTGTCCAGTCATTTCACTACATCTGTGTCTTTGGGGTAAATACCCAGTAGTGCAATTGATGGGTTGTAGTATAGCTCCATTTCCAGCTTTTTGAGGAACCTCCACACTGTTTTCCAGAGTGGCTGCACCAGTTCACATTCCTACCAACAATGCAAGAGTGTTCCACTTTCTCCACATCCTCTCCAACATTTGTTGTTTCCCGTCTTGTTAATTTCCCCCATTTTCACTGGTGTGAGGTGGTATCTCATTGTGGTTTTGATTTCTATCTCCCTGATGAAAAGTCACGTGGAGCATTTTTTCATGTGCTTGCTCACTCTGTGTAGGTATTCTTTGGAGAAAAGCTGGTAACTTTAAGTTGGAGAAGAGATGGCATCTCAAGGGGTGTTATTTCCTGTCATGGCCACATACAAGAAGGCTCTTGAGTATGTGTGTGTGCGTTTTCCTGTGCCTGTGAGGAGAGGTCGTTGGATAGAATTTGAAGGCAGATCCTCTCCATATTTATAGGTCTATATCTATTTCTCTCTCTTTCTGCACACACCTATTTCTAACCATTTTGTCTCTATCTCTATAGGGAGATCTATATATGGACGTATAGAGATTAGATATAGAAATGTTTATTTTGCATATTTAAATATAAATATATAGTTCTGTTTATAGATAATAATTATTATATTATGAGTAATACATTTAATAATAAATATATTAAGTGGAAACATAGATTTATGTTTATATGTTTGTTTATATAAACATCTATTTATGTTCCTGGGATTGATCTATCCGTAGATCTATCACTCTATCATCTCCCTAGCTAGCAAGCTATATATCCCAGGAAGAGAAAAACCCAGATCGAACAGATGGGAATGTCCCCCTCCAGAATGTGTCATACAAGAAGATAGGCAAAAATCTTCTGTACTTTCCTGATGTGCTGATGCAATTAACTCAGAGATGTACCTGTGATGTACTGTGGGCCAGGAGCCAGTGGTGAAGAGAGAATCCTTGAGACATTTTCCATGCAAAAAGGTGCTTTTATTAAAGTATGGGGACAGGACCCCTGGGCCTGAAAAGCTTCACCAGGATTATGAGGAGCCTTGGTTATAAACTTTTAAGTTGCTGTGTGGGGTGGGGACTCTAGAGATAAAAGAAATTTCCAAAAGGATTTTCACACATGAAAGATTTACAGGATCCTGGAGGTCTGGCTATCAGCAAACAAATGTTGCTTTTGGCCTCTAGCAAAGCATTAACATTCAGGCAGCTGTGAATTCTTGGAAGAATGTCCCACTCTGTCGGTTTCAAGTATTTGTTTATGGACTGCAAGTTTGTTAGGAAATGTAATTGTAGGGATGCCTGGGTGGCTCAGTGGTTGATCCTGGGGTCCTAGGATGGGGTCCCACATTGGGCTTCCCACAGGGAGCCTGCTTCTCCCTTTGTCTCTGTCTCTGCCTCTCTCTCTTTCTCTCTCTCTCTCTCTCTCTCTCTCTGTGTCTCTCATGAGTAAATAAACAAAATCTTTTTTTAAAAAAGCAGATGTAATTTTAAACTATATTTCTTTGGCCTTAGTTCCCCCTATCACCTGGGTCTTCTATCCCTCCCTGCATCTCTTGGTTCGTTGGCCTTTGGTGGTGAAGAATCCAAAGGATATGAGGCAGGGGGAGAGTGAGATGGGATTAAGCCAATGAAGTAATTTCCCAGGGAGCTTGGGTAAGAGAAGTGCAGCAGGCGGAATGAAGTGAGAAAGTCAGGTTCTTGTCTCACAGAGTCGAAGAATGAATCTGGTGGACCAAGAGTGAGTAAAGCGACGGGAGTTTATTAAGCAAGGATACCGAGAAAGCTCTCAGGAGTGGGAGGGGCCCAGGCTGGGTTGCCCACATGGGACTCCACTGACAGTTTTTCATTTAGAACTGATCAGGGAGCTTGTGGCCTTCTCATTCTTGGGATGTCTTGGTTTGAGTAAGGACTAGTGATAACATCTTTAATGGTTTACTTCTTTTTAGAGTCTGGTTATCCTTTGTTGGGCACAGAGGACTGTCATAAAAAAGACCCTCTCTACCCATACCTAGGGCAGGGTGGTCTCCTTTGTTCCTTTATTTCTGGTTTCCTTACATCTCAGCATCCTTAGGATCTTTGTGAGCCTGAATCTGTAGCCCCCTACCTATTTCTCCCTACCTAGACTCTCCTGTCCCTCAGTCAAGAACAGGAGAGATGTGGCTCTGAGAAAAGGTGCACTAAGAAACATTGTCACAGTTTCAATATTCCCTCCCTACGATTTGTGAGACCCAACTACTTCCAAACTCCTTTTTCCTCCTTTTTGTTTTGGATGGCAATGCTGCTCTGTGACTGACCTACACAACCAATGGCTCAGTAACAGTTCAACTCTGTGGAGAGAACCCAAGGGTCTGCTGGGGAAGCATGAAGGAGAACTGTGGACTTGCTTGTTTTGCCCTCAGAAATCAGCATTAAGGCTCCTGATATGAAGTTCAAAAGCCTGCAGGTAGTACTCTGAGACATGGATTGAAACCCAGTGGGGATGGAGCCTGTCTCTGTACCTGCCATATAGAAGGCCAAATAGACTTCTTTTTGGAATGGATGGGTGTTGAATAAATAGGAGAATCTGTGTATGCTGGGTCTGTTTCAGGTCACTGATTCATACTTAGGGAAAGACATTAATCCAGGGACTGGTTCTCTGAACAAGTCCTGGGAAAATGTATCCTAAGTTATTCGAAAAGGAGTAGTAAGATAGATAAGGAGTTCAGAATTGAGAAAAATATTAAAATCATCTGAGGAAAGTAGAAGTGTTCGTCACGCAAGTGGGTTTCTTGCAATTTGCTCACTTATAGCTTGTATATTCTGAACAGAAAAAAAGAAAAGGAAGGAACCGCATGTGCTTGAGGTCATCAATTTCATCTATAAAAAGGAAATAATACCGCCTGTCCCATGACACTGTTGTGAGGACTAGAAGTGATGGTTGTTGATGTAGAGACTTGCTAGGTCCAGTCACCATAAAATGTAAAAACAACACACTTTATTAATATAGCTACCAATATAGCTGCAATATACTTTTTCATTTTATTTATTTATTTATTCATTCATTCATTTATTTATTTATTTATTTATTTATTTATTTATTTATTTATGTTTTTATTTATTTATTATTTGAGAGAGAGAGAGGGAGAGAGAGGCAGAGACACAGATAGAGGGAGAAGCAGGTTCCATGCAGGGAGCCTGACGTGGGACTCCATCCTGCATCTCCAGCATCCCACACTGGGCTGAAGGTGGCGCTAAATCGCTGAGCCACTGGGGCTGCCCTACAATATACTTGTTAAAAATATTTTTTATTTATTTATTCATGAGAGAGAGGGAGAGAGAGAGAGGCAGAGACACAGGCAGAGGGAGAGGTAGGCTCCATGCAGGGAGCCCGAAGTGGGACTCCATCCTGGGTCTCCAGGATCACGCCCTGGGCAGAAGGCAGTGCTAAACGGCTGAGCCACCCAGGCTGCCCGTTTTCAATTCTTCTTAAAACACACAATTCGACTTCTTTCTAGCAAAGTTTTATGTGAGTTGGTGTACCTATGAATTAAAAGCTGTAGGGTATGGATCCCAGACTGCCCCTAAGGTGCATGTTCAGAGCCCTTCCAATTCCTCCAAGTGTAGCCTGGAAACCACCGAGCTGGTCTGAGGCCACATCCACAGCTGTGGGAACCAAGTTTCAGAGGCAGTCACGATTTACTGGATCAGAAACCCAGTTGTCTCCTGAAGCATCTGAGTCAGGGAATTGGTTTTTCTCAGGGCAGGGTGAAAAAAACCTTACACGATCAGGATTTCTCTCATCCCGAGAAAAATGCTTAGCGTTTTTTTGTTTGTTTCTTTTTTCTCATGTTGTTTTGCTATTTCTCTTGTCACATTGCCCTACTTTCTTTGGTAATTAGTTTTAGAAAGAAATCACTCACATAATGAAAATGATCTAGAAACTCAGGTTAAAAAAATTTTCTAGCCAGTGTGGATATGTGTGATTCACAGTTGCTTTAAGCCTACAGAAATTTGTTTGCACAAATTAATAACAACTTTTAATAAACAGACTTTACTGTTCACTGCTAAAAATATTCCTGTCAGAAGGGCAAGACAGCCGAAGAGTAGGGTCCCCAAGTCACCTGTCCCCACCAAATTACCTAGCTAACTTTCAAATCATCCTGAAAACCTATAAATTCGGCCTGAGATTTAAAGAGAGTTGGAACGCTACAGTGAGAAGAGTTCGCATTTCTATCAAGGCGGTTCCCACCTGGGCCTCACTTGGACCTGGTGACTGTGGTTCCCACCTGGGCCTCACCCAGACCTGGTGACTCTAGTCCCCAACTGGGCCTCACCTGAGCCTAGTGACTCTGGTCCCCATCTGGGCCTCATGTGGACCTGGCTACTGTAGTCCACACCTTGGCTTCACCGGGACCTGGTGACTGTGGTCTCCACCTTCACCTCACCTGGACCTGGTGACTCTGGTCCCCACCTGGGCCTCACCTGGACATGGTAGCTGTGGACTTCATCTGGACCTGGTGACTGTGGTCCCCACCCGGGCCTCACCGTGCCTGGTGACTGGGCTCCTCAGCTACCAATGACTAACATCCAGGATGGACCCTTAGTTGCTACTGACACCAGTACCATCCCCAGGGTCTCACTTGTTCCTGGTGACTATGGTCCTTGTCTGGGCTGACCTGACTCATCCTTGGCTCTGATCCTCTCCTGGGCCTCCCCTGCCTTGCAGGTATGGTCTCCCTTGTCGTGGGTGTGTATTGTCTATGGTCCCTTCTGGGCCTCATCTGATGGTACTGGGCCATGATATTGGCCCTTCGCAAGGCCAGTAGGTTCTCCGAGTCCTCCTGCATGGTGCTGCAATCCAAACACATCCAAGAATGACGGCACATGAAAACCTTCCAAGGACACATGTGTCCGGGTGCTCCCCCTGGGCAGGTCCCCCTCCGTCTGACCGGAGCCGGAGACAACCCCATAGCCCTGAGGGGCACAGGCTTGGCTGGAACATCACACACGGGCCCTCACTGCCTGTCTGTCACTCGCCCACCTACAGTCCACCTTCCCAGCCACTGTCCCAGGACACGCCGTCACGTTGGGATCACAGAGCGCTCCCACCCTGGTATCAGGAGCACACGGGCAGGGAACCCAGGAGGCTCTAGTGAACTGCCGATCTGATGCTCGGGGTGATGTCTCCCAGCCCGGGGGATATCGAAGGTTTCTCTTAGATTCCACAAGCACAATGACCGAGGGGAGAAAGCAACGGACTAGACTTCATCAAAATTAAAACCTGATGCCAGCAAGAGTGCGACCAAACTCCCCACCCTGAGGGCAACAATGTGTGAATAGCCTGAGAGGGGGGTCTGGGGGGAGCACGAGGGACTCTGCCCGCACTCCAGTGCGTGAAGAGCAAGCCTGCTCACCGGTCAGGGGGACCCAGCAGGCCCTGACCGTCCTCCCCTCACCACAGAGTGGGGCGGGGGGGGTGTCATCCCTGTTGGGGTCCTTGCATCTAGGACGGGCTGGAAAGGTCACGTATTGTGTCTCCCTGCATAGCACAGGCCTTACAGGGGAGCGGGGGTCCCGGGGGAGCTGCCGAACTCCGACTGCAGCCTCCTTCCCTGGACAGGGACTTAGGGGGCCGCCCTCACCCCGTGGGGCTGTGGAAGGGCTGCAGGAGCTGCTCAAGGTCATCTCATTGGGGTCGGGGTGTTTTAGACCCCAGCCCAGGAGGCCAACGCCCCCACCCGGACCCACAGGCCCCAGAGTGGCCCATGGGGAGCAGGCATCAGGGGCCACTCACCTGTGACCTGTCGCTGTGTAAGCGCCTCCTCTTTATGCACCGTGTACTGGGGAGAGTGGGAGAGTTGGGGAACTGGGGAGAGTGGGAGTTCTGGGGTACTGGGGAGAGTGGGAGAGTTGGGGTACTGGGGATAGTGGGAGTACTGGGGAGAGTGGGAGAGTTGGGGTACTGGGGTGAGTGTGAGTACTGGGGAGAGTGGGGGTACTGGGGAGAGTGGGGGTACTGAGGAGAGTGGGAGTACTGAGCTACTGGGGAGAGCAGGAGAGTCGGGTCGCTGTGAGCCAGATCCAAAGCACGAGTGCTTCCGAAGGTCTGCAGAAGCACAGTGAGCGCCAGGCAGCGGTGGGCGGCACAGTTCCACCCACAGTGGGGTCCCGCATCATCACTGTGGGCAGGCGGGGTCCAATCAGCACTTAGCCCTTCACCCTGAAGGCCGAGGGTCCCGGGGGAGGGTCCTGTCCCCATGCCAGGTGGGAAGGGGATGCAGGCACCCTCCCACATCCTCAGTTCCCATCCTTGGGCCCTGCAGGCCTCCCACCATTCTAGGCAGACTGGGGGTCACAGATGTCCCCCCGACCCCCAGAGTTCACAGCATGGGGTCGCACTTAACATTTGAGGGGCTCCTGGGTGGTTCAGTCGGTTCCACGTCGACTCTTTAATTTGGCTCAGGTCAGGATCTTGAGGTTGTGGCATGGAGCCTCGCGTGAGGCTCGGGCTCCGTTGGGTGAGGAGTCCACTCCAGGTTCCCCCTCTCCCTCTGCCCCTCCCTACCGCACCCTCTCTCAAGTAAATTTTCTAAAAATTAACATGAAGACACGTGAGCATCTTTATCCCCTCTGCAGAGGTGCCTTCGTGTGTGTAACGACCGTGTAAATGCCTTTCAGGACCTGCGGTGAGTCTTCGGGATGACGTTGGGCAGCGTCTACGCTGACAGGAGCCCCGGCCTTCTCAGGACCCGCGGGTAGGCTTCAGTCCCATGTGGGGCCCCATGCATGGTGACAGGAGCCTGGCCTCCTCAGAACCCGCGGGGAGGCTTCTGGAGGATGTGAGGCATAATCCACAGTGACAGGACCCCTCTCGTCCTCAGGACCCGCTGTCTATGACTCAGGAAGACATGGGGCCACATCCGCCATGACAGGAGTCCGGCTTCCTCAGGACCCGCTGGAGGACCCTGGAGGCGTTGTTCAGAGTCACATCCACCTCAGCAGGGCTACTCAGAACGACAAGGTAAGTGAATGGGGAGAATTGAGATAGGGTTAGGGTTTAGGGTGAGCAATAGGTGGTTAAGGTTAGCTTAGATGATATGGATTAGTGATCATGGTTATGCGTACGAGTTACTTGTGAGGGTGAGGGATGGGGTAAGGGTCAAGAGGTAGGAGTTAAAGTAAGGTATTAGGGATTAGGAAATTGAGTTAGGGTCTGGATTAGGGTAATGTTACAGATAGGTTATAGGGTTTAGGGTTAGGGAATAGGGGGAGGGAATATGGTTAGAGATAGAGTGGGGGATGGGGTTAGAGTTTAGGGTAAGGGGTGAAGGCAGGGTTAGGGTTATGGGTTAGGGTTTGGGCTAGGGGTTAGGGCTAGGTTTAGGGTACGGGTTAGGTGTTAGGGTACGGGTTAGGGATTAGGGTACAGGTTAGGGTTAGGGTTAGGGGTTAGGGTTAGGATACGGGTTAGGGTTAGGGTACGGGTTAGTGGTTAGGGTTAGGGTTAGGGTATGGATTAGGGTTAGGGTTAGGGGTTAGGGTTAGGGTACGGGTTAAGGAGGGTACGGGTTAGGGTTAGGGTATGGATTAGGGTTAGGGTATGGTTTAGGGTACGGGTTAGGGTTAGGATACGGGTTAGGGTACGGGTTAGGGTTAGGGTTAGGGGTTAGGGCTAGGGTTAGGGGTTAGGGTATGGGTTAGGGGTTAGGGTTAGGGTACGGGTTAGGGGTTAGGGTATGGGTTAGGGTACTGGTTAGGGTACGGGTTAGGGTATGGGTTAGGATTATGGTTAGGGTTAGGGTACGGGTTAGGGTACGGATTAGGGTACGGGTTAGGGGTTAGGGTTAGGGTTAGGGTTAGGGTACGGATTAGGGTACAGGTTAGTGTACGGGTTAGGGTTAGGGTTAGGTTTAGGGGTTAGGGTTAGGGTTAGGGTGAGGGGTTTGGGTTAAGGTTAGGGGTTAGGGTTAGGATTAGGGTTAGGGTTAAGTGTTAGGTTTAAGGGTTAGGGATAGGGTTAGGTTTAGGTTCAGGGGTTAGGGGTAGGGTTAGGGTTAAGGGTTAGTGTTAAGGGTTAGGGTTAGGGTTAAGAGTTAGGAGGTCGGGGTTAGGGTTAGGGTTAAGGTTAGGGGTTAGGTGTTAGGGTTAGGGTTAAGGTTAGGGGTTAAGGTTAGGGTAGGGTTTTGGTTAGGGTTAGGGTTAGGGTTAGGGTTCAGGGTTAGTGTTAGGGTTTGGGGTTGCTGGTTAGGAGTTAGGGTTAGGGTTAATGTTAGGTTTAGGGTTAGGGTTAGAGTGAGTGTTTAGGGTTAGAGTTAGGGTTAGTAGTTAGGGTTAGGGTTAGGTTTAGGGTTAGGGTTAGGGTTAAGGGTTAGGTTTAAGGGTTATGGTTATGGTTAGGGTTAGGTTTAGGGTTAGGGTTTAGGGGTTAGGGTTAGTGTTAGTGTTATGGTTATGGTTAGGGGTTAAGGTTAGTGTTAGGGGTTAGGGTTAGGGTTTGGGTAGGGTTAGGGTTAGGGTTTAGGGGTTAGGGTTAGGGTAAGGGTTACGGTTAGGGTTAGGGTTAAGGGTTAGGGTTAGGATAGGTTTAGTGTTAGGGGTTAGGGGTTAGGGTTAGGGATTTGATTCCATTCGATTCTTTTCGATTTGATTCGATTATTTTTGATTCGATTCGATTATTTTTTATTCGAATCGATTCGATTCTTTTCGTTTGGATTATTTTCTATTCAATTTGATTATTTTTGATTCAATTCAATTGGATTATTTTCGATTCGATTTGATGCAAATCAATTATTTTCGATTCAATTCAATTCGATGCGATTATTCTTTATTCGATTCGATTATTTTCAATTCGATTTGATTTGATTCGATTCGATTAATCTCAGTTCGATGCGATTATTTTTGATTCGATTCGTTTCTTTTCAATTCGATTCGATTATTTTCGATTCAATTCGGTTCGATTCGATTCGATTATTTTCGATTCAATCTGTTCGATTAGATCGATTATTTTAGATTCAATTCACTTCGATTTGGTTCTATTATTTTCGATTTTATTCATTTCGATTCGATTAATTTCGATTTGATTCAATTGGATTCGTTTAGATTATTTTCGATTCGATTAGATTCTTTTCAATTTGATCTGATTATTTTCATTTCTTTTTTTTTTGATTATTTTCATTTCAATTCAATTCAATTATTTCCGATTGGATTCGATGCGAATCGATTATTTTCGATTTGATTAGATTCGATTCGATTCGATTCTTTCGATTCGATTCAATTCTTTTCAATTCGATTCGAATCCTTTCAATTCGATTTGATTATTTTCAATTGGAATCGATTCTTTTCGATTCCAATCTTTTCAATTCGATTCAATATTTTTGATTCGAATCGACTCGATTCTTTTCGATTCGATTATTTTAGATTCAATTCGATTATTTTTATTCGATTCGATTTGATTCGGTTATTTTCGATTCTATTTGTTTCCATTATTTTCGATTCGATTTGATGTGAATCGATTATTTTCGAATCGATTCGTTTTAATTTGATTCGATTTGATTTGATTCAATTCGATTTGATTATTTTCGATTCGATTCGATTATTTTCGATTCGATTTGATTCGATTCGATTATTTTTTATTCGATTCGATTCAATTCGATTATTTTCGATTTGATTCAATTCTTTTCGATGTGTTTCGATTCTTATCGATGCGTTTCGATTATTTTTCATTCCAATCGATTCCATTCTTTTCGATTCGATTATTTTAGATTCGTTTCGATTATTTTTTATTCGATTTGATTATTTGGATTCAATTCAATTTGATTATTTCGATTCGATACGATTCGATACGAATGGATATTTTCGATTCGATTCGATTCAATTTGATTATTTTTGATTCTATTCAATTTGATTCGATATTTTTGATTCGATTCGATACTTTTCGATTCGATTCGATTGTTTTCGATTCCATTCTATTTGATTGTTTTCGATTCGATTGATTCGTGTGGATTATATTCGATACGATTTGATTCTATTTGATTTTTTTTATTTGATTCGATTCAATTCGATTATTTTCAATTCAATTCAATTCGATTATTTTCTATTGAATTCTATTCGATTATATTCGTTTCAATTCGATTGGATTCGATTCGATTATAATTAATTCTTTTCAATTCGATTCAATTACTTTTAATTCGATTCGATTATTTTTGATTCGGTTCTATTTTTCGATTCGATTCATTTTCATTCAATTATTTCCTATTCGATTCGATAATTTTGGATTTGATTTGATTCGATTATTTTCGATTTGATTCGATTAGATTAGTTTTGATTTGATTCAATTCAATTCGATTATTTTCGATTCTATTCGATTCTATTACTTTTGATTCAATTCGATTCAATTATTTTCGATTCGATTCGAGATACTTCGATTTGATTCGATTATTTTCGATTCAATTCGGTTCGATTCGATTTAATTATTTTCGATTCAATTCGATTCGATTCGGTTCCATTATTTTCGATTCGGTTCGAGTCGATTCGATTATTTTCGATTCGGTTCGATTATTTTCAATTCTATTCTATTCGAATCCATTATTTTCGATTCAATTCTATTTGATTCTTTTCGATTCGATTCGATTCGATTTGATTCGATTATTTTCGATTCAATTTGATTCGATTAATTAGATTATTTTCAATTCGATTCGATTCGATTATTTTCGATTTGATTTGATTTGATTCGATTGGATATTTTCGATTTGATTTGATTCGTTTCAATTGTTTTCGATTCAATTCGATTTGATTCGATTACTTTCGATTCGATTCGATTTGAATATTTTCGATTCGATTCGATTCTTTTCGATTCGATTTGAATGGATTCGATTCGATTCTTTTCGATTCGATTCTTTTCGATTTGATTCTTTTCGATTCAATTCGCTTATTATTGATTCGATTCGATTATTTTCGATTCAATTCGATTCTATTATTTTCTTTTTTTTCGATTCTATTATTTTCGATTCGATTCAATGCGAATCGATTATTTTCGATTTGATTCGATTATTTTCAATTCGATTCGATTTGATTCGATTCAATTATTTTTGATTCAATTCGACTCGATTCATTATTTTCGATTCGATTCGATTCAATTCTATCATTTTAGATTCAATTCAATTCGATTATTGTCGATTTGATTAGTGTCAATTAGATTATTTTTGATTGGATTTGAGTCGATTAGATTATTTATGATTCGATTCGATGATTTTCGATTCGATCAAGTCTTTTCTATTTGATTCGATTAATTTCTATTCTATTCGATTCGATTCCATTATTATCTTTTCAATTCAATTCGATTCTTTTCAATTATATTCGATTCCATTCGATTCGATTGTTTTTGATTCAATTCGATTCTATTCGATTCGATTTGATTATTTTCGTTTCAATTTGATTCGATTCGATTATTTTTGATTCAATTTGATTTGATTATTTTCGATTCGCTTTGATTCGATTCGATTATTTTCGATTCGAATCCTTTTGATTCTTTTCGATTCGATTATTTTCGATTCGATTCTTTTATTTTCGATTCGATTTGATTATTTTCGTTTCATTCAATTCGATTATTTTCTATTACATTTGATGCGAATTGACTAATTTCGAGTCGATTCTTTTCAATTCGATTTGATTCTTTTCGATTAGATTCAATTATTTTCTATTCGATTCTATTATTTTCAATTCAGTTCAATTCAATTCGATTTGATTATTTTCGATTCGATTTAATTCTTTTCGATTCGATTATTTTCAATTCGAATCAATTCGGTTCTTTTCGATTCCATTATTTTGGATTCGATTCGATTATTTTCCATTTGATTCAATAATTTTGGATTCGATTCGATTATTTTTTATTCGATTTGATTCGACTCGATTATTTTCATCGATTCAATTCGATTCAGTTATTTTTGATTCGATTCGATTCGGTTCTATTATTTTCAATTCGATTCGATTCGATTCAATTAATTTCAGTTCAATTCAGTTCGATTCGATTAGATTATTTTCGATTCAATTCGCTTTGGTTTGATTAGATTATTTTCGATTCAATTCGGTTCGATTCGTTTCGATTATTTTCGATTTGATTCAGTTCGATTCAGTTCAATTAATTTCAATTTGATTCGATTGGATTCAATTAAATTTTTTTCGATTCAATTCGATCATTTTCGATCCGATTCGATTATTTTTGATTTGAATCGATTCGATTATTTTCGATTCAATTCGATTATTTTCAATATAATTCAATTCGGTTATTTCCGATTTGATTCGATTCGATTCGATTATTTTCGATCGATTTGATTAGATTATTTTCGATTCGATTCAATAATTTTAAATTCGATTAGGTTCAATTCGATTCGATTCGAATATTTTCGATTCGATTCATTTCGATTCAAACTTTTCGATCCGATTCGATTATTTTTGATTCGTTTAGATTATTTTCTTTTCTTTTTTTTTTTAATTTTTATTTATTTACTTATGATAGTCACAGAGAGAGAGAGGCAGAGACACAGGCAGAGGGAGAAGCAGGCTCCATGGACCGGGAGCCTGATATGGGATTCGATCCCGGGTCTCCAGGATCGCGCCCTGGGCCAAAGGCAGGCGCCAAACCGCTGCGCCACCCAGGGATCCCCGTTTAGATTATTTTCAATTCGATTCGATTCTTTTCGTTTCGATTCGATTCGATTCTTTTTGATTCTATTCATTTCCATTATTTTCGATTCGATTCGATGTGAATCAATTATTTTCGAGACGATTCGTTTCAATTCGATTCGATTCGATTCGATTATTTTCCATTCGATTCGATTATTTCCTATTCGATTCAATTCGAATAATTTCGGTTCGATTTATTTTCAATTCGATTCGATTTGATTATTTTCGATTCGATTGGATCGGATTCGATTCGATTATTTTCGATTCTATTCGATTGTTTTCCATTCGATTTGATTTTCTATTCGATTTGTTTATTTTCCATTTGAATCGATTCGATTCTTTTCGATTCGATTCTATTATTTTCGATTCGAATCAATTATTTTCGATTCAATTTGATTTGATTATTTTCGATTTGATTCGAATCGATGCGAATCGATTATTTTCGATTTGATTCGATTCGATTTGATTATTTTCTCCTCAATGCGATTCAATTATTTAATTCGGTTCGATTCGATTCGATTATTTTCGATACAATTCAATTCGATTCGATTATTTTTGATTTGTTTTGATTATTTTCGATTCGATTCGATCATTTTCGATTCGATTCGATTATTTTCGATTCGATTCGATTATTTTCTATTTGATTATTTTATATTCGATTTGATTATTTTCGATTCAATTCGATTATTTTCAATTCTATTCAATTCGATTCTTTCGATTCAATTTGATTCTTTTCAAATCGATTCTATTCTTTCTATTCAATTATTGTCGATTAGATTCTATTATTTTTTATTCGATTCAATTATTTTTGATTCAAATCGATTCTATTATTTTCAATTCGATACGATGCGAATCTATTATATTTGATTCGATTCAATTCGATTATTTTCAATTCGATTCGATTCGATTCAATTATTTTCGATTCGAATCTATTTGATTCGTTTCAATTATTTTCGATTTGATTTCAATATTTTCAATTATATTCGATTATTTTTGGTTCGAATTGATTCACTTATTTTCGATTCCATTCTTTTCTATTCGATTCGATCATTTTCGATTCGATTATTTTTTATTCAATTCGATTATTTTCAATTCAATTCAATTCGGTAATTTCCGATTCGATTCGATGCGAATCAATTATTTTCAATTCGATTCGATTCGATTCAATGATTTTCGATCGATTTGATTAGATTATTTTCGATTCGATTCGATAATTTTAAATTCAATTAGGTTCAATTCGATTCGATTCAAATATTTTCGATTCGATTCGTTTCAATTCGATCTTTTTGATCCGATTCAATTATTTTTGATTCGTTTAGATTATTTTCGATTCGATTCAATTCTTTTCGATTCGATTCGATTCTTTTCGATTCTATTCATTTCCATTATTTTCGATTCGATTCGATGTGAATCGATTATTTTCGAATCTTCGTTTCAATTCGATTCGATTCGATTATTTTCCATTCGATTCGATTATTTCCGATTCGATTCGATTTGAATAATTTCGATTCGATTTGATTATTTTCGATTCGATTCTATTCGATTATTTTCGATTCGAATCGATTCTTTTCGATTGGATTTATTTTCCATTCGAATCGATTCGATTATTTTCTTTTTTTTAAAATTTATTTATGATAGTCACACACACACACACACACACAGAGAGAGGCAGAGGCACAGGCAGAGGGAGAAGCAGGCTCCATGCACCGGGAGCCTGACGTGGGATTCGATCCCGGGTCTCCAGGATCGCGCCCTGGGCCAAAGGCAGGCGCTAAACCGCTGCGCAACCCAGGGATCCCGATTCGATTATTTTCGATTCGATTATTTTCGATTTGATTCGATTCAATTTGATTATTTTCACCTCGATGCGATTCGATTATTTTTTATTCAATTCGGTTCGATTCGATTCGATTATTTTCGATACAATTCGATTCGATTCAATTATTTTTGATTTGGTGTGATTTTTTTCGATTCGATTTGATTTGATTCAATTATTTTCTATTCGATTCGATTGGATTTGGTTAGATTATTTTCGATTCGATTCGATCATTTTCTATTCGGTTATTTTCGATTAGATTCGATTATTTTCAATTTGATTATTTTATATTTGATTCGATCATTTTCTATTCGGTTATTTTCGATTAGATTCGATTATTTTCAATTTGATTATTTTATATTTGATTCGATTATTTTCGATTCGGTTTTATTATTTTCAGTTCTATTCAATTCGATTACATTTGATTCTTTACGATTCGATTCGATTCTTTTCAAATCGATTCTGTTCTTTCAATTCAATTATTTTCGATTCGATTATTTTCAATTCGATTCAATTATTTTTGATTCAAATCGATTCTATTATTTTCAATTCGATACGATGCGAATCTTATATTTGATTCAATTCAATTCGATTATTTTCTATTCGATTCGATTCAATTATTTTCGTTTCGAATCTATTTGTTTCGTTTCGATTATTTTCTATTCGATTTCAATATTTTCGATTAGATTAGATTATTTTCGGTTCGAATCGATTCGCTTATTTTCGATTCCATTATTTTTTATTTGATTTGATTATTTTCGATTCGATTCGATTCGATAATTTGGGTTTGATTCGATTTGATTATTTTCGTTTCAATGCGATTCGATTATTTTTTATTCAATTCGGTTTGATTCGATTCGATTATTTTTGATACAATTCGATTCGATTCGATTATTTTTTATTTGGTTCGCTTATTTTCGATTTGATTATTTTCTTTTTTTTTTTTTTTTTTTTTTTTTTTTTTTTTTTTTTTAAAGATTTTATTTATTTATTCATGATAGTCATCAGAGAGAGAGAGAGAGAGAGGGGCAGAGACACAGGCAGAGGGAGAAGCAGGCTCCATGCACCGGGAGCCCGACGTGGGATTCGATCCCGGGTCTCCAGGATCGCGCCCTGGGCCAAAGGCAGGCGCCAAACCGCTGCGCCACCCAGGGATCCCTCGATTTGATTATTTTCGATTTGATTCGATTATTTTCGATTCGATTTGATCATTTTCAATTCGATTTGATACTTTGGGTTTGATTCGATTTGATTATTTTCTCTTCGATACGATTAGATTATTTTTGATTCAATTCGGCTTGATTCGATTATTTTTGATACAATTCGATTCGATTCGATTATTTTTGATTTGGTTCGATTTGATTATTTTCGATTCGATTTTTCGATTCGATTTGATTATTTTTGATTCGATTCGATTATTTTCAATTCAATTCATTCGATTATTTTCTATTCGATTCGATGCGAATCGATTATTTTCATTTCAATTCGATTCAGTTCAATTATTTTCTGTTCGATTTGATCGATTATTTTTGATTCGATTTAATTCGATTATTTTCAATACGATTCGTTTCGATTCGATTAAATTATTTTCGATTCGATTCGATTGTTTTCGATTTGATTTGATTCGATTCAATTATTTTTTATTCGATTCGATTCAAGTCGATTATTTTTGAGTCGATTCGATTCGATTCGTTTATTTTCGATTTGAATAGATGATTTTCGATTAGATTTGTTTCTTTTCGATTCGATTATTTTCAATTCAAATAGATTCGATTCTTTTCGATTTGATTCTTTTTGATTTCATTCGATTATTTTGATTGGATCGAGTCTTTTCGATTCGATTCGATTATTTTCGATTAGAATATTTTCTATTCTATTCTATTTGATTCAATTCTATTCCATTATTTTCTATTCAATTAGTTTTGACTCTTTTCGATTCGATTATATCCCATTCGATCGTTTATTTTCGATTCAATTTGAGTCGATTCGATTATTTTCGTTTTGATTCGATTCGATCAATTATTTTCGTTTCAATTCGATTCGATTCGATTATTTTTGATTCGATTCAATTGGATTATATTTGATTAGATTTGATTCGATTTGATTATTTTCGATTTGATTCGATTATTTTCGATTCGATTATTTTCAATTCGATTCGATTCGATTTGATGCGAATCGATTATTTTCGATTCGATTAGTTTCGATTCTATTCGATTCGATTATTTTCAACTCGATTTGCTTCGATTCGATTATTTTCGATTCGATTCGATTCGATAATTTTCGATTCTATTCCATTCGATTCATATATTTTCGATTTGATTCAATTCGATTCGATTATTTTTGATTCAAATCGAATCGTTTCTTTTCGATTCCATTATTTTCGATTCGATTCAATTATTTTCGATTCGATTCGATAATTCTGGATTTGATTCGATTTGATTATTTTCGATTTGAGTCGATTATTTTTGATTCGATTCAATTCATTTAAATTATTTTCTATTCGATTCGATTCGAGTTGATTCTATTAGATTATTTTAAATTCGATTCGATTCGATTACTTTCGATTCGATTCATGTATTTTCGATTCACTTAGATTCGATTCGATTATTTTCAATTCGATCGATTATTTTTTATTCGATTCGATTCGTTTCAATTCAATTCGTTTCGATTCGATTCAATTATTATCGATTAGATTCGTTTCAATTCGATTATATTTGATTCAATTCGATTCAATTATTTTCGATTTGATTCTTTTTGATCCGATTATTTTCTATTTGATTCGTTTCGATTCTATTCGATTCAACTCGTTTCGATTCAGTTCGATTCATTTAATTTCGATTCGATTTGATTTGAATATTGGAGGTTGATTCGTTCCAATTCGATTCGATTCGATTATTTTCAATTCCATTTGTTTCGATTAGATTCAATTAGATTATTTTCTATTCGATTCGATTATTTTCTATTCGATTCGTTTTGATTCGATTCGATTAGATTATTTTCTTTTTTTTTTATTTTTTTTATTTTTTTTTTTATTTTTTTACGATTAGATTATTTTCGATTCGATTCAATTCTATTCGATTCCTTTCGATTCGATTCTTTTCAATACGTCGATTCGATTCTTTTCTATTTGATTCTTTTCGATTCGATTCAATTCTTTTCGATTCGATTCTTTTTGATTCGATCCGATTCTTTCAATTCGATTCTTTTCGATTTGATTCTTTTCGATTCGATTCGATTCGATTTGATTGGATTCTTTTTGATTCGATTCGATTCGATTTTTTCTTTTTTTTTCTTTTTTTTTAAAATTTATTTATTCATGATAGTCACACGGAGAGAGAGAGAGAGGCAGAGACACAGGCAGAGGGAGAAGCAGGCTCCAAGCACCGGGAGCCCGATGTGGGATTCGATCCCGGGTCCCCAGGATCGCGCCCTGGGCCAAAGGCAGGCGCCAAACCGCTGCGCCACCCAGGGATCCCTCGATTCGATTTTTTCAACTCAATTCGATTTTTTTGATTCGATTCAATTCTTTTTGATTCGATTCGATTCGATTCTTTTCTCTTCAATTCAATTCGATTCGATTCTTTTCTATTCGATTCGATTCGATTCGTTTTTTTCGATCGATTCGATTCTTTTCGATCAACCCCTTAATTCGATTCGATTCTTTTCTATTTGATTCGATTCGATTCTTTTTGATTCGATTTGTTTCGATTCTTTTCGATTCGATTTGATTCGATTCTTTTCGGTGGGATTCGATTCCATTTAGTTGGATTCAATTCAAATCGATTCGATTCGATTCTTTTCAATCTAGAAGATTTGATTTTTTTGTTTTTATTCGATTGGATTCTTTTCGATTCGATTGGATTCTTTTCGATTCTCTTCATTTCTTTTCTATTCGATTATATTCGATTCTTTGTGATTCGACTTGATTCTATTCATTTCAATTCTTTTTGATTGGATTCCTTTTGATTCGATCCTTTCGATTCGATTCGATTCGTTTCGATTGGATTATTTCTGATTCAATTCGATTCGAATCTTTTCGATTCGATTAGATTCTTTTCTATTTGATTCGGTTCGATTCTTTTCGATTCGATTCGATTCTTATTGATTCATTTCTTTTCGATTCAATTGGATTCAATTTTTTCAATTCGATTTGATTCTTTTCGATTCGATTCTACTTGATTCAATTCGATTCTTTTCGATTCCATTTGATTCTTTTCGATACGTTTCGATTCTTTTCAATTCGATTCGATTTGATACTATTCTTTTTGATTTGATTCAATTCTTTTCAATTCGATTCGATTCTTTTCAATTTGATTTGATTCGATTATTTTCTATTCAATTCGTTTCGATTCTATTATTTTCAATTCAATTCGATTCAAATCGATTTGATTATTTCGATTCTCCTTTCGAATCAATTCGAATCGATTATTTTCTATTTGATTCAATTTGATTATTTTCTATTCAATTCATTTCGATTCAATTATTTTCGATTCTTTTCGTTTCGATTCGATTCGATTCTTTTCGTTTCGATTTGAATAGATTTTTTTCTATTCAATTCGTTTCGATTCGATTCGATTCGATTATTTTCGATTCGATTCAAATCGATTCGATAATTTCGATTCTCTTTGTTTCGAATCAATTCGAATCGATTATTTTATATTTGATTCGTTTTGATTATTTTTTTAAAAAACATTTTATTTATTTATTCATGAGAGACACTGAATGAGAGAGAGAGAGAGAGGCAGAGACACAGGCAGAGGGAGAAACAGGCTCCATGGAGGGAGCCTGACAGGGGACTCGATCCTGGGTCTCCAGGATCAGGACATGGGCTGAAAGCGGCGCTAAACCGCTGAGCCACCCAGGCTGCCCAATTCGATTATTTTCTATTCGATTCGTTTCGATTTGATTATTTGCAATTCGATTCGTTTCAATTCGATTCGATTATTTTAGATTCGATTCGATTCGAATCTATTATTTTCGATTTGATTCATTTCCATTCGATTCGATTAGATTATTTTCGATACGATTCGGTTCTAATTGATTAGATTATTTCAATTCTCTTCGTTTCGAATCGATTCGATTCGATTTTTTCTATTTGATTCGATTCGATTATTTTCTATTCGATTCGTTTCGATTCGATTATTTTCGATCTGATTCGTTTCGATTCGATTTGATTCGATTATTTTTGATTCGATTCATTTCGAATATTTTCCATTCGATTCGTTTCGATTCGATTCGATTCGATTAATTTCGATTTGATTCGATTTGACACTGAACCAGATGGATTTAACAGACATTTAGAGAACTTTCCATCCAAGTGCGCATGGTACTTTCTCCAGATTAGACAACATACTGGGTCACATCAGGTCTTAAAAGACACCCAAAGATTGGGATAGTCCCCTGCATATTTTCAGACCATAATGCTTTGAAATAAGAACTAAATCACAAGAAGAAGTTTAGAAGAATTTCAAACACATGGAGGTTATGGAACATCCTGCTAAAAGATGAAAGGGCCAAGTAGGAAATTAGAGAAGAATTATAAAGTTTCATGGGCACTAATGAGAATGAATATACAACCGTTCAAAATCTTTGGGATACAGTACAAGCAGTCCTGAGGGAGAAATACATCGCATTATGAGTATCCATCCAAATACTGGAAAGGACTCAAATAAAAAGCAAACCTTGCACCTAAAGGAGCTGGAGAATAAACAGCAAATAGATCCTACACACAGCAGAAGAAGAGAGTTAATAAAGGTTGGAGCAGAACTCAATATAATAGAGACCAGAAGAAATGTGGAACAGATGAACAAAGCCAGGAGTTGGTTCTTTGAAAGAATTAATAAGATAGATAAATCATTAGTCAGCATTATTAAAAAGAAGACATAATAGACTCAAATTAATAAAATCATGAATGAGAAAGGAGAGATAACTACCAACAACAAGGAAATATAAATGATTTTAAAACATATTATGAACAGCTAAACACCAATAAATTAGGCAATCTAGAAGAAATTGACGCATTTCTACAAAGCCACAAACAATCAAAACTGGAACTGGAAGAAATACAAAACCTGAACAGGCCAATAACCAGAAAAGAAATTGAAGCAGTCATCAAAAACCTCCAAAGACACAAAAGTCCAGGGCCAGATGGCTTCCCAGGGGAATTCTATCAAACGTTTAAAGAAGAAACCATTCCTATTCTACTAAATCTGTTCAGAAAGATAGAAAGAGGTGGAGTAATTTCAAATCCGTTCTATGAGGCCAGCATCACCTTAATTCCAAAACCAGAAAAAGACCCCACCAAAAAGGAGAATTATAGACCAATATCCCTGATAAACATGCATGCAAAAATTCTCCACAAGATATTAGCCAATAGGATACTAAAATTCATTAAGAAGATTATTCACCATGAATAATCATGTAGGATTATTCAAGTAGGATAAATCAAGTAGGATTTATCCCCGGGATGCAAGGCTGGTTCAACACTCATAAAATAATCAATGTCATTCATCACATAAGCAATAGAAAAACAAGAACCATATGATCCTCTCAATAGATACAGAGAAAGCATTTGACAAAATGCAGCATCCATTCCTGATCAAAACTCTCCAGAGTGTAGGGATAGAGGGAACATTCCTCAACATCTTAAAAGCCCTCTATGAAAAGACCATAGCAAATATCATTCTCAATGGGGAAACACTGGAAGCCTTTCCCCTAAGATCAGGAACAAGACAGGGATGTCCACTCTCACCACAGCTATTCAACATCGTACCAGAAGTCCTAGCCTCAGCAGTCAGACAACAAAAATAAATAAATGTATTCAAATTGGCAAAGAAGAAATCAAACTCTCTTTGCCAATGACATGATACTCTGTAGAAAACCCAAAAGACTCCACCCAAAGATTGATAGAACTCATACAGCAATTTGGCCACATGGCAGGATACAAAATCAATGCCCAGAAGTCACTGGCATTTCTATACACTAACAATGAGACTGAGGAAAGGGAAATTAAGGAGTCAATCCATTTACCATTGCATCCAAAAGCATAAGATACCTAGGAATAAACCTAATCAACAAGGTAAAGGATCTATACCCTAAAAACTACAGAAGACTTCTGAAGGAAATTGAGGAAGACACAAAGAGATGGAAAAATATTTCATGCTCATGGATTGGAAGAATTCATTTTGTGAACATATCAATGATACCCAGGGCAATTTACATGTTTAATGCAACCCTGATCAAAATATGATGGACTTTCTTCAGAGACTTGGAACAGATTATTTTAAGATTACTGTAGGAACAGGGATCCCTGGGTGGCGCAGCGGTTTAGCGCCTGCCTTTGGCCCAGGGCGCGATCCTGGAGATCCGGGATCGAATCCCACGTCGGGCTCCCGGTGCATGGAGCCTGCTTCTCCCTCTGCCTGTGTCTCTGCCTCTCTCTCTCTCTATCATAAATAAAATAAAAATAATAAAAAAAAACCTACTTAAGATTTCTGTAGGAACAGAAAAGACCCTGAATAGTCAGGGGAATTAAAAAAAAAGAAAACCATAGCGGAGGGCATCACAATGCCAGATTTCAGGTTGTACTACAAAGCTATGGTCATCAAGACAGTGTGGTACTGGCACAAAAACAGACACATGGATCAATGGAACCGAATAGAGAATCCAGAAGTGGACCCTCAACTTTATGGTCAACGAATATTTGACAAAGGAGGAAAGACTATCCACTGGAAAAAGTCTCTTCAATAAATGATGCTGGAAAAATTGGACATCCAGATGCAGAAGAATGAGATTAGACCACTCTCCTGTACCATACACAAAGATACCTGAAAATGGATGAAAGATCTTAAGTGAGACAAGATTCCATCAAAGTCCTAGAGGAGAACACAAGCAACACCCTTTTTCAACCTGGCCACAGTAACGTCTTGCAAGATTCATACATGAAAGCAAGAGAAACCAAAGCAAGAATGAACTATTGTGTCTTCATCAAGATAAGAAGCTTTTGCACAGCAAAAGATTCTGTCAACAAAACCCAAGGACAACCTACAGAATGGGAGAAGATATTTGCAAATGACCTATCAGATAAAGGGCTAGTATCCAAGATCTATAAAGAACTTATTCAACTAAACAGCGAAGAAATAAACAATCCAATCATTAAATGGAGAAAAGACATGAACAGAAATCTCAGAGGAAGACATAGACATAACCAACAAGCACATGAGGAAATGCTCAGCATCACTTGCCATCAGGGAAATACATATCAAAACCACAATGAGATACCACCTCAAACAAATGAGAATGGGGAAAATTAGCAAAGCAGGAAACCACAAATGTTGGAGAGGATGTGGAGAAAGGGGAACAATCCTACACTGCTGGTGGAATGTGAACTGGTGCAGCCACTGTGGATAACTGTGTGGAGGTACCTCAAAGAGTTAAAAATAGATCTGCCCTATGACCCAGCAATTGCACTGCTTGGGTTTTACCCCAAATATACAGATGCAATGAAATGCTGAGACACCAACACCAATGTTTGTAGCAGCAAAGTCCACAACAGCCAAACAGTTGAAGGAGCCTCAGTGTCCATTGAAAGATGAATGGATAAAGAAGATGTGGTTTATGTATACAATAGAATATTACTCAGCCATTAGAAACAACAAATACCTACCATTTGCTTCGACATGGATTGGACTGTAGGGTATTATGCTGAGGGAAAAAAGTCAATCTGAGATGGGCAATCATTATATGGTCTCAACCATTTGGGGAGTATAAAAAACAGTGAATGGGAATAAAGGGAAAAGGAGAGAAAATGAGTAAAAATATAAGTTGAGGATGACAGAATTTGAGAGACTCCTAACTCTGGGAAAGGAACAATGGGCAGTGGGAAGGGAGGTGTTGGGTTGTTGGGGTGACTGGATGACAGGCGCTGAGGGGGGCACGTGAAGGGATGAGACCTGGATGATATGCTATATGTTGGCAAATTGAACTCTTCTCATTTAGGACCCTGAATATATCCTTCCAGCCCTTTCTGGTCTTCCAGGGCTCTGTGGAGAGATCTGCTGTTAACCTAATACTTCTCCCCATAAGTGTTAGGGATCACTTGTCTCTTAGTGCTTTGAGGATCTTCTCTTTATCTTTGGAATTTGCAAGTTTCACCATGAAATGTCGGGGTGTTGAACGGCTTTTATTGATTTTTGTGGGGGTGGGGGATCTCTCTATCTCGAGGATGTGCATGCCTGTTTCCTTCCCCAAGTTAGGGAAGTTCTCAGCTAAGATTTGTTCAAATACACTTTCTGGTCCTCTGTTCCTTTCAGCAGCCTCTGGAACCCCCTTTCAACGTAGATTTTTCCTTCTGAGGCTGTCATTTATTTCCCTTAACCTATCTTCATGGTCTTTTTATTTCTCTTTTTTCCTCAGCATCCTTCCTTGTCATCAACATGTCTTCTATGTCACTCATCATTCTTCTACCTCATTAACCTCATCGTTAGGACCTCCAGTGTGGATTGCATCTCATTTAATTGATTTTAATTTTGGCTTGATTAGATCGAAATTCTGCAGTCATGAGTCTCTTGAATCCTTCATTCTTTTTTCCAGAGCCATCAGTAGCTTTATAATTGTGCTTCTGTATTGGCATTCTGACATCGAATTGTCACCCAAATTCTGTAACTCTGTGGGAGAGAGGACTGTTAGTGATTGTTTCTTTTGTGGTGACTTCTTCCTTCTAGTCATTTTGCTCAGTGCAGAGTGGCTAAAAACAAGTCGTACTGGAAAAAGGAAGGAAATAAAGAAAAAAGGGGGGAAACAAAAAACAAAAACAAATCAACAAAAAACAAGAAAATTTTCAAAGCTTAAAAAAATATAACAAGGAGGGGTCTCCTCTGATTCTATATACTGTAAGTCCCTCAACTTCCCCCTGGAGCTTTCCAGCGCTGCTTGGTTAAGAATTTGCTCTTCCCCTTTCCTTCCAGCTGGTCTTGTGAGGGAGGGTCCTGCTCTGCTGATAGTCAGGTGTGAGCACCAGGGGAGCTGGCCCACCCCCTGCCGGGGGCTCGGCTCCCTGGGAGCTGTTTATCCTGTGAGGCCCATGTTCCCTGGCCGCCCCACTCCGACCCAGGCGCAAGGTGACATAGGGAGGAACAACAACACTGGCGGCGGCCAGCTCTCCAATCCAAAAGTCAGCTCCCACATTAAGTCCTGCAGTTCCCAGTCCGCAAGAGCCTGGCAGCACCGGGTGTTGGTGGCACTGACCTGCACAGCTCAGGTGTGCCCGGTGGCAGGAGCGTCCTCGCTGTCCTGTGTCCTCCCGCCCCCGATTGCCCAAGGGGATCGCCAGATCCTGGGCTTTGTCACCCGGGGCCCTGGGCTCCCGGGCCTGCGCCGCTGAAATCGCTCTCCCCTCCTGCGGGCCACGCATTCCCCTCCTTGACGAGCTGCTGCCGGAGCCACCACCTGAGCTGCTCCCGGGATCCGATGGGTGCGCGCTCCAGACCTTTTCAGAGCTCCGCCCATGGTGTGTGGCGCGCTCTCCCCACTTCCTCTGTTAGTGACCCCGGGACCCTGGGGGCTCCACTGCCCCTCCTGGGATCCTGCCCGAGTTCCCTGTGAGCGCCTTTCCATCTGGAAATGTTGGTAAAGTTCCTGATTCTCCCGGTCTGGGCTTTCCTGTCCTGGAGTGTCTACTGCCTGGCCTTAGCGCGGCTCTTCGTGGGGGTTCTCCCCTCCCACTCTGGAGTCTTGTTATTTATTTTTTCGTCTTCCTATCTTGATAGAAGCGCAAACTCTTCTCACTGTAACCTTCCAGCTGTTCTCTCTTTAAATCCCAGGCCGAATTCGTAGGTTTTCAGGATGATTTAAAAGTTATCTAAGTAAGTTGTTGGGGATAGGGGATTTCGGAATCCTACTCTTCTGCCATCTTGCCGACAGTCTTGGCTCTTATTATCTTGATTTCCTATTTTCCCATTCTATTTACACAAATATGTTATTTTATCTTATTTCTATTTTACTTGTTAAAAATTTGAATTCAATTTGCCAGCATATAATAAACCATTAGTTTCAGATGTAGCGATCCATAAATTATCATTTGTGTGTAACACCCAGTGCTCATCACGCCACGTGCCCTCCTTGATGCCCCTTACCCAGGTCCTGATCCCCCATCCACCTCCCCTCTAGCGACCCTCAGTTTATTTCACAGAGTTAAGAGTCTGTCATGGTTTTTCTCTCTCTCTGATGACTTCCCATTCAGTTTTCTCTCCCTTCCCCTATGATTCTATGCAATGTTTCTTATGTTTCACATATGAATGAAACCATATGATAATTGTCTTTCACTGACTGACTTATTTCACTCTCTGACTAATACCCTCCAGTTCCATCCATGTCGATAGAAATGGTAAAGATTCGTCCTTTCTAAAGGCTCAGTAATATCCCATTGTAACTATAGCCCACATCTTCTTTATCCATTCATCTGGTGATGGATATGTGGACTCGTTCCACATTTTGACCATTGTGGACATTGCTGCTGTGAACATTGGGGTGCAGGTGACCCTTCTTTTCACTACCTCTGTATCTTTGTGGTAAATACGCCGTAGCACATTTGCTAGGTCATAGGGTAGCTCTGTTTTTAAGTTCTTGAGGATCCTGCTCCCTTTTCCAGAGTGGCCGCTCCACTTTGCATTCTCACCAACAGTGCAAGACGGTACCCTTTTCTCCACAACCTGGCCAAAGTTTGTTGTTTTTCTATCTTGTTCATTTTAGCCATTCTGCCAGATGTGAGGTGGTATCTCATTGTGAGTTTTGTTTTGTTTTGTAATTTCCTGATAATGAGTGATATGGAGCATTTTTTTCATGTGTCTGTTGGCCACGTGTTGTCTTCTTTGGAGAAATGTCTGTTCATCTCTTCTGCCCATTTCTTCACTGGATTACTGGTTTTGGGTCTTGAGTTCCATAAGTGTTTTACAGATCTTGGATATTAGCCTTTTATCTCCTATGTCATTTGCAAATGCCTTCTCCCATTTTGTAGGTTGCTTCTTAGTTTTATGGACTGTTTCCTTTGATTTTTATCTTGATGAAGTCCCAATAGTTCAGTTTTGCTTTTGTTTCCCTTACCTTTACAGACATGTCTTGCATAAGTTGCTATGGCCAAGGTCAAAGAGGTTGTTGCCTGTGTTTTCCTCTAGGATTGTGATGGATTGCTATTTCACCTTTAGGTCTTTCATCCATTTTGAGTTTATCTTTGTGTGTGGTGTAAGAGAATGGTCCAGTTGCATTCTTCTGCACGTGGCTGTCCAATTTGTTGAAGAGACCATCCTTTTTCCAGCGGATATTCTTTTCTGCTTTGTCGAAGATTAGTTGACCATAGAGTTGAGGGTCCATTTTTGGGTTCCCTATTCCATTCCTTGATCAATGTGTCTGTTTTTGTGCCAGTACAATAACATTTTGATGATGACAGCTTTGTCTATGACATGCAGAAAAAACCTTAGACAAAATACAGCTTGAAGTCCAGACATTGTGATATAACCTGCTTTTGATTTCTTTTTGAACATTCCTATGGCAAATTGGGGTCTCCTCTGGTTCCATGCAAAACTTAGAAATATTTGTTTCTGAACTGTGAAAAATGTCAAGGGTATTTTGATAGGGACTACTTCAAAAGTGTACATTGCCCTGGGTTGCATGGACATTTTCACAATATTGATACTTCAAATCCATGGATATGGAATGTTAATGAATCTCTTTGCTCTTCCACAATTTCTTTTTAGGTGTTCTATAGTTTTTAGTTACAGATCCTTTACCTCTTTCATTATGTTAATTCCTAGGTATTTTATGGTTTCTGGTGCAATTGTAAATAGGATCAGCCCTTAATTTCTCTTTTGTCTATATCATTTTTGTGTCTAGAAATAAAGCAGATTTCTCTACATTGATTTTTTTTATCCTGCCACTTTGCTGAAATACAATATGAGTCCTAGCAAAGTTGCAAACTCTTGTGTTTTCCAAATAAAGTATCATGTCATCTGAGGAAAGTGAGATGTTGACTTCTTCCTTGCAAGTTTGAATGCCTTTATAATTGTTTGCATTTATTTGGAGTTGGTTGTGATCTGCCAATTTCATTTATGATTTTATTTGTTGGGATTCTTTATCTTTTCTTTGAGAAGTCCTTTGAGAGCTTTCTCAATCTCATGAATTCTTCCTAAGTAGAGGCCAGCTTGCCCTAGTGCTGAGATATGCTGTGAGTCTAGGGGTCCAATTGCACATGGTGAGCCTGCTATCCAGGGGCCTGCTTGGCCTAGCCATGTCTGGGTTGTGTAACCACAAGTCCAAAATCACAAGGTGAGCCCACTTACCAGTGGCCTAAGTGAGTAAAGCTGAGCTGTGATGTTGGTCTCCAGGTCCAAGCAACATGCTGATCCCACTGTGCAGGTGCCTCATTTTCCCAATGATGAGCTGGGATGCAGGGCTCATTATTTGGAGGCATTCTGCAAACCCAGTTTTCCCTGGACCCCCTTGCCTTCTTCTGGGCTCAGCTGGAGACTGGTGGTATGAGGGTTCCTGGTCCCTTCAGTGTTTGGGTGACCCACATGCCCTGGGGCACCAGGGATCAGCGGGTTCCCAATCTGAGGGCTCCTGGTAGGTGCTCTGTTCTGGGGACTGCATTTCTCCATGCCCTGCTGTGTTCGAGGATTTGTCCTTTGCAGGCTCCTGGTCAGCCAGGGATCTGGACGATCCGTTTCTCCACTACTGAGCTGGGGCAGGCAGCTCGTGGTCTGAGGGCCCGTGTTCCAATGACCCCCACAGTGTCCAGTGATGTGGTGACTCCTTGTCCCAGGACTTACTTGTTTCATAATACCCCTCTCTGCCAGGTGCATGGAGGCACTTCAGACATTGTACACATGGGAGTGGACTGGAAGATTAGGGCATTCATGAGCCCTGTGCTGATCTGGGTGGGTTGGAGAGCTCAAGAGAAGCAGTTAGTGCCCTGGGCTCCTCAGGACATAGACTCACAGCTTTCCGGTGCTGATCCCGGTGTTGTCCCCAGAGGTGTGGGAGGGGCTTTTCTCATCTGCCTGAGTATCCATGGTACTGATTCCCAGTGTCCCACTAACACAGGCCACATGGGAATTTGTCCGTGAGCAGCCAGGACAAACTCACAGTGGGAAAAGGGAACAGGAGTTGCCTGCAGTGGGTTCGAGGACTCTCAGGACCACAGAGGGGGATGAAGGGAGGTGCAAACATGCAGGTGGAGCCCAAAGTTTTGACAAGAGGCCTGGGGCAGGTGATGGGACAGGGGCTTGCCATGGGCAGGGCCAGAAAACAGGGAAGCAAACTAGAGGGAGAGCAGGGAGATCTGTGGATGAAGTACCATCTCTGTCATCATGGGGGCCTGTGTGATTGCCATGCTTTTATATCAGCCCAGGTGCATCAGAGTGCCCTTCTGTATGTCACCACCATGCCACGGCCAATCAGGCAGGCTCTCCGTGTGGCCTGATTCAGGTGGCCAATCACCATGCAGCTTAGGTGGCCAATGTCAGATGGCTTTCTCAGTGACTCTCCTGATATCGTTGCCTAGAAACCACGTTAAAACGGAAAACAGGAGGTGGGGGCAAGATGGTGGAAGAGTAGGGTCCCCAAGTCACCTATTCCTACCCAATTACCTACATAACTTTTATATCATCTTGAAAACCTAGGAATTTGGCCTGAGAATTAAGTAAAGAACAGCTGTAATGCTACAGTGAGAGAAGAGTTCACGCTTCTATGAAATACAACTTCTTTTTGGCCACTCTGCACTGAGCAAAATGACTAGAAGGAAAAACTCTCCTCAAAAGAAAGAATCAGAAATAGCCCTCTCTCCCAAAGACTTACAAAATTTGTATTACAACTCAGTGTTAGAAAGCCGAATCACAAGCATAATTATAAAGCTACTGGTGGATCTAGAAAAAACCCTAAAGGATTCAAGACACTTCATGACTGCAGAATTTAGATCTAATCAGGCCAAAATTAAAAATCAATTAAATGAGATGCAATCCAAACTAGAGGTCAGAACGATGAGAGTTAACGTGGTAGAATGAGTGAGTGACATAGAAGACAAGTTGATGTCAAGGAGGGAAACTGAGGAAACAAAGAGAAGAGAAAAATGACTAAAAGATCATGAGGATTGGCTAATGGAAATAAATGACAGCCTCAGAAGGAAAATCTACGTTTATCTGGGGTCCCGAGGGTGCCGAAGGGACACAGGCCCAGAATATGTATTTGAACAAATCAGAGCTGAAAACTTCCCTAATTTGTGGCAGGAAACAGGCATTCAGATCAGGAAATGGAGAGATTCCCCCATGAAATCAATAAAAACCACTCTACACCTGGACATTTAATAGTGAAACTTGCAAATTCCAAAGATAAAGAGAAAATTCTTAAAGAAGCATGAGAAAAGTAATCTCTAAATTTTATGGGGAGAAGGATTAGCATAACAGCAGACCCTTCCACAGAGACCTGGCAGGCCAGAGAGGGCTGGCAGGATATAGTCAGGGTCTTAAATGAGAAGAACATGCAGCCAAGAATACTTTATCCAGCAAGGCTCTCATTCATAATAGAAGGAGAGATAAAGAGTTTCCAAGATAGGCAGAAACTGAAAGGATATGTGATCATGAAGCCAGCTCTGCAAGAAATACTAAGGGGGAATATGTAATAGAGGAAGTCCAAGGTAACAATCCACAAAAACAGGGATGGAATAGGTATCATGATGACACTGAATACATATCTTTCAATAGGAACTCTGGATATGAATGGGTTTAGTGACCCCAGCAAAAGGTGCAGCTGCCGATTCAGACTGGATAAAAGAGCAAAACCCATCTCTTTGCTGTGTACAAGAGACTCATTTTAGACATTCCCACCAACAGTTCAGGAGGTTTCACCTTTCTCCACATCCTCTCCAACATTTGTGATTTCCTGCCTTGTTAATTTTCCCCATTCTCACATGTGTGAGGTGGTATCTCATTGTGGTTTTGATTTGTATTTCCCTCATGGCCAGGGATGCAGAGCATTTTCTCATGTGCTTGTTGGCCATGTCTATGTCTTCCTCTGTGACATTTCTGTTCATGTCTTTTGCACATTTCCTGTTTGGATCATTTGTTTCTTTGCTGCTGAGTTTAATAAGTTCTTTATAGATCTTGGATACTAGCCCTTTATCTGATACGTCATTTGCAAATGTCTTCTCCCATTCTGTAGGTTGTCTTTTAGTTTTGTTGACTGTATCCTTTGCTGTGCAAAAGCTTCTTATCTTGATGAAGTCACAAAAGTTCATTTTTGCTTTTGTTTCTTTTGCCTTCATGGATGTATCTTGTAAGAAGTTACTGTGGCCGATTTCTAAAAGGGTGTTGCCTGTGTTCTCCTCTAGGATTTGATGGAATCTTGTCTCACATTTAGATTTTTCATCCATTTTGAGTTTATCTTTGTGTATGGTGCAAGAGAGTGGTCTAGTTTCATTCTTCTGCATGTGGATGTGTAATTTTCCCAGCTCCATTTATTGAAGATACTTTCTTCCAGTGGATAGTCTTTCCTCCTTTATCGAATATTAGTTGTCCATAAAGATGAGGGTCCACTTCTGGATTCTCAATTCTTTCCATTGATCTATGTGTCTGTTTTTTTGCCCCCCCATCTTTTTTTCTTTTATTCTATTCTTTTTTCCTTCTTTTCTTTTTTTTAATTCTTTTTTCTTTTTGTTTTTCTTTTCTTCTTTCTCTTCTCTATTTTTCTCCTTTTCCCAATACAACTAGTTTTTGGCCATTTTGCACTGAGTAAAATGACTAGAAGGAAAAACTAACCTCAAAAACAGAATCAGAAACAGGTCTCTCTCACACAGATTTACAAAATTTGAATTACAATTCAATGTCAGAAATCCAATTCAGAAGCACAATTATAAAGCTACTGGTGGCTCTTGAAAAATGCATGAAGGATTCAAGAGACTTCATGACTACAGAACTTAGATATAATCAGGCCAAAATTAAAAATCAATTAAACGAGTGAGTGACATAGAAGACAAGTTGATGAGAAAGAGGGAAACTGAGGAAAAAAGAGAAAACGAAAAAAGATCATGAGGATAGGTTAAGGGAAAAAATAACAGCCTCAGAAACAAAAATCTACATTTACCTGGTGTTACCGAGGGTACCAAAAGGGACAGAGGGCTAGAATATGTATTTGAAGAAATCATAGCTGAAAACTTTCCTAAATTGGGGAGGGAAACAGGCATTCAGATACAGGAAATAGATTTTTCCCACCCAATATCAATGATCTATATTCTGCAGGCATGAAGTCTCTTGAATCCTTCATGCTTTTTTCCAAAGCCACCAGTAGCTTTATTTTTCTGCTTCTGCATCGGCATTCTGCTATCGAAGTTTTACCCAATTTCTGTAATTCTGTGGGAGAGAGGACTATTTCTGATTTTTTCTTTGGGGTGAGTTTTTCCTTCAAGGGACTTTGCTCAATGCATGGTGGCTAAAAACAAGTTGTACTGGGAAAGGAAGGAAAAAAAGAAACATTTCAAAATTAAAAAAAATAACAAGGAGGTGTAGCCTCTGATTCTATATAGTTTAAGTCCCTCGAATTCCCCTGGAGCTTTCCAGTGCTGCTTTGTCAAGAACTTGCTCTTCCTGTTTCCTTCCAGGTGATCTTCTGGGGGAGGGGCCTTCTTTTCTGATTGTCAGGTGTGTGCCCCGAGGGAGCTGCCCCGGCCCCTGCCAGGGGCATGGCTACCTGGGAGCTGTTTATCCTGTGAGACCCATGCTCCCTGGTGGCCCCGCTCCATCCCAGGCACAATGTGACATAAGGGAGGAACAATAACACTGGCGGTGGCCAGCTCTTCAGCCCTAGAGTCAGCTCCCACAGTAACTCCTGCAGACCCCAGTCCGTGGGAGGCTGGATGCTGCAGGCATGGGGGGCACTGACCTGCACAGCTCGGGGGTGCCTGGCGGCAGGAGCGTCCTCGCGGTCCTGTGTCCTCCCGGCCCCCGCATGTCCCAAGGGGATTGCGGATCCTTGCTGTGTCCCCCAGCACCCTGGGGTCCGGGGCCTGCCCCTCTGGAATTGCTCTCCCAGGGCCATGCATTCCCCTCCTAGCCCAGCCGCTGCCAGAGCCGTCACCTGCGCTGCTCTGGGGCCCACTGGGTACACGCTCCAGCCGTTGCTGGAGCTCTGTCCAAGGTCTGTGGTGGCTCTCCCCATTTCCTATGTTAGTGACCCCGGGAACCTGGGGGCTCCACTGCCCATCCTGGGATCCTGCCTGAGTTCCCTGTGAGTGCCTTTCCATCCGGGAATGTTGGTCAAGTTCCTGATTCTCCCGGTCTGGGCTTTCCCGTCCTGGAGTCTCTCCTGCCTGGCCTTAGCCTGGCTCCTTGTGGAGGCTCTCTCCCATTGGAGTGTACTCATTTATTTTTCCGTGTTTCTACCTTGATAGAAGCGCAAACGCTTCTCACTTTAGCCTTCCAGCTATTCTCTCTTTATTTATTTATTTATTTTTCTATTCTCTCTTTAAATCAGAGGACGAATTCATCGGGTTTCAGGATGATTTGAAAGTTATCTAGGTAAGTTGATGAGGACAGGTGATTTCGGGATCCTACTCTTCCCCCATCTTGTCGACAGCCATGTCTCTCATTATTTTGACTTCCTATTTTCCCATTGAATTTACACAAATATTTTATTTTATCTTACTTTCATTTTACTCTTTAAAAATTTGAACTCAATCACCCATTAGAAACGACAAATACCCATCGTTTGCTTTGACGTGGTTGTAACTGGAGGGTATTATGCCTAGAGAAATAAGTCAATCAGAGAAGGACAAATATTATATGGTCTCCTTCATTTGGGGAATATAAAACATAGTGAAAGGAAATAAAGCGGAAATGAGATAAAATCAGTCAGAAAAATCAGAAAGGGAAACAGAATGAGAGACTCCAAACTCTGGGAAATGAACTAGAGGTGGTAGAAAGGGAGGTGGGCATGGCTTGGGGGTCACTGGGTGACAGGCACTGAGAAGGGCACTTGATGGGATGAGCACTGGGTGTTATTCTATATGTTGGCAAATTGAACACCAATAAAAAATAAATTTAAGAAAAATTAAAAATAAAAGATTCAGCTGTAGTGCTATCTAGGTGGCAATTCCTTGCAGGGTAGGACAAGGTTCCCCAGAGGGCTATATATCTTCTAAATCAGCTTCTAATGTATGATGCTGTTTCTCACATAGCTCACATTTACAGGTGCAGGAATCGAGGACTGGAACTTGGAGTTGTACTACTCACTATAACCCGTCATGATCTACTTGCAAAATGTTTCTTTCTTTCCCACGATTTATTATTCTGCTGGCCTAGACGTCTCAGGTTCAAAGAGAGACACAAAAACAATCCCACTGATCTGGAAATTGAAACTGGTGCCTGGCCACTTTGAGCTCTTCAGGCCCCTGAATCAATAGGCAAGGAAGGAAGTTACTATGCTGGCTGGGTGATTAATCCCAAATACCTGGTAGAAATTGGATGAACTCCATAATGGAGGTTAAGAAGAGCATGTGTGAAAATCAGAGGATCAGTAAAGACATCTTTTAATATTACCTTCATGTTTTCATTTTCATTTCCTTCCATGTATTTTTTAATTTACACTTTAATTTCTGATTAACCCATTCATTATAAGCAGTAAGATATTCTTTAACCCCCATGTATTAGTGGTATTTCCAGTTTTTTTCTTGTGATTGACCTTAAGTTTCATGGCATTGTGGTTGGAAACTATGCATGGTATAGTCTTCATCTTTTTGTACTTGTTCAGGTCTGATTTGTGACCTGGTATGTGATTTATTCTGGAGAATGTTTCATATGCACTCAAAAAGACTGTCTTCTGCTGCTTTAGGATGAAATGTTCTGAATATATTTGTTAAGTACAAAAAAAAGAAAAAAGAAAAGAATAGAAACGACAAAGAGATACTACTTGCTTCGATGTGGATGGAACTGGAGGGTATAATGCTGAGGGAAAATAGTCAATCAGAGATAGGCAATCATTATATGGTCTCATTCATTTGGCATAATAAAAAATAGTGAAAGGGAATAAAGGGAAACGGAGAGAAAATGAGTGAAAATATCAGTTGATGATGACAGAATATGAGAGACTCCTAACTCTGAGCAATGAAAAAGGGGTACTGGTAAGGGAGTTGCCTGGATGGTTGGGGTGACTGGATGACATGCGCTGAGGGGGGCACTTGATGTGATGACCATGGGAGATATGCTATATGTTGGCAAATTGAACTCTTTTCATTTAGGACCCTGAATATATCATGCCAGCCCTTTCTGGCCACCCAGGTCGCTGGGGAGAGGTCTGCTGTTAACCTACTACTTCTCCTCATAAAATTTAGGGATCCTTTGTATCTTGTTGCTTTGAGGATCTTCTCTATCTTTGGAATTTGGAAGTTTCATAATGAAATATCAGGGTGTTGAATGGTTTTTATTGCTTTTAGGGGAGGATCACTCTAGCTCCAGGATCTTCATGCCTGATTCCTTCCTCAAGTTAGGGAAGTTCTCTGCTATGATTTGTTCTCATACACTTTCTGGTCCTCTGTTCCTTTCGACACCCTCTGGAACCCCCTTTAAATGTAGATTTTTCCTTCTTAAGCTGTCATTTACTTCCCTTAACCTTTCCTCATGGTCTTTTGTTTTTCTCTCTTTTCCTCTGCTTCCTTCCTTGCCATCAACCTGTCTTCTATGTTACTCACTTGTTCTTCCACCTCATTAACCCTGGTCTGTAGGACCTCTAGTTTGGATTTTTAAGTGATTTAAGTGATTTTTAATTTCGGCCTGATTAGATCTAAATTTTGCAGTCATGAAGTCTCTTGAGTCCTTTATGCTTTTTTCTAGAGCCACCAGTAGCTTTATAATAGTGCTTCTGAATTGGCTTTCTGACATTGAATTGTAATCCAAATTTTGTAACTCTGTGGGAGCGAGGACTGTTTCTGGTTCTTTCTTTTGAGGTAAGGTTTTCCTTCTAGTCATTTTGCTCAGTGCAGAGTTGCCAAAAACAATTTCTATTGGGGAAAGGAGAAAAAGAGCGAAGAGAAGGAAGGAAAGAAAAAAAACTAAAAAAAGAAGAGAAAAAAGTAAAAAAAAGAGAAGAAAAGAGAAAAACAAAAATATGGGGGAGGGAGAGGAACAAACAGAAATCAAAAAACAAAAAACAAAAAAAAAAATAAGGGGAGTACACTCTGATTCTGTATACTGTAAATTCCTCGACTTCCACTGGAACTTTACGCACTGGTTGATCAATAATTTTTTTTTTTCCTGTCTGTCTAGCTGGTCTTCTGGGGTAGGGGCTTGCTGTTCTGATTTTCAGGTGTTAGCACTTTGGGGAGCTGCTCAGCCCCCTGCCTGGTTCAGGGCTCAGTGAAAGACGTTTAACCTGTTTATACAGTGAGGGCACTATGAGGCTTATTGGGGTTTTTTTATCCTGTGAGGCCCCAGTAGGAACAACAACAGTGGCGGCGGCCAGCTCTAGAGCCCTGGAATCAGCTCCTGCAGTAACTACGGAGCTCTCAGTCTGCAGGGGCCTGGATGCTCTGGGGGAGGGGCCGCTGATCTGCTCAACTTGGGGCAGGAGTGTCCTTGCTGTCCTGTGCCCTCCTGGCCTCTGCCTGTCCCCAGGGGAGCGCCGGATCCTGGACTGTGTCCACAGGCACCCTGTGCTCCCAGGACTGCGCTGTTGGATTCGCGTTCCCAGCTGCACAGCCCCTTCTGCGTGGAGCCTCTGCTGTAGCCGCATCTGAGCTCCTCCTTGGGGCTGTGGAGACCCTCTGTGCAGTGCCGCTGCTCAAGCTGCCTCCGAGCTGCTCCCTTGGACGAGCAGCCCCCTGCCCCAGGTGCCTCTGCCTGAGCCGCCTCTGAGTTGTTCGTGGGTCCAGCCAGGCACGCTGCAGCCCTTTAGGGAGCTCAGCCGTGGGGTGTGGCGTGCTCTCCCTGGGGCGCAGGTGGTCTGTTAGTGTCCCTGGGAGTCTGAGGTCATCCCCGCCCTCCTGGGATCCTGCTCTAACTCCCTGAGAGCGCCTTCCTGTCCGGGAAGAATGGTGAAACTCCTGCTTCTCCAGGCTGGGCTCTCCTGTCCTGGGGACACTTTTCCAGAGTGGCCGCACCAGTTTGCACTCTCACCAACAATGCAAGAGGGTTCCCCTTTCTCCACATCCTCGCCAACATTTCTTGTTGGTGGCAGACTATGTCCGGAGCAAGGACTTTCGGGACTGCCTCATGAGTACGCATTTCTGGGGCCCTGTAGCCAACTGGGGTCTTCCCATTACTGCCATCAATGACATGAAAAAGTCTCCAGAGATTATCAGTGGGCGGATGACATTTGCCCTCTGTTGTTACTCCTTGACATTCATGAGATTTGCCTACAAGGTCCAGCCTCGAAACTGGCTTCTGTTTGCATGCCATGCCACAAATGAAGTAGCCCAGCTCATTCAGGGAGGACACCTTATCAAACATGAGATGAGTAAAAAGGCATCAGCATAACAGTGGAAAATGGGCAACCAGGTGTTTGAAGGGACAGCGTCAGCGCTGCTGCTAAGTCACAGATTCCATCCTCAGAATAGTCTTGCTAAGGAAAATAAGCTGAATGCTATTTTTACTAACCAATTTTTCTAGAAATAGCTGAGAGTCCCTAAGCCAACTCTCTGCTGCCTTACACATACCAGGTATTTTACTTCTCTTCATAAAGAGTAGCTCAAAATATGCAATCAATTTAATAATTCCCAATGATGGTTTTATCTGCAGTAATATGTATATTACTTGCTAGAATTTACTTAATAAATAATTGGATAAAAATTGTAATTATTAGCACTTAAATACTCAGAATCTTTAACTCTTTGATGACCATGAGACCACCGACAGCTGGCCATACTTACACTGTCATCGCCAGTTTTTTTTAACCATTTAACTTTCTTTACTGAAAACCAATATTCAAGAAAGATGAACCCTCAATGCATCTTCTTATACTGACCAACGTAACTAAGTACAAATGAAGTCAATGGTGTACTCCTTTAGCATGCTGTGCTGTGTGTCAAGAAAACAAGCCCTCCCCCGCCCCAAGCCCTGGCCCCCTGGCAAACACAGATAAATGATTGTGCACTGCACTACGATACCGTTAGGTGAGAGCTTTGGTTCATGCAGTCGGCTGCCAGAGGTCGCACTGAAACCCCGGAGCCCCAGCACCGACAGTCACCGGCGGCCAGCGTGTGGCATCAGCCGTGCTCCTTCCACAACACCAGATGAATACTGTGATCGGGCATGCTGATGGCGAAGACCAGGCCCTTGTCATTGTGCCCATCCAGTCCATTGAGCCAGGACGCTTCGCCACCAGGAAGCTCGAGCCTCTCTTTGATTTCCAGTACTCTGACAGGGGCCAGCGGCCTTGTTCATTTTAGCCATTCTGACAGATGTGAGGTGGTATCTCATTGTGGGTTTTGTTTAGTTTTGTATTTTCCTGATAATGAGTGATGTGGAGCATTTTTTATCATGTGTCTGTTCTCCACGTGTAGGATTTTTTGGAGAAATGTCTGTTCATGTCTTCCACCCATTCCTTCGCTGGATACTTGTTTCGAGTGTAGACTTACATAAGTTCTTTATAGATCTTAGATACTAGCCTTTTGTCTCATATGTCATTTGCAAATGCCTTCTCCCATTTTGTAGGTTGCTTCTTAGTTTTATGGACTTTTTCCTTTGCTTTTGAACTTGATGAAGTCCCAGTAGTTCAGTTTTTCTCTTGTTTCCCTTGCTTTTATAGACATGTCTTGCATAAGTCGCTATGGCCAAGATCAAAGAGGTTGTTGCCTGTGTTTTTCTCTAGGATTGTGATGGATTGCTATTTCACCTTTAGGTCTTTCATCCATTTTGAGTTTATCTTTGTGTGTGGTGTAAGAGAATGGTTCAGTTGAGTTCTTCTGCATGTGGCTGTCCAATTTGTTGAAGAGACTGTACTTTTTCCAGCGGATATTCTTTTTTTTTTTTTAATTTTTTTTTTTTATTTATGATAGTCACACACAGAGAGAGAGAGAGGCAGAGACACAGGCAGAGGGAGAAGCAGGCTCCATGCACCGGGAGCCCGATGTGGGATTCGATCCCGGGTCTCCAGGATCGCGCCCTGGGCCAAAGGCAGGCGCTAAACCGCTGCGCCACCCAGGGATCCCTCCAGCGGATATTCTTTTCTGCTTTGTCGAAGATTAGTTGACCATAGAGTTGAGGGTCCATTTCTGAGTTCTCTATTCCGTTCCTTGATCAATGTGTCTGTTTTTGTGCCAGTACGATAACATTTTGATGATGACAGCTTTGTCTATGACATACAGAAAAAACCTTAGACAAAATACAGCCTGAAATCCAGACATTGTGATATAACCTGTTTTTGATTTCTTTTTCAACATTCCTATGGCTAATTGGGGTCTTTTCCAGTTCCATGCAAATCCTAGAGTTATTTATTTATGTTCTGTGAAAAATGTCAAGGGTATTTTGATAGGGACTACTTTGAAAGGGTACATTGCTTGGGTATCATGGACATTTTCACAATATTGATTCTTCAAATCTTTGAACATGCAATGTTAATATATGTCTTTGCTCTTCCACAATTTCTTTCATAGGTGTTCTGTAGTTTTTAGTTACAGATCCTTTACCTCTTTCATTATGTTTATTCCTAGGTATTTTATGTTTTATGGTGCAATTTTAAGTAGGATCAACCCTAAATTTCCCTTTCTTCAGTATCATGTCTCATGTCTACAAATGTATTTGTAGACAATCAGTTATAACTGATTTCTCTGCATTGATTTTTCATCCTGCCACATTGCTGAATTACAGTATGAGTCCTAGCAAAGTTGCAAACTCTTGGGATTTCCACATAAAGTATCATGTCATCTGAGAAAAGTGTGATTGTGACTTCACTCAGGCTCACATTGTGGCCTGGTTCAGGTGGCCAATCACCATGCAGTTCAGGTGGCCAATGTCAGACGGCTTTCTTAGTGACCCTCTTGATATCGTTGCCTGGAATCCATGCTTAAATGGAAAACAGAGGAGGTGGAGGCAAGATGGTGGAAGAGTAGGGTCCTCAAATTACCTGTCCATTCCCAATTACCCAATAAATTTCAAATCATCCTGAATACCTAGGAATTCAGCCTGAGATTTAAGGAGAGAGCAGCTGGAATGCTACAGTGAGAGAAGAGTTCACGCTTCTATCAAGTACAACATTTTTGGTCACTCTGCACTGAGCAAAATGACTAGAAGAAAAACCTTACATCAAAGGAAAGAATCAGAAACAGTCCCTCTCCCACAGAGTTACAAAATTTGGGTTACAATTCAATGTCAGAAAGCCAATTCAGAAGCACAAGTATAAAGCTACTGGTGGCTCTAGAAAAAAGCAAAAAGGATTCAAGAGACTTTGTGACTGCAGAATTTAGATCTAATCAGGCCGAAATTAAAAATCACTTAAATGAGTTGCAATCCATACTAGAGGTCCTAACGATGAGGGTTAATGAGGTAAAAGAACGAGTGAGTGACATAGAAGACAAGGCAAGGAGGGAAACTGAGGAAAAAAGACACAAACGACTAAAAGATCATGAGGATATCTTAAGGGAAATAAATGACAGCCTCAGAAGGAAAAAAATCTATGTTTACCTGGGGTTCCCGAGGGTGCCAAAAGGGACAGAGGTCCAGAATACGTATTTCAACAAACCAGAGCTGAAAGCATCCCTAATTTGGGGAGGGAAACAGGCATTCAGATCCAGAAATAGAGAAACACCCCTTAAAATCAATAAAAACGACTCAACACCTGGACGTTTAATAGTGAAACTTGCAAATTCCAAAGATAAAGAGAAGATCTTTAAAGCAGCAAGAGACAAGAAACTTGTAACTTTTATGGGGAGAAGTATTAGCACAACAGCAGACCTCTCCACAGAGACCTGGCAGGCTACGAACGGCTGGCAGGATATATTCAGGGTCCTAAATGAGAAGAACATGCAGCCAAGAATACTGTATCCAGCAAGGCTCTCATTCAGAACAGAAGGAGAGATAAAGAGCTTCCAAGATAGGCAGAAACCGAAAGAATATGTGATCATGAAGCCAGCTCTGCAAGAAACACTAAGGAGGAGTATGTAATAGAGGAAGTCCAGGGGAACAATCCACAACAGGGACTGAACAGGTATCATTGATGACACTAAATACATATCTTTAAGTTGTAGCTCTGCATGTGAATGGGCCTAACGACCTCAGCAAAAGGTGCAGCTGCAGTTACAGACTGGATAAAAGAGGAAAACCCACCTATGTGCTGTATACAAGAGACTCATTTTACACATAAGGACACCTACAGCCTGAAAATAAAAGGTTGGAGAACTGCGTACCATTCCAATGGTCCTCAAAAGAAACAGGGGTAGCCATTCTTAGATCAGATAAACTAAAGTTTATCCCAAACCCTGTAATAAGAGATGAAGAGGGACACTATACCATACTTAAAGGATCTATCCAACAAGATGACCTAACAATCATCAATATGCATGCCCCGAATGCGGGAGCTGCCAAGTATAGCAATTAATAACCAAAGTTAAGACATGCTTAGATAATAATACACATATACGTGGTGACTTGAAAGTAGCACTTTCTACAATCGACAGGATTTCTAAGCACAACATCTCCAAAGAAACAAGAGCTTTAAATGATACACTGGACCAGAAGGATTTCACAGATATTGACAAAACTTTCTATGCAAACACAATTGTATACACATTCTTCTCAAGTGCACATGGAACTTTCTCCAGATTAGACAACATACTGGGACACTAATCAGGTCTTAACCGACACCCAAATATTGGGATCGTCCCCTGCATATTTTCAGACCATAATGCTTTGAAATTAGAACTAAATCACAAGAAGTAGTTTAGAAGGATTTCAATCACATGAAGGTTAAGAAACATCCTGCTAGGGATCCCTGGGTGGCGCAGCGGTTTGGCGCCTGCCTTTGGCCCAGGGCGCGATCCTGGAGACCCGGGATCGAATCCCACATCAGGCTCCCGGTGCATGGAGCCTGCTTCTCCCTCTGCCTGTGCCTCTGCCTCTCTCTCTCTCTCTGTGACTATCATAAATAAATAAAAATTTAAAAAAAAAGAAACATCCTGCTAAAAGATGAAAAGGTCAAGCAAGAAATTAGAGAGGAATTATAAAGTTTCATGGAAAATAATGAGAATGAATATACAACCGTTCAAAATCTTTGGGATACACAACAAGCAGTCCTGAGGGAGAAATACATCACAATACAAGTATCCATCCAAAAACTGGAAAGAACTGAAATACAAAAGCGAACCTTGCACCTAAAGGAGCTGGAGAAAAAACAGCAAATAGATCCTATACCCAGCAGAAGAAGAGTATAATATAGATTCGAGCAGAACTCAATAGAGTCCAGAATAACTGTGGAATGGATCAACAAAGTCAGGAGTTGGTTCTTTGAAAGAATTAATGATATAGATAAACCATTAGCTAACCTTATTAAAAAGAAGAGAGAGAGGACTCACTAAAATCATGAATGAGAAAGGAGAGATCACCACCAACACCACAAATGATGTTAAAAACTTATGAGCAAAAAAAAAAAAAAAAAAAAAAAAGTCTGGAAAACCACAAACTACCAAAACTGCAACAGGAAGATGTGGTTTATGTATGCAATGGATAGTACTCAGCCATTAGAAACAAAAAATACCCACCATGTGCTTCAATGTGGATGGAACCAGAGGGTATTTTGCTGAGTGAAATAAGTCAATCAGAGAAGGACAAACATTATATGGTCTCATTCATTTGGGGAATATAAAAAATAGTGGAAGGGAATAAAGGGGAAATGAGAAAAAATAAGTGGGAAATATCAGAAAGGGAGAATAAGAAAGACTCCTAACTCCGGGAAACGAACTAGGGGTGGTGGAAGGGGACATGTGCAGGGGGTGGGGGTGACTGGGTGACAGGCACTGAGGTGGGCACTGATGGAATAGGCACTGGGTGCTATTCTATATGTTGGCAAATTGAAATAATGAATGAGAAAGGGGAGATCACTATCAACATCAAGGAAATACAAACAATTTAAAAACATATTATGAACAATTATACACCAATAAATTAGACAATCTATTAGAAATGGACGCATTTCTGGAAAGCCACAAACTATCAAAACTGGAACAGGAAGAAATAAAAAACCTGAAGAGGCCAATAACCAGAAAAGAAATTGAAGGAGTCATCAAAAAACCCCCAAGACACAAAAGTCCAGGGCCAGATGGCTTCCCAGGGGAATTCTATCAAACGTTTCAAGAAGAACCCATACCTATTCTACTACAGCTGTTTGGAAAGATAGAAAGAGATGGAGTACTTCCAACTTCGTTCTACGAGGTCAGCATCACCTTAATTCCAAAACCAGACAAAGACCCCACCAAAAAGAATGACAGACCAATATCCCTAATGAACGAGGATGCAAAAATTCTCCACAAGATATTAGCCAATAGGATACTAAAATACATTAAGAAGACTATTCACCATGACGAAGTAGGATTTTTCCCCGGGACACAAGGCTGGTTCAACACTCGTAAAACAATCAATGTGATTCATCATATCAACAAGGGAAAAACCAAGAACCATATGATCCTCTCAAAAGATGCAGAGAAAGCATTTGACAAAATACAGCATCGATTCCTGATCAAAACTCTTCAGAGTGTAGGGATAGAGGGAACATTCCTCAACATCTTAAAAGCCATCTACGAAAAATCCACAGCAAATATCATTCTCAATGGGGAAGCACTGGGAGCCTTTCCCCTAAGATCAGGAACAAGACAGGGATGTCCACTCTCACCATAGCTATTCAACAGAGTACTAGAAGTCCTAGCCTCAGCAATCAGACAACAAAAAGAAGTAAAAGGCATTCAGATTGGCAAAGAAGAAGTCACACTCTCCCTCTTCACCAATGACATGATACTCTACATGGAAAACCCACAAGACTCCACCCCAAGATTAGTAGAACTCATACAGCAGTGTGGCAGGATACAAAATCAATGCCCAGAATTGGGTGGGGACAGGTAATTTTGGGAATCTACTCTTCTGCCATCTTGCAGACAGCCTTGTCTCTCAGTCTTTTGATTACCTTATTCCCTTTCTATTTACGCAAATATTTTATTTTATATTATTTTTATTTTACTTTTTAAAAATTTGAATTCGATCTGCCAGCATATCATACACCAATAGTTTCAGATGTAGGATCATTTTGTCCCTACGGAGCTGGGCCAGGCAGCTCCTGGTCTGAGAGCCCGTGTTCCAATGCCCCCACCATGTCCAGTGATGTGGTGACTCCTTCTCCCAGGACTTACTTGTTTCATAAAATTCCCTCTCTGCCGGGTGCCTGGAGGCACTGCAGACATTGTACACATGGGGGTGGACTGGAGGAAGACACTGCAGTCATTGTACACATGGGGGTGGACCAGAGGTGTAGGGCACTCATGTCTCCTGTGCTGAGCTGCGTTGGAGAACTCCAGAGAAGCAGTGAGTGCCCTGGGCTCCCGCAGGACATGGACTCGCAGCTTTCCTGTGTTGAGCCCTGGGTTGACCCCAGAGGTGTCGGAGAGGTTTTTCCCCTCTGTCTGAGTATCCAGGGTACCGATTCGCAGTGTCCCGCTCCCAGAGGCTACATGGGAATATGTCCGTGAGCAGCCAGGCCAACCTCACAGTGGGATATGGGACCAGGAGCCGCCTGCTGTGGGTTCGTGGACTCTCTGGACCGCAGAGGGGCATGAAGGGAGGTGCAAACATCCAGGTGGAGCCCAAAGAGTTGGAGAAAGGCCTGGGGCACGAGGGGTAAACAGGGGGCTTGCCATGGGCAGGGGCAGAAAACAGGGCAGAGAACCTTAGGGAGAGTAACGAGATCTGTGCCTGAAGTGCCATCTCTGTTGTCATAGGGGAGTGCGTGGTTGCCATGCTTTTATAACAGCCAAGGTGCATCAGAGTGCCCTTCTGTGATGTCACCGACATGCCCGTCCAGTCAGGCAGGCTCCTCGGGTGGCCTGGTTCAGGTGGCCAATCACCATGCAGCTCAGGTAGCTGATGTCAGAAAGCTTTCTCAGTGACCCAGCTGATATCACTGCCTAGAAACCATGTTTAAATGGAAAACAGAGAAGGAGGAGACAAGATGGCCAAAGAGTAGTGTCCCCAGTCACCTGTCCACACCAAATTACCTAGATAACTTTCTTTTTTTATATAATTATTTTATATTGGTGTTCAATTTGCCAACATATAGAATAACCTCCAGTGCTCATCCCATCCAGTGCTCCCCTCAGTGCCCGCCACCCAGTCACCCCCACACCCACCCACCTCCCCTTCAACCACCCCTAGTTCATTTCCCAATTAGGAAATCTCATGTTATGTCTCCCTTTCTGATAATTTCCACTCATTTTTCTCTATTCCCCTTTATTCCCTTTCACTACTTTCACTATTTTTTATATTCCCCAAATGAATGAGCCCATATAATGTTTGTCCTTCTCCAATTGTCTTATTTCATGCAGCATAATACCCTCCAGTTCCATCCAAGTTGAAGGAAATGGTGGGTATTTTTTGTTTCGTATGGCTAAGTAATATTCCATTGTATACATAAACCACATCTTCTTTATCCATTCATCTTTCATTGGACCAAGGCTCCTTCCACAGTTTGGCTATTGTGGACACTGCTGCTATAAACATCGGGTGCAGGTGTCCCGGCGTTTCACTGCATCTGTATCTTTGGGGTAAATACTCAGCAGTGCAAATGCTGGGTCGTAGGGCATGTCTATTTTTACTCTTTGGGAACCTCCACACAGTTTTCCAGAGTGGCTGCACCAGTTCACATTTCCACCAACAGTGCATGAGGGTTCCCCTTTCTCCACATCCTCTCCAACATTTGTTGTTTCCTACTGTGTTAATTTTCCCCATTCTCACTGGTGTGAGGTGGTATCTCAATGTCAACTTGATTTGGATTTCCCTGACCCCAAGTGATGCAGAGCATTTTCTCATGCTTCTTGGCATGTCTATGTCTTCCTCTGTGAGATTTCTGTTCATGTCTTTTGCCCATTTAACGTTTAGATTGTTTGTTTCCTTGCTGTTGATTATGATAAGTTCCTTATAGATCTTGGAAACTAACCCTTTATCTGATATGTCATTTGCAAATATCTTCTCCCATTCTGAAGGTTGTCTTTTAGCTGTGTTGACTGTATCTTATGCTGTGCAAAAGCCTTTATTTTGAGGCAGTCCCAATAGTTCATTTTTGCTTTTGTTTCTCTTGCCTTTGTGGATGTATCTTGCAAGAAGTTACTGTGGCTACAAAAAGGGTGTTGCCTGTGTTCTCCTCTAGGATTTGGATGGATTCTTGTCTCACATTTAGATCTTTCATCCATTTTGAGTTTCTCTTTGTGTATGGTGCAAGAGAGTGCTCTAGTTTCATTCTTCTGCATGTGGATGTCCAATTTTCCCAGCATCATTCATTGAAGGGACTCTCTTTTCCAGGGGACAGTCTTTCCTCCTTTGTCAAATATTAGTTGAACATAAAGTTGAGGGTCCAATTCTGGATTCTCTATTCTGTTCCGTTGATCTATGTGTCTGTATTTGCCCGTACCACATGGTCTTGATGACCACAACTTGGGAGTACAACCTGAAATCTGGCATTGTGATGCCCCCAGATATGGTTTTCTTTTTTAAAATTCCCATGGCTATTCGGGGTCTTTTCTGATTCCACACAAATCTTAAAATAATTTGTTATAACTCTCTGAAGAAAGTCCATGGTATTTTGATAGGGATTGCATTAAATGTGTAAATTGCCCTGGGTAACATTGGCATTTTCACAATATTAATTCTGCCAATCCATGAGCATGGAATATTTTTCCATCTCTTTGTGTCTTCCTCAGTTTCTTTCAGAAGTGTTCTATAGTTTTTAGGGTATAGATCCTTTACAACTTTGGTTAGGTTTATTCCTAGGTATCTTATGCTTTTGGGTGCAATTGTAAATGGGATTGAATTCTTAGTTTCTCTTTCTTCAGTCTCATTGTTAGTGTAGAGAAATGCCACTGATTTCTGGGCATTGATTTTGTATCCTGCCACGCTACCAAATTGCTGTATGACTTCTAGCAATCTTGGGGTGGAGGTTTTTGGGTTTTCTATGTAGAGTATCATGTCATCGGCGAAGAAGGAGAGTTTGACTTCTTCTTTGCCAATTTGAATGCCTTTAATGTCTTTTTGTTGTCTTATTGCTGAGGCCAGGACTTCCAGTACTATGTTGAATAGCAGTGGTGAGAGTGGACATCCCTGTCTTGTTCCTGATCTTAGAGGAAAGACTCCCAGTGCTTCCCCATTGAGAATTATATTTGCTGTGAGCTTTTCGTAGATGGCTTTTAATTTGTTGAGGAATGTTCCCTTTATCCCTATGCTCTGAAGAGTTTTGATAAGGAATGGATGCTATATTTTGTCAAATGCTCTCTCTGCATTTAATGAGAGGATCATATGGTTCTTGGTTTTTCTCTTGCTGATATGATGAATCACATTGATTGTTTTACGAGTGTTGAACCAGCTTTGCATCCCGGGGATAAATCCTACTTGGTCATGGTGAATAGTTTTCTTAATGCATTGTTGGATCCTATTGGCTAGTATCTTCTTGAGAATTTTTGCATCCATCTTCATCAGAGATATTGGTCTATAATTCTCCTTTTTGGTGGGGTCTTTCTCTGGTTTTGGAATTAAGGTGATGCTGGCCTCGTAGAATGAAGTTGGAAGTACTCCATCTCTTTATATCTTTCCAAACAGCTGTAGTAGAATAGGTATGCGTTCTTCTTGAAATGTTTGATTGAATTCCCTTGGGAAGCCATCTGGCCCTGGACTTTTGTGTCTTGGGAGGTTTTTGATGACTGCTTCAATTTCCTCCTTTGTTATTGGCCTGTTCAGGTTTTCTATCTCTTCCTGTTCCAGTTTTGGTAGTTTGTGGCTCTCCAGAAATGCTTCCATTTCTTCTAGATTGCCTAATTTATTGGTGTATAGCTGTTCATAATATGTTTTTAAATTCGTTTGTATTTCCTTGGTGTTGGTAGTGATCTCTCCTTTCTCATTCATGATTTTATTAATTTGAATATCCTCTCTCTTCTTTTTAATAAGGCTGGCTATCTATCTATCTATCTATCTATCTATCTATCTATCTATCTTATTAATTCTTTCAAAGAACCAACTTCTGATTTGTTGATCTGTTCCACAGTTCTTCTGGTCTCGATTTCATTGAGTTCTGCTCGAATCTTTATCAACTCCCTTCTTCTCCTGGGTGTAGGATCTATTTGCTGTTTTTTCTCTAGCTCCTTTATGTGTAAGGTTAGCTTTTGTATTTGAGTTCTTTCCAGTTTTTGAATGGATGCTTCTTTTGAGATATATTTCTCCCTAAGGAAGACTTTTGCTGTATCCCAAAGATTTTGAATGGTTGTATCTTCATTCTCATTAGTTTCCATGAATTTTTTTTAATTCTTCCATAATTTCCTGGTTGACCTTTTCATCTTTTAGCAGGATGGTCCTTAACCTCCGCGTGTTTGAAGTCCTTCCAAACTTCTTGTTGTGATTTCATTCTAATTTCAAGGCATTATGGTCTGAGAATATGCAGGGGACGATCCCAATCTTTTGCTATAGGTTCAAACCTGATTTGTGACCCAGTATGCAGTCTATTCAGGAGAAAGTTCCATGTGCACTTGAGAAGAATGTGTATTCAGTTGAGTTTGGATGTAAAGTTCTGTAGATATCTGTGAAATCCATCTAGTCCAGTGTATCATTTAAAGCTCTCGTTTCTTTGGAGATGTTGTGTTTAGAAGACCTATCGAGTGTAGAAAGCACTAGATTGAAGTCACCAAGTATAAGTGTATTATTATCTAAGTATGTCTTAACTTGGTTATTAATTGATATATTTTGCAGCTCCCATATTCGGAGCACATATATTGATGACTATTAAGTCCTCTTGTTGGATAGATCCTTTAAGTATAATATAGTGTCCCTCTTCATCTCTCACTACAGTCTTCGGGATAAATTTTATTTATCTGATATAAGCATGGCTGCACCTGGTTTCTTTTGAGGACCATTTGAATGGTAAATGGTTCTCCAACCTTTTATTTTCAGGCTCTAGGTGTCCTTCTGTCTAAAATGAGTCTCTTGTAGACAGCAAATAGATGGGTCCTGCTTTTTTTATCCAGTCTGACACCCTGCTCCTTTTGAGGGGGTCATTAAGCCCATTCACTTTCAGAGTTACTATTGAAAGATATGAGTTTAGTGTCATCATGATATGTATTCAGTCCTTGTTTTTGTGGATTGTTCCACTGGACTTCTTCTTAAAGGGGCATTTTAAGAGTCCCCCTTAAAATTTCTTGCAGAGCTGGTTTGGAGGTCACATATTCTTTCAGTTGCTGCCTGTCTTGGAAGCTCTTTATCTCTCCTTCCATTTTGAATGAGAGCCTTGGTGGATAAAGTATTCTTGGTTGCATGTTCTTCTCATTTAGGACCTTGAATATATTCTGCCAGCCCATTCTGGCCTTCCAGGTCTCTGTGCAGAAGTCTGCTGTTACCATAATTCTCCTCCCCATAAAAGTCAGGGATTTCTTTTCTCGTGCTGCTTTAAGGATCTTCTCTTTATCTTTGGAATATGCAAGCTTAACTGTTAAATGTAGATGTGTTGAACGGTTTTATTGATATTGGGGGGGGGGGGATCTCTCTATTTCCTGGATCTGAATGCCTGTTTCCCTTCCCAAATTAGGAAAGTTTTCACCTATGATTTTTTCAAATATATATTCTTGACCTCTGTCCCTTTTGGCGCCCTAGGGAATCCCAATTAAACGTAGGTTTTTCTTCCTCAGGCTGTCTTTTATTTTACTTAATCTATCCTCATGGTCTTTTAATTGTTTGTCTCTTTTTTCCTCAGTTTCCCTCTTTGCCATCAACTTGTCTTCTATTTCAATCGCTTGTTCTTCCACCTCGTTAACCCTCATCTTAGGACTTGTAGTTTGGATTGCATCTCATTCAATTGATTTTTTATTTCTGCCTGATTAGACCTAAATTCTAGATCAGTCATGATGTCTCCTGAGTCCTTTATGTTTTTTTCTAGAGCAACCAGTAGCTTTATAATAGTTCTTCTGAATTGGCTTTCTGACATTGAATTGTAATCCAAATTTTGTAACTCTATGGGAGAGAGGACTGTTTCTGGTTCTTTCTTTCTTTTTTTTTTATAAAGATTTTTTTTATTTATTTATTCATAGAGAGAGAGAGAATGAGAGGCAGAGACACAGGCAGAGGTAGAAGCAGGCTCCATGCAGAGAGCCTGACGTGGGACTCGATCCAGGGGCCTGATGTGGGACTCGATCCAGGGTCTCCAGGATCATGCCCTGGGCTGCAGGCGGCACTAAACCACTGCACCACCGGGGTTGCCCCTGGTACTTTCTTATGGTGAGTTTTTCCTTCTAGTCATTTTTCTCAGTGCAGAGTGGCTAAAAACAAGTTGTATATTGAAAAGGAGAAAAAGGAAGAAGAGAAAGAAGGAAAGAAAAGGAGAAAAAGAAAGATGAAAAAAAGAAGAAAAGAAAAAAACAGGGGGGTGAGCAAACAGAAATAAAAAAAAAAACAAAAACAAAAAAAGGGGAGGGAGTATCCTCTTATTCTGTATACTGTAATTCCTTCGACTTTCCCCTGGAACTTGCCGGTGCTGCTTGGTCAATAATTTGTTTTTCCCCTCTCCGTCTAGCTGCTCTTCTGGGGGAGGGGCCTGCTGTGCTGATTTTAAGGTGTTAGCACTTGGGGGAGCTGCTCAGCCCCCTGCCTGGTGCAGGGCTTAGTGAAAGATGTTTAAGCTGTTTATCCAGTGAGGCCACTGTGAGGCTCAGTGGGGTTGTTTATCCTGTGGGGACCCAGGAGGAACAACAGTGGCAGCAGCCAGCTCTGGAGCCCTGCATTCAGCTCCTGCAATAACTATGGAGCTCTCAGTCTACAGGGACCTGGATGCTCCGGGGATGGGGCCGCTGATCTGCTCAGCTTGGGGCAGGAGTGTCCCTGCTGTTCTGTGCCCTCCTTGCTTCTGCCTGTCCCGAAGGGAGCGCCAGATCTTGGGCTGTGCCTTACTGTAGTCTTCCAGCTGTTCTCTCTTTATTTTTTTTTATTTTTTTTTATTTATTTATGATAGTCACAGAGAGAGAGAGAGAGAGGCAGAGACATAGGCAGAGGGAGAAGCAGGCTCCATGCACCGAGAGCCCGATGTGGGATTTGATCCCGGGTCTCCAGGATCGCGCCCTGGGCCAAAGGCAGGCGCTAAACCACTGCGCCACCCAGGGATCCCTGTTCTCTCTTTAAATCTCAGGCCAAATTCGTAGGTTTTCAGGGTGGTTTGAAAGTTATCTAGGTAGATTGGTAGGGACTGGAGATTTTGTGTTCCTATTCTTCTGGCATCTTGCTGACAGCCTTGTCTCTCATTATTTTGGTTTCCTATTTTCCCATTCTATTTACACAAATATGTTATTTTATCATATTTTTATTTTACTTTTTAAAAATTTGAATTCATTTTGCCAGCATATAATAAACCATTAGTTTCAGATGTAGTGATCAATAATTTACCATTTGTGGGTAAATCCCAGTGCTCATCACAAAACGTGCCCTTCTTAATGCCCCCCTCTCACCTCCCCTCTAGCGACCCTCAGTTTATTTCACAGAGTTAAGTGTCTCTCATGGGTTTTCTGTCTCTCTCTCATAACTTCCCATTCAATTTTCCCTCCTTTCCTCTGTAATTGTGTGCAATGTTTCTTATATTTCACATATGAATCAAACCATATGATAATTGTCTTTCACTGACTGAGTTATTTCACTCACGGACTAATAGCCTCTAGTTCCATCCGTGTCGATAGAAGTGGTAAAAATTCATCCTTTCTAAAGGCTGAGTAATATCCCATTGGATCTATAGGCCATATCTTTATCCATTCATCTGTCGATGGATATCTGAGCTCCTTCCACATTTTGACCATTGTGGGCATTGCTGCTGTGAACACTGGTGTTCGGGTGCCCCTTCTTTTCACTACCTCTGTATCTTGGTGGTAAATACCCAGTAGTGCAACTGCTGGGTCATAGGGTATCTCTGCTTTTAAGTTCTTAAGGAACCTGCACACTTTTCAAGAGTGCCTGCATGACTTTGCATTCCCACCAACAGTGCAAGAGGGTTCCCCTTTCTCCAAATCCTGGTCAACGTTTGTTGTTTCCTGTCTTGTTCATTTTAGCCACTCTGACACATGTGAGGTGGTATCTCATTGTGGGTTTGTTTTGATTTGTATTTTCCTGATAATGAATGATTTGGAGCATTATTTCTTTTGTTTGTTGGCCACGTGTAGGTCTTCTTTGGAGAAATGTCTGGTCATGTCTCTGCTCATTTCTTCACTTGATTACTTGTTTTCGGTGTTGAGTTCCATAAGTTCTTTATAGATCTTTGATACTAGCCTTTTATCTATTCTGTCATTTTCAAATGCCTTCTCCCATTTTGTAGGTTGTTTCTTAGTTTTATGGACTGCTACCTTTGCTTTTTATCTTAATGATGTCCCAATACTTCAGTTTTGCTTTTGTTTCCCTTGCTTTTACAGACATGTCTTGCATAAGTTGCTATGGCCAAGGTCAAAGAGGTTGTTGCCTGTAGTTTCCTGTAGGATTGTGATGGATTGCTATTTCACCTTTAGGTCTTTCATCCATTTTGAGTTTATCTTTGTGTGTGGTGTAAGAGAATGGTCCAGGTGCGTTCTTCTGCAAGTGGCTCTCCAATTTGTTGAAGAGACTGTCGTTTTTCCAGCGGATATTCTTTTCTGCTTTGTCAAAGATTACTTGACCATAGAGTTGAGGGTCCATTTCTGGGTTCTCTATTCTGTTCCTTGAACAATGTGTCTGTTTCAGTACCAGTACGATAACATTTTGATGATGACAGCTTTGTCTATAACATGCAGAAAAAGCCTTAGACAAAATACAGCCTGAAGTCCAGAGATTGTGATATAACCAACTTTTGATTTCTTTTTCAACATTCCATGGCTAATTGGGGTCTTTTCCAGTTCCATCCAAATCTTAGAAATATTCGTTTCTGCTCTGTGGAAAAAGTCTATGGTATTTTGATAGGAACTACTTCAAAAGTGAACATGGCCCTGGGTAGCATGGACATTTTCACAATATTGATTGTTCAAATACATGAACATGGAATGTTAATGCATCTGTTTGCTCTTCCACAATTTCTTTCATAGGTGTTTTGTAGTTTTTAGTTACAGATCCTTTACTTCTTTCATTATGTTTATTCCTAGGTATTTTATGATTTCTGGTGCAATTTTAAGTAGGATCAACCCTTAAATTCTCTTTCTTCTCTATCATATTTAGTGTCTATAAATACAACTGATTTCTGTTCATTGATTTTTTTATCCTGCCACGTTGCTGATTTACTGTACATGTCCTAGCAAATTTGGAAACTCTTGTGTTTTCCACATAATATGTCATGTCATCTGAGACAAGTGGGATTTTGACTTCTTCTTTGCCAGTTTGAATGGCTTTTATTTCTTTTTATTTTCTGATTGATGAGGCTAGTGATTCTATTACTCTGTTGAAGAATGGTGGTGAGAGTGGGCATTCTTGCTGTGTTCCTCACCTTAGCGGAAAGGCTGTCAGTTTTTCCCATTGTGAATGATATTACCATGGGTTTCGTAGATGGCTTTTATGCTGTTAGGTCTATTCCCCCAATAACTACCCTGTGGAGAGTTTTAATCAAGAAAAGGATGCTGCATTTTGTCTAAGGTTTTTTTCTCCATAAATTGAGAAGATCATAAGAGTCAGGCCTTTTCCTTTATTAATGTGATCTATCACCCTGATTGACTTACAAATGTAGAACCACCTTTGCAGTCCAGGGTTCAATCCCACATGGTCATGGTGAATAATCCTTTTGATGTACTGTTGGATTCCCTTAGTTAGTATATTGGTGATAATTTTGGCATCCATGTTCATCAGGTATATTGGTCTGTAGTTCTCCTGTTTGGTGGGATCTTTGTCTTTGGGATCAAGGTAATGCTGACTTCATAGAATGAGTTTGGAAGTTTTCCTTGCATTTCCTTGCTCTATTTGAAAGAGCTTCAATAGCTTAAGTATTATTTCTTATTCAAACGTTTGGTTGAATTCTCTGGGAGGCATTCAGCCCTGGACTATTGGTTTCTGGGAAGATATTGATGACTGCTTCAATTACTTTACTAGTTATGGATCTGTTCAGGTTTTCAATTTCTTCCTGTATCCATTCTCATAGTTTATAAACTTCCAGAAAAGCATCCATTTTTTCCAGATTGCCTAATTTGGGGGCAATTAATTGCTCACAAGATTCTTTATAATTGTTTGCATTTATTTGGAGTTGGTTGTGATCCACCTCTTTCATTTATAATTTTATTTGTTTGGATTCTTTATCTTTTCCTTGATAAGTCCTACAAGAGTTTTCTCAATCTCATGAATTATTCCTATGCAGAGGCCAGCTTGCCCTAGTGCTGAGATATGCTGTTAGTCCAGGGGTCCAATGGCACATAGTGATCCAGGGGCCTGATTCACCTAGCCATTTCTGGGATGTGTAAACCCAAGTCCAAATCACAAGGGGAGCCCACTTACCAGGGACCTAAGTGAGTACAACTGAGCTGTGATGTTGGTCTCCAGGTCCAAGGCATATGCTGATCCCACTGTGCAGGTGCCTCCTTTCCCAATGATGATCTGGGATGCAGGGATCATGATTTGGAGACACTCAGCAAACCCAGTGTTCCCATGGCCCCCTTGCCTTATACTTCACTCAGCTAGAGAGCTGGTGCTATGAGATTTTGTTGTCCATCTGTGTCTGGGTGACTCAGATGCCCGGGAGCTTGTGGGTCTGAGTGCTCCTGGTAGGTGCCCTGTTCTGTGGACTGAATTTCTCAGTGTCCTGCTGTGTTCGTGGGTTTGTGGTCTGTGGCTCCTGGTCAGCCAGGGATCTAGAGGATCCATTTGACCACTACTGAGCTGGGGCATGGAGCTCGTGGTCTGAGGGCCTGTGTTCCAATGTCCCCCACCATTTCCAGTGATGTGGTGACACCTTCTCCCAGGACTTACTTGTTTCTTAAAATCCCCTCTCTGCCAGGTGCTTGAGGCACTACAGACATTGTACACATGGGAGTGGAGTGGAGGTTTAGGGCATTAATGTGCCCTGTGCTGAGCTGGGTTGGAGAGATCCAGAGAAGCAGTGAGTGCTATGGGTTCCCTCAGGATGGGGGCTCACAGATTTCCTCTGTTGAGCCCAGTGTTGACCCCAGAGGTGTGGGAGAGGCTTGTCCCCTCTGCCTGAGTATCCATGGTATCGATTCCCAGTGTCCCACTCCCACAGGCCACATGGGAATATGTCCATGAACAGCCAGGCCAACCTCACAGTTGCACATGGAACCAGGAGTTGCCTGCTGTGGGTTTGTGGACTCTCAGGAACACAGAGGGGGATGAAGAGATATTCAGGGGGAGCCCAAAGAGTTGACGAGAGGCCTGGGTCAGAAGGGGTGCAAAAAGGGCTTGCCATGAGCAAGAGCAGAAAACAGGGCAGAGAACCTGAGGGAGAGAAGGGAGATCTGTGGCTGAAGTGCCTTCTCTATCGTCACAGGGGCCTGTGGGGTTGCCATGCTTTTATCAACCCAGGTGCATCAGAATGCCTTTCTGTGATGTCACCGCCATGCTGTGACCCATCATGCAGGCTCTCAGGTTGGCCTGTTTCAGGTGGCCAATCACCATGCAGCTCAGGTGGCCAATGTCAGATGACTTTCTCATTGACCCTCCTGATATCGTTGCCTAGAAACAATGCTTAAACAGAAAAGAGAGTAGGAGGGGGCAAGATGATGGAAGACCAGGGTACCCAAGTCAAATGTCCCCACCCAATTACCTGGATAACTTTCAAATCATCCTGAAAACCTAGGAATTCAGCCTGAGACTTATAGAGAGAACAGCAGGAATGCTACAGTCAGAGAAGAGTTCACGCTTCTATCAAGTACAACTTGTTTTTGGCCACTCTGCACTGAGCAAAATGACTAGAAGGAAAACCTCTCCTCAAAAGAAAGAATCAGAAACAGTCCTCTCTCCCATAGTGTTACAAAATTTGGGTTACATTTCAATGTCAGAAAGCCAATTCAGAAGCACTATTATAAAGTTACTGGTGGCTCTCGAAAAAAAGCATGAAGGATTCAAGAGACTTCATGACTGGAGAATTTAGATCTAATCAAGCCAAAATTCAAAATCAATTAAATGAGATGCAATCCAAACCAGATGAGGGTTAACAGGGTAGAAGAACGAATGAGTGACATATAAGACCTGTTGATGGCAAGGAGGAAAACTGATAAATAAAGAGAAAAATGACTAAAAGATCATGAGGATACATTAGTGGAAATAAATGACAGCCTCAGAAGGGAAAATCTACGTTTACCTGGGGCTCCCGAGTGTGCCAAAAGGGACAGTGGTCCAGAATATGTATTTGAACAAATCAGAGCTGAAAACTTCCCTAATTTGGAGAGAGAAACAGGCACTTAGATCCAGGAAATAGAGAGATCTCCCCCCCTTAAAATAAATAAAAACCGCCCAACACCTTGACATTTAATAGTGAAACTTGCAAATTCCCCACATAATCAGAAGATCATTAAAGCAGCAAGAGACAAGTAATCTCTAAATTTTGTGGGGAGAAGTATTAGCATGACAGCAGACTTCTCCACAGAGACCTGGCAGGCCAGAAAGGGCTGGCAGGATATAGCCATGGTCTTAAATAAGAAGAACATGCAGCCAAGAATAATGTATCTAGCAAGGCTCTCATTCAGAATAGAAGGAGAGATAAAGGGCTTCCAAGATAGGCAGAAACTGAAAGAATATGTGACCACGAAGCCAGCTCTGGTAGAAATACTGAGAGGAATTCTGTAATAGAGGAAGTTGAAGGGAACAATCCACAAAAACAGAGATTGAATAGGTTTTTCTAAGCAAAACATCTCCAAAGAAACAAGAGCTTTAAATGTTACACTGGACCACATGGATTTCACAGATATTTACAGAACTTTCCATCCAAACACCATTGAATCCACATTCTTCTCAAGTGCACATGGAACTTTCTCCAGATTAGACAACATACTGGATCACAAATCTGGTATAAACCAACACCCAAAGATTGGTATCGTCCCCTGCATATTTTCAGATCATAATGCTTTGAAATTAGAACTAAATCACAAGAAGAAGTTTGGAAGGATTTCAAACACATGGAGGTTAAGGACCATCCTGCTAAAAGATGAAAGGGTCAACCAGGAAATTAAGTAAGAATTGAAAGAATTCATGGAAACTAATGAGAATGAAGATACAAACATTCAAAATCCTTGGGATACAGCAAAAGCAGTCTTCAGGGGGAAATACATCGCAATACGCCGGGACACCTGCACCCTGATGTTTATAGCAGCAATGTCCACAATAGCTAAGCTGTGGAAGGAGCCTCGGTGTCCATCGAAAGATGAATGAATAAAGAAGACGTGGTTTATGTATGCAATGAAATATCACTCAGCCATTAGAAATGACAAATACCCACCATTTCCTTTGATGTGGATGGAACTGGAGGGTATTATGCTGAGTGAAGTAAGTCAATCAGAGAAGGACAAACATTATATATTCTCATTCATTTGGGGAATACAAATAATAATGAAAGGGAATAGAAGGGAAAGAAGAAATGGGTAGGAAACATCAGAAAGGGAGACAGAACATAAAGACTCCTAAATCTGGGAAACGAACTAGGAGTGGTGGAAAGGGAGGAGGGTAGGGTGATGGGCACTGAGGGGGGGCATTTGACAGGATGAGCACTGGGTGTTATTCTGTATGTTGGCAAATTGAACACAAATAAAAAATAAATTTATTATTCAAAAAAAACCCCACAAAATCTTTGGGATACAGCAAAAGCAGTCCTGAGGGGGAAATACATTGCAATACAGGCATGCATCCATGCGAGTATTGGAAAGAACTCAAATACAAAAGTGAAGCTTGCACCTGAAGGCCCTGGAGAAAAAAAAAAAAACAGCAAATAGACCCTACACCCAGCAGAAGAAGAGAGTTAATAAAGTTTCCATCAGAGCTCAATGAAATAGAGCCCGGAAGAAATGTGGAAGAGATGAACAATGCCAGGAATTGGTTCTTTGAAAGATTTTATAAGGACACCGAGGCTCCTTCCACAGTTTGGCTTTTGTGGACATTGCATCTATAAACATCAGTGTGCAGGTGTCTGAGCATTACATTGCATCTGTATCTTTGGGGTAAATCACCAGCAGCTGCTGGGTCATAGCAGAGATCTATTTTTCACTCTTTGGGGAACCTCCACAGTTTTCCAGAGTGGCTGCACCAGTTCACATTCCCACCAACAGTGCAGGAGGGTTCCCCTTTCTCCTAATCCTCTCTAACATTTGTGGTTTCCTGCTTTGTTAATTTTCCCCATTCTAACTGGTGTGAATGGTTTCTCATTGTGGTTTTGATGTGTATTTCCCTGATGGCAAGTGATGCGGAGCATTTCCTCATGTGCTTGTTGGCCATGTCTATGTCTTCCTCTGTGAGATTTCTCTTCATGTCTTTTGCCCATTTCAGGATTGGATTATTTATTTCTTTCGTGTTGAGTTTAATAAGTTCTTTATAAAACTTGGAAACTAGCCCTTTATCTTCGACAAACACCCACCATTTACTTCGACGTGGATGGAACTGGAGGGTAGTATGCAGAGTGAAATAAGTCAATCAGAGAAGGACAAACATTGTATGGTCTGATTCATTTGGGGAATGTAAAAAAATAGTGAAAGGGAATAAAGGGGAAAGGAGAACAAATGAGTGGGAAATATCAGAAAGGGAGACAGAACATAAGAAAATCCTAACTCTGGGAAATGAACTAGGGGTGGTGGAAGGGGAAGTGGGTGGGATGTGAGGGCGACTGGGTGACAGGCACTGAGGGGGGCACTTGATGGGATGAGCACTGGGTGTTATTCTATATGTTGGCAAATTGAACACCAATAAAAAATAAATTAATTATTTAATAAATAAATAAAACTTCAAAGGTAAAAAAAAGAAAGAATTAATAAGATTGATAAATCATTCGCCAGCCTTATTAAAAGGTAGAGGGAAAGCAGTCAATTTATTAAAAACATGAAGGAGAAAGGAGAGATCACCAGCAACATCAAAAATTACAAACGGCTTAAAAACTTATTATGAGCATATATATGCCAATAAATTAGGCAATTTACAAGAAATGGACACATTTCTGGAAAACTGCAAACTACCAAAACTGGAACAGGAAGAAATAGAAAAGCTGAACAAGTTGCTTACCAGGAAGGAAATTGAAGCAGTCCTCAAATTTTGGAAGGCACAAAAAACCAGGGCCAGAGGGCTTCCCAGGGACATTCTATCAAACGTTTCAAGAAGAAACCATACTGATTCTCCTAAAGATGTTCCGAAACATAATAAGAAATGGAGCACTTCCAAACTCGTTCTATGAGGTCAACATCACTTTAATTTCAAAACCATACGAGACCCCACCAAAATGGAGAATTACAGACCAATATTCCTGATGAACACGGATGCAAAAATTCTCAACAAGATACTAGCCACGAGGATCGAACAATACATTAAGAAAATTACTCACCATGACCAAGTGGGATTTATCCCCGGGATTCAAGGCTGGTTCAACACTCATAAAACAAACAATGTAATTGATCGTATCAGCAAGAGAAAAAAATGAGAACCATCGGACCGTCTCAATAGATGCAGAGAACGCATTTGACAAGATACAGCATCCATTTCTGACCAAAACTCTTGAGAGTGTAGGGATAGAGGGAACATTCCTCAGCATATTAAAAGCCATCTACAAAAAGCCCACAGGCAATATTCTCAATGGGGAAACACTGAGAGCCTTTCCCCTAGGATCAGGCACAAGACATGGATGACCAGTCTCACCACTGTTATGCAACAGAGTACTAGAAGTCCTAGCCTGAGCAATCAGGCAACAAAAAGAAATGAAGGGCATTCAAATTGACAAAAAACAAATCAAACTCTCCCTCTTGGTAGATGACATCATACTGTACCTAGAAAACCCAGGAGACTCCACCCCAAGATTGTAAGAACTCATACAGCCATTTGGCAGTGTGGCAGGATAAAAAAATCAATTCCCAGAAGTCAGTGGCATTTCTATACATTAACAGTGAGACTGAAGAAAGATAAATTAAGGAGTCAATCCCATTTACAGTTGCACCCAGAAGCATGAGATAGATAGGAATAAACCTAACCAAAGAGGTAAAGGATCTATACCTTAAAAACTACAGGACCCTTCTGAAAGAAATTGAGGAAGACCCCAAGAGATGGAAAAATATTCCATGCTCATGGATTGGAAGAATTAATATTGTGAAAATGTCAATGCTACCCAGGCAATTTACACATTTAATGCAATCCCTATCAAAATACCTTGGACTTTCTTCAGAGAGTTGGCACAAATCACTTACGATTTGTGTGGAATCACAAAACATCCCGAATATCAAGGGAATATTAAAAATGAAAAACAGAGCCGGGGGCATCACAATACCAGATGTCACCTTTTACTACAAAGCGGTCGTCATCAAGACAGTGTGGTACTGGCACAAAAGTAGACACATAGATCAATGGAGCAGAATAAAGAATCCAGAAATGGACCCTCAACTCTATGGTCAACTGATATTTGACAAAGCAGTAAAGACTATCCACTGGAAAAAAGACAGTGTGTTCAAAAGTGGTGATGGGAAAATTGCACATCCACATGCAGAAGAAGGAAACTAGACCATTGTCTTACACCATGCCCAAAGATAAACTCAAAATGGATGAAAGATCTAAATGTGAGACTAGAATCCATCACAATCCTAGAGGAGAAGATAGGAAACACCATTTTTGACCTTGTCCACAGCAGCTTCTTGCAAGATACATCTGGAAAGGCAAGGGTAACAAAAGAAAAAAGGAACTAATTCCCAATAGTTCAAGATAAAAAGCTCCTGCACATCAAAAGAAACTGTCCACAAAACTAAAATACAAACTACAGAATGGGAGAATATATTTGCAAATAACGTATCAAATAAAGGGCTAGTATCCAAGATCTATAAAAAACTTATTAAACTCTAGAGCAAAGAAACAAACAGTCCAATCATGAAATGGTCAAAAGACATGAACAGAAATTTCACAGAGGGAGACATAGACATGCCCAACAAGCACATGATAAAATGCTCTGCTTCACTTGCCATCAGGGATATACACATCAAAACCACCATGAAATACCACCTCACCCCAGGGAAAATGGTGAAAAATAATAAGACAGGAAAAAACAAATGTTGGAGAGGATGTGGAGAAAGGTGAACCCTCTTGCACTGTTGGAGGAAATGTGAACTGGTGCAGCCACTCTGGAAAACTTTGTGGAGGATTGTCAAAGAAAGTTAAAAATAGAACTGCCCTATGAACAAGCAATTGAACTTCTGGGGATTTACACCAAAGATACAGATGCAGAGAAATACCTGAACACCTGCCCTCCAATGTTTATAGCAGCAATGTCCACAATAGCCAAACTGTGGAAGGAGCCTCTGTGTCCATCGAAAGATGAATGGATAAAGAAGCTGTGGTCTAGGTATACAATGGAATATTACTCTGCCTTTAGAAACGACAAATACCCAACTTTGGTTTCCTTTTTTTTTAAGATTTTATTTTATTTACTCATGAGAGATACAGAGCAAGAGAGAGAGGCAGAGACACAGGCAGAAGGAGAAGCAGGTTCCATGCAGGGAGCCCGAAATTGGACTCGATCCCGGGTCTTCAAGATCACGCCATGGGCTGCAGGCGGCGCTAAACCCATGCGCCACCGGGCCTGCCCCCACCTTTGGTTTTGACATGGATGGAACTGGAGGGTGTTATGTTGAGTGAAATAAGTCAATCAGAGAAGGACAAACATTATATGGTCTCCTTCATTTTAGGAATATAAAATATAATGAAAGGGCATAAAGGGGAACATAGAAATTATGAGTGGGAAATACCAGAAAGGGTGTCAGAACATGAGAGACTCCTAACTCTGGGAAATGAACTAAGGGTGGTAAAAAGGGAGGTGGGCGGGGTGGGGGGAGGAACAGGGAGACAGGCACTTAGGGGACACATGATGGGATGACCACTGGATGTTATTCAATATGTTGGCAAATTGAACACCAATAAAAGTAAATTAAAAAAATTTTTTTAAAAAGAAGATTCAGCTGTAGTGCCAGCTATGTGGCAATTCCTTGCAGGCTATGAGAAGGTTCTCCATAGGGCTATATATGTTCCAAATCTGCTCCTAATATATGATGCTGTTTCTCCCATAGTGCGCATTCACAGCTGCAGAAGTCAAGGCCTGGAACTGGGAGTGGTACTACTCACTACAACGCTTCATGATCTATTTGCAAAATGTTGACTCTCTGTTCCCACGATTTTATATTCTGCTGGCCTAGAGGTCTCAGTTACAAAGAGAGACACAAAAACAATCCCACCGATCTGGAAATTGAAACTGCTGCCTGGCCACTTTGAGCTCTTCATGCCTCTGAATCAACAGGCAAGGAAGGAAGTTACTATGCTGGCTGGGGGATTAATCCCAAATACCTGGGAGAAATTGGATGAGCTCCACAATGGAGGTTAAGAAGAGCATGTGTGAAAATCAGAGGATCACTTAAGACATCTTTTAATATTACCTTCATGTTTTCATTTTCATTTCCTTCCATGTATTTTTAAGTTAATACTTTAATTTCCTGGTTAACCCATGCATTATTAGCAGGAGGATATTCTTTAACCCCCATGTATTTGTAGTATTTCCAATTTTTTTTTTTTTTTTTTTTTTGTGGATGACCTTAAGTTTCATACCATTGTCGTTGGAAAATATGCATGGTATAATCTTAATCTTTTTGTACTTGTTAAGGGCTGATTTGTGACGGGGTATGTGGTCTATTCTGGAGAATGTTTGATATGCACTCAAAAAGACTGTGTCTTCTGCTGTTTTAAGAAGAAATGTTCTGAATATATTTGTTAAGTTAAAAAAGAAAAAAGAAAGAAGAGAAATGACAAATACCGTCCATTTCCTTCTATGTGGATGGAACTGGAGTGTATTATGCTGAGGGAAATAAGTCAATCGGAGAATGGCAATCATTACATGGTCTCATTCATTTAGAGAATATAAAAAATAGTGAACAGGAATAAAGGAAAAAGGAGAGAAAATGAGTGGAAATATCAGTTGACGATGACAGACTATGAAAGACGCCTAACTCTGGGAAAGGATCAAGGTGTAGTGGAATGGGAGGTACTTTGGGGGTTGCAGTGACTGGATGACCGGCGCTGAGGAGGGCACTTGACCGGATGAGCTCTGGGTGATATGCTATATGTTTGCTATGTGTAGGGATTTACACATCAAAACCACAATGACATACATCTTCACCCCAGTGAGAAAGGTGAAAATTAACAAGACAGGAAACAAATGTTGCAGAGGATGTGGAGAAAGGGGAACCCTCTTGCACTGTTGGACGGAATGTGAACTAGTGCCGCCACTCTGGAAAACTGTGTGGAGGTTTGTCAAAGAATGTTAAAAATGGAACTGCCCCGTGACCCAGCAATTGCACAGCTGGGAATTTTAAAATTTATTTTCTACTCGTATTCAGTTTGCCAACATATAGAATAACACCCAGTGCTCATCCCATCAAATGCCCCCCCAGTGCCCGTCACCCAGTTACCACTCCCCACTCACCTCCCATTGCCCACCCCTAGTTCGTTTCCCAGAGTTAGGAGTCTCTCATGTTCTGTCTCAGTTTCTGATATTTCCCACTCATTTTTTTCTCCTTTCCCCTTTATTCCCTTTCACTATTTTTTCTATACCTCAAATGGAGGAGACCATATAACGTAGGTCGTTCTCTGACTGTCTTATTCACTCAGAATAACACCCTCCAGTTCCATCCACACTGAAGGAAATGGTGGGCATTTGTCATTTCTAATGACTGAGTAGTATTCCATTGTATACATAAACCATATCTTCTTTATCCATTCATCTCTCGATGGACACCAAGGCTCCTTCCACACCTTAGCTACTGTGGACATTGCTGCTATAAACATTGGGGTGCATGTGTCCTGGCATTTCATTGCATCTGTATTTTGGGGGTAAATCCCAGGCAGTGCAATTGCTGGGTTGTAGGGCAGATCTATTTTTAATTCTTTGAGGAACCTCCACACAGATTTCCAGAGTGGCTGCACCAGTTCACATTCCCACCAACAGTGCAGGAGGGTTCCCCTTTCTCCACATCCTCTCCAACATTTGTGGTTTCCTGCCTTGTTAATTTTCCCCATTCTCACACGTGTGAGGTGGTATCTCATTGTGATTTTGATTTGTATTTCCCTCATGGCCAGGGATGCGGAGCATTTTCTCATGTGCTTGTTGGCCATGTCTATGTCTTCCTCTGTGAGATTTCTGTTCATGCCTTTTGGCCATTTCCTGTTTGCATTGTTTGTTTCTTTGCTGCTGAGTTTAATAAGTTTTTTATAGATCTTGGATGCTAGCCCTAGAAACAATTTTAAACAAAAAACAGAGTAGGAGGGGGCAAGATGGTGGAAGACTAGGGTCCCCAAGTCCCCTGTCCCCACCAAATTACCTAAATAACTTTCAAATCATCCTGAAAACTTACAAATTCGGCCTGAGATTTAAAGAGAGAACAGCTGGAATGCTACAGTGAGAAGAGTTCACGCTTCTATCTCGGTAGGAAGAGGGGGCAGGGAAGAAAGAAAGAAACAAAAGGAATCCAAGTGGGAGGGGCCCCATGAAGACCTGGGCTAAGGCCAGGGCGAGTGTCCCCAGGACAGGAAAGCCCAGTCCTGGGGAAGCAGGGGTTTCACCAATCTTCCCAGGAGTTGGAGCAGGATCCCAGGAGGGGCGGGGATGCCCTCAGCATCCCTTTATCCCGGCCCACCTGGGACTACAACTCAGCTGAAGGTAAGGAGAGACTCCGGGTCTACCACCAGACTCTAATGGCAGGTCTCAAGGCTGCCGCAGGCAAGCCTACCAATCTGGCCAAGGTCTATGATGTAAGACAGGGTAAGGATGAGAGTCCAGCAGCCTTCTTAGAGAGAGTCATAGAGGCTTTTAGGCAGTACACCCCTATGAACCCAGAAGCCCTGGAAACAAAGGCTGCAATTATCATGGCTTTTGTTAACCAGGCCGCTCCGGACATTAAAAAGAAATTGCAAAGGGTAGAGAGACTGGGAGAGAAGAGCTTGCAGGACTTAGTGACAGTAGCAGAATGAGTCTATAATAATAGAGAAAGTCTGGAAGAACAACAAACCAAACTAAGTGACTGGCAGACCCGAAACCTGACCAAGATCCTGCTGGCCACAACCCATGGATGACCCACAGGAAAGACGAAGGCACCTCAAGAAGCTGGCTTCAGGGACAGGTAAGGAGGATGGCCCTGGTCCCCATCGGGAGCGCCCTAAGCTGAACAAAAACCAATGTGCTTATTGCAAAGAAGAGGGCCACTGGGTGAAAAGCTGCCCTAACAAAAGATCTAAGGCCCCTGCCAAGGTCTTGAAAATGGAGGACCTGGCCGATTAGGGGAGTTGGGGTTTGGCACCCCTCCCCGAGCCCAGGGTAACTCTTAAAGTGGAGGGGCAATCTGTTGAATTCCTAGTGGACACTGGGGCACAACATTCGGCTTTATTACAACCCCAAGGGAAATTGGCAAACAAAACTTCATGGGTGAAGTGGGATTTTGGACCAAAATCCCCGTTCAAAGAAAACAAACAAAAAAGTGGAACCTTTTCTGTCATAACTACCCAAGGACTACTAAAAGGAAAAATTGTGTTACCTTTTTAAAATTTCTTGTTAAGTTCCCCTTCCATAATTTTTATGTTCTTGTGAGGGAAAAAAGTAAAACCTGTTTAATCTTATTTGACTTTATGACATTGCTTTCAATAAGCAAATGTTAAATGTGTTAAGACTTAACTTGTGTACTAGTGTTGTAATTTTTCAAGTTAAAAGTGTCCCTAAAAGCCACTTCCTATATCTGATTTTTCCCAGTAAATGAGGCAAAGCAATTCTAAGACCTTCCACAAACATCTAGCCTTCTAAAATGGAGAGGTGAATCCTTCTGCCTATACAAACAAGCTAGCTATTAGAGGGTGGTCGGGGTATGCCACTCTTAGGATTTCAGAGTGTCTTCAAACTGAAATCTCAATGTTCTCAGTAATGAAAAACCTGAGATCAGATGCTTATGTAAGGAAAGTGCTATTCACCCAGTAAATCCAAAAAAGCAAATGGATAATGCTGGCCATATTTTGCCTTTCTGACATTTCCTTGGGAATCTACAAGAACCTCCCCCATCCCCTCCCCCAATAAGACCATTTAAGTGTGTGTTAAGCAACTACAGAATACTAAATAAAAAGTTTGGCCAAAACCAACCATGAAGCTGCAAAAAAAACAAAAACAAAAACAAAAACAAAAAAACACCAATGTTTTTGGGGACCTGCCCGGTCCCCAAAACAACACCAGGTGTTGTTGGCACCAAACAATACTCATGGACTACCCGAAGAACTGTGGATTTCGGCACGGGCCGGGCATCCCACTCCTTCATGGTCATCCCTGAGTGTCCCTACCCGTTGTTAGGTTGGGATTTGCTCACCAAGATGGGGGCACAAATTTGCTTCCACCCCGAAGGGGCAAAAGTCCTAAACAAGAAGGGGCACCCTATTCAGGTGCTTGTCCTGAGTTTAAAAGACGAATATCGTCTCTATCGTCCCCACTAAATGCCCTCAACCCCAATGACTGACATTGACCATTGGCTTCAGGAATTCCCCAAGCATGGGCAGAAACCGGGCCGGCACCGACCGGCCATATACATAGAACTAAAGACGGGGGCAGACCCTGTCAGGGTCCACCAATACCCCATGCCTCTCGACTCCCTAACCCAGACTGGGACCCCCCTCTGCATGACTGTCAAGAAATTTTGGCAGAGGTGTACGGAATCAGAGCTGATCTCCAGGACCAGCCACTGCCGAACGCCGATGCCACCTGGTACACGGACGGCAGCAGTTTTGTCCGAGAAGGAGTCGGATTTGCGGGGGCAGCCATACCATAACCACGGAGACGGAGACCGTCTGGGCGGAGCCATTGACAGCCTGAATGTTGGCTCAATGGGCAGAACTGATCCCACTGGCCAAGCCGCTGACCATGGGGGAAGGTAAATGAATAAACATCTACACCGACAGCAGGTACGCCTTTGCCACCGCTCGCGTCCACGGAGCCCTTTACAGAGAGAGAGAGAGCTTCTGACAGCAGAGGCAAAGACTGTTAAAAACAAAACGGAGATTCTTGAACTCCTGAGGACCCTCTGGCTGCCCAAGGCCCTAGCCATCATCCACTGTCCGGGGCACCAAAAGGCAGACACACCAGTAGCCAGGGGAAACCGGCTAGCCAATTTAAAAGCAAAGGAGGCGTCCCTTTTGGTGACCCAGGTCTTAGCAACCACGCTACCTGATCCGGGGGAACGGACCCTGCCGGACACCCCCAACTATAGTGATGCTGACTTACACTGGATCAAACACTTGCCTATGACCCAGTGATTGTGTGGCTGGTGGAGGGCCACAGACTCCAGCATCATCTTGCCAGAGGAACTGGGACGGCGAGTCCTATCCAAAACGCATCGGAGTACTCACACGGGAACAAGGAAGATGGAAGACCTCATACGACATGCAAAGATCACTATTAAAGACTCTCGAGCAAAGATCGAACAGATTGTGGTGAGCTGCCGCGGATGCCAGTTAACTAATGGCACCGTCCATGGATCTAACCCAGGCACCTGGCTCCGGGGGGACCGCCCAGGAGCCTACTGGGAAGTGGACTTCACTGAGGTAAAACCTGGAAAATACGGATACAGGTATTTATTAGTGTTTGTAGATACTTTTTCAGGATAGAGAGTGGCATTTCCCACCAAACATGAAACGGCACAGACCATGACCAAGAAACTGCTGGAAGACATCTTACCAAGGTATGGTTTTCCTGTTAAGATTGGGTCAGACAACAGCCCAGGATTCATCTCTAAGGTAACACGGGGAGTGGCCCTAGTACTTGGGGCAGATTGGAAATGACATTCTGCATATAGGTCCCAGAGCTCAGGACAGGTAGAGAGGTTGAACAGAACATTAAAGGAGACCTTAACTAAATTAGCCCTGGAGACTGGTGGGGACTGGTTGACTCTCCTCCCCTTCACCCTATATAGGGTGAGGAACTCCCCATATAAGATGGGACTGACTCCCTATGAGATCATGTTTGGTCTTCTTCCACCTATTATCCCCAATTTAAAACCTGAGGGGCTTGCTGAATTTGATGATCACCAACTTCTTTTCTACTTCCAAAAGTTACAATGAACCCATGAGCAGGTGTGGCCTAAGCTGAGGGCCCTCTATGAGACTGGGCCACCCCCAGACCCCAACTGATATCAGCCAGGTGACTGGGTGTATGTGCAGAGATACCAACACCGGACACTTCAACCTCGCTGGAAGGGACCTTACATCGTGATCCTGACCACTCTCACTGCTCTCAAGGTCGAAGGGATTACTCCCTGGGTCCACTACACCCACGTCCGGCCAGCTGACCCACACGCCGTTCTCAAGGACTTTGTTCCAGAATGGAAAAGCCAACCGGACAAGGACAATCCCCTAAAGCTAAGACTGTGCCATTCTTACTTATTTCCCACCTCCAAGACTCCCTAGTCTGAGGTTGTCTTTCAAAATAGAAGGGGATTAGACTTAGTCTTCTTACAACAAAGGGTGGAGTGGGGATGGCTATGTGCTGCCTTAAACGTAAGATGTTGCTTCTTCCCTGGAATGTAAATGGGAGCGAGAATAGGAACAAGGTTGGTTAGAATCCTGGTTTAATCATTCCCCCCGGCTCACTCTGAGAGCAACCTGGACCCATGATTGGGTCCTTCCTTAGGCTCCTCTGAGAGGGGGAAATGTGGAGGCTGAGAAAATTAAGGCCATTCCACTTTGAGTTCAGCGTTATCACAAGTGCAGCCATCCCAGGCCCCTGTGAATAAGAGCTGAACTTTACCTTACTTCAGTTACAGGAAGAAAACAGCTTACAGTTTAACGTCCTAGAAAGCCCCTATTAGAAAGAGAACAGAGCCCAAGACAAGGGCAGGAAGCCCCTATTAGAATAAGAACAGAGCTCAATGCCCTTGAAAGTCCCATATCAAAATGTAAACAGAACTTGAGAAATTCCTCCAGCCCTTCTGAAGATCCCCTAGACCAGCCTATAAAAACTAATCTGAAACCCACCTCGGGGTCCAAGTCCCTGCTCTGCTGTGTCGGGTATTCCTGGACCCAAGCTCGAGCTTGTAAATAAACCCTCCTGTGTTTGCATCAGTGTTGGCTCCTCAGTGGTTTCTCAGATTCGCGATCTTGGGCACAACAAATTTAGATCTAATCAGGCCAAAATTAAAAATCAATTAAATGAGACGCAATCCAAACTAGAGGTCCTAACGATGAGGGTTAACGAGGTACAAGAACAGTGAGTGACATAGAGCACAAGTTGACGGCAAGGAGGGTAACTGGGAAAAAAGAGAAAATGACTAAAAGGTCATGAGGATAGGGTAAGGGAAAAAATAACAGCCTCAGAAAGAAAAATCTACGTTTATCTGGTGTTACCGAGGGTACCAAAAGGGACAGAGGTCCAGAATATGTATTTGAACAAATCATAGCTGAAAACTTCCCTAAATTGGGGAGGGAAACATGCATTCAGATCCAGGAAATAGATAGATCCAACCCCAATATCAATAAAAACCGCTCTACACCTGGACATTTAATAGTGAAACTTGTAAATTTAATAGATAAAGAGAATTTCCTTAAAGCAGCAAGAGAAAAGTAACCTCTAAATTTTATGGGGAAAAGTATTAGCATAACAGTAGACCCCTCCAAGGGTCCTGGCAGGCCAGAAAGGGCTTGCAGGATATATTCAGGGTCCTAAATGAGAAGAACATGCAGCCAAGAATACTGTATCCAGCAAGGCTCTCATTCAGAATAGGAGAGATAAAGAGCTTCCAAGATAGGCAGAAACTGAAAGAATATGTGACCACGAAGCCAGCTGTGCAAGAAGTACTAAGGGGAATTCTGTAATAGAGGAAGTTCAAGGGAACAGTCCACAAAAACAGGGACTGAATAGGTATGCTGACACTAAATACATATCTTTCAATAGTAACTCTGTGTATTAAAGTATCTTGCTCTTAGACTACATTAATATTTGAATGATAAAAATACATAAATCATTTTTATTCCAAATTAATATTCCTTAAGTTAAACCATATCCATACTCAACAAATTTATAACAACATGCTACTATAATGTGCTAATGTAACCATTTCTTATGGGCCACTGAATGATAAATACATTCAAAAAAGAAAGCAAGAGCACTTTAAAAGATGAAAGACTTGCAAATTTCTGTTTGAAAACGTTAAGCATATTACTTTAAGATATGTTCGTCTTCTAAAACATGTAAAAGAGTTCAACTGTATGAATCACTTAATATACTATGCAAGGTAATCAAAAGAAGCCCCAGACTAATACAAGAGAGTTATTAATATATATTTATAAGTATTATGTTTACATTTGTCATTTATTAGGTAATGTAATAAGTTATGTTTCTATGATGCTGTATTTGTTTTAAAGTGGATAGCTTTCAACTCTCAGATAACAAGAAAAACAAGTAGAAAAACATACTGTTTTATACAATCATAAATCAAGTCAGAGATATTCTACTTGTAAATCTTTCTTTCTTATTTGTATTTCTATAGCCCATGGCTAAATGGATTTTTCACTTTTGGTTTAGACAATGTGGAAATAGGTCAGGTAACAGGACTTTCCCTTGTTAGATCTCCCATGTACGTCTGTACATAGGCTCAGAGTCAGATCATACACACACTTTCTGGAATAAAAAAATATGAATCCACTGAAGGATTCATAACTATTAGACCTGAGCTTCACCCAGAACATCTGTGCCCTCCTGGGAAAGTGTCCTTAACATAGTTCTGGTCCTAGTGCTTTCTTGCAAGCTGCAATTAAGAGGGCTGTCTTACTTCTACTAAAAATGTACACTCCAAAACTTGGCCTGTGGCAACCTGAGGGGTGATAACAGAGGATGAGAAGCAGACAGTGTACCTTGCTTGGAAGTGTGGCTTCTGCTTATTTGCTGACCCCAAGTCCTGGAACTTGCCAGCACCAGTCTTTAAATTCTGTTGTTTTGGAGCACCTGGGTGGCTCAGTGTTTGAGCATATATCTGCCTTTGGCTCAGGTTGTGATCCCAGGGTCCAGGGATGGAGTCCCACATCAAGCTACCTGCAGGGAGCCTATTTCTCCCTTTGCCTATGTCTCTGTCTCTCTCTCTGTATGTTTCTTATGAATAAATAAATAAAAACCTTAAAAAATGCCACAATTTGAAGTACCAAGCTCTTCTACAAAACAGTATATGAAAACTGGAAATTGCAGAAAGTATGTTTCTGGTACTTACATGAAAGAAACTTACAGAAATGTCCTTGAGGGAGAAAAAATTATCAGGGATATTAAATAATGAATAAACAGAAATGGGGATGAAACCTTATATTCATGGCTCTACATGAAGATAAAACTGAAATGCATCTATATATTAATATAAAGCAATAACATAAAAAATAAACTGTTTAATATGATGGATGATGTTGCTTTGCTAAAAGTCAACTACAGGTATTAGGTATACAGTAGAAGATGTAGCCCCTGATACTGTCCTCTAAGATTAGTTTAAACTGAACTGTACAGAAATTTGGGTGAGGGAGGTAATGTATGAGATTGTAGTTGATTTCTGTTTGCTCTGGAGGCTGAAGGAATGGAAAGAAATTAATGTAAATGATATATCAGAGGAGATTCTGGGTTCCTGGCTGCATGTAAGGTATGTAAAAAGGAGGAATCTCAACTACTCTTAAATTTTGAGAAACTTTTTTAATACATTTAAATCCTGGGCAAAAGGAGTGCTTTTGTTGTAGAGTTACCAACAGTAAGAAGATCAGAGTGAGTCATGGCATAGGCTGAATGTTAGTTGATCCATTTAGGGCAACCCTTTCCCAACTGTGTTTTATAAAAGGCCAAAGCACAAAACAAAACAAGTGTTCTATTGGTTCATCCTGGTGTAAAGTTGACTATCAAATTATTTATTAACATTTATCTGATTTAGTGAATGAGCCTATTCAAGAAAGTCTAGTATTGGAAAAGTATTTTTGTAGAAAGGCCATTCACTGACCTTTACCATTTTTGAGAAGTTTCCATTGACATACTTCAACTATTTGGGGACAGCAAGTTGACCCTCGACAGAATTTCTTACCACGAAATTAAACATATTATCCCCCAAAATGTGATTTGTGTGGTGAAGTTAAAATCTGGAATTTATTTATGCTCCAGGATTTCACCCAGTTGCTCCAACAACAAGTTTTCACTCAGACTACCTCTAGTGTTTTGGGAAGGCTGATGACTTCTAATACATGGGGTGACTCAAGGGATATGTCCCTTTACTGTACTCTGCTTTAATTGAAGAAGGAACCTACCAAACATTTAAACTGCCAAGAGTTTCCTAGGAGACCACCTTTCCTTCTGATATTGCGTCTAAATTGTCTGATTTGCATACAGCTTCCAAAGTAATATACAGTTTTATGGATTTAAAAAAGATATTCTTTCCTTTGGGTAAGAAAACGAAATACTTTGTTATTTATGTTTTCCATTTTATACCATCAAAGGCAAAGCAACACACTGGCAAGCATATCTACAGTTATTTATAGATCATCTAGAAATAATATTAGGAATTCATGCTTCTGAAATGGAAATAAATACCCTATAAACTTAATGGAAATGTGATTACCCAGTAAAAGTTATAATACATCAGAAATATAACACTGGGCAACTATATTAAACACTAATCTCAAGATATATTGTATGAAATTGAAGCGAATTGACTCTGAGTGTAGTTGCCCTTTAAACCTCTGTGTTAGCTTGCAGAAAGTCCTGGAGACATAGTGTCTGTGATCCGATGTTTCCAGAGAGCTAATTTTCTGGGTAACAAATAGACTCTGGAGAAAAAATAAAATAAAAATGGGGAGGGGCTCACTTAGAAATCTGTGAATAATTACTAAGAAAGGTTAAAATTAGGCATGGACAAAATAGAATTTATCTCTAGAGAGAATAAAAACCAATGATGATTGGTTTATATAACTATAGAGGGTTAAGACTAACAGGATGCTCCTTCTTTTTTATAGTCTTTCCCTCTTGACTAATAATACCACCCTGGACTTTCTAAGAGACTGATGTATTGCCTAAAAAGAATGCTGAAATGGAGTCTCATTCCTGTCCCTTACTAGCTGTGTGGCAGATAGGTTTCAATCACTTCATCTGTGAACTGTAAATTAATAATGATAATAAAAAAATAACAACCACCACCACCATACAGGGTCATTGGGGGAATTAAGAAAGAATATATACTATGAACTGAATTTTATCTCCCCTCCTCCCCTCCCTAATGAATATGTTGAAGCCCTAACCCCCAATGTCACTATATCTGGAGACAGGGCCTTTATGGAGGTAATGTTTAAATGTGATCATAAGGGTAAGACTCTGATCTTGATAGGATTAGTCCTTATAGGAAGAGACACCAGAGACCTTGCTCTCTCTCTGCCATATGAGGACAAGTGAGAAGACAGCCATCAGCAAGCCGGGAAGATACCATCCTGCTGGACCTTGATCCTGGACTTCCAGCCTCCAGAACAGAGAAAATAAGTTTCTGCTGCTCACAGCACCAGTCTGCAGCCTGAGCTGAGTAATACAATAAGTTAGGGTATCAAGGGTAGGGTCCATGTTAGACTTGCTCATATTTTTTAAAAGATTTTTTCTATCCATTCATTTGAGAGAGAGCAAGGAAGAGCACAAGAAAGGGGGGAGGTTCAGAGGGAGAGGGAGACACAGACTCCATGGACTCAGGGCTCGATCCCAGGACCCAGAGATCATGTCTGAACCAGAGGGAGATGTTTAACTGACCGAGTCACCCAGGCATTCCTAGATTTGCTCATTTTGTAATACCAGGGCATTTTCAGTGCCTATTACATAGTAGGTGCTCAAAAAGTCTTTACTGAATAAACAAATCTATAATTGATTCCAAAATACAAAAGTTAGTCAACAGATAAGCATCTGAATTCTCTTTGAGTAGAAGTGGTTTCAGATGCATTCTCTGGCTTGTTTATTAGATTGTATATGGGCAGCATGGACATTCAGTGTAGAGCCAATCCCAGGTTCTTCTTCCCTTTCTATCTGCCCCTTTACGTTTTTCCTCCATTTGACTATGCAGGTGTTCAGAGAATGCAGCTTGGGATCCAGACTGCCTGGGCCCAAGTCCTGGCTCTACCTCTCGTGGCCTTAGGCAAGGTGGTTAACTACCCCATGTGCCAATAACAGCATGTGTAAAAATGGAGATAATTATAGTACCTATGAGGAGGTTGCTGTGGGAATTAAACTGATACATGTCATGCTTAGAAAACAAATAGTGAGCTCTCATCACTCATAGTTATCAATTATTCTTAAACCTACTTTAACCACAGATCTAATATCTCCTTCCTTTTGTACCTTCAAGCTCTATACTGGCTCCTTCCCAGCAACATTTATATATGAACAAATCTCCCGATTTAGAAGATAAAAAATTCTCCCTTGACCCTTTACCTCTCTTTGCCTACAGGCCAGTCCTTTCCCTCTGCTTTTACATTTTTTTAAAGATTTATTTATTTGAGAGAGAGAGAAAGACATGTGGATAGGGTGGGGGGAGGGAGAAGGGGCAGAGGACAGGGGAGTGGGACAGACTTCCACTCAGCAGAGAGTCCTTTGTGATGCTCCACATGGGGCTCAATCTCCCCACCCTCCCCTCCCAGGAGATCATGACTTGAGCCGAAACCAGGAGCCAGAGGCTTAGCGGACAGAGCCACCCAGGTGCCCCCACAGCCACTTTTCAGACCAGTCACATATGCCACCATCATCATTTTCCCAAGTTGCAACCCTCAGTATATTTCAGTTTCACATCTCAGATCCTTGCCTACGCTTCCTCTTCCTGAATATCTTGGAATACAATGGTCATTGATTCTGTTCTTAATTTGCTTTCATTTCAAGTTGAATTTAATGATACTGAACACATCCTCCTTCTCTCTTCTGTTGTCTGCCAAACCACATTCTCTGGACCACCTGCTTATCTGACCATTTATCCCTGCATCTCTTGCAGACTTCCTCTTATCACTTGCTCTGGGAGGTCCTCAAGGCTCTGAGTCTACAGTCACTTCTCAGCCAACTGCATCTGCTTCTCTCCTTCTCCTTGCATCTAATCAACACACACTGTCTGCTGGGTCTCTTACGTGTCTCTCAGATGTAATATGCTAGTCCATTTCCACCATCAATCCTGGCCCAGCCCAGCATCCATCTCTCACTTTTTTTAAAGATTCATTCATTCATTCATTCATTCATGGGAAACATACAGAGAGAGGCAGAGACACAGGCAGAGGGGGAAACAGGCTCCCTGCATCGAACCCGATGTGGGACTTGATCCAGGGACCCCGGGATCACAACCTGAGCCGAAGGCAGATGCTCAACCACTGAGCCACCCAGGTGCCCCTCTCACTTTTTTGTATAATAGCCCCGTAGCTGGCTTTTTCTATTTCTCATCTTGTCCTCTCTCAGTTTCCTTTCAAAAAATGCAAAGAGGATCAGTCCTTTGTCTGTTTGAACTCTCTAAGTAACTTGTCAACACCCTTAGGAAATGGTTCTCCTACTCTAATGTGCCAGGAAGGCTGCAGGACCTGCTCACTCACCCTTCTATACTACTCTCTCTTAATCTACACTCCATGGGCTTTGAGTTACTCAGTGTCTGATACTCACTCTTGCCAGGACCTTTAGCATCCTGGACCCTCTTTGTAGAATTTTGCCACCATGTTCTTCAGTCTAGGTGGCGGTCTGTTATTTCTCCTCCAATAGCACCTTTCTCTGACATAAAATTTTGTTTTAAAATCTGTATCTTTGCTCCATGAGAAGAAGAATTATCTATGTCTCCTTTGGCTTTTAACACATAATATTTATTTAAATATTTGTTGAACAGGTGAGTGAATAAACCCTCCTCAATTTTCCTTATGCTCATTTTTAATCCTTTGGTTCAAATGCTTTGCTCTGTATGATGGTAAATTTTATGTCTTAACTGGATGGAGCCAAGGATGCCTGAATATTTCATCAAATGTTCTGAATATTTCAGTGAAGATATTTCTGGCTGACATATAGTATATAAACATATATATTTAAAGATTTCATTTTATTCCTGAGAGACTCACAGAGAGACAAAGACATAGGCAGAGGGAGAAGCTCCCCCCTGCAGGGAGCCTGATGCAGAACTCGATTCCAGGATCCCGGGATCATGATCTGAGCAGATGCTCAGTGACTGAGCCACCCAAGTGCCCCGAGTTTAATATTTAAATCAATAGATGAGGTAAAACAGATTGTCCTTCCTAATGTGGGTGGGCCTCATGCAATCGCTGAAGTCCTGAATAGAACAAAAAGACTGACCATCTCTGAATAAAAGGAAATTCTTCCTGCCTTATTGCCTTCTAGCTGGGATATTGGTATTTTCTTGCCTTCAGACTCCAATTGAAGCATCAGCTCTTCCTGTCTTGAGCCTGCCAGTCTTGAATTGAAGGTGCACTATTGTTTCTCATGGTTCTTAGGTCTTTGGGCTCAGACTAGAACTTGCACCATTGGCCCTGCTGGGTCTCCAGCTTGTAGACTCACCCCACAGGTCTCAGGACTTGTCAGCTTCCATAATTGTGTGAGCCAATTCCTTATAATAAGCCTCTCTCTTTGTATATCTCTATCTATCTCTGTATCTATCTATCACAATATCTGTCTACCTATACATATATATCTCCTATTGGTTCTGTTTCTCTGAAGAATCCTGACTAATACAATCTGTCAATAATATTTGGAGTTGGAAATATACCAAGAAGTGATCAGATACATAGATAATAAACATAAATATTTACCACCTGTCACTAGCAGCAATTTTCTAAATATAACTAATTTTGAATTTTGTTTTTCTTTTTTATTCAAAAATTGCCCAAATCCAGAAAGTCATCAGCAAAAAAACCAACAAAAATCAAGACAGGTATCAGTAAGCTGCAAACTGAGCAAGACAGTCTTTAGGGAAGTGACATGTAGTAATACTTATACCACCAACTAGTTCATTTGCACGTCGGTTTTTTAAAATTCATATTTCCAAAATAACATTTCAAAGGGTATTTAGGTTCTATAAATAGCTTACAAATTTTAATCTATAATGTAGCTAAAATCTCTTATAGAGTTCTGCACCTGACAAAAGAAGTTGCTGAACAGATGAGGGAAGGAGAGGAGAGACTAAGCAAATTCCACATAATTCTAGGCACGTGGTGAGTCTCGTGTATGTTCCATAAATTAATGTCCTGTGTGGCCATGTGGCCATGTGGCACATTCCTAATTCCTGCTTCCACTATTGAATTGTCTGACATGAAAGCTCAGATAAGTTCATCATCAGCAACAAAATTTGAGTACGGCTCTGTGCTAGGTTCTTTCCTAACTGTGGAGAAAACATAAAGAATGACAAATGCTCATTCTCAAAATGAGAGTAGGAAAATCAGAGGAATGAAGGAAATGAAGAGTGAATTCAATGGTCGATTCTCTGTTCTTCACTCAACTTGCCTTCATTTCTCTATCATTCACTTCAAGCCAATTCATGGAGTATGGGAATAGAACAGATCCATGCCAATTATTTTTATATGAATGTGCATATACACAAAGTGATCACGGGCTTAACAGCAGTTTACAAGAGACTTGGAGTGTTTGGAGAAATAAAAGTTCAATTGAAACAATTGAAGTGGGGGGGAACCTGGGGTGCACAGTCAGTTGAACATCAGTCAGACTCTTGGTTTCAGTTCAGGTGGTGATCTCAGAATCTTGAGATCACAAGCCTGGCTCCATGCTCAGTGCAGAGTCTGCTTAGGACTCTCTCTTCCTCTCCCTCTGCCCCTCCCCTACCCCCAAGCTTGCTCCCTTTCTCAAATAAATAAATCTCCTTAAAAAAAAAAAAGAAAAGAAACAATCAAGTGGTCAGAGCTGCTAAAGAAGGTAATAGTGCTTAATGTTGTTCCCATTTGCAGAAATAAAGTGCCCTGATTGAAGTAGATAATAATTTTCTAATTGTACACTTTATTATCTATTGCTGAAAGATCTTGGATATTTCACCTGGAGTAAAACAATTAAGACACACTTGGAAACTTTCTTCAAACCTTTGGTCCCCTTTTGATGGGTGAAAACTTGGAAAATGTGTGAAAATTATAGATATCCCTTACTGTTAAGAACTTTCTAGCAACTAAAACAATAGAACAAAGAAATGATACTGACTCAGCTCTCTTGGCTTGCGAGAGCTGAGTAAGTATCATAATCTCATTGGATGTGATCAAGAAGAGAGTGGATGACACCTGTAAAAGAGGATCTAGAAAGAATTATTCTACTGTCTGGAAGTTAAATTAGATGACCTTTAGTTCTCTCCTCAAATTCTGAAACTCCATGGTTTTATTTATTTTTATTTCCCTAAGATTTAATTTTTTTAAAAATTAATCTCTACACCCAATGTGGGGCTCGAACTTACAACCCCAGATCAAGAGTCACATGCTCTACCAACTAAGCCAGCCGGGTGCCCCTGAAATACCATAATTTTAGGTTTTAGTAAGTTGTGGACTGTTTACTTGTACATTTGTAGAGACTTTAAAAGCACATTATTAAAACTTTTATAGTATGTCCAATCACATCATTACACATGCAAAAAAAAAAAAAAAAAAAAACCTCAGAAAATTTGCTGAATAAATGTTAACATAATAAAGTACACATTTTGATACCTCACCAAAATAAGGGTGTACAGCATTTCATGAACTCAACATTTTCTTTTAATTCAAATCTTACATGATATAAAGACTTAGAAAAGCATTCATAATCTGAATTATTTTACATAGAAAGATAATCCATGGGCTCTCTAAAGCTACTGAATACTATCCTTTTCATTATATCTCCTATTAATGCCTTTATTATTCTTTTGTTTCTGTTTTGTTTGTTGAAAATATCCTCATTACAAGTAAGAACAATGATAAATTTTGTTAAATATTTGCTTTTGAGTACTTAGGATCTGAGTACTTGCTCTGATGTACTCCAGGAAATTTTCTTATTTATTTTATCTTCCTGTCCATTCATTGTTTCTAATAAAAGGTTAAGACTAAAATAGTTCTCCCTCAGAAATGTACAACAGCATATTTAATTTTGCTTTAGTATCTAAAAGTTAGTGGGTAATCAAAATGAGATGATGTAAACTTTCTGCATATTCTTCTCAATACCATTTTTCTCCAACAACAACTACCTTTCAAATATTTAAAGTTCTGAATCTGAGATCCAGTGAAACAAGTCTTATTTTCATCATGGATCTTAATAATACGTTAATAAAGTATCTCAGATATAACCTAAATGTCTGTTGGAATCCCATCAAAAGTGGAGCTAGCTTTCCCTTTAATATATAATTCTCTTTTTCCGATTGGCATCTTTCATCCTTCCTGGCTAGCTACTTGCTTCTGTGACACCTGTGGCCTCTCAATTCCTTTCTTAATGCAGCTGTTTAGGCCTGCCAGAGGAAACTATCAGGAAAGTCCCCCAGTTGACATTCTGTAGGTAGCCCTGAGAAGCAACCAAAAGCTTTTCCTGGGTCCAGCCACATTGAGACTCCAGCAACCCAAGCAGGGTCCCTACCATTTAACCTTCAACTCCTCTATCTACAGCCAATGTTTCTTTTTTCCTCTTTCTCTGAAGTAATGTCAATTACTCTCAAAGTTCTCAAAGCCTTGCTGCTTAGACTCAGTGAATGAAGGCATCATTTGGAAAGATGTAAGACCCTACGTATCATGATAAAAGAATGAAACACTGATTTTTAATGACAAGAAAAGAGTGTCTTATAAAACGTTTCATTCCAATACACAAGCAATGTATTAAGCAATACATTAGCAATGTGCAACACACAAGATATGTTAGCTCCTGAAAGCCTTGAAAAGCCTTTTCCTTCACTGACAGAGAGTGGGTTTTATCAGCTGAGCTGTTGATAGCTTTCCCTTCATTCAGTCTTTGCATGAAAAACATAATTAATACTGCCTTGAATAGTCCAAGCTGAGTTGAGAAACCATCTGTCAGAGATGTCATGTCAATAATTCCTGCCTGGGATGGAACTGGTTGTTAACCAGTTTAACCAGCTTTCTTTCAAACCTGGACTCTCCTTAACCATGGTAAAAATTCATTTTTTCCAAATGGGAAAGTTGGTCCATGTGACGTTTGGATTCTAATGGAATCATTAAAAGATGAAAATCAAGTCTTTCTGTATGTCAAAGACCAGTCCCTCACTCCCACCCTTTCTTTCTTTCTCTTTTCCCTCTAAGGGAAAAGAGAAAGAAAGACCATTTCTGCAAAGAGAATTTAAGAATTAAGGGGAAAAGTCTCTAAATTTATGTTCTCTTTATATTAAGAGAAAAAGTCTCTAGGGAAAAATTCGGTACACGCATCCCAGTTTAATTTACAATTGGGTTTCTAGTGTCTAGAAGCCACTGCCTCTGTGATGGTTTCATACCTCAATGTTAAAAATCAGAATGAGGCAAATTCTAGTGAATAGAAGTCCGCACAAACAATTGCTGCTTTTGTTGGTTCCTCTGGTACCAAGTCTAAGAATAGAAAGAAAAAAAAAAACCTGGCAACACAACAACATCATCTTTTACAGCCATCTTTCTCTTCAGCATAAACTGAAGCATGTGTTTGATGGAGGGAGGGAAAGAGTGTTTCTTTTATTTCCCCTCAGTAAAGGAGCTTAGTTCCATTAAACAATGTTGGAAAACATATTGGAGATAGTATATTTAAAATTAATTTAAAATGTAAAGTGTTTTTAATGCCTTTTAATATAAACAAAAAATGATTTTATTAAAATGCTTTCAGATATTACAATACAATGATTTATTTATCACTCTAAGTCTGTAGCATGACTATAACTTCCTTTCCAAGTATATTGATTTTTAACTGTATTATGGAAGTGGAAAAAGAACCAAAACAGTCTACCAAAATTCTTCACCAGCCCTCTTAAATAGAACCAGGTCCATTATGTCAATGGAGTCTATTTCAAAACAGTATGGGAAAATTAGTTTTTCAAAAGGATAGGATTAACCAATTAGAAACATTTTTTAAATAACAAAGGACAGGTCATACTTTTCTAAGTTGTGTTTTGCTGAGTCGAAACATGAAATGTCAAATATTGATAAAATATTCAAAGTTAGGTACACCGAAATGTCTGAAATATTGATATAGATTATCAACCTTTTGGAGTCTTTGCAGAACCTAAAAATGTCCTTGTTAACATGAGAAACTTGAAAGATCGTATTTCTCTGTAGATACAGTGCCCAGATAGAATTGATTTAAAATTTAAAGCACCTTTAGAAGAAAATTTCAGTGTTGTTGAAGTTAAACATGGAGCAAAAATCATACTTGTTACTTTTCTTCCATGTTTTCTGTTCAGGACTCCTTAGACTTTAAGGTATTTAATCCAACTCAGAATAAATGTTGGTGCAAAAAATTTAATTTTAACTTTTGGAGCATTTAGCTCTCACAATGATGATCCTTCCAAATGCTATGTTAAATATGTAGCAATAATTATGTATTTTTCCTAGCTTGTGATATAAGGTATCATGCCTCTTGGTGTATTATTCTTCGATCAAGATTGCCTGACTTCAAATGAAGAACTCCACTTCAGAGCTCTGCTTAAATATAAGACTATTACCTGAGGAATTAGTACTAGGCTGATTTTCAGTTATGTATCCTGGTATTAATAAATCGTTATTTCCCATGGAATAGAGTGTTTTTGTTACTAGTGCCTGGTTTTTAGACATCTACACTTGCATTTGTGATAGTGAAAGGGAAGGGCAATACAAACTGCAAGGCGAAATCCGTAGAAGATCCAAAATCATTGCAGTCAGTAGACAGAGGCATGACAGTGTTGCTGTTAACAACAGACCCTGAAAAAAATAAAAATAAATAAATAAATAAAAACAGACCCTGGAGTACAGAGTACTTGGATTCAGGTCTAAATATTCAATAGCTGTATGACTTGAGCAGTTACTTAACCTCTTCCGGCTTCAGTTTCATTGTCTTGGTTGTAAAAGGAGGGTTGCTAGAGGTTTAAGTAAAATCTGTGGGTTTGTGTCTGTATGTATCTGTATACATATGTATATATATCTACAATTAAGAGATATAGATCAGGGATCCCTGGGTGGCGCAGCGGTTTGGCGCCTGCCTTTGGCCCAGGGCGCGATTCTGGAGACCCGGGATCGAATCCCACGTCGGGCTCCCGGTGCATGGAGCCTGCTTCTCCCTCTGCCTGTGTCTCTGCCTCTCTCTCTCTCTCTGTGTGTGACTATCATAAATAAATAAAAATTTATTTAAAAAAAAAGAGATATAGATCATATTTTATATGCATTACTTTGTATATGGATATATATTAAGATTATATACATCTACTTAAGATGTATAAATGTTACTCATTTAAAACATATACGTGGATATATACATATATTCACTTCAGATTTTATGTATGTAATAGAGGCTCATTTTTGGCAGGTGGTGTTCCTTAAATATTAACTATTATATTGGCTTGTCACTTCTATGTCTGAACTGCTAATGAGTTAACAAAATTGATTGATCTGATGATTCTTGCCATGTTTTTTCTTTCAAGTTTCAGTTATAGCAAAATGTCAATTAAGAAATTGAGTAAACACATAACAAGAAGTCTTAGAGCAAGGTGCGAGTTCATAGATAGGATAATCACTTCCGGAATACATACAGATGAAGTCTTTGTAGAACTAGAAGAGGGGCTGTTAATGGACTTTTGTTTTAGAGATGATGGATTAATGTTTATTCTGATGAATATCCAGCCTGATGAGGACCCTCCTAGCAACTGCCTCTCACTGCCTAGTACTAAAACAGTAGCTTTCCGAGTTAAGTATAACTTCCAAAACACTAATACCTGAGCTTCATAAGGACAGATTTTGTTTGTGTTGGGTCATTGCTGTATCTGCAGAATTTAGGCAAATGCCTTACAAATAATGGGTGCACAGTAATTATTTCTTGAATGAACTGAATGGATGGAAAACTTGGTTTTTTCTTTAAAATAGGATTAACATTAAAAGCAAAAACAAACAAACAAAAAGTAGCAGGCTTTCCTACTTCCTGACAGATTTCTGAACCTAGGAACGCTGGTAAGCAGGTAAGCAGGGATGAGGAGCCGTATATGAAGGATGTAAGTGCAAACATGTACATTTAGCAAGTATCCTAGAAGTCAAGGATTTGGTTAAGCATTCACAGGAATGTGTGGTGTGGTGCCACACCTAACTCAGATTCCTGTGCAATGGGTCACATTCATATTACAAATATTTGCTTAGCATCTGACTAACTTTAGTGTCTATACTACTTTTCTCTGGCCAGTGTTTTCAGAAATCCTTTACCTATGACCAAGTTTCATAAAGTGACACTAACTTTCTGCAAACATTTGGTTTGCTACTCAGCTTTGACTAGCTAAAATAATCAGTTTGACACGATCCATTCCACAGGTGGGGTTGATTATATTGCATTATTTATAATTTAGCTCACAACCTCAGATAGTGAATTAAAATAACATTCTCAAAATTATTCCCAACAATCATCTAAATACATATTTGTTTTTACTGCCATAGCAAATATTTTTTGAAACCAGAAAGAAGTCCCCTTTCATAGCATAGACAAGCTAATAATTTGAAGCGGAAACAATTCATTTGTACAAACTGTAAGTTTTCCTCATAATTTTCATAACGAAAACTGTTAAAGTGTTAGTCATCCTTGGCTGAGCTATACTCAATTCTACATCTTTTCTAAATATAATAAAACAACAAACAACCTTAAAGTACATTATTATTGATTAGACATGATTTCTTTTTTTTTTTTAATTTTTATTTATTTATGATAGTCACAGAGAGAGAGAGAGAGAGAGAGGCAGAGACATAGGCAGAGGGAGAAGCAGGCTCCTTGCAGGGAGCCCGACGTGGGATTCGATCCAGGGTCTCCAGGATCGCGCCCTGGGCCAAAGGCAGGCGCTAAACCGCTGCGCCACCCAGGGATCCCTAGACATGATTTCTTAAAGCGGTTTTTATCATCTCATTAACTTTGGAGCTTCCAGACAATAATGAGTCACCAAAAAGCTATCATTGATTTATACTGCACATTAGCACATCAGGTTTGGCCCAAGAACTCTGTGGGTCCAGAAGGAAAAAGAAAGACGATTACAAGTGAGCAGTGGCAGAAATACTCTGAAAACGCCTATCTGTATTCACGGTAAGCAATTAGGTCTAATGCGAGGATAATGAACATTCAGGTTCATTTTATTCCAAGGAACTGTTTCTGTTCTTGAAGCTCCGTGTAGAAAGAGTCCTTAGGGTTAGAATACTATTGTGGGTGATAAAATTTTGCTTGGCCTTTGGGCATATAAGGTGAACATTTTAGAACAAAAGTTTACAACTATAGATAACACAGCATCTGATCAATGTCAACACACTTGGCGTTTAAGGCTAATCCATATTGGAAAAACAATCATCTCCAGGATGAAGATCAAAAATCTTAACACAGTGTCACCTGAGTTGCTAGAAAAGATTTATTTAAAAATCGATCCATAGGATGTGTTTTCACATTTGTCAGTTTCTTTCCACTTGCGCGCTAGAGGGAGGCACTTTAAGAGTTATTAACTGTCATTCTAGGAATAAAAGACACTGAGTTTCAGCAGTGATTGGTAAATAGGGCAGGGAATTAAAATGAAATTGGATTAAAAAGAAAGTAAAAAAAATCACTGAATTAGAAAATTTCACCAAATCTTGTAGATCATTAATTTCTGATTTGAATAACTTCATTCTTAAACAACAACAACAACAACAACAACAACAAAAACCTAGTAGTTATCACCCACCCATGCCCAAATAAGTGAATATACTACAGCTTCTGATGTTAAGGTATCATGGTTTTGCTGTTTGGGCTTGTAAGGGATTTTAAATATTGACAAGTACTTTGAGTTATGTTTCGAGTAAAATTTCAAAATGTTGTATTATGCATAGGTTCCAAAGTGTCAGAAAAACCGAAAAGTCGAATAAAACATATTAGAAGAGCTTAGGAAACCGTATAAAAATTAAAAGGCTAAAATAACCACTCCGTTTTAAACGTGTAAAAATAAATCGAATTGGTTCGCGGGACTCGAATGACTTTTTTTTTTTTTTTCTTTTAGATAGTTGGTATGTACTGAACCCGGCACAACACCAAGTAGGTCCTGGTACACACTAAGGAATATCCAACCAGGTAAATACATCAGGGTGATGAGGCCCATGAAATTGAGTGGGTAGTGAGAATAGTCCCCGGAGCAAGCGCCGCACGAGCGGAGGCCCAGGCCCCGGCACAGCTCCCACGCGTAGAGGAAGGTCACGTAGACGGGCACCGCTTCCAGGTGCTCCAGCCGCGGCTCCAGTGCAGGTGGAAGTAGAGTTTCTCCACCACGAAGCTGCAGCTGCCCTACAGAAAGGAGGACCAGAGCGACGTGTGGCCGCTGGTCGGCCCGTCTGCCTGCCCAAGAAAGTGAAGAGGATCTCATCCCAAAAGCCGTGCGTTCCGAAGAAGAGAAAGCGGAGCGGGTCCGGCAGCCCCCGAGCGGGGCTCCCCGACGCCCCCGGTGCCTCGGCGGTCGTCGCCGGCCACCTGCGCCCGGAGCGGCGGGGGCGCGCGCGGCCAAGGCTGGGGCCGCTGCTCGGGCGGCCCCGGTGCCGCAGGCGCAGGAAGCGCTTCGGGAGCACTGGGCCGCGGGAGAGCGCCAGCACGTCCTGCAGTCCCGCAGCCCCAGCGCAGCGGCCCCGCACCGCCGCGCCCGGTCCGCCGCGCAGGCCGAGCCGCAGCGCCTGGCCGCCGGGGTCTGCAGCGCCACGCGGGCCGACGGGGAGGCCGGAGAACTGAAGACGAAGGCGCTGGGGCAGCGCGGCCGGCAGGCAGACCTTCTCCGGGGCGAAGCGGGTGAGCGAGTGCAGCAGGCGGCGGCGGGCGAGGAGAACCCCAGCCTCCGGAGGTCCGGGCTGCGAGCGAGGCGTCCCGGGCATCCCGTGCGTCCCGTACTAGCAGAGTCGCTCCAGGCGGGCAGCGCGGCGCCGGCGGCCGGCGCTTCAGCAGTGAACAGCGGCTCCGGGCGGCTGGCGGCAGCCTCGCGCCCCCGCCCGCCCGCCCCTCCGCGCCCGCATCGCCGCCTGCGTGGAGCTGCGGGGCCGCGCCGCCGAGGCCCCCGGGGGAGCGCAGGGAGCTCCGTCCCGGCCGCGGCCCGATGGCAGCCGGAGCCCTAGTGTCCGGGAGACGCGCGGCCGCCCAGCCCGCGGAGCCCCCCGCGCAGCGCCCCCCGCCCCCGCGCCCTGCCCTCCGGCCCGGGTGGGTGCAGCCGGAGCCCTAGTGTCCGGGAGACGCGCGGCCGCCCAGCTCGCGGAGCCCCCCCGCGCAGCCCCCCCCCCGCGCCCTGCCCTCCGGCCCGCGTGGGTGCAGCCGGAGCCCTAGTGTCCGGGAGTCGCGCGGCCGCCCAGCTCGCGGAGCCCCCCCGCGCAGCCCCCCCCCCGCGCCCTGCCCTCCGGCCCGCGTGGGTGCAGCCGGAGCCCTAGTGTCCGGGAGACGCGCGGCCGCCCAGCCCGCGGAGCCCCCCAGCGCAGCCCCCCCCCCGCCCCGCGCCCTGCCCTCCGGCCCGGGTGGGTGCAGCCGGAGCCCTAGTGTCCGGGAGACGCGCGGCCGCCCAGCCCGCGGAGCCCCCCGCGCAGCGCCCCCCTCCCCCCGCGCCCTGCCCTCCGGCCCGGGTGGGTGCAGCCGGAGCCCTAGTGTCCGGGAGACGCGCGGCAGCCCAGCCCGCGGAGCACCCCAGCGCACCCCCCCCGCGCCCCGCCCTCCGGCCCGGGTGGGTGCAGCCGGAGCCCTAGTGTCCGGGAGTCGCGCGGCCGCCCAGCTCGCGGAGCCCCCCCGCGCAGCCCCCCCCCCGCGCCCTGCCCTCCGGCCCGCGTGGGTGCAGCCGGAGCCCTAGTGTCCGGGAGACGCGCGGCCGCCCAGCCCGCGGAGCCCCCCAGCGCAGCCCCCCCCCCGCCCCGCGCCCTGCCCTCCGGCCCGGGTGGGTGCAGCCGGAGCCCTAGTGTCCGGGAGACGCGCGGCCGCCCAGCCCGCAGAGACCCCAGCGCAGCCCCCCCCACCCCGCGCCCTGCCCTCCGGCCCGCGTGGGTGCAGCCGGAGCCCTAGTGTCCGGGAGACGCGCGGCCGCCCAGCTCGCGGAGCCCCCCAGCGCAGCACCCCCCCCCCCGCGCCCTGCCCTCCGGCCCGGGTGGGTGCAGCCGGCCGCGCCCGCGCTCCCTCCGCGCGGCCCACGGAGGAGTGGAGGCGAGGACCGCTGCGAACCCCGTCGCCGCCGCCGCTCCGCCCCGCCGCCTCTGCCGCCCGCTCCTGAAGCGGAGAGCGAGCAGTGACGCCCTTCCCGGCCTCCCCGTGCTCCCCTCCGGCTCGCCCTCTCCCGCCTTCGCCGGGCCCCCCTCCCGCTCCGCCCTCCGCGCAGAGGCCCGCGGGGTCCCGGCGAGGAAGCCCGGCCGCGCCTCTCCGCCCTCCTCCTGGGACGGCGTCGGCGGGGGAGGCAGGAGCGGAGAAACCCCCACCAGGGGTGACCCGAGCTGCGCCGGCTGCGCGGGGGCCCGGCACTCCCGGGAGCGCGGAACCAGGGCCGGGCCCGCTGGCGAGGCGGAGGGCCTCGCGCCACACGCCAGAGGCCGGGCCGGGCCCAGGCTGCGGTGCTGTGTATTTAATGTTCTGATTCAAAGCCGGCCGTGTCCCAGGCACGAAGAATAAACACGAGACTCCGTGCCGCACCCCAGCATCCGAAATGTCCCCTGGTTCACTTTTTCACTCTCTCTCCCCGACAAGCCTGTTTTCCTAGGTTAGTCTGCCAGGGGCCAAGACAGAGATTCAAAGCTCCCCACCCCCCACCTCCCACCCCCGAATTATGAAATGATCTGAGGCCAGTTCGGTTGGACGTTGCTCTGGCTGCCGCGGAGGCTCTTGTCAGGAATAGCACCCTTGAGGGATCCCTGGGTGGCTCAGCGGTTTGGCGCCTGCCTTCAGCCCAGGGCATGATCCTGGGGTCCCGGGATCGAGTCCTGCGTCGGGCTCCCTGCATGGAGCCTGCTTCTCCTCTGTCTGTGTCTGCCTCTTACACCCCAGTGCTGCTTTTTCTCCTTGCAGAACTAGATCATCCCAGAGATGAAGACTGAGAGTGAGATTTTTTAATTAATTAATTAATCTATTTAAGGTAGAATGAGAGAATCTAGAACTTTGGTGTGTTGGGGGCTGCGCTTTTTTTTTTTAAAAGATTTTATTTATTCATGAGAGACAGACAGAGGGGCAGAGACACAGGCAGAGGGAGAAGCAGGCTCCATGCAGGGAGCCTGACGTGGGACTCGATCCCAGGTCTCCAGGATCAGGCCCTGGGCTGAAGGCGGCACTAAACTGCTGAGCCACCGGAGCTGCCCTATTATAAACTTTCTTAAAGATGCAAGGAAAACCTTGAAAGGTCTAATTTGATAGTTCAGACTAGTTCATCTCAGGGAATGTAGGAAAATCTTTTGGATTAAACACAAAAATTGGTATCTTCTATTTCTGTATTTTTAGCCTCCACACTTAACAAAATTTCAATTTTGTGTACCATACATGTCTTATGAATTATATTGGTATAATAAGACATGTATAAAATTTATGCATGTATAGTACATGTATGTTCTAAACACGCTAATTTTTTAAAATTAGGGAATGTATAATAAAAAGCTTGTGTCTCGCCACTGTTGTCAATGTATTGCTCTGCTAAGTGGGGAGTGGGTTAGATTACTAAAAATCTCAATGTTCTAGGTCCTTTTTTTGAATCTGTTTCTCATTTATTCCGGGAGAAGTAATGCAAAATAGAAATTAACAGTTATAAGTCCATAGCAGAAAAAGCAGCTATTACCTGTTATTCTATATTTCTTTTTATATTTTTGTTGTGGCCTCGCCTTAGTTATGCCACTTCAAAATGTATGAAACACTAACTTTTTTAAAAAGCAGACCAAAAGGATAAAAGGAAAAGTTTTTAAAAAGGCATGAAACAAGGGGCAAGGAAACTATTCATTATATAACTTGCTATTATTAATTATATAATAATTAATTGCCTCATTTTAAAAAAAGTTAATATCTTCTACCATTCTGAAAAGCTAGCCCACCAACGATACCAATCTTTGTTTTTGCTTTATCTTCACATTGTTCTTTTGTTTTAAACACTTCATTGCTGGTTTCCAAATGGAAAACTGCAGCATGGCTTTGCTGATCCATGATGATTTTATAATTTACAATGGTTGCATCAGAATCTCCATGATCATAAAAATGCTTAAAAGCATTTCTGTATTGGTCTTGACTACTACAAACATTAGGTTGCAAAGATCCACCTGTTAAAGCAGCAACTTGCTGGGAGTTGGTGGGCATAAGGGTGAGGGGAATTTAAAAATAGGAAACAGGAATCTGCAATAAAATAACATGAGTTGAGACTCCCTAGGTTAGAAAGTAGCCATTCAAAGGATGTTTTGAAGCATTGTTCTTTTTTTTTTTTTTTTTAGTTTTTTTTTTTTTTTTTTTTTTTTTTTTAGCTTTTTTTTGAAGCATTGTTCTTCCATGGAAAAGACAGTCTTCTTTGTCCTCAGAAGCTGTGAAGCTGTCTCAGTAACCACTTATAGAGATGTAACAATTCTGGACTGGCCAGGTTGAGCTGTGTAGCTAGTGTGACCAGGGAGAGATCTGCTAATTAGGAGAAGGGTCCTCTGGAGGATTATGATAATCTTCAGTGAGTTGTTGTCTAGTGAATATGGGGTCATGGTTGTAGTCTTTTAGATGTGCGGAATGCCTGAGACCTTTCATTGCACACCAGAAGAACAAAGGAAAGTGAGGGGAAAGTACAGCATTTAGAAGAAAGCTTAAGGGAATTTCACTAGGGTAAAGCAAGAATGTAATGACAGAAGAAAACAGTAAAAGGCAGCAGCCACATTAACACTAGATATAAAAACCTTTCTTATTATAGATCAAATTATACCCATACACCCCCCTCCTATATACTATAATCATCAAACTAAGAACACCCGCTCCAAGAAGGCTTGCAATTGCTGAATGCTAGCTCCCTAAAAATACTACCAAAACAGCCTGTTGCTAAGGCAAAACTGAGTTTGTTGCTTACCATGGTAAGTAAGCTTTCTTCCTTGACAAAGTTTTAATAGCATCTTGGAGCAGGAAGGACAATGTTGGACTATTTAAGTGGTTTTTGGGTTTGAGTTTAAAATGGGTCTTTCAATACAAGGGCTTAATTAGAATTAGCTAATGATTATGATAAACTAGTTTTGGATTGGTGGACATAAGATGAGTGTCTTGAGGTGAGTGTTTCAAAAAGCATTGAGAATCGATAAACATTTATCTCTCTGCTCCAGAGCTTCCTAGAATAAAAAAGTTGTGTTGATGAAGACAATAGAAGTCATGTTAATGAAGACAGCCAAACAATAATGTCATGGCCACGTAGACAATAAGCTTTAGAGATGTCTGATCTTGGATTCACACAATCGGATAGTGAGGACCAGTTTGGAATCTGAGGAGAATAATTTGAGTAAGGACAGGTAAAGGTAACAAAGAAGCAAGGCTGACATTGAGTTTAGCTAAAATGATGCTCATCCTTAGTGTGTGTGGAGGGCAGGGGAAGGGAGAGAGAGATTGATTGACAGTTCCATAAAAACAGCCGTGTAAAATATTTGTCTGCATATGTCTACAGTTTCATTTACTTTACCTATACTCTTTCTTTTTTCTTTTAAAAAAAATTTTATTTATTTATTTATTTGATAGAGATAAAAATAAAAGAGAGAGAGAGAGACTGAGAGCACAAGCAAGGGTGGGGGTGGTGGGTAGCAGGAGAGAGAGAAGCAGGGTCTGCATGGAGCAGGGGGCCTGATGTGGAGCTCCATCCCAGGGTCCCTGAGCCAGAGGCAGACACTTAACTGACTGAGCCGAGGCGCCCTAAGGAACAGACTTTGAATAAATTCTTTAAATTCACAACACTTAAAGAAAAGCCAAAAGAGCACCAAGCTGTTTTGGAAAATCTTGCTTAAAATTTTCACTTAGAGCAATATTCAAATCAGTAACACTCCCTTTGTGTAATTTTGGCCTGCCTGCCAGTGACTCACCTTCAGTGCGCAAGGAGAGGATTTCCCCTCCCTAGTTAATTCCATTATGTTTTCAGAGGAAGGAGTTTATTTTGAATAAAACTACTTGGGTACATTGGTTGAGGTTTATGGGTGAGAGGTCATCACTGTCAATGGATACTACTTAATGCGCACCTACATGTCAGCTGGGCACTTCACATAGATTATCAGTAATTCCTACAACTGTTCTCTTATTTTTTTGAACAGATATTGAAACTGGGGCTCAGAAAAGTTACTTGCTCAAGGTCTTAGCTAATAAGTCCAATGCCAACAATGAAGTCATTTCCACTTGACATCACAGCTCATTTGCCACACACTGTGTTGTCTCTTATGTTCTTGTATTAAAGCCACCTTGAATGAGTTGAAGTTGCAGATTTAATAAAAAAGATCATTCTGTTTATAGTTCTAATGGGCTTTCCTTTAAGAATCCCTAACCCCTCCCCAGCTACTCCATCCCTTTGGTTATCATTTTAATCATTAACCTATGCAATCTTTCACATCCTTTTGTTGTTACTGTTCAGTACACTTATTTATTGTGCCACACTTTCCCCCTTCTGCATTTCATGACAAATTAGTAATGGCTCTTTATTTGTACAAATGGGGCTGTCTGGAAGGGCTTGCTGTTTGGTGTGGAATAGAAGATAGAGCTCAGATAATAGGAAAATAAGTATGGAATGCAAATGTATTCCTGTGCGTTGTCGGGACCTGTCTCTAGATATCGAAGTTCAGCAAAATCACACCCTGCTATTCCAGTTAACACATCTATTTGTGGCTGTCATAACCTAAAAACCTAGGAATGCTTCCGTGCAGAGACTTAACCAATAGATTTGCATGTGTTCATCTAGTTACCCAAGTCCACTCATTTTTTTGAAGATTTTACTTATTCATGAGAGACACAGAGAGACAGAGACAGAGACACAGGGAGAGGGAGAAGCATGCTCCACGCAGGGAGCCTGGCGGGGGACTCGATCCCGGGTCCCCAGGATCACACCCCAGGCGGAAGGCGGCACTAAACCGCTGAGCCACCCGGGCTGCCACCCAAGTCCACTTGTATCTGGTCTCCAAAACCTAAGTACATATTATATTTCAGCATCTTCCGTATGAATCATACATGGCATTCTCATTCTAGAATGTACATGGGGCATTTCTTTCTAGGGTAGTAAAGATAATATATTTTATAGTTTAACACCTAGTTATGGTACTTCTTAATTTTTTTCAGTCATTATCCATTTTGTCCTCAATCTTGTGACAAACAGCTATTTTTCTAATTCATACTAAACAAGTAAAACGAAAATGCAACTTGGCAAAACTCACACGCTGGTAATGGCAGAGTTGTTTCTCATTTAAAATCCAAAAATTCCTTCTTCCAGACTACACTCCCTATCTTACAAAATGTCTCCAGCCCACTGGAGGGTTCTAAGCACCCACCCTAGCTGTGTGAAACAAGCTTACTGATCAGGGCTCAGAAGAGAGGAGTTATTTTCACTTGAATTCCAGAAGGAAGTGAAGGAGGCCTGAGTCAGTCCTGTTGGCCAAGAGCCTGGATTTCTTAGGCCCTCTGTGGAGGATGCAGTTTCTAGAACTCAGTATACTCATTGGCTTCCTTAGCTAAGTTGCTGGTTCTACTTACTTAGTGATTACTTAGTGGTTTTCTTCCTTTAACTGTAGTTATTTGGCCTGACCTGTGTGACTGTTTCTTCTGTGAATGGTCGTGTTGGTTACATATTGCTTTCCTCTGAGATTACGACTGCCACAACTCTTGCTTTAGAGAATATATATTTCTTATATTTATATCCTATATTATTTTTATTTATAATAACTAAATATAAATATATGTTTAAATATATTTTTCTTCGACACACAGTTATGGAACACTTATGTGCAATATTTTGTGCTATATCTTGGACATAAACAATGAATATAACAAAGTCTACTCCTCTTGAAGTTTCAAGTATAGCTTACTACAAAGGATATGCTTGTCTATTGAATGCATTGGAAATAAATATATGTAGAAAGTAAAAGAAGTACACATCCCCCGTGATACCACCACCCATAGATAACCACTGTTAATATTTTGGTATGTAGGCTTTCAACAATATTATAGTATCACCTAAAAGAAGATTATATTATGCATTCCTTTTATAATTTATAATTGCTCTTGTCACTTATTGGTGATTAGGGAGCATCTTTTGATTTGATAATCTGCTACATCATGGGTATGACAATAGATTCCTTTGTAGAGATATCCCACAATTTGTTTAGCCAATCCCCAATTTTTAGCTAGTTAGGTTGTTTCAAAAGTTATAAACTATTGTTTATAAACTGCTATAAACTTTTATGCGACAAGCATTTCCTTAATTATCTTCTTCATGTAGCCATGTTTATTTACTTAGACCACATACCCTTAAAGTTTAAATAGAGAATCAAAGTATATACATGTTAAGGCTTTGGCGCTCTCTCTCTTTCTCTCTCATAAAAATAAAAATCTCAAAACAAAAAAAAGGAGACATACACAAAAAGGAGATCATTCAACTTCTGTGGATTCTAATGTTGATTTAAATGAGCTACTGTTTGGACTTTCTTGACCTTCATTGATTACATTGTATATAAATGAAATCTAGTAGTATTGATATGAACTAGTCATGATAATAACCAGAGTGAAAAACTAACTGAGCTCCAAACAAGTTTTTCTTCCATCTCTTCATCCTTTCTTCTTGCTAAGGAAGTCTAGGGAGGAGAACACTTCTTTCTTTCTTACTACCAGTCTGCCTAAATCCTATCCTGAACCTCTTTCCTAGCAATCTTTTTGTAGGAAATTATGGTGCTAAAGGGCAGAAAGGGGAAACATATGCGAATGTAGAGAGCAGTTGTGACTGTGTCTGGCCTTCCAACTATTCCTTACTCTCACATACATGGCAGACATAATTATTGCTGCATATTTTCCCATTAAGTCCAGAGTTTGCCTTGGAATCTCATTCAACAGAATGATACAAGAAGATATCATCAATCAACAGAAGTTGGCAAGAAAATGAATCATACATGGCATTCTCATTCTAGAATGTACATGGGGCATTTATCTCTTTCTAGGGTAAATTCGATATATGATAATTTGCATTTATATACATACGTTCTCATGTTTGGGGTAATTGTTTATTCTTTAAAAGTTCTCTTCCTGGTAAGCAAATCCTCACAGTAGGATTTTTTGAGATCACAAGCCTTCCTAGAACATTTAAAAAACTATTTAATTTATTTATTTCAGAGAGAGAGATAGTATGAACAGGAAGGGGGTGCAGAGGGAGAAGGTAGAGGGAGAAGCAGGCTCCCTGCTCAGCAGAGATCCCAATGTAGGGCTCCATCTCAGGACCCTGGGATCATGACCTAAGCTGAAGGCAGACTCTTACTGGACTGAGCCACCTAGGTGTTCCCTTTCCTAGTACATTAAATGTGTTATTGTTTGAGTTACACATGACTATCTTTTAATATTACATGACATGAGGTGAGTTCTTTTTTGTGTTTAAGGCTAAAAAAAGTCATTGTTTGGAGCCAGAATAAACAATTTGCAAATAAATGGGTTAGAATTTGTACGATATTCTTAAACTGAGTTTCAACAAAACTATTAGAATATTAGGTATTTATTTTACAGTAAAGATAAATAGGTATTTATTTTACAGTACAGTAGGCTCAGTCAATACTGTTATATATACACAATTTTTTTTTTGCCTTTGCATAGTACTTTATAGTCTACAAAGTGCTCTCATGCTTGTTTTCTCATTGGTTCCCTGAAATAATGTGTGATAGGCAAGAAGTACCATTTATTGCTAGGGAAATTCCAAAATAGTAAATTGTATTTCAAAATAGGTTAAAATAACTCTTAGAGAGGTGGATCCCAAGCCTAGATGATTTTTTAATCTAGCTTTTATTTAATTTAAAAACAATTCACATTGTATGTGAACTATTCTTAGATAAAAAAGAACTACTACTTTCCTATGGTCAATATTTATAAGATACAGAAAGTTATGCAGAGAAAATTTCCCTCTGACATTTGTCCTCCACCCACTCATTTTCCTTTTGGGGCAATATCATTAGGTTAGTATTAGTTAGTTGGCTATCTATGCAGAGATATTCTATGCATATACTAGTGAATAGAAATCTCCTCTACCATTTTTTATGCTGATGCTAAAATACTATACATTTTATTCTGTACCTTACTTCTTTCACCTATTAACTCTGCACATAAATCATTCCAGATCTATGCATAAAGAATTCATCTTCAATTTTTATTTGAAACAACTAAGTAGGGCATTGATTGAGTGATTCACTATTGATCAAACCAGGCCCTTATCAGTGAGGATTTAAATAGTTTAAAATCTTTCATCATGGTAAAAATGTTACAATATATACAAACATACATGGCCAACAGACTACATGAAAAGTTGTTCAACATCATTCACCTGGGAAATGCAAATCAAAACCATAATGAGATATCACCATACATGTATCAGAATGGCTAAAATTAAAAGGACAAGAAAACAAGTGTTGATAAGGATGTGGATAAAAAGGAACACTTGTATACTGTTGGTGGGAATATAAACTGGGACGGCCACTGTGGAAAATAGTACAGAGCTTCCTCAAAAAATTAAGATGGAAATATCATATGATCCAATAATTCCACTATTAGATATTTACCCCAAAGGAAATGTAAACACTAATTTGAAAAGATATATATGCATCGCTATGTTTCCTGCAGCATTATTTACAATAGTCAAGATATGGAAGCAACCTAAGTGTCCATCAATAGGACACTTATCAAAAGATAAGAAAGAAGGAAGATATCACACACACACACACACACACACACACACACACACACAGGAATATTATGCAGCCATAAAAAGGATGAGATCATGCCTTCAAAGACAAGAGGGATGGACCTAGCAGGTATTATGCTGAGTGAAATAAGGTAGATTGATAAAGACAAATACCATGGTTTCACTCACATGTGGAATCCAAAAGAAAACTACAAAAAAGAATAAACAAACAAAAAAAATGCAGAATTGGGACTATAAATACAAAAAACAAACTGATGGTTGACAGAGAGGAGACGGGGGCGAGGTGCAGGGAGTGGGAGATACAGGTTTGCAGTTGGGGAATGAATAAGTCAGAAAAATAAAAGGCACAGCATAATGAATATAGTCCATGATACTGCAATAGCCTTGTGTGGTGACAGATGGTAGCTGTACTTGTGGTGAACATAGCATAATGTATAAACATTTTTAATCACTATGTTGTACACTTGAAACTAATGTGACAATGTGTGTCAGCTATACTCGGGTTTTTAAAATGCTACAATATAAAGGCCTTGAACACAAGTCATTTCAAGATGTGGGAGTAGATGACTTAAGGATGTAGGTGCATCTTGTGGGTGAGAGGATGTATACCTTTGTAATTTTGATAGATATTGCCAAATTGTTCTCCTAAGAAATTGGATCAATTTTCACTCCTGCCAGCAATTATGAAAGGGTCTATTTCACACAGTCTTGCAAATAATGTTTTATTACACTTTTTGATGCTTGCCAGTTTGAGAGATGAAAAGTATTTCATTGGTAGTTTTAATTTTTAATTGTCATATTTTGAGTACAGTGGAGCATTATGTCAAATATAGAAGAACTATTTGTCTTTCTTCTGTAAACTATCTTTTCATGTCCCTTTTCATTGGGGTGATAGGTCTTTTTTAAATTTATTAACAGCAGTTTTCATATATTAGAGAGATCCATTCTTTGTGTGATGCACATGACTTTTGGATCTAAATTTCATGTTCCTATCATTATACTAAAATAATAAAAATCACTTTTAATGATAGTATCTCCAGAACTTGCAAATCTTTCACATTATTTATCTATTTGCATGTAAATTTTGTTTCTTTCCTGTAAGATTATTTCATCTCTGTAATTAATTTACAGTGTTGATGAATTTCAACTTTCAATTTTCCATATTTCTGAGCATCTTTAGAGAACCTTCTGAGATTCTAATCTTACCTCTGAGTACTCCTTCTTAGCAAAAGGCATGTTTCTTTTCTGAAAATTTTTACCCAAATATCTGGAAACAAATTAACTTCTAGACCTATCTTCTAAATTTTAGAATTTCACAGTGGCATAGATCTTTCTTTTGAATCTAAGCTATTTGGGCACCTGGATTTTTCTGGGGGTGTGTGACAGCAAGCTGTATTTCTTGAGATTATTCCTCCTCATGACAATGTCCTAACCCATGGAAATTGTACCTCTCGAGCATGGTGTACCTCTCCCTATTTGCTGACCCCCTGGGTCTGTCCCAGAAAGAAACTATTGCACCACTTTTTCCCATGCCTTCCTGTCTACAGATGACTTTTAGTGGATTATGGCTAACCAAATTCAAATCCTGAAAATATAAAGAACAGATTGTAATTGACAAACTCTTTGTTTTCAAGTTATTTATGTGGCTTTTCAGCAATGACACAAAGCTCTCTTTGTCTCCGAAAAACAGAAAGAACTTCTTAACTCACCAAGTATTTAAATCTACTCAATATGATGGGTGGCCTAATGCATGAATCCTGGCCTGGCACAAAGGAAGTGCTGTGAAAAACCCATTCTCAAGCCATATATGCTGCTCAGTTTGCCACCATGAAGGGTACTTAGGTAAAAGATTGAGAGGGATTAAAGAATGCTTAAAGATTTACAGTGGGAATAATTCAAGTAGTTGGAAAATTAAATCTATAAATAAAAGCATAAGGACCTGTGGTTTTCTAGCCTACAAAAGAGAAGTCTCCAGAGTACTTTAATAATGTGTTTCTGGGTCATAAAATAAACATGGAAAGAATGGTGCTTACATAGTCATCTGGGGACAAGGGAAAATGAGCACATGAATGAGGAAGAAGAGTATAGGTTAGAAACCAGATAACACTTTGAATATGCTCCTTATTTAAAAAATAGGGACGTGTTCTTTTCTCTACATATATTATAGTTTAAGAAAAAGTTAAAAAATGAAACGACTGATTTTTATCTAGGTGGGATGCCTTTGGATAGATCAAAGAGTAGATGGTTTCCTAAAGCTTAGGGATAATGAGTATGGCCTCTGCCATTGGATTTCTTGGATTAAATTCTAGCTCTACTTTCTCCTGCTTGGATGACCTTGGGCAAATCTCTCTCTTCATTTCTCTTAGGCTCATCCCTCCCTTCTTTTTTTTTAAGATTTTATTCATCTATTTATGAGACATACACACACACACACACACACACACACAGACAGAGACATAGGCAAAGGGAGAACCAGGTTCCCTGCTGGGAGCCCCATCTAGGACTCAATCCCAGGACCCCAGGATCATGACCTGAGCCAAAGGCAGATGCCCAACCACTGAGCCACCCAGTCACCCCTCATTCCTCACTTTTAAATTAGGTATGATAGTGTTGTTATGAGGATTATATGAGATGATGTACATGACCTAGTTAAGATTTGGTTTTGTTTTAAAAAGCAGAACATCCAAATATTAGTAGTCTAAACAAGAGACAAATTACTTTTGTCTTACGAATAAATCTCACTAGGTGCCTAGGGCTCTGACGTGGTGCTCCTGGTATGCAGGTACTGGTTTGTGTGGTTGCTGTACTATGGATGACTTCTATATCTAAGTATCTGTCTATCCTAGCCATGTCATTGTCTGCATTCTTGCATTAAGAAAGATAAGGAAAGGCTTTTTTGAGAACACTTCCACTTCCAGGCCATTGGTCAGAATTTAGTTGCATAATGACACCTAGCCAAGCAAGATTAGGACACACAGTCTCTTTCCAAGTAGTTATGTACTTAGCCACAAATCATGGGTTCTTTTAATATCAATAAAGGTGAATATAGTTATTGAGGGAGCACATATATTTAGAAATAGCAGCTTCTGCTACAGAGTACGAAATGCTTAGCGTAGAGTCTAGCAATAAATAAAAATTCTTATGGTTGTAATCATTGCAAACTCAGATTCATATACCCAGTATCGCATCAGCTATTTACACCTGTGTATTAAGCACCATCTCAACATTTCTAAAACTGAAGTCGTTCTATCGCTTATTATTCCCTTTCTTCCACTGTTTCTCCTCTCAGGGGATAGGGGATGCCTTGCCTAGTCTTGGCTAATGGCTTCACCACTTATCTACCTTGGAGTCTTACTCTGTTCCCCCTTTTGCTTCGCTCATTAAATCTAATCAGTTTTGGGGACCTATCCACTCTCCTTGGGAGATGTCCCTCAGATACAGTTTCTTTTTTTCTTCCCTCATTATTCACTACTTTACCTTCACAACTCTTTAGAATGGCTTTGAGGGCCCTTCCTAGTCTGACTCTAATTTATTATTCAACCCAACACGCTTTTCACAATTTGTGTTTAAAAAAAAAAGCAGGGATCCCTGGGTGGCGCAGCGGTTTGGCACCTGCCTTTGGCCCAGGGCGCGATCCTGGAGACCCGGGATCGAATCCCACGTCGGGCTTCCGGTGCATGGAGCCTGCTTCTCCCTCTGCCTGTGTCTCTGCCTCTCTCTCTCTCACTGTGTGCCTATCATAAATAAATAAATAAATAAAATAAAATAAAGCAAATATTTGTATTTTTCTTGTTTTAGGCAAATTTTGAACAAAATGTTTCTTTAATATAGGATTTATTTTTTAACAAAGATTGTGATAAAAAATTTGCATAAGCATTTAGTTTTAAATACTGCAGTGAATGTAATATCAGAAGGACTTTTCCTAATGGGGCATCTCTAATATGTGTCTCAACAAGTAAAACAGTTACCCAGAAAAAAAACCAAAAAGCAAAAAACCCAAAACCATGTATATTCTTTTCATTTATTTTCTCTTCATGTACATCTTCTCTCTAAAACCTATAGACTCTCAGGAAGGTGAGAACATTTCAGAGATATCTGCTTCTGCTCCAACTTCTCCCCATACTTTGTAAAAGATTTGCACATGATCCATAAATGAATTAACCTCTTGTAATAAAAATAAACTTGCTTTGTAAGCAATTAATCCCTAGCTATTTGGTCACTGTAAGTCTTTAATCACTCTCCTTTCTGGTCTGTTAAATGTTCAGGCTCTTATCCTTCACTGTGATCCAAATTTACACAAGACTTTGAATCCAGAGTTTGGAATCTGAATTATCACATCTGTCTTCTTTATTAACCCAAAATTCTTTAAAACAAAGTGAAAAGGCATTTCCATCAACCTAAGTAAGGGACCCTATGCAGACTCCAGCTATATATATCTAACTAGGGGAGGATAAGAGTTAGGAAATGTTACTTGTTATAAGTTTAGACTTTGGAGTTGGAAGGTTATGATTCTAGCTCCATCACCCCCTGGTCATATGACCTTTGGCAAGTGCCTTAGCACCTTGGTGCCTTTTTAAAAAAAAGGTTAGATTAGTGCTGTCCTGCTCTTGGATTTCTTGTCTTTGTTTTAAAGATAAATGAGTTAATATATGCCAAGCTCTTCGACCAATGCCTGGTTCATAGGAGGTACCAATAAATGGTAGGGTCTCAGGTGCTTAATCCTTGATTTCTATTGTAGGTTGCCAGATGAAATACAGAATATTCACAAAACACTATCAAGTAATAATATTATTGCTCCTTATATTACAGATAGGGAAATAGGCTCAGAATGTTTAGACATTTTCCTGCCTGTTTCTCAATGCTGAACTCTTTCTACATTATCAGACAGTTGGAAATAAGGCTTGAATTTAATTTGAAATTCCAATGGCTGAAACTGTGGAAGGAGCCTCGGTGTCCATCGAAAGATGAATGGATAAAGAAGATGTGGTTTATGTATACAATGGAGTATTACTCAGCCATTAGAAAAGACAAATACCCACCATTTGCTTCAACGTGGTTGGAACTGGAGGGTATTATGCTGAGTGAAATAAGTCAATCGGAGAAGGACAAACATTATATGGTCTCATTTATTTGGGGAATATAAATAATAGTGAAAGGGAGTAGAAGGGAAGGGAGAAGAAATGGGTAGGAAATATCAGAAAGGGAGGCAGAACATAAAGACTCCTAACTCTGGGAAACGAACTGGGGGTGGTGGTGGGGGAGGGTGGGGGATGAGGGTGAATAGGTGTTGGGCACTGAGGGGGGCACTTGACGGGATGAGAACTGGGTGTTATTCTGTATGTTGGCAAATTGAACACTAATAAAAAATAAATTTATTATTAAAAAAATAATTCCAATGGCTGTGTTTTTCTCAGGGGACTAAAAGAAGAAAAAAATGTCAGCTAGTGTTGAAATTGGTATCTGTCAAATTCACAAATGCTTTAACTTACTCAGGTTCCCTCCTCTCCTTCCCTCAGAATAGGCACAACCAAACTCCTATAATCCTAATCGAACTAATACTGAATTATTTCCTTTCTGAATTATAGCCAATCTTACCCCTGATAATAATAACTTAAAAATTTTCATTCTCTGATTTCTCATCCTTTGTTTTTATGCAATACAATGTGGTTGTTGTCGTTATTGAGAACCCAGGTCTACCAATAATACAAAAATTACATTTATTGTGTACCTATTATGTGTCAAAACGTGCTAAATGACTCACATAATTTCATTTAACCCACTCAACAAACAAGTAATCATTGCCCCAGGGGGGCATTTGACAATGTCTGGAAAAAATTTTGATTGTAACAAGGAGTGGGGGATGTACTCACATCTAAGGAATAGAGAGACCAGGGCTGCTGAAAAACACGAGGACAGCTCCTTACAACAAAGAGCGTCCATCGAAAGATGAATGTATCAAGAAGATGTGGTTTATGTATACAATGGAATATTCCTCAGCCATTAGAAACGACAAATACCCACCATTTGCTTCGACGTGGATGGAACTGGAGGGTATTATGCTGAGTGAAATAAGTCAATCGGAGAAGGACAAACATTATATGGTCTCATTCATTTGGGGAATATAAATAATAGTGAAAGGGAATAGAAGGGAAAGGAGAAGAAATGGGTAGGAAATATCAGAAAGGGAGACAGAACATGAAGACTCCTAACTCTGGGAAACGAACTAGGGGTGTTGGAAGGGGAGGAGGGCGGGGGGTGGGGGTGAATGGGCGACGGGCACTGAGGGGGGCACTTGACGGGATGAGCACTGGGTGTTATTCTGTATGTTGGCAAATAGAACACCAATAAAAAATAAATTTATTATTAAAATAAATCAGTAGTGCAGAGGTGAGGTAGGCAGTATAAAGCATTACAACCTCTGTATTTATGGTTAGAGAAAGCTCAGAGAGGTTAAATAACTTGCCCAAGGTTATGTAGACTATAAATGAGAGAGCCAGGTATGGAATAGAGGTATATTTAGCTCAAAGTCCATGTTTTCCCCACAAAGAGGCAAAGAGAATTTCAGTTTAGAGAAAGTGAAGGTTAGTACATATATAATGACAACCATAAAATTACTTTAAGATATAATTAAATGAAAATACATGATTGTTAAGTGGAGTGTTTAGCAAAAGCTTCTGACCTTGCTGTGACACCTGAAGTTACGTCTAGAAGACTCGATACAGAGAAATAAAACTAATTGTGTCAGAAAAAACAGAATCACTTTTTCTTTCACTTAATCACTTTCTTTTTTGTTTCTGAAAATGTGGTTTCTGGATGTTGAAGCTCTTGAAAAAAGACATGGGCAATCAGATGAAATTATTCAGGTTTCTAGGAAAGAAGATCATCAAAAAATGTTCCATCATGCCTTCACTGAAAATAGACACATTATAATGGATCCAAAATTGAGACCAAGGAAGATTTGATACTATGGTGGTAAACTGCCTGAAATACGAAACAAAAAAGTCAGTACCTATAAAATAGGAAAAGCAAAGGGTCTGTTTTGCTGCCCTTTAAAATGGAAAACCTGATCGTAATAGCTGAAAGGAAAATAATACTCTAAGATGGGAAAACATCAAAAGTAGTTAATTCCGGTCAGATGTAAGTCCATGTATTAGTCTTCTATTGTTGCTGTAACAAATGACCACAAACATGGTAAAATAAAACAAAAATCTTTCTTATGCTTTGGCAGGTTTGAAGCATGCCATGGATCTTCCTGAAATAAAATTGAGGGGTCAACAGGGCTGTATTCCTATCTGGAGTCTCCGGGGTTGAATCAATGTCTTTGCCTTTCCAGTTTCCAGAGACTGCCTACAAACGTAGGCATCTTCTTCCATCTCTAAAGCCAGCAAAGTTACACCTCTCCACCTACTCTTCCTAGTCACATCTCCTCTGACTCCCTTCTGCTTTCCTCGTCTACTTTTTTTTTTAAAGATTTTATTTATTTATTCATGATAGAGAGAGAGAGACAAGCAGAGGGAGAAGCAGGCTCTGTGCAGGGAGCCCGACTTGGGACTCGATCCCGGGTCTCCAGGATCACACCCCAGGCTGAAGGCAGTACTAAACAGCTGAGCCACCGGGGCTGCCCTCTTCTTCTACTTTTAAGGACCTTGTGATTATGTCAGGGCCACCTAGTTAAGTTATGCTAATCTCCCCATCTCAGGATCCTGAACCTTAATCATATCTGCAAAGTCCCTTCCTGCCACATAAGATAACATATTCACAAGATGTGGTCCTGTTGTGGGCATCATTCTGCTCACCACAGTCCATGTAGTTAATATTATAAAACATTAGACAAAGAATTTTAATTGGAGCTCTGGTAGTACATTTAAAAATTACTTCAGGGATCCCTGGGTGGTGCAGCGGTTTAGCACCTGCCTTTGGCCCAGGGCGTGATCCTGGAGACCCGGAATCGAGTCCCACATTGGGCTCCCGGTGCATGGAGCCTGCTTCTCCCTCTGCCTATGTCTCTACCTCTCTCTCTCTCTCTCTCTCTCTCTCTCTCTCTGTGTGACTCTCATAAATAAATAAAAATTAAAAAAAATAAAAATAAATAAAATAAAAATTAATTCAGGTTAATATATGTACATGGTTAAAGTTGTACTGAAGGGTTTACCCTACCACCTAAGTCCTTCTTTAGAAGTCGCTACTTTTACAACTTCAATTTTTTTGTTATTCTGGTGGTTAACTCCATGTCTCCAATAAATCATGTATAATGCGATTTCTTGACTTATCAACTTTGACACTTCCTAGTGTCATCCTGCTATGAGTCGTGAGGGTTTACCTCACACAACTCTCACATCTGTCACCACTCCTCATGGAACTTCCCAAGGAAGTGGGTATGGAGATAAATCTATCAGTGCTTTCAGACCAAAAAGTTCTTTTTCATTCTCTCCCACTTGATTAATGGTTTGGCTGGGTAGAGAATGCTAAGTTGGAAAAAAGCTTCCCACAGAACCTTAAAAATATTGCTGTACTATGTGGTGTCGCTAATAAAACAAAAAGGAATCAATGCTTTTTTAAAAAAGATTTTATTTATTTATTCATGAGAGCCCACAGAGAGAGGCAGAGACACAGGCAGAGGGAGAAACAGCCTCCCTGCTGGGAACCTGATGCAGGACTCTATCCCAGGACCTCAGAATGAGCCAAAGGCAGACACTCCACCACCAAGCCACCCAGACATCCCAGGAATCAATGCTTCTGATTCTAATTTCTGTGTACACAATTGTCTTTCCCAGCCCTCTGTGGAAGCTTTTTAATATCTTTTAACTTTTGGAGTTTTGAACTTTTATAATAATGTGCCCAAGTGTGGATCTTTTTAAATTCATACCATTGGTTGCAAGTAGACCCTACCAGATTGGAGACAGGTCCTCCTTTCATCTCTGGAGAATTATCTTATTTTAATTCTTTGATAAATTGTTCTCATGTCTTTAGAATTCTTAATAATTAGGCTTTATATTGATTCTCAATTTTGTTGATCTTTTCTTTAGTATCTTCTGTGTAAGGACACTAAAGTTTTACTTAAGGCTCTCTTCTGCTGTTTCCTGGATATTCTTTTTGTTTAGGGGAAAATTTTGCTATTTATCTTGGTCTTTCTGTTACACTGCAAACTTCCCTCCGTTTTCTGGTAGTCATTTGTTGCCCATTTCTATTTAAAACTGAGGGGATTAAAAGGTTATGGTGTGTTCTGTATGTGAAGAGGTTTGGTGGCTAGAAGCTTTACATTATAATTAGAGGGAAGTGAGCCAACTGCCTTTTCTTTTAGCTAATACTAGAAGGAGAGGGGCTTTGCTTTCTGGCACAAGTGAAATGCCTAACTACAACTCATTCTGTGTGAAAAGACAGGTGTCTATGTCTTATACAGGTCTCCATTTAATCTTGTTTTCATGTCCACTTTCTCCTGACCTTTCTTCTACTTATAGTCTCTATTCTGAAGCATCTTGATTTCTGCTGGACAAGGTGTTTCCCATATCTGCTGAAACCTCCTTCTCTCTTGTTTTGGGTTAGAGCTTTAGCACAAGAGGTATTCTTTCTCAATTTCCATATTCCAGAAATATGTTAAAGTACTTGTTTTTGGATGCCCCCACTATTTTCTTTTAGTTATTGTGTTTTTATAATTTTAGATAATCCTTATTGTAATCTTATGGGGTATACAGAAGAAGAAAAGTTGAAAATAGGCTGAATCTACCATTTTGTACTGAGATGTAACATAAAATGTTTGGTTGAGGTTGGTGGGGAAAAGCATAGGACCAGTTAGTAAAAAATTGTTAATGATTCTTGATTTTATGTGGAATGGAAAAAGGGATGAGTATACATAGAAATAGCATCCTAAGTGATTTGAGACATAAAATTTATGAGTGTTTTTGAGTCCTGCTATTCCTCTCATTTCCAATCATACAGAACTTTTCAAACACATCTAAGAATATAAATTCTCCTTTGATGTGAATTCTTTTGCTTCTTAAAGGACTTTTATTTTTCTATAGATACTTCTCAGAGTTTTGTGCAATAACCTCCAGTCAGGTGTCTCAGTTACAGCTTGACTAGGTACTATCACTCATAGTACCCCTATGAGTGATATGAAATAGATTTATTGTAGGGATTAGATCATACAAAGTGTACAAGAACCTGGAGGCACAGAAATCTTAACAGTGATGTTAGAAGATCAGAGAAAAGTTGCTAATCATCATGAAAGGAAACTGGAGAAATAATATCTTTAAGTCCCCTCTGCATATCATGGTGGGCTTGCAGTTAGTGTAGGTCATCAGGACACATAGGAAAGGAAAATGCAAAAAAAAAAAAAAAAAAAAAAAGGAAAGGAAAATGCAAGCTGAGATCCATAGAGACAGAGTGGAACCTGAGGAAACAAACTAGAACTCATGTGGCCAGAGGGAACTTGTTTGATGCTCACAACATCTGGATGACCTGAGATGGAAGCTGGTGCCTTTTACATGTTATTGCATGTACACCTAGACTAGGACTCAGAAAATCCAAAGGAGGAGATCTGGCCAGAGCTGGAATCACTGTTGATGGGCAGCGGCTCTTTGTCAGGTGGGCAAGCAGGTCAGAGACAAGGTGTGTGAACTGTAGCAGTACCTGGGGCACAATCTTAATACAGTCTACCATGATTTATCAATTAGACATATCAGGCTTTATGTTTCTGTTGGATGTCTGTGTGGACATGTTGGGAGAAAGTCAGAATTTGTGGTCAGAGAGATTAACACTAGAATCTTAAGGTTTTTAAAAGAAGATTTCCATGGTTGATAAGATTTAGAAAAAAGAAAATTAAGATGACTAGATTTTAGGGGACCAAGGAACTATGAACTTAAGACTTTAGACTATTGGGGAAGTCATCCAAATGGACATGGAAGTAGTACACTATGATGATAAATATTTCAAAAAACTTGTGCCAAACCAATTTAAGTTAAGTATTGACCAATGGCAGTAGATGGCCGAGAATAGGAGCTGGCTAACATGTCTCAAAGGAGGAGAGGTTTGTTAGCTTTTATTAGAGGAAGATAAAGAAGACATGATTTCAAACTAACATGAGGTGCTAAAGAATGCCACTTCTTCTCTAGTAGATAGCCTGTTATGTTTTTCTTTGAAGATATGAACTTCATGTGATTTTGGAGGAGCTATCTATTTTGGTGTTCAGCCTCACAAATTAGTCGACTTATGTCCCAGGCTGGACCAATAGAAAGTTATGGAAAGTGTTTGCATAGAAAGTAACTGGATCAAAGAATAGCTTTATTACCTAAGCTATTCAACTACAGTACTTCTAAATTGTAGATGTACTCTTCAAGATGAGGGTAAAGATGATGTGACCTTGTTATCAGCAGCCGTCTTGCCCACTGCCTAGAAGATGGCCATAGAATCCTGAGAAAATTATTTTGAGCAGAGACAAGTAGAAATAATGGCTGAAAGTTGGAATAATATTTCTGATATTTGTTTGCATCTTTGAGAATACCTCTCTTCAGTTATATAGGTCCATAATTTTTTAAGCTTATGCTAGACATTAGTCTGAGTCTCTATTACTACTAACCAAAAGACTATTAACTATTAACTTATATACTCCTTCCTATACCTCATCACCATGGCCTTGGACTGTGTGAATTATAAGAGAACAAAGAGCCTTCATTATAGGTTTAGAGAGATAAAAGATTCTCCAGGGAAGTGAGGTTTTAGTTAATACTAAGAGTACAGAATGCTTGTTTACAGTGGGATTGAGTTTTGAAGGCCATGATGAAAAGGGTTCGAAGAGTGGGAAGTCTGAGAAAGAGGGTGACAGGAGAGAAAGTACTGAATAAAGGGAGACTTAATATCAATGCAAGCTCTTTGAAACAATTAACGTGCTAATATACTAACATATAAAATCATATTGCCATGGCTTTTGTGACTGTATATGTAATAAAAATATAGGTCAGATTTTGTTTAAAATGCCGCTTATACGAGCTATCTAAAGTAGTCAAATTCATAGGAATAGAAAGTAGGAAGGTGGCCTCCAGGACCCTAGGGAGAAAGAGATGGGGAGCTGCTATTTAATGATATTTAAAGATAGATCCCACCCCAATATCAATAAAAACCTCTCTACACCTGGATATTTAAAAATGAACCTTGCAAATTCAAAAGATAAAGAGAATTTCCTGAAAGCAGCAAGAGACAAGTAATCTCTAAATTTTATGGGGAGAAGTATTAGTATAACAGCAGACCCCTCCACAGAGACCTGGCAGGCCAGAAAGGGCTGGCAGGATATATTCAGGGTCCTACATGAGAAGAACATGGAGCCAAGAATACTTTATCCAGCAAGGCTCTCATTCATAATAGAAGGAGAGATAAAGAGTTTCCAAGATAGGCAGAAACTGAGAGAATACGTGACCACGAAGCCAGCTCTGCAACAAATACTAAGGGGGATTCTGTAATAGAGGAAGTCCAAGGGAACAATCCACAAAAACAGGGACTGAATAGGTTTCATGATGACACTGAATACATAGCTTTCAATAGTAACTCTGGATGTGAATGGGTTTAATGACCCCACCAAAAGGCGCAACTGCCGATTCACACTGGATATAAAAGCAAAACCCATCTCTTTGCTGTGTACAAGAGACTCATTTTAGACATAAGGACACCTACAGCCTGAAAATAAAAGGTTGGAGAAAAACGAACCATTCCAATGGTCCTCCAAAGAAAGCAGGGGTAGCCATCCTTAGATCAGATAAACTACATTTCTTCACAAAGACTGTAGTAAGTGATGAAGGGGGACACTATATCATACTTAAAGGATCTATCCAACAAGAAGACCTAACAGTCATCAATATTTATGCCCAGAATTTATGCCCGCAATGTGGGAGCTGCCAAGTGTATCAATCAATTAATAACCAAAGTTAAGGCCTACTTAGATAATGACACACTCATACTTGGTGCCTGGAATGAAGCGCTTTCTACAATCAACAGGTTTTCTAAACACAACATCTCTAAAAACAAGAGTTTTAAATGGTACACTAGACCAGATGGATTTCACAGATATTTACAGATCTTCCCATCCAAACACAATTGAATACACATTCTTCTCAAGTGCACATGGATCTTTCTCCAGAGTGGACCACATACTGTGTCACAAAACAGGACTTAACTGATACCAAAAGATCGGGATCATCCCCTGCATCTTTTCACACCATAATGCTTTGAAATTAGAACTAAATCACAAGAAAAAGTTTGGAAGGATTTCAAACATATGGAGCTTAAGGACCATCCTGCTAAAAGATGAAATGGTAAAGCAGGAAATTAGAGAAGAATGAAAAAGATTCATGGAAACTAATGAGAATAAAGATACAACTGTTCAAAATCTTTGGGATACAACAAAAGCACTCCTGAGGGGGAAATTCATCGCAATATGAGCATCGCAATATGAGCATTTCCAAAAACTGGAAAGAACTCAAATACAAAAGCGAACGTGGTATCTAAAGGAGCTGGAGAAAAAAACAGCAAATAGATCCTACACACAGCAGAAGAAGAGAGTCAATAAAGATTCGGGCAGAACTCAATGAAAGAGAGACCAGAAGAAATGTGGAATGGATGAACGAATCCAGGAGTTGGTTTTTTGAAAGAATTAATAACATAGATAAATCATTAGGCAGCCTTATTAAAAAGAAGAGGGAAAGGACTCAAATTAATAAAATAATGAATGATCAATGAGAGAACACTACAGACACCAAAAAATACAAACGAATTTTAAAGCTTATTATGAGCAACTACATGCCAATAAATTAGGCAATCTTGGAGAAATGGACACATTTCAGGAAAACCACAAACTACCAAAACTGGAACAGGAAGAAATAGAAAACTGAACAGGCCGATAACCAGGGAAGAAATTGAAGCAGTCCTCAAATCCTACCAAGACACAAAATCCAGGGCAAGATGCTTTCCCAGAGGAATTCTATCAAACGTTTAAAGAAGAAACCATACCTCTTCTACTAAAGCTCTTCTGAAAGATAACGAGATGTAGCATTTGCAAACTCCTTGTATGAGGCCAACATCACTTAAATTCCACAACCAGACAAAGACCCCACCATAAAGGAGAATTACAGACCAATATCCCTGATGAACACGGATGTAAAAATTCTCAACAAGATACTAGCCAGTAGGATCCAACTGTGCGTTAAGAAGATTATTCACCATGACCAAGTGGGATTTATCCACGGGATGCAAAGCTGGTTCAACACTTATAAAGCAATCAATGTAATTGATCATATCATCAGGAGAAAAATCAAGAACCATAGGATCCTCTCAAGAGATGCAGAGAAAGCATTTGACAAAATACAACATCCATTCCTGATCAAAACTCTTGAGAGTGTAGGTATAGAGAGAACATTCCTCAGCATCTTAAGAGCCATCTACAGAAAGCCCACAGCAAATATCATTCTCAATGGGGAAACACTGGGAGCCTTGTGCCAAAGATCAGGAACAAGACAGGGATGACCACTCTCACCACTGAAATTCAACAGAGTACTATAGATCCTAGCATCATCAATCAGGCAACAAAGAGAAATAAAGGACATTCAAATTGGCAAACAAGAAGTCAAACTCTCCCTCTTGGCAGATGACATGATACTGTACCTAGACACCAAGAGACTCCACCGCAAGATTGCAAGAACTCATAAAGCCATTCTGGAGTGTGGCAGGATACAAAATCAATTTAGTGTATTCTCTCTCTCTCTTTTTTAAGATTTTATTCATACATGAGAGACACAGACAGAGAGTGAAAGAGAGAGAGAGGCAGACACACAGGCAGAGTGAGAAGCAGGCTCTCCTGCAAGGAGCCCGATGTGGGACTAGATCCCAGACCCCAGGATCATGCCGTGAGCCGAAGGCAGATGCTTAACCACTGAGCTACCCTGGTGTCCCTAGCGTGTTCTCAAACACCGATTAATGATCCTACTACTCTTAAACTGCTCTCTCTTCATTTGTATTTTGAGGACTCGATTTCTATTCTTTTGAGTCCTCCAGATCAAAACTTTGAAATCAAACCTTTGATTTTCTTTTTTTACCTTAAATTTCAGTATTTCTATTTATTACCACTGCCCTGTCCTAGTTCATGACTTAATTTCTTTTTTCCCCCAAGCATTTATTTAAATTCCAGTTAGTTAACATACAGTGAAATATTAGTTTTAGGTGTAGAATTTAGTGACTCATCACTTACATACAACACCCAGTGCTCATTACTAGAGTCCTCCTTAATCACCATCCCCCATTTAACCCATTTCCCCACTCACCTCCCCTCTGGCAATCATCTGTTTGTCCTCTATAGTTAAGAATCTGTTTCTTGGTTTTCTTCTTTGCCCCCTCCCCAAGTTCATTTGTTTTGTTTCCTAAATTTCACATATGATTGAAATCATAATGTCTTTGTCTTTCTGTATTTCCCTTAGCATGATACCCTCTAGCTTCATCCACATCATTGCAAATAGCAAGATTCCGTTCCTTCTGATGGCTGGATAGTGTTCCATTGTGTATATATGTATATACATACCACGTCTTCTTTATCCATTCATCGGTTGATGGACATCTTTTCACAATTTGGCTCTTGCTGATAATGCTGCTATAAACATGGCAGTTCATGTATCCATTCGAATTAGTATTTCTGTATCCTTTGGGTAAATAGTTGTGTAATTGCTAGATGGTAGGGTAATTCTGTTGTTAACTTTTTAACAGGATGGCTGCACTGGTTTGCATTCCCACCAACAATGTAAGAGGGTTCTCCTTTCTCGTCATGCCTTAATTTCTAGTTGTTTAGAGAATTACTGTGGTCTTCAAACAAGTTCAACCATTTCTCTATACCATTTATTCTTTCAATCATTGGAAAACATTTTTTGCCTCTCTTTTGGGTGTCAAACGCTATACAAAACTCTTTAAATAGGTGTATTTGAGGTGCCAAAGCGTGTGTATAGGAACTCAAATTTAAGAGTCCATTTTCTTGCATGGGAAGATTATTCTTTAATCTGCATAAAACCTTTTGAAAAATAAGTGAATTAGAAAAGTGGCTCAGACAATTCAACAACAATTAATTGTGTTCACTTTCTCCTTCATATCTTTATCCAAAAAGTTTTAATTTCCCCATTCCCTATCAAGTAAAATCCAGTACAATCAGCGATATGACCCAACTATACTTCTCAGCTTTCATATTCCAATACCTTTTTATATGCTTAAAGCATTTTCTGATGGACCTGGATTGCTCAGTTTCTTCATGCACTAGCCCCATTTATTTTGCACACTTTTTACGTCTTCATTTGGCATAACCATCTCAAACTTTCTCTCTGACATTTCTGCTTGTTAAGCTCTGTTCACTTCCTTCATGAAGCATTTTCTGATATTTTCACCCGTATTACCTCTTTTTCCTCTAACTTTCCCTACCGTATATTTTAATGTCTTTTGTAGTATTATTGGTATTCAGCCCTTTTATTATATCTGTACTAGATTATAAACTCCTTGGGAACATTCCCCTTTTTTATCATGTGTGTATTTCGTAATAAATACATAAGTGTTCTACTTTCTAGGCATTCAAATATGTATTGATTTACATTTGATTTTTAATACTAAGTTGATTTTTTTCCAAAGACAAAACTTTGCTTGAAGTTTTCATTTTCATAAATATTGTGTCTTCAGCAATTATGCTGAGTTTAATACCTATTTTTTTCCAAAATAAGGGCATTTAAAAATAACAATGCAGCCTCCCATGCAAATATCATTACTGAGTTTCTTCAAAAGTAGGAATGTTTTTTAGAGATTTTATTTATTTATTCATGAGAGACAGAGAGAGAGGTAGGCAGAGGGAGAGACAGGAGCCCCACGGGGAGCCCGATGCGGGACTTGATCCCAGGACCCTGGGATCATGACCTGAGCTGAAGGCAGATGTTCAACCACTGAGCCACCCAGGGACCCTCAGAGGTAGGAATTATGATAAGATGTCTGCTACATAATTTTCAACCTAAACTGAATTGCCAGGAGGAAGAAAAAGAATACGATTATCTTCAAGCCTAAGAAGGACTGCAAATTTTCAATGCTTCTTAGAATTCATATCTCTAAAAAAATTTTGCTCTGTGAATCTTGTAGTGTCGTCCTGTTAGGCATATTAATTAAGTAACATAATGCATGGTTTGATGTGTGTGCATGTGTGTACAATTCATGCACACACTATGACTTTAAAAATCTCACATAATACAATATAAAGTTGGTATTGTACTAACAGAGTTTAATAAGAAATATTGTATTTTAAAAATTTGTTTATTTAGTTTTAGAGAGAGGGGAGTACCAGAGGAAGACAGAGAATCTTAAGCAGGCTCCACACCCAGCCTGTCTGACTTGAGGCTAGATCTCACCACCCTAGATCTCATGACCTGAGCTGAAATCAAAGGTCAGACACAACCGACTAAGCCACACAGGCACCCCTGGAAATACTGTATTTTTTTTTTTACAATCCTTTGTAAATAACACAGTGACAGAGCGAATAGTGACAAGAAATGTTTAAAAATACATAATGTTTTCAATTTGAAGCTATTCATAGAATATTTACACTTATGTGTAGTTCTTTACAGGGCTCTGTACTTCCTCAGTTTAACAAGATGCAAAATGTGAATCTTTTTTCATTTTTTTAACTGTTATGGACTTTAAAAATATTTATTTATTTATTTGAGAGAGCGTATGAGAGAGAGAGAGCAGAGGGAGAGGGAGTAGCGGGCTCCCCACTGAGCAGGGAGCTCAATCCCAGGACCCTGGAATCATGACCTGAGCCGAAGGCAGACATTTAACCTACTGAGCCACTCAGGCGCCCCAAAAAATGTAATTCTTAATTGATTTCCTAATTATTATGTTTATTTTCATCATATTTATTAAATTTACTATTATTTAGTATTTTGTTATGCCCTGGCTGATTTCTAGCAGATATTATTCTGTAAGTCCTGAGTACACATGTGTCAGTGTTAGCGTTTCTTGTAAGAAAGGTATCCAAGTTCTTGTAAGATGGCTTGAATGAGACCTCAAGATCTTGCAAAAGAAAGGAATGAATCTGTAGTATTTTCTTCCAGTCAGCACCTCTCCTGTGATTAGATTTATGCCATTTCATTTCCAATTTAATAGCTATTGTGATCATAAGAATGGAGGTATATTGTGTTTTCTTCAGTACCCATTACAATTTCTGTGATGAGAATATAGTATGGAAATGTTAATGTTTTATACATTTCTGACAGTAGTAATGTACAATTCTATTTTGACCTTTCCAATATGATACAGATCGATTGGCTGGGCACATTATTTCTTCTTTTGTCTACTACTGTAATAGTCTATTAAGAAAAAGGGCAAAATGATCAATCAATCAAACTCTCTAATGTGTTGGATAACAGTGCTCTGATTTTGCCTAGTTAAGATAGACATATGTTTATTGTTTATATATGTCCATAAATGTATTCTTGTCAGCCTAGTGTTCTATTATTTTGAATATACCATTAAATAGTTTTTCATATGAGTTATAGTTTTATTTAATATCTAATCTCATGCTCTCCATTGCCAGTTATGGATGGGGAAAAAATGAAATAAAGTAGTGGCTTTTAGCTCCTAGCTTTTAGAAATTTGGGTGCTTTGTTTGACAAAATGGAATGATTTCTCTAAGTATGTTGAACAAAGTAGCAAGGCCCCTCAATGTTATTTCAAAATAATAAAAGTTCTTGAGGTCTGTATGCACATGTGCAATGTAACAGAACTGAATGCATATTCTCAAATTGGTTACTTATAAGAATGCTGAGGAGAAAAGAACAGTTGAAGTCTCATTGGAAGACTCAACCTATTACTGTAGGGTTTATTTGGGTTCTTATTTGTTTCATACAAAGGCATCTCTGTTCTGAAAACCAAACATTTTCCTCTAAAAACTCTGTAAGGAATATCAAAATCACTGTATTATGAGTGGGAGAGAGGTCTAATAAGTAGCATCCTGGGTCTGGCTTACTCTTAAAGAAATCAATTAATAGCAATACAGTGATTAACAGCACTGTAGGCCTGGTTCCCAGAGTCAATAATTTCCATTTTCACCACTGCAGGGATATCATAAAAGAAATGCGCTATGTTATCTTGAAGTTAAAATGAGTGTTTTTGCCACCTATTTGGCAGTCTTCAAAGCATTGCAAATTATTGAGGGTCATTGCTTATGTAGTCCAGGTGACTGCTACACTTTTGATTTCCAGGAGGAACATATTATTTGAATACTTGGGACAAAAAGTGTAGTGTACACTTCTTTCCAAAGTGAAATTAAAAAATGTAATGCAATATTATAATTTTTGGAGAACTTAGCGTGGTTTGGGATACTCTAAACAAAAAGATGAAACTGCTTGTCTTGTTATCTTAATCTTTGATGTCATGCAATTTTTCCTGTACAAGGTGGATCACAATATTTCATTAGAGAAAGGAGAAAGGAGAAAAGGAATTACAAGCTAACACTTGTGTTTATATGGAGATTAAAGGTATAATTAAACACTTAAGATGCATATCTGTAACCCTGGAGTTCTTTCTTTCTGAATTTTCTCAAGGAGAAATCTAGGGGTCATTTGATTACTTTGTCTACCACGCCATTTATATCCAATGGATGGATATTCAAGGAAGGCTATACTTCTCCCTCTCACCATTTCTACAACCACTGCCTCCTTTCATTCAGCAAATATTTGCCCAGTTCCCAATTTGTGATAGGCATTCTGTTTTGAATTTCACCTGGATTTTGGCAACTATTTGTGTTCCCCATGCATCCGTCTTAGCCCCTCCATGATATTCACTATATGGCGTTAAGTCATTTTAATGTCTCTAGGTAGAAGTCTTAAAGGGCTTCACATATCTTTTATGGTTTGGATCCATAAGCATCAATGTAATCATATTCTGTAAATAACTGGCCATTTCACTAACTCTTTCACTCTTTTACTAACAGAATCTCTTCGTTCTTGCCTAGAGGTCATTCAAAAATTACTTAATAATACTCAGCAACAGTGTGTTCTAGATGAAACAATATTGTTTACATAACCTGGCCTGGATTGCTTTAATTTTGCATGCTAATTGGCTAATTCCTCTCTACTCAAACCCTTTCACCTCCCAATGTAGATCATATACCCCTACCGGGTGCCCCATGACAACTCGTGCTTCCCTTTATCTTTGCACGCGTGTCCCTGCATTTCAGTTATATGTAAACCTTTTAGTTTGATGTCATTGTAGATCCACACACAGTGAAAAGAGATAACACAGAGACCCTGCATGCCCTTTATCCAGTATACCCATATGGTAAATATCTTGCAAAAGCACAACGTCGCAACTGAGCACAATCAATCGACATTGATATAATCTGCCGATCTTACTCAGATCTACTCAGACATTTGTGTATTTCGTGTGTGTATGTATTATTTGGTTTTATGCAGTTTTACACAAGTAGGTTTGTGTAACACCACTAAAGAAAAGAAATGGAACAATTCTATCACTGCAAGGATTTCTCACTTCGACCTTTATTGTGCTTAACTTTCTCTGTATAATAAACTCAATGAGTTAAATGGGCCTATTGATAAGTTTAATAAATATTGGGTAGTAAATTTTCCAATCATAAACATATATATGTTTTTGTGTGTATGTGTGTCTATGTGTGTGGTTGGGTAGATGGATAGATAGACAGAGGTATGTATACATACATGTACATACATAGTCCTTTGAATTGGTATTTTGCTAATTTTGATGAATGTTCTCATCAGTATCCCTAATTTATACATCCTATTGTTCGCTTTCTGTTGAATAACTGCTGTATAATACTGTAACAAATCATGTTGTTGGAAAGGGGGTGTGGATGTATGTGTGATGTGACTCCAGAAGTTTGACCCTTAAAAGCTTGGTAGAACTTGTTGTACATGGAATACCGTGTTTTTGATAGCTTGAATAAACCATGAAATGTGTGATTTAGCACTTCACATGATTACTGTGATTCACACATATTTGAATTCATGCTGATGCTCTGTGCTAAATTCAGTTAGGTGCCAAGATTTGGAATTTGGGTGCATCCACAATATTTTCCCCTTTTGCTTGTTGTGATTGGTGATTACCAGCAGCTGCTGTGCACATTTGCTGATAATAAGAAATGTTTAGAGTTCTGTAACCAGTTTCTCTTGCTTCAAACCCTCCATGATAATCAGCTTACCTGCATTTGGCTTTCACATGATAAGATTATCTTACCCCTGTGAGTTTAATCCTTCCATCATGGGTATAAATCATTGTGATTGGGCACACAGAGATGTTGGCTAGAGAACAAGCAAGAATATCTCATTCTGTAATTGGCATCAGCCCCCATCCCTTGGAGAAAAGATTGAGTTGGTCATCAAACATGCTTTTCTGCATATCTCCTCATTGTTAACTGGTCCCTGGGGATGGGGGACTGTTTCTTAACAGTGTTTCTGAGGGGGGAGTCCAACCATCAGCCAGAACTTAGTCATATTTGGATGTTACTGTGAGGTTACCAGAGGAAGGTTTCAGAGATGGTCAGGAGGTATTCTTCTGTTCCGTTTTCATACTCAGTCATGATATGGGATTCAGAAGGGTGTATCTGGAAGAAGGGTTTAAAAACCTATATACTTTGTATCAATTAGTGTCCTTGTAAGTATCCTTATGCCAGAGTAGATAATACAAAAGAGGCTAAGACAGAATGAGAACAATGAGAACAAATCTATTGATTGAGAAGTAGTGATCTTCATTCATCTTAAGAAATGCAGCTTTAAAAAAAAAAAGAAATGCAGCTTCTTTAGCAAATCTCATATCATTTAGTTGAGCAACATAAAAAGGATGGATCCCCATACCCATCTTTTGATGGTTTATGTATTAAATCATTTATTTATGTCAATAGCATCTATTCAGTAATCTGAATACATCAAATATATTTGAAATACATCAAATGCTTCTAAAGCCATCTTTGAGTTTCATTCCACTGGTTTCAGCTCAACCTGAGAATGATTAAATGTTGGTTCCTAAGATTTGCTGCATCGTAGTATCACCTGGGAGGCATTCACCACTCCTACTCCTGATGCCCATGTGATACCCTCGTCCAATGGAATCACAGCCTTTGGGAATGGGACTCAGGCATCAGTAGTTCCTGTAAAGCTTACCAGTGATTATAATGAGAGGCCAAGTTGAAGAACCAGCCATTAGGTGCTCATTATCAGGTACTCATATCAAAATAGTCTTTGGTTTACTGGGGTAGGAAAAGTCTGTAATTTATATTCTCTGTCATACATTTGTATATTTTAAATTTTTGTGTTACTCTTTGTTCTTCTTTGCTATCATAAGCACCTCCCTTTTTGTTAAAGCATAAATATCTACAAAATATTTTGTCCTCAGATCTCCTGTCTTTATGTCCTAACACATCACAGCAAAACTTATGATGGCTTGTCTGTTAAAGTGTTGAGGTATGTAATTATACCCAGTAAAATGTAGAAATAAGTTTGATGGACTTTTGGCAAATGTATATACCCATATAACTATCCCTCCAATCAAGATATGTAATATTTACATTGTTCTTATTTTCATCTCCATGCAACACAATTTTTAATGACAGGATGGTATTGTTTGTAAGGATGTACTGTACTTTGTTTATTGGTGCCTTAATGATAAACATTAGTGCTGCTTCCTCTTTTTTAAAAATGCTAAACTAATATTCATGTGCATATATATATAAGCATATGTACAAGTATTTCTTTAGGGTGGACACCAGAAGTGCAAATGTTTATTCAAGGCACCTGTTCATATTTATTTTTTACAGGTTTATTTATTTATTTTAAAGATAGAGGGAGTCCCAAGCAGACCCTGCACTAAATGCAGAGCCCCAAGCAGGGCTTCATCCCATGACAAAAAGATCATGACCTGAGCTGAAACCAAGAGTCGAGCACTTCACTGACTATGCCACCCAGGCACCCCCATATTTACTTTTTTTCCCAAGATTTTATTTATTCATGAGAGAGAGAGAGAGAGAGAGGCAGAGATACAGGCAGAAGGAGAAGCAGGCACCATGTAGAAAGCCTGATGTGGGACTTGATCCCGGAACCCCGGGATCATGCCCTGAACCAAAGGCAATCGCCCAACTGCTGAACCACCCAGGTGTCCCTCATATTTACTTTTAATAATACTGCCAAATTATCTTGAAATGTATGACCTTGTCCTACAGGCTAGTTTTCCGTCATGTTGCAGACATAGGGAGCCAGATGGAGACTCCTATAATGACTAAATTGGAAACAGGTGTACTTGGAGTATGCTATTTGTGTTTGAGCAGCAGAGCTGACTTTCCTTCTCACCCCTCACCCATTACCTCTCCATATTTATTGTGAAAATCTAGATTTATATTAATGTTTGCTGCTCTGTTTCTATCTCTGACTCCAATAACAATAAAAGAAGTTCCCACCTTTTTGAGTTTACGAGTTTATCTGGAGGTAAACATGACAATCCAGTTGCTCCTATAGCAATGAGTGAATCATCTGTTTCTTAAGTGGTCCTTCAGTTAGGTACTCATAAAATCTTGTCACAGCTCACTTTCAGCTGATGTAAACTGAACTTGCAGTTTCTCAGTAGCCTGAAGAACCTGAAGTAGCCTGAAGTAGCCTTTTCTCAGTAGCCTGAAGAAGAGTAAGCCTCTTCTTACCTACACAACTGTCCCATTTTGTACCTGTTCTGGCTGATAGGGTTTTTTTTTTTTTTCTTTTCTTCTCCAAACATGATCTCATCTGTTTTTATTTCTTCCAGTTTTTGTTACCTTTACTCTTTCCTGTTATGTCGCCATTGTATATTTATTTTTATTTTTTTAATTTTTATTTATTTATGATAGTCACAGAGAGAGAGAGAAAGAGAGAGAGAGAGGCAGAGACACAGGCAGAGGGAGAAGCAGGCTCCATGCACCGGGAGCCCGACATGGGATTCGATTCCGGGTCTCCAGGATCGCGCCCTGGGCCAAAGGCAGGCGCCAAACTGCTGTGCCACCCAGGGATCCCGCCATTGTATATTTAAAAAGAATATCTTACCTGCTAATTCAAAGGAATTCAATTTAAAATTGGTGGAAAAGAAGTAATAAATGCATTTGTCCAGTCTGTCAGCTGTAAACGGAATCTCTATTCTGCTTCCTGGAATCACAACTCACTCATACAGTTTTTCAATGACTGTGGTTAACCCATAGTATATAGTAGTATCTCCTCACATTGTATTTTCTTCCTGAAGTTAGTAATCAATATACTATATTTTTCTTCATTCTTTTTAATTAACACAAAAAGAGGCAAATGTTAGAAATCACCATTATTTGATTTAAACTATTTGTTAATATCAGTTTACCCTTGGTATCTGAGCATTTTTGATTATTTATGTGTGTTTACACATGAATGTTTGTATGGATATATATTATTGGAATTCGGGGAGGGGGGCAGTTTCGAAATGAGATGGTCCTTGCCAAAGAATTGATGATGAGTGCTTGACTTCATGAACATATTATGAGAATCTGTACTTACTGCCTTCTCTACTTTTCTGAGATTCCTATGGCTACATTTTTAAATAAATTTTAAAAAATTAGTTTCCTGTCTTTCAAAAAGAATGTATAGGCAACAAAATACTTTTGCTTCTAATTTCAGTTCAGGATACAAGAAAAAAGCAGTGACTTGTTTAGATGGCGTTAAAATTGACTTAGCTAAGTTGTAACAAGTTCCACTAAACAAAGAAGAAACCCCTGACTTAGGAGGAGAAAAAAGGAATTTACTTCATATGAAGCCCAATTTCCAATTTTTAAGTTTTATTTCAAGCTAAATGATGCACAATTCTATTCTTGCAGGAAACTGAGTCTGTTATAAAAGTCCTCTCTATTAAAGGATCCTTGTAGGCATCTTAGTATTTTGATCATGACTAACCAAAGAAAGAATTTTCCTGAGTTTGTGGTTTTTGTTTTTGTTTTGTTTTGTTTTTTTTTGCTAATCTGTACAAAAAGTAAGATAATACAGTGGGAAAAAATTTGCCTTGGCATATATAGTGGAAGTTCATAGGACTCCTTCATAGGCATAGGTCTAGACCAACAGCTGCCAGGAACCTTGACCTTGAATGTTCATGGCATAATATATACAGCCTGATAAATCAGAGCTTCTTGCAAAATTTTAGTAACTTTAGAATCATCACCAGTATTAATAATTTTCCAATTAGGTGAAAAGATATTTTAATAATATCCAGCACTATGGCTTGTTAATAGGTTTTACATTTTTAAAATGTTTAAAATTTTATGTAAAGAAAACTTTGACAGCTGTGTTTCAGAAGAACACACTAACGTCCAGCATACTTACACAAGATGTGCTGAAATATAAGAGAGAAAGTTTGAGGTCCAAATTAAAATTTTATCATTTTGAATCCTTATCCTAAGAGCTATAGAGAAATATTACAAGAACTTGATTTCATATATTTGAAATACATGATTAAGTGTAGTAGGGCACTTCAGCCAAATTGTGGTCCTATAAAAGAACTCTCCATTAAAGTGAAACATTTTTTCTTGGGTGAAAAATGTTATTTTTCCAGTTTTACTTGTGTGAGTTTAACATATAAGCCATAAAAGAAAAGTAAATATACAATGAATTATTTTTTTACCTCATCAAAGGAATTTAATTGATCAAGAGGTAAGTGAATCATATCACTAGGCCAGAAAGTTTTATTTATCTGTAGTATAAAATGTTTCACAAATGTAGAATGAGAACTTAGAGGTTCTGTGTCGGTTAGGGTAGGCTGAGCTATAGAAGCTAACATACAAAATGTTAAAGACTCAAGGGAAGAACAATATATTTCTCTCTCTCTCTTTTTAAAAGATATTATTTATTTATTCATGAGAGACACAGAGAGAGAGGCAGAGACACAGGTAGAGGAAGAGCCAGGCTCCCTGCAGGGAACCTCATGCAGGACTGGATCCCAGGACCCCGGGGTCACACCCAGAGCCGAAGGCAGATGCTCAACCACTGACCCACCCAGGTGCCCGTACATATTTCTCTCTTATCTAATAGTCTAGGGCTGGGATTCCAGGACAGAAAAAAAAAAAAAAGCGTGTGCGTATGTGTGTGGCAGTTGGGCTGGGGTAGCAGGGAGGGAGGGAGTGGGGGAGTCTTGCTCCAAGGGTTCATTTGGAATCCCAGACCAATAAGAACCCTTCCATCTTCAATATGTGGCTTCTCTAATTGTAGACAACAAGAGGGGGAGGAGCGTGGAGAAATGCACATACAAAAATTTCAGGGTCTGTCCTTGAGGGAGCACATATCACTCCCTTCACATTACTTTAATTACAACCGAGTTTATAGCCATGTACAAGTGCAATAAAGGTTGGGATGATGGCTTTTGCTGTGTGCCCAGGTGAAAAACAAGAAGCAAGATTTTAGTAGATCGCTTGTCGCTTTTACCACGCAAGCCAATGTGCATTACTAATTTCTGAAATCAGGTTTGTTTCCTGTATGTTCAAGGGCCCTAAATATTTTAAGAGGTGGGTTTCCTCATAAACATGATGGATTCCTTCTTTTTACAATGCTCTACCAACGTGACTTAAGCAAAGGCAGCCTTTTAGGTCTCTCACACACGAAGTCACAGACACACACACACACACACACAGAGAGAGAGAGAGAGAGAGAGAAAAGAGGTCTGTACTGGAAGAAAAAAGATATTGGCAGCTCATCGTTCTGACCCCAGGTGACTGGTTTGATTTTCTCTTGAAGAGTCAGCTGTGTTCCATCCTCCAGGGGAAGACACCGGGCAGAAGGCGCCAGGGAGTGGGAGTTGTGGCAGCGGGAGGAGGAGAACACTACTCAGTGACTGGTGCTGTAGGAGTGGGCACAGCTCCCACAGCTTTCTCCTCTTAGGAAAGAGGGTGCTGCTCTCACAGGCCAAATAGCAGGGACAATGGAATCCTCTTGGGGAACTGGGAGCCCACCGCACAGTGGAGCAGACAAGAAGAATCCTGTCCTCTTACACTGGGGCCTCCTTCAAGGCCTGCTGCAGAGGCTAGAGCTGTTCTCACCCTGGTGGGGAGAGCAAAGGAAGCACAGACATTTCTGGCAACGATTAGAGTCCCTCAAGGACTTAACCATCTGGGGTTGGAGGGTCATCATTGGAGAATCCTCGGAAACTTTGAAGAATCTTCCTTCCCCATTGTTCTGTTCTGTGATCCTGTAGAGTATGGTACTGCAGGTTTGTTGCATTCTCCTCCTTTCTCTACCCCTTCCATCCCCTCCCACCTTTCCAGCTGATGATCGTGCTCTCCAGGTCTGGATGCTCTTGATTCCCTGAGCATCCTAGACTGAATTAGCTCTCCCAAGTAGAGACTGCCCCCTCCACAACCTGTACTTGACCTCTTAGATACTGCGCTGACATTGATCTGCTAAGTGCTTAACTTCCCCTAGTAAATTGTAAATTCCCCGAGAACAAGGAATGGGCTCTGGGGACAGAGCACAATACAGGTGTGTGTATTGATATACTTACAGGTAACTCATATATACACAGTCACGGCTGTGCTATATTCAGGGATTACCTTACTAGTATAAGCTTCCATTATGAAAGACTACAAGTATGTGAATGGACGATGCAATTAAAGATGATCTAAATTATAATTTAAAAGAATAATTTAAAACAAATATTCTGTTTCTAGAGCAGTAGGTTCTCATGTTCAAAAACAGTTCACAGACCTACAGAGGTGAAAGATTAGGAAAGCAGCATTTCCAAAGTTATAGTAAGAGTGGTATGATGTAGAAGTTAAGAACATTAAAAAAAAAAAAAGAAGTTAAGAACATAGGTTCTAGAGCCAGATCATGGGGATTCAGATCCTAGTTCCACCACTCATGTGATTTGGGGGGAGTTATGTAGCTTCTCTGTACCTTGGTAATAAAGTGTGTTGAAGGTAATACCTCCTACGGGATATACATCATGTAATGTTCCTTCTTCACTTCCTCCTCCTCTTTTTTATCTTTTTGGTTTTTTTTAAGATTTTATTTATTATTATTTATTTGATAGAGAATGAGCACACAAGCAGGGAGAGCGGCAGACAGAGGGATCCCGATGTGGGGCTCTATCCCAGGTCCCCAGGATCACAACCTGAGCTGAAGGCAGATGCTTCACTGCCAGAGCCACCTAGGTACCCCTTTTTTTTCATTTTTAAAAAGAATATTTATCTATTTATTCATGAGTGACACAGAGAGAGGCAGAGACCCAGGCAGAGGAAGAAGCAGGCTCCCTGCGGGGAGCCCAATGCGGGACTCAATCCTGGACCCCGGGGTCATGACCTGAGCCAAAGGCAGATGCTCAACCACTGAGCCACCCAGGCATCCCTCTTTTTTTTTTTCATTTTCTTCTTAATTTTAGGAAATTTGTTATATAAATGCCATAGTTTATTTTGGGAAGCATCAACAAAACATGATTTTTGAAATAAAATAGGAAAAGAAATAAGAACTTCACCAGTGTGTTAGTTGATCCAATATTATTTCCTTAGATTATAGTCTTGAATAGTGTTTGTACATGGCAAAGCTTAAACATCATGATTGTATTTCTTTAAAGAGCTACCCCCAGCAGGATACATGAACAGTAGAAAAATTGAGGAGCAAGAGGGGTGCTTGGGTGGCTCAGTCAGTTAAGTGTACAACTCTTGATTCCAACTCAGGTCATGATCTCAGGGTTATGGGATTGAGCCCCGTCATCCATGCTGAGCGTGGAGCCTGGTTAAGATTCTCTCTCTGCTCCACTCCTCTGCTCACACTCTTTCTCTCTCTCCCTCTCCCTCTCTCCAAAAACATAAATAAATAAAAATAAAATAAAATTTAGGACCAAGATATTTGATCATAATTGTATTCTTAACTCTCACATGGAGCAATGTTGAAATATGCTAATGATATTTCATAATAGTATGTTGGTTAAATTAAGAAAAGTATCTGGCCAAGCAACATTTCGCTTTGTGCAATTTAGTTTTTTCCTAATAAATACTGTTCTGCTCTACTTGAATGGAAAACCTGTACTACTATTTGCAAAACATTTTGTTTTTCTTTCAAATGAAAGACAGGGAAAAAACAAGGGAAAAAAATTAGGCAGCAAACAAAAAAAGCAACCTTTGGTGCTAACCAGAAAATGGTGTGCGTGACAGGATACGTACAGCTGTCAATAGGCTTTTTTGCCACCAGGATGAGCCTTGGGTGCCAGTCCCTGAAGAGTAGATCTGTTCAATATGTGGACACACAGGCAGGTTGCATGAGTGACCCTGATTGCCATAGTAATGCCTTAGTTTACAATATTAATAATAACTATATTATTATAACTATAACTATAACTATAATCAAAGTCAGTTGCAATAGACTTTTAAACTTAGCATCACAGCCTAGAACTCTTTAATTCACAGTGTACAGAATGTCGTTCTATGATTTGTAGTCAACATTACCAGTTACAGTGATTCTAGTGCACAGCCATCCCAGAGATCAATTCATTCAGGTCTGCTTATCGAAACAATATGTGATCATCTGTGAGAGACAGGAGAGATTTCATACTCTCAATCTGGAAAACGTTCTTCCCCAGAACCTAGGAACAGAGACAGATACTTGGCTTGATGGTGCATAAATAACATTGGAAAACATAATCACCAAGAAAAAAATATCAACATGTTATATATATATATATTTTTCAACATCTATCAGGCATTTTTCGGATACAGACACTATCACTTGTATCTGAAAATCTAGACCTGAGATTCTTGTATCTAATATTGAAAACCAAAGTCCTATTTCATGGCTTTGAATCTGTACATTTTTCAGAAAACAAGAACTGCCCATGTTCCCTCATCTATCCTACAGGTGACTGGAATCCCTCATGGATCCCACTTAGCTAGACACAGTCCAGTATTGTGCTAAAAATATGGGTCTGTCACTGGTGTAATTCCAGGTAAATTACATTTTTACTTTGTGCCTATTCTTCAAATATGTACATGTAATGATGTTAACTCTAGTATAATGCCTGTTTCACAGGATTCTATACGGATGAAATGAGCAAATACTTAAAAAGCATTGGCCACATGTCTCATAAAAGCTTGTTCCATAGGCATTAAGTATTATGATTAATATGTTTGAACAAGAAAATATTAGTTCCTCTTTATTAGTTGTATTCTTTCCACAAAACTTCTGATTCCTAAGTAACAGTCTCTTAAAGAAATAGGCCTATCTGTGAAATGTTTTACCTAAATTAAAGAGTTTGAAATAAGAATAAATGGAGCCAAGATAACATTTCAGGTAAAAGATGTCAAAAAGCAGTGTTGTGATATGTTTTAAGTAATTTAACTTTTAAGAAAAAATCAATTTACCTTTCTGTTTTTAAGTGCAATACTTAAAGCATTAACACTTCTCTTTTCAGGAGATTAACTCATAGTAAGCAGTTTAGAATGCCCAATAAACTACTCATTTAGTGTATATTTATTAGCGTGACCTTAACTTTACATTATAACTAAGCAAACGTGCCTGTTCCTGAAAACCCCTAATATAGGAAGAGCATGCACTGTCAAGTCTTTTTTGAAAAGGCAATCAGAATAACTGAGGAACTCTTTCTGGATGATACAGTCCAAATGCAGAAATGCATTAGAATGTCCTCTGCATATTCCATAGCTTAATGACCAATCTCATCTCCATTCAATGTTTTCCAACTCCTTGTGCATAAAAGGACAGAAGTAACTCTAAGTTCATCTTTCCTACAAACTTGAAACACCTGTGCAGATTACAAGGGCTACGGGGAATGCAAATGTAGTGTGTTACCCAAGTGACACATTAGCCCATTAACACAGATGTTCACAGCTCTACCTTTGGGAGGCCTGCCAATTACAAATCAGCAAAACATGTGAAATTTTTTTAGAGCAGAAGCACCCCAAATCCAGCAATTACTAACAGTAGATAAAGTTGACCATACAAAGCTGCATGGTAAAGAGAATGAGGCATCTTCCTTATAAACAAATGTGTTGGGTGCGGATAACATATTAGTGAAGTTCTCATTTGACTCTTTCTTTTGGGATAACGACTGTCTTGGGCCTTGGGAAACAGAAGAATCAAATGTGACCACGCCTGATGGAAAATGCCATAGTGACTTCTTTACCCAGCAATTAAAAGCCTCATGTTACACAGAAAATTGTTTATTAAAAGAACCCCCTCCATTTCATGTTCTTCATTTACAGATAAGTCACTTCCCTTGATGACAATGTTAACTTTGCACTTTATATTAGATTTAAAGATATGTTGTTACATTTAATAAACAAATATCTCATAATTAATTTCAGAATGGGAGTTTTGAGTCATTTTCAGCAGCCACAATAGTGGTGGTGGTGGTGTTTTACTAATCGATTTGTATGTGCCTGGTGTTTAACTAGTTACCTCAGTTCCAAACATCTTTCTTTTAAGGACTAGGTTTGAATTAGGGACTTTTTGGTGATCTTACACATAATGCTTTTAGGTTTCTTACACTGTCAACCCAATATCTTTTTAAATGAATTATGACAGGGAATTCATATATTAAACTAAGTGACGAACTGAGATGTTTTACCCCAGTGTCAGGTTGAGGGTTCCTTCTCTTCTGAGCTCAACCCCACTCATCCCTGTCCCTTCTTCTATTTCCTTGAGTATGGCAATGAACTGAAAGGATTCAAGTTGGCAACCTGCTCCCTTCTGATTAGCTCAAAATGGGTTCCCCGTCATTATTTTCCTTGTTTGACAATCTATTCAATTCCAGGATTGTGATAATGATGTTTTCTCTTACAGAGCTATTGTGCAACTTAATTAATGTTTATTACATACTTGGAGATCCTTGGATGGCAAATGATATTCTAGAGCCAAGTACATTATTATTTCAATAAAATTAATGCCAAGATGAATCATAATGTGGAAGGTGATGGCCTGGAAATTGTTTCCTATCACCAACTGGAAAGGATATATTTGTTTGGCAGCTTTCTAAGTACAGTATAAACAGGTGGCCATCCACAAGCTGATGTATAGAAGGGAAATAGTTCATCCAGATAATTTAGATTTTAATTGAATTCTTTACAAAGTATATGAAGTTTGAGTTTCTTTTGCAGGGAGGAGATTTTGATCAATTACTTTATTAAAGAGCCAATAGAGACCTATAAAGAAAAAAATAATAAAGCACAAATTAGATTTAACCAAAAAATGTTTACTTTAGCATAGTGAAAAAGTATGAGCTTGGAGTTAAGTAAGATGGACTTAAATCCAGTGTCTGTCAATGTTGGAATTCCATGACACACAGATTAGATCTGTCTTGTTCACTGCCATTTTCCTGATCCTTGTTTCTACCTTATTCATATTTCTTCTTAATTAAATGTTCTGGTTTTTGATAGAGTCAAAAAGATAGATTCACCAGTCTTTCCCTCTAGGCTTTGTAGTTTTTATATCTTTCATTAAAAAGTCTTCCCTTCAGGTACCTGGGTGGCTTAGGTAGAGCATGTGACTCTTGACTATTGATCTCAGGGTTGTGGGTTCAAGGCCCACCCTGGGCATAGAGCTTACTAAAGAAAGAAAGAAAGAAAGAAAGAAAGAAAGAAAGAAAGAAAGAAAGAAAGAAAGAAAAGAAAGAAAAGAAAAGAAAGAAAGAAAGAAAAGAAGAAAGGAAGGAAGTCTTCCCTTATCTGAAGTATTTAAAATAAGTTCCTATATTTTATTCTATAGGTTTTACTTTTTATTTTTTTTATTTTTTTATTTATTTTTTATTTTTTTTACTTTTTATATATAATCCATTACTCTGTGTGGATTGCATTGCATTATTTTGGAGTAAAAATTAGGGCGGGGGGTGGGAGTGAATGGGTGACGGGCACTGGGTGTTATTCTGTATGTTAGTAAATTGAACACCAATAAAAAATAAAAAAAATAAAAAAAATAAATTATAAAAAGTAGGAAAAACATTAACAATCTAATTTGAATTTTAAAAATAAAAGATTTGGGGCACCTGTGTAACTCTTGATTTCAGTTCAGGTCATGATCTCAGGGTCATGAGATTGAGCCCCATGTTAGGCTCCAAGCTCAGCATGGAGTCCTGCTTGAGATTCTCTCTTTTCTTCTCCCTCAGCTCCTATCTACCACACGCCTCTCTAAAATAAATCTTTAAATCAATAAATAGAAATAACAGATGTATTTGGGAATAATTAACATACTAAGACACTGTCTTCTAATAATGAATTTTAGTATACATTTTTATTTATTTTGTTTTTTTCCCCAATAAAGTCCTATACTTATTTTGTTAAGAGTTGTTATAGTTTCCTGTACTAATGCCATAAGTGGTATATGTTTTAAAAAGCAATTTAAATATCTGGTTAAATGTCCTGAAGTTGGAAGTGCACATCAAGAAATATCTATATTTTTATCTAACAAGTGCCTTTAAATAAATCGTTTAATCTTCCTCCCCTGCTGTGAAGGACCACTAAGATAGAAGCCATCGCTCTCAGAATATTTGAGTTACAGAAACAAATTTTATCTCAGTAATTATAACCCACTTTGAGGTATTAAAATGATGGCTCCAGTGTAGAATCCAATTTAAAATTTAAATCTCCCTTCAAGTTCATAGATTTTCCTTCTCCCTAGTTCAGGGCTGACTTAGGCCTAGGAGACCTGACAAAGAAGATTCTTTCCCTGTCTCTTCTCATTCATTTCCCAACCTCTCTACAATTTCTGGGTTCCCCTCCCTTGTCCAATGTAAGTGTGTTGTCAAAGCAAAGACTGCCCTGCACAAAGCTGAACAGACAAGGAGGATTTATTGCAGAATCTCGCAGTAGGCCAGAGAGGCCAGAGCTCAGTCTGAGCTCAGAGAGTTTTTAAAAGCTGGAGTGGGGAGGAGTCTTAGGCCACCTGTGTTTGCTAATTGGCTTTACCCACTGGAAAAAATAACTTTTTCTTATCGTTACAGCAGGAAGTAGTTTTACAACATGGAGCAAGGCTCCCACCAGAGTTTGGTTCCTTTTTGTTGTTGTTGTTATGTCACCTTCATTTCTTTTATTTATTTATTTATTTATTTATTTATTTATTTATTTATTTATTTATAAATTTATTTTTTATTGGTGTTCAATTTAGAATAACACCCAGTGCTCATCCCATCAAGTGCCCACCTCAGTGCCCGTCACCCAGTCACCCCCACCCCCCTCCCACCTCCCCTTCCACCACCCCTAGTTTGTTTCTCAGAGTTAGAAGTCAGAGTTTGGTTCCTGATAGGTACTGTCTTCCTCGAGGAGCACATTTCGAAGGATGGCTCTCAATCCTCCAGACAGGCATTTTAGGTTGTGACGCTGGCAAGAGGCTTTTAAAAAGATTTACATGTTAACAGGACAGAGAAAGAATTTATAAATACGCATTTTTCTAAAGTGAATGTTCTGAGGAAAGAAAGGTCAGGGCCTCCAGTGAGGGAGGCTGTCTGAAGTTTAGTTGAGCCAAGGGGAAGGTGAAGGCTGTCTTTGCACATTGTTGTCCTCTGTCTCATCTAAGCCAAAATTTAGAGGCAACAGGAAGCTCCTTTTTCATCTCTAATGTCTTCTAATTGTTTACGTAGGCATTTCCGAATACAATTAATTTTGTAAATTGATTTTTAAGAACTTTTACCTAGGGAATGAATTTTATAAAGGAATTGTTTCCCCTTTATTATAGGTTTGGAAATAAAGTACCGATTTATAAATATAGTCAAAGGTAATGTTGTTTTCATTCTGTATGTTTTTTTCTTTTAGTTAGTTATTCATTTTCATCTCATAATGACAGAAATTCACTGACACTTTTTTTCTAGTACTTTTGAAATGTTATCTTTTATATTTAAATATTTAGTGCCTCGGAATTAATGTTAGTGAATTCTGTGTCACAGGGTTCTAGTAATTGTCCTCATTTGTGATGTATTAGAATTACCAATAACATAGTGTTATGCTAGGATTTGCTCTTTGGCATAATTCTCTATCTATAATGATGGTTACCATAGACTCTGGAGATGGAGTACTCAGGTTCAAGATCCAGCTTTTTTGCCTTTGATCCTATATCCTTAGTGGATATTTAACCTCTTAGCACCTAGTTTACTCATCTGTAAAGTTGAGATAAAAATAGTGCAATGGTAGGAAAAATTGTGATGATGTTCCCCCCAAGAGTCTCACCTTCTGGTTATTCCATCAAATGCTAACCTAGGTATCACTGTCTTGGGACTTTGCAGATAGAATTAAGGTTACTTATCAGCTGACATTAAGATAGAGAGGTTATCTTGAATTACACAGGTGAGCTCAAAAGTAGTTGCATGAGCCCTTAGATGCAGAAGAGGAAGAAAGAAGGAAGGAGGCAGCCAGAGATGCTTGTGTAAAGTAGAAGCAGGAGAGAGATTCCGAGTGTGAGAAGGACTTATCCCACAGTTGCTGACTGAACACATGTCAAGGAATGTGTGCAGCCACTAAAAGCTGAAAATGGTACTTGGCAGAGAGCCAGCAGGGAAATGGGGACCTCAGTCCTACAACCACAGGAAGTTAATTCAGCCAACATCTAAATGAGTTTAGAGGGTGATTCTTCCCTGAAGCCACCATTAAGGAATACAGCCCTGAGACACCTTGATTTTAGACTGGCAAAAATCTCATTGAACAACTAACCTACAGAAACTATGAATAGTAGGTTTGTTGTTTTAAGGCCCTAAATTTGAGGTGATTTGTCATGGCAGTGAGGGGGTTCAGGAAACACCCCACTCCACCTCCCCCTGGAATGTGCCTCTTTGTCATGTGGATTGTTTTGAGCTGAAGGCACATGAGAGCCTTTGGATTTAAGAGAAAGTTTTGTCCCTCCCTTAACCACACAGAAGAATCTAAATTGAGGGTCTTTCCCAAAATAAGGGCTATTAACAGAGATAATTTTTATCTGAGACCCATTTGTATAGTAGGGCAAACATCTCATTACCAAACATCTGTTCTCCGTATCACCCTGTGAAATGCATTCCTTTCCTCTGAACTCTCAGGCCCCTACCCCTTCTCCTTAATTCGGAGTGATGTATATCCCTCATTTTATCTGTCTTTGGAATTTCCATATCTATATTAAATGTAATTGTCTCCTGTTAATCTCTCATTTCAATTGGATTCTTAATCCAATTCTAGGACCTTTGAGGAGACAGGAATTCTTGCTCCTCCACAGCAATAATGGACAATGAACACAAGCACATAAGTGAAAGAATTATCATGCAAAAAAAAAAAAAAAAAAAAAGAATTATCATGCATATTAAACAAGTTCACTTGTGTTAAACACTAGGATAGTACCTAGCAGGAATTAAGTGATAAATTCTGACTTTTATTAAACTACTCCATATATTATTTCATTCTTGCACATCAGGTCTTATGTACTATATTGTTAGAATGCATATCAATAATTTGGTATAAAATATACTCATATTGGGTTTTCATATATAGTTTTAAAAAAAATTTTTTTAATTTTTATTTATTTATGATAGTCACAGAGAGAGAAAGAGAGGCAGAGACACAGGCAGAGAGAAGCAGGCTCCATGCACCGGGACCCCGACGTGGTAATCGATCCTGGGTCTCCAGGATCGCGCCCTAGGCCAAAGGCAGGCACCAAACCGCTGCGCCACCCAGGGATCCCTCATATATAGTTTTTAAATATGTTCTCAGATAGCCTTACTCATTTATCATTCCTCATTTTTTCAAATTTAAATCACCATTGGCATTTTTATTAGAAATACTTTAACATGTATACAACTGATTCTACTTTCTGTTTGATTCTATTTATAAAAATAAAAGTTTTTAGCCAGACTGTTGTAATTGAACACTTATTACTATGTGCTCTCTCAAGAATTATTTTTGTAATTTCTCTTACTCTTACATTCATTTATATTATTTAGATCAGTTTTTCTTTTATTTTCAAGGATACATGTTACCCTTTAGTCGCATTTCATTCCCTGTTCTTTATACCTGTTATTTATTGTTGCATTATCAATAGCCTATATTTAATGTTCTTCTATTTTAAATATTTGTCTTTATTCTTTGGATTATAAGGGACATTCCTACAGTTCTCATTAGTATGACAAATTAAATTTTATATTGTTTTCATTAAAAAATAGGTCAAGTTTTACAAATGTTAAATTGTCTTATAATATTTTCATATCCCAGTGAGAGTGTCCCTCCCCTCCTCCCCACCTCCGCATGCCTTCTTACTGTCACTTACATTTTTCACTTGAGTTAATTGTTATCTCATCTCCTATCTATTTTATATGGTCAATATTTTCTTAAATTTTTAGGAGAACTCAATTATATTTTTTATATTTTTCTTCACTGCTATTTTACTTGTTATGTTGACTTTTTCTCATTGGCTTTATTAAGGAGTTCAGATGTTCTTTGTTTCCCAGTCATTAAATGGGGAGAGCTCCGACTTGGCTCAGGTTTTGACATAAACAGAATAGGTAAATTATTTCTGCTCTTCTAATTCTTCAAGTCAGAAATGAATCTGGATTGTAAAATGTGTCCCCAACTAGTATTCTACTGAAATGAAAGGGGGAAAAAAGAAATGAAAGGGCTTTCCTTTTTTTTAATGACAGGAATTTATTACTGGAATATTTGAAACAGTTCCTTCCTTTTCAGAAACAGTGCATGAGCATCTGTAACCCATTACACACCAACACTCCAGCTTTTTCTATCTCTGTCCTCCCTGTGATGAACCTCACATCTTAAGGTCTAACAGGTCACTGGATGTCCAGTGCAGCCCTGAAATGGAAATGAATGAGAACTAGAGCATCCAATGTGGTTCACATTCTTGGAAAAACAAAACAAAACAAAATTTAAAAAAACAGAGGCTACTCCTGTAAGGTGTATGGATGTAAGTTTTGGCAAGAAAATGGAACATATATTTCTCCTTTCTGGTCTGGGAAGACTTGTTTTCTCTGGGATTGGATGGAAATCTGCCATCATATTCTCAACACCTTTCATTTTTTTGTGTTAAGGTCCTATCTCTGCTATGGTTGGTGACAATTTCTTTGGGACCTGGGAAACTCTTGACCAGAGGTTCAGGTTTTAGTAGTTTGTATTTGTTTTTGTTTCAATTGTTTTTAAGAAGGGAAGAGAGAGAGTGAGCATGTGCATGCACATGCAGGGGAGAGGGACAGGGAGAGAATCGTAAGCAGGCTCCCTGCCGGTGTGGAGACCTACACAGCTAGATCCAACCACCCTGAGATCATGACCTGAGTGAAATCAAGAGTCAATCTTTAATGGACTGAGCCACCCAGGCACCCCCAGTTTTTAGTAGTTTTATAACATTGCATCTTTTTTCTGTGTTTTCATGAGTATTTCATGAGAAATAGGGAACTCAGCAGCCCTTGTTGGAAGTCATTATTTCAAACTGTAGAATTTCTTTATTTTTGCTATATATTTCATTAAAGCAACTGGTACTAGAAAATCATCTAAGATTTTGGCAATAGATTGACTTTGGCTTTTCCTTGTAAAGATAAAATTTGGGTACTATTCTGTATTTTCTCAGATACTTGAAATATTTTGTGAAAACTAGGCAATGAAATGTCTGGTGACTTCTTAAATTCTGACTTTTACTTTGGATTTTTTATGAACACAAAATAAGCCAACTCAGCTTTCCATACTTTTTCAAATTATTTGGTCATAGCAGAGAAGATATTTTTACAATACTGTTTAGTCACACTTCTCAGGGGAGAAGTTCTCTATAGTTCTGTGTCAGTAGTAAACCAGCATAAGCCGACAGATAATGATGTGACTACCCCAGGACAATGCAACCACAGAAAGGAATTCTCTATGTATGTGGACTGGAAGACTACATTTAGACAGTTATTAAACTCATTTATTAAACTCATTTTGAACAGTTGACATCATGAAATCTCAAATGTTTTGAGCTGTTTTAAGTAGGTCACAAAACTGTGTCTCACCCAATTTCTCCATTCCTATTATTGTTTTTCCATCTTACTCTTTTGAAAATAACTGACTTTCATGCAACCCTTTATCTTTTTTAAAAGCTGAAAGAGGGCCTTTATAAGCAGTGGAGTAGGAAAAAAAAGGAAAGAAAAAGCTTCAAAGGAAAACTGAAGCACAACTTGAAACTGTGTCACAGGGCTGGGAGCTGCTGAAACACGCAAAAAATGTTTTCAGACTTAAGGCAAGCTGCCTGAACAGAGCATGACTTCTCCAGTAACTTCTTTGGAGGGTTATAAGCAGCAATGCCCTCACTGAATCACAGCTTCGAACCCCCGTTGAGGAGGGGTCTCTCCTTTTGATCAGTGTTAACGGGGGTTGACAACAAGCTGGCTAGCTTTTGAATCATTCCACTAAGGTTGTCCTGTTTGTGTATCTGTACTCCTGTTCTGGCCCTGTTCCTTTTTCTAGAATCATGAAACAAAGGAAGGAGAAAAGAGAATATATCAAGGTTTTTGATGGAAGAAACCATTCAGTGCTATCCTCTTCTCTTTCCTCAACTTGGACCCAGTCCAAGTCACAACCACAATATTTAGATGTGAAATGTCATTGATAATGTGAAAAAAATATGCTGTAGTCATATAAACAGCACACTCAGTAGAGTTTTCTCATGTTTGCAGGGCATGATCTTTATCTATTCATAAACAACAGATTACTGATTGCTTTAGACAACAACCACCTGAATATGCCTCCCTGTTTTGTAAGGTATGAATATGGGCACAGCTCCTGGGTGGTTTTCCTGTTTCATGCCCTAGCAATGCCCCAGTGGTAGTATCTGGCTGGTGGTTAGATGGATCTGGATGGTTCAGGATGGCTTCACTCCTCTGTCTGGCACGTAGGGGAGGAAAGACTGAAGGCCGAGCTCAGAACCCCTCTTCCATATAATTTTAGGGCCTCCCTAGATGGTCTTCCCAGCTAAGTAGTTGGACATTTGGACATCTTTTATGGTAACTCAGGCTCCAAAAGGCTAAGATGGAAGTTGCTACATGTTTTAGAGTGTGAGCACAGACCTCTATTGATCAAAGCAGTTTTGAGCCAGCCCAGATTCAAAGGGAGTAAGAATAGACTCCAACTTTCCCTGAAAAAGAAAATTAAAAAATGTGTGGCATTCTTTTATACACCTCAGGACATGATACATATTCGGTGCTTAATACCAACATATGGAATATTTCATGTCCTTCACTTCACTTCCATCTGTGCATTCGACTCAATTCAGCACTGGGCAGACAAGAATTCACATTCAAATTTAGCGACCCTGTATTCCCTGTTCTGTGTACACATGTGCATGCGAGCAGGTCGCTGGCCCTGGCCCTTCTCTTTGTTCCTCTCTCTCCATGTCATCTGTGTTAGAGTGAATTTGAGCAGCTAGCCTGACTTCCAAAACATTTTAAATTTTTTTTTTAATTTTTATTTATTTATGATAGTCACACAGAGAGAAAGAGAGAGAGGCAGAGACACAGGCAGAGGGAGAAGCAGGCTCCACGCACCAGGAGCCCGATGTGGGATTCGATCCCGGGTCTCCAGGATCACGCCCTGGGCCAAAGGCAGGCGCCAAACCGCTGCGCCACCCAGGGATCCCCCAAAACATTTTAAAGTGTTGTGTGGTAAGAGGTGAGGAAGATAATTTCTCTCCAGGAAACAATATGGCACAAGTGCCATATATTCAGCAGTGGGTCAACCAAGTGTTACTTCAGGATTATAAATGAGAAACAAATTGCCAGTGGATGATGAACTGAGGCCTGACCTCTCCAAGCCCATCGTGGGCTTTCTCCTCGACAGGACATATTGACGGGAAGGACAACAAAACCAGAGCTAGTGAAATTGGAAGTGATAGGACGTCACGTGGGGGTGGGGATAGCCAGGTTTTCTTATTTGTTTTCCTGACTATAATCGAATACAATTATGCGACAGAAAGACCAAGGGAGGGAGGGAGGTGGGCAAGGAAGGAGACAAGAAGGGGAAAGCCGAAAGCAGGGTTGGGGTGGGGGAGATGAAAGATACGGAAGATGAAAAATTGCTGGAGGAAAAAAACGGTTCTAGTTAATTTCTTCAGCTCAGACCCAAATTAACTGTGTTCTACCAAGTATCCCTCAATACAAAATAAGCTTTATTTCTGTGCTGGCTATCCCTAAGTAAAATATTTTAAGCTGTTATAACTATTAGAAGGCAAGAATTGTTTCTTTTGTTTGCTTATTCCATGGCCTTTTCAGTATCTGACACAGTATGGTAGGAACTGTGTATATAATAAAACCAGGTTACATGAAAGAAAATATGACCGAATCTAAACATGCAACCAGATTAAGATATAATGAATGGATCACATGTACTGGCTTTATTGTTACATTAAACGCACCAATATACATCACCTTTGTAGATATGATCTAAGTAAAATTATTAAAATAATTAGATATTTGTGAATGGCCATAAGGTCTGTTTACACTTCTTTTTTTTTTTAAGGCTTTATCTATTTATTCATGAGAGACAGAGAGAGACAGAGACACTGGCAGAGGGAGAAGCAGGCCCCATGCAGGGAGCCTGACATGGGACTTGATCAGGGTCACACCCTGAGCTGAAGGCAGACGCTCAACTGCTGAACCACCCAGGAACTTCTTTTACATAAAAAAATAAATCTTAACCATTCTATCAATACCACCCAATTATATACTCATTTGCTTTTTTTTTTTTTTATGGTCCCTCTTCCCCCATTAAAATACCATCCACAAGAATGAGGATTTTGTTTTGTTGATCATTATTTCCTAAGCAGTTAGAACTCTTTCCCAATGAAAGGTGCTCCATGAATATTGGATGAATAAACAGACACAATATAATAGTTACAAAGTCGAGAGGGCAGATGCTATCGATGAGCCAGCATGTCTGCCTTGGGCCATCTGAGGCCACTGGTAGCTAGAGACAGTTTGCAGCATTTCTTAATCAGAAGCCCTGGTCTGTCTCCCTTCTCTGCCTGAGAGCTTTCTCCACCACTAAGGGAGCTTGCTCTCCACCATCAGATGCAATTCTGTAGCTTATGCCCTTGTGAGCAATGCTCCCCCTGGGGCAGGATGAGAGTTAACAGGAGAGTGTGAGAGTTGGCCTGCTTCCAGTAGGTAAGAGAGTCCTGGGGTGAGTTTCACAGTGCTGCTCAGAGGGCCCTACGGCCAGGCAGGATGGTGCCGTCCTTGCTCTTAGGAGCAACTTCCTCATGAATACATTCACTCTGGGCTCTTCTCTGTCCCACTCTCCTCTCTCTCTACTTGGGTTTCTCAGGACTACACTTTGGAGAACCCAAACTATGGACACTTAAAAGTCATTAACGAGCAAGTGTGTAATGATTAAACTTTTTTATTTTGTTATTTGTCTGAATCAAGGGGAAAAAAACAACAAATTCAGGAGTCATTAAAATTATGCATCAAAACAACTCAGTCAATACTTACAAAGTACTAATAGATTTCAGGCAGGTTTTGTCCAGGAGTGTGTATTCATCCTTATGCTTTATGCCAGTGCCTACATCCCTGCCACTCCTAAGTACCTTTCTAGGTTTAAGTTGTAGAAAAGAACTCATCTTAAGTAAAGCATAGATAATCTTATTTCATGTTTAACAGTTATTTTTCCTGGAACTTCAAAAATTACAGTTCTTTTTTTAATTTATTCATTTATTGGATAGAGAGAGAGAATGAGCACAAGCAGGGGGCAGGCAGGGGGAGAAGTAGAAGCAGGTGCCCTGAGAAAGAGGGAGCTTGACGTGGAACTCGATCTCAGAACCCTGGGATTATGACGCGACTGGAAGACGTTCAACAGACTGAGCCACCCAAGTGCCCTACATTTCAAGATAAGCAGTTAAAACATGGAAGAGTGACCTTTTTGTGTGTGTATTATCAATAAGAATCTTTAGGCTTTGTGTATAATCCTTCCAAGTGTCATTTTGAAGAGTATTTGTTTTCTAGTGAATTTTTCAAATACATTCCATCTGTGAAACATCTCTTTTTGAAAAGACAACCTTTAAACATGAAGTTGAAAAGAAATTTGTGATAACTAATTTTACCATTAAATGAGAAACATCAAAACTGATATGTTTTTATTGCTATATTACTTAGCAATAGTACTTTTTGATGTTTGGCATATTGATCTTTTTTTTTTTTAAGATTTATTTATTTATTCAGAAAGAGAGAGAGAGGCAGAGGGAGAAGCAGGCTCCATGCAGGGAGCCTGACGTGGTACTCAATCCGGGGCCTCCAGGATCACACCCTGGGCTGCAGGTGGCACCAAACTGCTGGGCCACCAGGGCTGCCCCTGGCATATTGATCTTGTGTGATTTAGCAAAATCATAAAATGAGATCCATCCTTTTTGTTACCAAAAACATACTACTCGCTAACCTATGTGAAAAGAAAGTGAAAAAGAAGAGAGATTATGAGAAGGTTGTATCTTAGCACCTCTCTTTGTATGTGCCATGTAAGAAGGTCGCATTAAAATTGCTACACCTTATTGCTAAATCAGATGACCATAATGAGTTCTTTGGTGTTTATATAAGCCTCATAATCACAGTGTTTGGAAAAAAAATAGGCAAGTTTATTTCACTTTTATGTAATAGTTCTAAATTAATTGTCAACATTCACAAAATAATTTTGTTCTACATGGACACTTGGCAGCTTGGATATCTCCAGCGTCATGAAACCACATCCCATACAGCATTTCCATTGTCTCAAAGCTGAATCAGCATGGTCCCTAGCAGCTCTGTCAGTGGAGAGGATAAGGCCACAATCCTGAGGACTCAACATGAAAGTGGAAAACATCACTTCTGCTCACACTCCATAGGTAATTTGCTTAGGTAGACACTCCTCCCTGGGAGGGAAGAGAGAGAAATATGTTGTTCCCATGTTCCCAGAAGGAAGGAAAGACAGGTTTTGGAGGACCACTCACTACTCCCTAAGCAAACAGTTAAGGCTTTCGGTGTAATAGGTATACCTATTACAGGTATAAAAACATTTTGTGTGATTTTAGAATTCTTGAGTTTGGTCTGAGTTTAAAAGGCGGTATCTGTAATATTCATTCCCATTGTGTGTGCCTAAGAAATGGTGTCTACCAGTCTTATGAACAAGGATTCTAGTTTTTAATGTATAAATTAAATCTAGTTTATGGCATGTTTTAATAAAATATCAATGCAAAACAATTAGTGACTTTTCACATTCAAAAAGTTTAGTGGCAAAATGTCTCCTGTAGGCATGTCTAACTACTTGTGCACAGATTTATTTCAAAGTCGTTACAGAATCGTTCTGATTCATAACATTCTAGATTTTTGTCAAAGCTTAAAAATAGCAATTGCCATCATTGCACACATCCTTCCTTGGTGATGAAATCCATGACACCTCACACGTAGGTAAGGACAGCTTTTTTTTTCGATGACCGTATGCATAATATTAGTCACATAACAAACAAATAATCTTCAAATCCTCTGCTACTGCCATGCCTTTGAGAGCAGAAAATATCAATAATTTCATCTTCCAACACATCTTAACATATAGGTGGAGACATTGATTAGCCAGATGCACAACATGTTTAGAAACATTCACACTTTGAATACTTATCACTATAATTATAATTATTTAATAATTGTCTCAGCCTTGTTTCAGAAACATCAGTCTTCTTTGCATTGTTCTATTGTGTAGAGATTGAAAGCTATAGATTTAAAATTGATGATTTGTATACACTACTATAGCATTAATTTTACAAAATAGAGAGGCTTACATGAGCCAGCTTGATAATGGTGTCATCTAGCTTCGTGAAATAATTTCTCAAGAATGCTTATTTATGAAATAAAGTAGATCTAGGGATCCCTGGGTGGCGCAGCGGTTTGGCGCCTGCCTTTGGCCTGGGGCACGATCCTGGAGACCCAGGATCGAATCCCACGTCGGGCTCCCTGCATGGAGCCTGCTTCTCCCTCTACCTGTGTCTCTGCCTCTCTGTCTCTCTCTGTGTAACTATCATGAATAAATAAATAAAATCTTTAAAAAAAATAAAATAAAAATAAAAATAAAAATAAAGTAGATCTAACGCACATAAAAAATGCAGGGATATTTATCTATTTTGTATTATTTATTCATGATACTTCTCTTTTCCTCACTCTTGCCATGGTTTAATATGGAGAAAAAAAATTCTACTTTTCCAGTGAACTTTGCCTTGACCAGGTATTTTTTTTCCTTTTCCTTTTCTTTTTCTTTTTCTTTTCTTTTTCTTTTTCTCTTTTTTCTTTTTCTCTTTCTTTTTTCTCTTTCTTTCTTCTTTCTTTCTTTCTTTCTTTCTTTCTTTCTTTCTTTCTTTCTTTCTTTCTTTCTTTCTTTCCTTCTTTCCTTTCCTTTCCTTTCCTTTCCTTTCCTTTCCTTTCCTTTCCTTTCCTTTCCTTTCTTCTTTCCTTCTTTCTTCTTCTTTTTTTTGCCACTGGAATGCAAATAGAACAGATTTACCATTACTGAGCAGAGGTTTTTAGAGATGTGTGTTTCCACTCACCACTCTGGGAACACATCCCATGTAAGATAGGCCCCTTCATCCTGGATCCCAAAGTGAGGAAACACACAGAGGAGTGTCTCATCCAGCTTGCATCCTACATCCAGGTCCAGCAACGATAAACCCAGTAGAGTGCTCAAGAGTCATAATAGACTCTCAGACGCTGAAGCAAGACATAAATGCAAGGCATTATGAACATCGAAGTTGCCAGCGGAATATTGTGTATGATCACGACAGAACCAGACTGATGCCAAGAGTGGCACCAGATGTAGAATGTTGCCAGGACAAAACCTTAACAGCGTGGTATTTGCATTAGAGACTCATGGTTCAGGCATTCGGCTGTTATTGCAGATGCAAAATATTCAGCCCATGTAAAATAATGGGATGAAATTTGGCAAAACTGTCACCTGACATAACTTTGGGGTAGAACTGTTCCAAATGAGCCCTGGAACAAGGGCACAGGAGTTCCCTGAGCTGGAGTGGTTTCTGCTTGTTCTGAGCAGAAACAGGAAGAGGCACTGTATGTTTCTGTTTACTCCTCTGAATCCTTCCTTTTCCCTGAAACCCCATGTCCCAGAGGAGAGGAGCTCCTTCAGGTTGTGTCCTAGAATGAGGAGACTTTAATCCCACACTTAATCTGTGGCTAATCACAGCTAAATCTAGCAGAGGTCATCTCCACAAATTACAGCATATAGTTTAGTAGAGAAGCAGCCAAAAATGCATAGACCTGTGAGTCATTAACATTTGTCACTGTCACTCACTGGTTTCCAGGGTTATTATATGCATATGGCAGGGCAGATATAGACAACTAGATTTTCCTTTACACTGTCAGAAATATATTGTTTGTCATTAAAATATTTTGAAAAAAAATGCTTTGATTTTTTTCTTTTCTCAATATTTTAAAGTATTCATGAAATGGTTGCATTTATAATCCATCTAAATGTTCATCCTTTTATAGTTTTGTATTATATTGCTTCCCCATGTCTTAGAATCATCATATAGTCTTTTTTTTTTTAAAGTTCTATTTGGCCTAATGTATGTGTCTGGAATATCAGACTTCAGATTCTTAAAGGGAAAAATTAATTGTTTTTTTTTGGAAAAATTAATTGTTGATTACAATCAGCAGTTGAGCCAATTAAAAAAATAATTTCTGCTAAAATAGTTGGTGTTTAAATTGCATATAATATTCTCACTAAAGGAATACATCAATAATTTACCTAGAGATAATGTTTTAGCAGGCAATGTTTAAAAGAATTTAGACTAATGAATTGCATAATCATTCAAAAAATCAGTCATTATCGATCAAAGATTCCTTCAATAATTTGTCTAATGTTCAGATTTTAGATTTGTAATTACAAGGTTTTTTTTAAATTTATTTATTTATGATAGTCACAGAGAGAGAGAGGCAGAGACACAGGCAGAGGGAGAAGCAGGCTCCAGGCACCGGGAGCCCGACGTGGGATTCGATCCCGGGTCTCCAGGATCGCGCCCTGGGCCAAAGGCAGGCGCCAAACCACTGCGCCACCCAGGGATCCCTAATTACAAGGTTTTAAGGGCTACTCCAATCAGCTGTATAAATCCATAACTTTCCCAAAAAATAAAATATTGTATACTAAATCAGACTTTCTATGATGATTAGAAAGGTAAATTTATTTCAAAAATCAATGTGTTTGTAGCTGATATGCAGTATTTTGATCTAAATTCCACGCTAAAATAAAAGTTGGTAATATTATTATATAATAATAGTTTTGAAGCAAGCAGACCCAGTCAGAACCCAGGAGCAGGTCCCACAGGACTAGCCAAGTGGGTCCTTGGCTGCGTGTAGGGGAGGACTCAAACATGAGCCAGAGGAACTGAAAAGAGAGGTTATTGTGTAGTGTAAATGACAGGTATAGCAGACAGAGTGTCTGGACTTGGAAAGGAGAGTGAATCTTGATGTCATGTAGAGCTAAGGGGTTATATTAGGAAAGGTTCGAGGGTACACATTCCTCCAGGAATTCAGGGTAGGTTCCAATCAAGGGCAGATGTGAAGTGAACAATAGGTGCTACTCCATAAATAATCAAAGCATTGATGCCAGTATCAGCCCAGGTTGGTTTGAAGCTAAGTCCTGGAACTGGCTGTTTGGGGCCTAGGGCAAAATTCAGAGAATGATTAACTTTCTTGCTTCCCCTGGAAGTGGGGTCTTTGGCTTATTCAGAGGCAAAATGTGGAACATGAGTAAATGGGGCCTAGCAGAAAACCAGCAGAGAGGGAGCTGGAGTCCCGTCTGCCCCCCCCTCCCATACTAGTTTTGACTCTTTCTTGTAAAATGATCCCTGAATAACTTCTGTGTCCTTTTTGAGTAACCTGATTTTCCTGAAGGTCCTTTTGTTAAGTCACCCCTACATTGAGTCAATCCAGTACCTCTTTCACTTATAAAATATATCTCAGTCTATTACTTATCGGTTGTGCAAAGTGAAGAAAAAATTCATTTTTGTCATATTTCCTCATTTAAATGTGGACAATAATATTCTCATGTAGTTACTGTGAATAAAATTTTTTAACACAAAACAGAGTATCCAGTATATAAGTATATAAATGTTTGTGCATTTCCACGTCACTGAGAAATCCCCACCTCTTCCCTGTGTAATCACCTATCTTGTTTCCAGAAGTCTTCTTTATTCATAAAAATGAATTTTCTCTTTGTACTTAGCAATGCCTACGGGTAGTAGACAAAATATGTCCTTATACAAAGGAAAGCAATGTGCGTCCGTATACATACCAGTTATAATTCTCAACATTGATATAAGTAGCTATACTCTTAGAGAATTATACATGGATATGTATGTGCACGTGCCTGGGTGCATTTATCTACATGTTCAGATTAGTAGAGAAGAGGGAAAGGATATACTTTGTAATAGACAATATAGCCTCTGTTGGAGTATAGATGATAAATAATAATAAGGTGTGGCCTTTGAGTCATTTTGGAAGTCACCCTTCTTCTCAAATATAAGGGAATCAAGTCAAATTCTTTAATTTGAAAAAAATTTTAAAAATTTGAAGACAATTAAGACTCATGTTTCTAACAAGGGCCCATTTGTTGGGCTGTCACAATAAAAATTAACACCAGCATTTATGAGGCCCTGGCTCTTTTCTCCTGGAGGAACTATCTTGCCCATTGTTTGTCATGACCCCTGGCTCTACATGTCAAGAAACTCTTCTTTCTCTGTTGTGCTCTTTGGTCACAGCTTCTGTGAACGGGTATTCTGGGACCCTCCATCCTTGGTATCATACTCCCTCTAAAGACTACTGCTTATGGAAGACTAATGGTCTGTGATTCCAAAAGTCAGTGGTGCAAACGCACCTCATGGAAACCTCATGGTTTCTTTGCTAACAAGATCCCTTCACAAGTTCAAGTTCACTAGACATTGCATTTGTCACTAATGGCAGGCAGTTTTCCCCAATCATATGTATCAAATCTGCTTTATTTTCTGCTGCTTTGCTCCCATGTGCCCCACCTCAATTCAGTTCTCAAATTTGAGCACTCTCTCGTGCTCCCTTCCTCCCTCCCTCTTTCTCTTCTCTCTCTCTCTCCCTTTCTCTCACACTGTCCAATAGAGATATTTTACTGAAACTCTGGATCTTCCATTGTTTGAAGTTAGAATCGGTGGCTTCAGCTTAGAAAGCCCTTCATCCCTTCATCTGTGCCCGCCAGCTGGCCAGTTCGTTTAGGTATAAACCCGTCTCTTCCCACATGGGTTTTAATCCAGCCCACAGAAGCTCGCACAACCTAGCAAGGGTTCATATTCTGAGTCCTGTTTCTAGTTTCTCCCCTGGAACTTTGACCCAGCAAATACATGTGGGGTTTTTTGTTTGTTTGTTTGTTTTCTTTTTTCTTCCTTGTTGCAGATGATGATTAAGTAAATCTTTTCTGTTACAAACATGGATTACTGTTTTTAAAGTCTCCAGTATTAGTTTTCTCACTTTTTGCCATGCAGCTGTTAAATCAATGCCACATATTTTTGGGGTTGGCTAAGACAGAGCCCTGCTTCAAAAAGTTGCATTCTCTGTGAGCTAGGATCCTAATTTTCCGTATTGTTAGGAACTATATTTAATAATGAGAAAGCAAAACTATCCATCCAGTGGCCTCCATCCTGGTAGTTCAAAGAAGTCAAAAGGAATGTTCAAGAAACCAATTATTTAGTGATAAGTATGTAAAAACTGCAAAATATGAGAGGCAACTTGGGAAGTAATGGGAATGAAAGACAGCAAAGGTGACATCCCACTGAAAGAAGAGAGAAACAGACAAACAAAAAATATTAGCCCTTTGAAAATACCTGCATTGCACTTTCTTAAATTATGAGTTGGATATGATGCTTAAATAACTAAGTCTTCCTCCAGATATCAAGGAGGCAGATGAAAAAAAAGAAAGCCTTCAAATAGAATAAGTAGATTGTTTGCTTATTATGCCAACAACTTTAGAAGGTCCTGACTTTTTAGAAAGAATAATAAGTAACAAAAAAGTTGTTTAGAAATGGCTAGTAGTACCATTCTCTGTGAACCAAATAAGGACAAAAACATTAGCTACGGCGTACTTACGCATATAGTTGTATATATAACATGGGATTAATTAAAGGCACCTAGGGCATTATTCAAAGGTGGAGAGAGGCAAGTTTGAGGGAGGACCCCTTAAATATAAACAGAGTAGAGAAAAGGAAATTAGTCTGTTAAAGCAATGAGCTTCAAGAAATTGATTTTTACTAATGATAACAAATAGAAATGTTCTCAGGAAAGCAAGTTCAAAAGGTAAATGAGTCCCGGAAATCACAAAGCCGACTTTCGGAAATCATTTCAGCTGTACTTTCTAAAAGTTTATATTGAATAAGAAAAAGAATGAAAATAAACCATCCAAACTCATAGCTACATAATACTGTGAAATTTAAATCTGATAACATGGACATAAGGAAAGAACAATCAGGATAAAGGTAGTTCAAAGATATGCTTCTCCCAGAACACAAGGCAGAGGAACATCCTTTAAGATGTATTTTGTATTTAGGAAGAGATAACCAAAATAAAGCATCAGTACTGTCCTTTAAAGTAAACGATATCTGGGAAACGAACTAGGGGTGGTGGAAGGGGAGGTGGGCGGGGGGTGGGGGTGACTGGGTGGCGGGCACTGAGGTTGGCACTTGACGGGATGAGCACTGGGTGTTATTCTGTATGTTAACAAATTGAACACCAATAAAAAATAAATTTATTAAAAAATAGATTTGATACTGGTGGAGCAATTAAAGTGTATAATCCTTTTTATATATTTTTTCCTTTTTATATTTTATTAACATTTATTTTATTTTTTTGCCATTGCTAACAGTAATACATGCAGATCATGACCTGAGCCCAATGCAGACACTCAACCATCTGAGCCAACCTGGGTGCCCCAAGTATAATACTTTAATATATTATTGGATTTTATATACAAATAGTTTGTTGAGAGCTTCTGCATCTGTATTAAAGAAGGATATTGACTATGGTTTTCCTTTTTTGTAATGCATTTCCCTGCTCTGGTTATTAGTAGGTCATCAAATTATTTAATAGCTATAGGTCTATTTCAATGATTGATTTCTCCTTGTTTGAGTTTTGGTTTGTGCTTTTCAATTATTCTATTTCATCTATATCATTAAATTTGAGGGCATGGAACTATCTGTATTATTCCATTATAATCCTTTTAAGGTCCATGAGATCCGAAGTGATGACACTTTCTCATATCTGATATTTGTGATTTATGTCTTCTCTCCTTCATTTTTGTTAGACTGCTTATGGCTTTTCAATTTTCTTAGTCTTCTCAAAGAACTACCTTTTGATTTTGTTGATTTTCCTCATTATTTTCTTGTTTTCAGTTTTATGTATTCTGTAATTTTTATTATGTCTTCTCTTCTGTTTGCTTTAGATTTAAAATTGTTCTTTTACTCTCATTTCCTGAGGAAGAAGTTTAGGGTATTGATTTTGGATCTTTTTTTCTGATATGATGTAAATTTCCCTCTAAACACTGCTTTTGCTGCATCACACTCATGTTTTTAATATGTTTACATTTTTCTTACATTCAAAATATTTTTTTTCAAAATATTTTCTAATGAGAATTTTTTCACTAAGTCATGTGTTGTTTGGGCAGCCTGGGTTGAGCTTGGAGGCACTAGTCTTGTGTGCCGGGACATTCCAATTACCTCTCCCAACACTTCCGTCACGCAGCGAGCCTAGGCCTTTTAAAAGCGAAGGGTACCTGCAGGCAGGATGTGGAGGTACAGGCCATAAGCTCAACTCTCAGAATTGTGTATGCATGGGAGGCAGATGTCTGCTACCCACTCGGACATGGGAGTTGGAACCTAGCTACACTCTGATTGAAGAAGGCCTTTGGAAATCGCTGTATTCAACTCAGATACAAGTGAGTTCAGGCCCAATGCTTACACATGCTTTTCTCCCAACCTCTCCCAGCCACTAACATAAGGATGTTAGCAGCTACGTCTACACTCAGGCAGGATGCGGGAGGGTAATGCCCTGACTTCAGCTCTCACAGGGAAGCATGCCTAGAAGCCAACTCTCAACTAGCTGTGTTCTTCTGGCAGTGAGAAGGTAGCAGTATTCTGAATCAGGATGTTCCAAGATTACCACTCTACTGCACCTGGAGATACCGTCCAGGTCTGCGTTGTTAACTTGCGTCTCAGAAGCCTCTGGCAAACGTCTCTGGTGAAGACGTGCGAAACTCACCCTGCAGGCAGTGTGGAACTGTGAGGGTCTGAGTGAGAGCTCAACTCTCAGAAGTAATTGGAAATTAGATTGTGTATATAGGCCCCAGAGCTCAGGACAGGTAGAGAGGATGAACAGAACATTAAAGGAGACCTTAAGGGATCCCTGGGTGGCGCAGCGGTTTGGCGCCTGCCTTTGGCCCAGGGCGCGATCCTGGAGACCCGGGATCGAATCCCACGTCGGGCTCCCGGTGCATGGAGCCTGCTTCTCCCTCTGCCTGTGTCTCTGCCTCTCTCTCTCTCTCTCTCTCTGTGACTATCATAAATAAATAAAAATTAAAAAAAAATAAATAAAGGAGACCTTAACTAAATTAGCCCTGGAGACTGGCCGGGACTGGGTGACTCTCCTCCCCTTCGTCCTATATAGGGTGAGGTACTCCCCATATAAGATGGGACTGACTCCCTACGAGCTCATGTTCGGTCTTCCTCCACCTGTTATCCCCATTTTAAAACTTGAGGTGCTTGCTGAATTTGATGATCGCCAACTTCTTTTCTCCCTCCAAATGTCTTGAACCCATGAGCAGGTGTGGCCTAAGCTGAGGGCCCTCTATGAGACTGGGCCACCCCCGATCCCCATCGATATCGGCCAGGTGACTGGGTGTACGTGTGTACGTGTGGAGATACCAACACCGGACACTTCAACCTCGCTGGAAGGGACCTACACCCTGATCCTGACCACTCCCACCGCTCTCAAGGTCGACGGGATTACTCCCTGGGTCCACTACACCCACGTCCAGCCAGCTGACCCACACACCGTTCTCAAGAACTTTGTTCCAGAATGGAAAAGCCAACCGTACAAGGAAAATCCCCTAAAGCTAAGAGTGTGCCGTTCTCACTAATTTCCCACCTCCAAGTCTCCCTAGTCTGAGGTTGTCCTTCAAAATAGAAAGGGATTAGACTTAGTCTTCCTACAACAAAGGGTGTGTGTGTGTGGGGGGGTGGTTATGTGCTGCCTTAAACGTAGAATGCTGCTTCTTCGCTGGAATATAAATGGGAGCGAGAACAGCAACAAGGTTGGTTAAAATCCTGGTTTAATCATTCCACCTGGCTCACTCTAAGAGCAACCTGGACCCTTGATTGGATTCTGCATAGGATCCTCTGAAAAAGAGGGGAATGTGGGACCCAGGAAATTTAACAAAAATCCCCTACCCCTGGACAAGCAGAGCAGGACTGATTCCATTTTGTGCTACACCTGCCACCTCCTGTATGACCCCCACATAACCTGCTTATTGCTTAAGGCGCTGCCCCACCCTAGTCGAGCAGCTGGGCACACCCTAATCGGAAATCGGCTCAGAACAATGTAACCCTGCTTTGTGCCCGCCAAAACTGCGCGCCAATTCTGACCAAAGTAATAGGCCAGCTCAAATGGATACTATAGGGTAAGATGTAATTCAATCGGCCACCTGCGTGTGGACCGACATGACTGTGCACCTTTCTGTGTATCCCATGGGCCACTGGCCCCTATAAAGCTGCTATGCCTCTTAGTCTCGGGGTCCAAGTCCCTGCTCCGCAGTGTCGGGTATATTTGGACCCAAGCTCGAGCTTGTAAATAAACCCTCCTGCGTTTGCATCGGTGTCGGCTCCTTGGTGATTTCTCAGATTTGCAATCTTGGGCACAAGACCTGGGCCTGCTGCCCTGACCTCCCTTCCAGGGCCACACTGACCGCCCCACAGGCCCTCTGTGCCCAAGGCACACAGACACGGGGATGCGGGGAGGAGAGGAAGTGCCCCAGAACCCGGCCAGCCCAGGCCCCCAGGACAGAGGGATCACAGACCTCCTAGGTCGCTTTGCACAGACCCTGGTGACCTGAAGCTCCCTGGCTGTCACTCTGTCCCAGCCCCTCCTGGCCCGCAGGGCACAGGCTGGGTCCCAGTAAAGTCCGTGGGGTCCTGACCCTGGTGTCTGGCCGCCCCTGGTAGGCACGTGGGGACGTCAGCTGTGTGTGCTGGTGGCGCCCCTGCAGGGGCTGGTTGGGGCCTGGGTGGTGCCCCCTCCTCCTCTCTGGGGGTCTCTCCACACCCCGTGCACAAAGTTCCTGGAGACACAGAAACGGGCTGGCTGTGTATTTTCGCACAACACTTTCTTGACTTTCTACAGCAAAGGGGCTCAGAGCCGAGAGTGCGCGCCTTCCCCTGGGGAGGGAGACCTTTCTGTCCGCTAGGCGAGGGCAAGAATCACACGGGGTGGGGGGGCGGGGGCTGGAGTCCCACACCTGGGAGCATGTGTGGACTCCGTGTGGGGGCGTGTGTCCTGAGGTTTCAGCCTGAGAGACGGTTCTGAGGACAGCAGAGCTGACCTGGACCTGCAGCTCATGGGCTCCTGTGCTGGGTCCCCGCAGGGCAGCTGGACCCCGGCCTCGGGCCCCCTGGGGCCCCAGCACCTGGAGGAGCCTGCCTTCTGCTGTGGGTGTTGGTGGGGCCCACCGGCCTACCCCTGCTCTCCCCACCCTGGGGTGTCCCGGGATCCCCAGGGCTGCCCTAGGTCAGCGACCTGGATCTGTGAGGCACACCCAGGGCCCAGGAGGCCACATCCAGCTGTGAGAGGGCTGGCTCAGCCCGGGGCCAGAATCCAGGCCTGGCCAGGGCCATGGGGGGCTGGATCCCTAATGGGATCAAATCACCCCAGCCCCCACAGAGCCCGGGGCCAGGCCAGCCCAGGTCCCTCTGGGTTAGGGGCTGGTGTCCTGTGCAGGGTGTGCTGCCCTCCAGGAGGGACAGTGGGAGGAGGCAGGGCACAGTGCATCCTGTGCTCCACCCACCTGCACCCACCCTGTCGGGGGCTCCAGGCATTCCCTCCTCCTTGCAACCCCTGGGTACTCTATGGGACACTAGGGCTTCTGATGGGAGCAGGCTGTCCAGAGAACCCCGGGGAGGCTGAGCATGTCCTACAGGGGGCAGCTGCACCAGGTCCTTGCTGGGGGCGGATGGTGTGGGGGCAGAGGTATGATGGTGGTGGAGTGTGGGGGATGGTGTAGGGGGGATGGTGTGGGGGTATAGTGTGGGTGGGGATTGTGTGGGGGTGTGAGGGGGATGGTGTAGGGGGGATGGTATGGGGGCGATGCCATGGGGGATGATGATGTAGAGGGATGGTGTGGAGGTGGGGAATGAGGGGGATGGCGTGGGGGGCCTGCGGACAAAAGGGCATCCCCTTTCTCTAAGATGCACACGGAGACGTGTACAGATAAAGGTGACCCCAGTCTGGGGTTTGCTGTGACACCTGCCCCTCGGGCCCCGCGTGGTCAGTGAAGGGCCCTGGCTGGACCGGGGGCATTATCTGGGGGTCATCATACTATATATGTTTACAAATTGCAAATTGTCTCGAATAAAATGCATAGACTTTAGAAATATATAAAGCATCGAGGGTGGGTGTCACCCTGAGCCGTCTGGCCCTCATCGGATCGAAGTGTGTGTCCTGCTCCAGCCACGGCCATGCTGCCTGGCCCTCAGGTCCCCTTACTGCCCCCCACGGCCCCCACCCCAGCCCCCTGCTTTTCAGGGGGCCATCCCTCACCCCTTTGGGGTTCAGCTCACGTAGCAACCCCTGGAGGCCCCATCCTAGTGGCCTCCTCATCCCTGAACCCCGGGGGTGGGGTCACGGGGGTCATCCCCAGCACCCTACCATGCAGCGGTGTGTTGTTGGCTGCTGTTGCTTCCCCCAGCCTCAGAAACCCCGTGTTTCCTACCCAGAAGCCCCCAGGCCTCCCCTGGGGCCCCGAACCCCCCTGGCCCAGCAGCCTCACCCGACCCGGTAGCAGTCCCAAAACATGGTGTGGCTGCCGAACGTGCTGTTGACGTCCAGGCCTATCTGCGAGATGTCCCTGGAGGAGACCAGGGCCTCCTCCTTCATTTCCTGCGGGAAAACCGGGGAGGAGGAACCGGCGTCAGGGACACAGACCCTGACCTGTCACCAGCTGCCATCCTGGGCAGGGAGCCCTGGGGCCACCATGGGAGTGTGTCCTGCCAAAACCTCCTGCCTTCCCCTGGGAGGCCGGGTACTGCGGCAGTGCCCACGGTGCCCATGGGACCTGTGTGAGGGCCTGTGCCCAGCTGTTGTGGGTGGGGAGGTGACTGAGGGTCAGCCTGGGTGGGAGGGGACAGGGGGTCAGCCCAGGTGGGGAGGGGACATGGGGGTGTTGTGCTCAAGATTGTGAATCCGAGAAACCACTAAGGAGCCGACACCAATGCAAACACAGGAGGGTTGATTTACAAACTCGAGCTTGCATCCAAGTACACCCGACACAGTGGAGCAGGGACTTAGACCCGAGGTGGGTTTTAGCTTAGTTTTTTTTTTTTTAGCTTAGTTTTAAGGGCTGGTCTCAGGGACCTCCAGAAGGGCTGGAGCAATTCCTCAAGTTCTGTTTACATTTTGATATGGGGCCTTCAAGGGCATTGAGCTCTGTTCTTATTCTAATAGGGGCTTCCTGCCCTTGGCTTGGGCTCAGTTTTTATTCTAATGTGGGGCTTTCTAGGACATTAAGCTGTAAACTTTTTTTTTTTTTTCCTGTAACTGAAGTAATGTAAATTTCAGCTCTTATTCACAGGGGCCTGGGATGGCTGGACATGTGCTAACGCAGAACTTAAAGTGGAATGGCCTTAATTTTCTTGGCCTCCACATGTCCCATCCTATCTAGCTCCTTCCCCCTTCCCCTGAGCTCCTAAGAGAGCAGTTGCAAATGACCTCTGGTGGTAGCGTGTGTTGGGGGACAGGCCCAGGGGTTTGGGATCAAGAAGACCTGGAGAACCGGCGTCCTGGCTGGCTGTGCAGTGGGATTCAATGCTGCAGACTCTTATTCCCTAAGGCTATCTAGACAACTGACTTTGTACATAGAAAAGCTCTCCTTTATCTTTAAAAGATGAAGAGGGAGTCAAAGCACTTTTTCTCTGCCCATCTGATTGCTCAGATTCCAATGTGAGACATATTTCCTGTTAATAAGGATAATTTACTATCCGTAGTACTATGGTTAAAATATTCTGACACATGTAATTCAGAGGGATGAGGGTTTCTCATCTCTTTCTTCACAGTTCAGTCACTCATCAAGAAATGCATCTTTATGGATTTGGAAAGAACTGAGACACATTATTACCAATGGTCCTATTATTATGTGAAGGATTCTTCCCTGAGATTCTTCCCCTATTTCAACTGACACTGAAACACTGTGAACTCTTTGGAAGACAAATGTCCAGGAAATAAATGTTATATGCATTGCTAATTTTAAATGCACTTGCAATATGGTGTCTATTATAATAGAAGTATTTTTATCTGATTTTTGCTATTTATCATCCTTTCCTGCTTTCAGATTGAGGAGGCGTTATACGTGCTCATAAGTGTTTTTCTTTCCTTCTGATATAAAATTCTTACTTTGTTCCCATCGAAGGAACTCTTTAAGAATAAGGCAAAAATTGGGATCCCTGGGTGGCGCCACGGTTTGGCGCCTGCCTTTGGCCCAGGGCGTGATCCTGGAGACCCGGGATCGAATCCCACGTTGGGCTCCCGGTGCATGGAGCCTGCTTCTCCCTCTGCCTGTGTCTCTGCGCCTCTCTCTCTCTCTCTGTGACTATCATAAATAAATAAAAATTAAAAAAAATATTTTAAAAAAAAGAATAAGGCAAAAATTAATTAATCTATTCTTAAAATGTCTCCACACTTGGAGCCTGATTCATTTATGTCAATTTTCAAAATAAATCTTATTGATTAGAAAAAAAAAACAAAGATTTATAGGGAAATTGAGAAGATAGTACAGAGAATTCTCATGCACTCGCAGTCAATTTCTCCAATTATCGATATCTTATGTTAGTACGGTACAAATATTAGCTAATGAATCAATATTAAAATATTCGCATTAACCAAAGACCATACTTTATTCAGATTTCCTTAGTTTTTGCTAAGTTACCATCCCTCATATCACATTACACTTGACATCATGTTTTCTTAGGCTCCTCTGGATTTTGACAGTTTTTCAGCCTTCTCTTTTAGTTGTTGAACTGGAACACTTTGAGAAGCAGAGTAGTTTATAAAATTTCTCTCAGGTGGGACATGTCTGTTGTTTATATCATGATTGATCTGTGATTGTGGATCATATACAGAGATATACTGCCATTTTTATTATATCATATAAAGGATAGATACTATCAACATGATTTATCAGTCTCGGGAGGCAGATGTCTGCTACCCACTCGTACATAGGAGTTAGAACCCAGTGACACTGATTGAAGAAGGCCGTTGGAAATTGCTGTATTCAACTCTGATAACGTGAGTGCAGGCCCGACGCATCCGCATGCTTTTCTCACAACTTCTCCCAGAACCTACAAAAGGATGTTAGCAGCTACGTCTACAGGCAGTCAGGATGCTGGCGGGTCCTGACTTGAGCTCACTCTCAAAAGGAAGCATGCCTCGAAGGCACCTTTCCACTAGGAGCATTCTTATGGCCATGAGAACTTTGCTACATTGTAAGTCAGGAGGTTCTATGTACACTGCTCTACTGCACCTGGAGACACAAGCATTGAAGCCTGCAGCTAGGCCCTTGTGTCCAAAGAGCATCTGACAAACATGTCTAGTGAAGATGTTCGAAATTCCATCTGAAGGCCGTGTGGAACTGTGAGGCACTGGGGGTGAGCTCAAGTCTCAGAAGCAAGTACCCTTTGGACACTGCGTTCAACTAGCTTTTCATGTATGGAACTTAGTATGTAGCACCAAACTGAGAAAGCAGTTCCTCACATATCTCTGGATTGGGATTTGAGACACGAGTTGTGTTGGCCAGCACCTTCCACTAACCTCTCACAACCTTTCTGTCACGCATCGAGCCTAGGCCTGATAGGAGTGAAGTGTACCTTCAGTCAGCATGTGGGAAGTACAGGGGATAAGTTCAACTCTAGAAGTGTGTATGCATTGCAGGCAGATGTCTGCTAGACACTTATTGATGGGAGCTAGAACTGAGCTACACTCTAATTGAACAAGGATGTTGGCAATCACTGTATTAAACTCAGATGCCCGTGAGTACAAGCCTGTCACTTCAACATGCCTCTATCAGCACCTAACATTAGGATGCAAGGACCTATGTCTACAGGCAGTCAGATGCGGGAGGGTCCTTCCCTGACCTCAGCTCTCACAGGGAAGCAGGCCTAGAAGCCAGCTTTCAACTCCCTTATTTCTTACGGCAGTGAGAATGTAGCAGTATTCTAAGTCAGGAGGTTCCAAGATTACCACTCTACTGCACATTGAGACACCTCCCAGGTCTGCATTATTCCACTTGAGTCTCAGAAGCCTCTGAAAAACGTCCACGGTGAAGATGTTCGAAACTCATTCTGATGGCATTGTGGAACTATGAGGTACTGGGTGTTAGCTCAAATCTCAGAAGTACGTTGCCTTGGAACAAGGCGTTCAGCTAGCTTCTCTCCTATGGAACTTAGTATGTAGCACCAGTCTAACACAGGAATTACTAGGAAACCGCTGGATTGATCTTGGAGGCACTAGTCTTGTGTGCCGGGACATTCTACTTACCTCTCACAACACTTCCGTCACGCATCGAGCCTAGGACTGTTAAAAGCGAAGGGTACCTGCAGGCAGGATGTGGGAAGTACAGGCCATAAGCTCAACTCTCAGAAGTGTGTATGCCTGGGAGGCAGATGTCTGCTACCCACTCGAATATGGCAGTTAGAACCTAGCTACACTCTGATTGAAGAAGACCTTTGGAAATCGCTGTATTCAACTCGGATACACGTGAGTTCAGGCCCGACGCTTCCACATGCTTTTCTCACCACCTCTCTCAGCACCTAACATAAGGATGTTAGCAGTTACGTCTACAGTCAGGCAGGATGCGGGAGGGTCCTGCCCTGAGCTCAGCTCTCAAAAGGAAGCATGCCTCGAAGCCAGCTTTCTACTAGCTGCGTTGTTATGGCCCTGAGAATGTAGCAGCATTCTTAGGACGTTCCATCAATTCTGCTCTACCGCACCTGGAGACACAACCATTGAAGCTGCAGCTTGCCTCTTGGGTCCCATGAGCTTCTGACAAACATATCTAGGGAGGATGTTCATAACTCCATGTACAGGCAGTGTGGAGCTGGGAAGGACCACGTGTCAGCTCACCTCACAGTGGGAAGTTCCCCGGAGAGACAGCTTTCAACTAGGTACTCAGGTTTGGAAGTAAATATGTATCTCCCTCTGAGGGAGGAATTCCTCAGAAGTCGCTGGATGGAGCTAAGAGCCACTTGCCTCTCGCAAAACTTTTGTCCCATTTTGAACGAAATCCTTTGGAATTGAAGCGTACAGGCCATCAGCATGTGGGAGGTACAAGCCATAAGCTCAATCCAAAGGAGTGTGCATGCCTTGCAGGCAGCTGTCCACTAGGCACGAAAGTGACAAGACAGACACTTGGTTCTCACTCCGCTACTGTCCTGCATAGAACGAAATGCTGTGGAAGCGAACCGCACAGACAGTCAGGATGAGGGAGGTACAGGCCATAAGCTCAACTCTCAGAAGTGTGTATGTCTGGGAAGCAGATGTCTGCTACCCACTCATACATGGGAGTTAGAACCTAGCTACACTGTGATTGCAGAAGGCCGTTGAAAATCGCTGTATTCAACTCAGATAACGTGAGTGCAATCCCGTCACTTCCACATGCTTTTCTCTCAACGTCTCCCAGCACCTAATATAAGGATGTTAGCAGCTACGTCTACGGGCAGGCAGGATGCGGGAGGGTCCTGCCCTGAGCTCAGCTCTCAAAAGGAATCACGCCTCGAATGCAGCTTTCTACAAGCTGCGTTCTTAAGGCCGTGAGAACGTAGCAGCATTTTAAGTCAGGACGTTCCCTGAATACTGCTCTATTGCAGCTGGAGACACAACCATTGAAGCCTGCAGTTTGCCCGTTGTGTCCCATGAGCTTTTAAGAAACATGTCTAGTGAGGATGTTCGTAACTGCATCTGCAGACAGTGTGGAGCTGGGAAGGACCCCGTGTCAGCTCGTCTCACAAAAGGAACTTCCCCAGTGAGAGAGATTTCAACTAGTTACTCAGGTTTGGAAGTTAGTATGTAGCTCCCATCTGAGGGAGAAATACCTCAGAAGTAGCGTGATTGAACTAAGAGACACCTGCCTCTCACAAAACTTGTGTCCCATCTCGAACGAAATCCTTTGTAATTGAAGCGTACAGGCCGTCAGCATGTGGGAGGTACGAGTCATAAGTTCAATTCAAAGAGGTGTGCATGCCTTGGAGGCAGCCGTCTGCTAGGCGGGAAACTGACAGGGCAGACACTTGGTTCTCACTCCGCTACAGTCCCGCATAGAAGGAAGTGCTGTGGAAGTGAACCGCACAGGCAGTCAGGATGGGGGAAGTAGAGGCCATAAGCTCACCTCTCAGAAGTGTGTATGCTTTGCAGGCAGATGTCTGCTAGACACTTATTGAAGGAAGCTAGAATCGAGCTACACTCTAATTGAACAAGGACGTTGGCAATCGCTGTATTGAACTCAGATACACGAGAGTGCAGGCCTGTCACTTCCACATGCTTGTCACACAACCTCTTCCAGCACCTAACATAAAGGTGCTAGGACCTATGTCTACAGGCAGTCAGGATGCGGGAGGGTCCTGCCCTGACCTCAGCTCTCACAAGGAAGCATGCCTAGAAACCAGCTTTCAACTGCTGCGTTCTTATGGCAGTGAGAACGCAGCAGTATTCTGAGTCAGGAGGTTCCAAGATTACCACTCTCCTGCACCTGGAGATACCGTCCAGGTCTGCATTGTTCCACTTGAGTCTCAGAAGCCTCTGACAAACGTCTCTGGTGAAGACGTGTGAAACTCACTCTGCAGGCAGTGTGGAACTGTGAGGGACTGAGGGTCAGCTCAACTCTCAGAACTAAGATGCTTTTGGACAAGGTGTTCTGCTACCTTCTCACGTATGGAACTTAGTATTTACCACCAGTCTTACACAGGAATTACTTGGAAATCGCTGGATTGAGCTTGGAGGCACTAGTCTTGTGTGCCAGGAGTTTCCACATACCAGAAACAACACTTCAGTCACGCATCGAGCCTAGGCCTGTTAGGAGCGACGTGTACCTGCAGGCAGGATGTGGGAGATATGACCATAAGCTCAACTCTCAGAAGTGTGTTTGCCTGGGAGGCAGATGTCTGCTACCCACTCGTACATGTTAGAATCTAGCCACCCTCTAATTGAAGAAGCAGTTGGATATCGCTATATTCAACTCAGATACACGTTAGTTCAGGCCCGACGCTTCCACCTGCTTCTCACAACCTCTCCCAGCACCTAACATAAGGATGTTAGCAGCTACGTCTACAGGCAGTCAGGATGCCGGAGGGTCCTGTCTTGAGCTCATCTCTCAAATGGAAGCATGCCTCGAAGGCACCTTTCCACTAGCTATGTTCTTATGGCCGTGAGAACGTAGCTACATTGTAAGTCAGGAGGTTCCATGAATACCGCTCTACTGCACCTGGAAACACAAGCATTGAAGCCTGCAGCTAGCCCCTTGCGTCCCATGAGCTTCTGGCCAACATCTCTAGTGATGATGTTCGAAACTCCATCTGCAGCAGTGTGGAACTGTGAAGGAATGGGTGTGAGTTCACTCTCAGAAGCAAGTTCCCTTTGGACACTGCGTTCAAATAGCTTCTCACGTATGGAACTTAATATGTAGCACCAATCTATGACAGAAATTCCTCGGAAATTGGTGGATTGAGCTTGGAGAGACTAGTCTTTTGGGCCTGCACCTTCCACTTACCTCTCACAACACTTCTGTCACTCATCGAACCTAGGCCTGTTAGGAGGGAAGTGTACCTGCAGGCAGTATGTGGGAGGTACAGGCCATAAGCTCAACTCTCAGAAATGTGTATGCCTTGCAGGCAGATGTCTGCTTGCCACTCGTTCATGAGAGTTAAAACGTAGCATGACTCTAATTGAACAAGGCTGTTGGAAATCCCTGTATTGAACTCAGATACACATGAGTACAGGCCTGACACTTCCACATGCTTTTCATGCAACCTCTTCCAGCACCTCACTTAAGGATGATAGGAGCTATGTCTACAGGCAGTCAGGATGCGGGAGGGTCCTGCCCTGAGCTCAGCTCTCACTAGAAAGCATCCCTAGAAGCCAGGTTTCAACTAGCTGCGTTTTTATGACTGTGGTGTCCTTCTAACCTAACCTATACTTGGTCACTCCAGTCCCCAACTGGGCCTCAGCTGGACCTGGTGCCTCTGGTACTTAGTTTGGCCTCACCTGGACCTGGTGACTGTGTTCCCACCTGGGCCTCAACTGGTCTTATGACATATGTCCCCACCTGGGCCTCACCCAGACCAGGTGACTGAGTTCCACCTGGGCCTTACCTGGACCTGGTGAATCTGGTCCCCTCCTGGGTATCACCAGGACCTGGTGACTCTGGTCCTCACGTGCGTCTCACCTGCACCTGGTGACTCTTGTACCCACCTGGGCATCATCGGGATATGTTTAGTCTGTTTTCCAAGTGAGACTCTGGAACATTTAACTTTGGTCCTCACCTGGGCCTCACCTGGACCTGGTGACTCTGTTTCCCACATGAACCTCACCTGGACCTGGTGTCTCTGCTGTTCTTCTAGCCTCACCTGTACCTGGTGACTCCAGTCCCGCTCCCCCCAGGCCTCACCTGGATTTGGTGATTCTGGTCCTCAGCTTGGTTTCATCTGGACCTGGTGACTGTGGTCCCCACCTTGGCCTCACCCGGACCTGCTGACTCTGGTTCCCACCTGGGCCTCACCTGTACCTGGTGATCTGGTTCTCACATGGATCACACCTAGACCTGGTACCCGTGCTGTCCTTCTAGACTGACCTTTAACTGGTAACTCTGGTCTCCACCTGGGCCTCACCTGGACCTGGTGAATCTGGTCCCCACTTGGTCCTCAAGTGGACCTGGTGACCCTGGTCCTGAGGTGGATATCTTTGGGACATTGTTATTGTGTTCCCCACCTGGGACTCACCTCAACCTGGTAACTCTGGTCCTTACCTGGGCCTCACCTGGACCTGGTGATTCTGGTCTGCACCTGAGACTACCCTGGATCTGGTGACTGTGGTCCCCACCTGCGCCTCACTTGGACCTGGTGACTCTGATCCCCATCTGGGCCTCACCTGGCCCTGTTGACCATGGTCATCTACTGGGCATAATTGGGACCCGGTGACTGTGTTCCACAACTGGACCTCACCTGGACCAGGTGACTCTGGTCCCCCTCTGGGTCTCACCTGGTGACTATGAACCCCACTTTGGCCTGACTTGGACCTGCTGACTCTGGTTGCCACCTGTGCCTCACCTCGAACTGTTGACTCTGGTTCTTTCAAGGGCCTCCCCTGTACCTGGTGATTCTGGTCCCCACCTGGGCCTCACCGGGACCTGGTGAGTGTGGTTGCCACCTGCACCTCACCTGGACCTGATGATTCTGGTCCCCACCGGAGCCTCACCCATACCTGGCGACATAAGTCCCCACGTGGACCTCACTTGGACCTGGTGAATCTGGTCCTTGTCTGGCCCTCACCCGGACCTGGCCACTCTGTCCGGGTGTTGGGCTCCGTTTCAGTGAGACGTTTCTGAAGCTCACAGGCCTCAGCTGGAGCCTGGAAGGAGGCAGGTGTGGCCCCAGGGACGGGGACGCCGCCTCCTGCATGGCCTCCTGCAGTGCGTAAGTGTCACGCAGATGGCGCCCGAATCCAGGCCCCGCCCAAGGAGCGTGCATGCGCAGTAAGCCTCCTCCGCCTGCACTAACAGGAGCCCGCCTGTGCTTGTGAGGCCTGAGGAGGACGTGGGGTCGCGTCCACGCTGATGAGCCCCAGCCTCCTCAGGACCCGCGGTGAGGCTTCAGGAAGCTGTGGGCCCGCATCCACGCTGACAGGAGCCCCTGGGTCTCCTCAGGATCTGCGGTAAGGCTTCAGGAAGATGTGGGCCCGCATCCACGCTGACAGGAGCCCCTGGGCCTCCTCAGAACCCACGGGGAGGCTTCAGGAAGATGTGGCGCCACGTCCACTCTAGCAGGAGCTCCCGGGCTCATCAGGACCCAAGTTGAGGCTTCTGGAAGATGGGGGCCACATCCATGTTGACAGGAGCCCCGGCCTCCTCAGAACCCACGGTGAGGCTTCGGGAGGATGTGGGGCCACGTCCACACTGACAGGACGCTGACCTCCTCAGGACCCCCGGTGTAGACTTTGGGAAATATGGGGATGTGTCCATGTGGACAGAAGACCCCAGCCTTGTCAGGGCCCGTGGTGAGGCCTAAGAAAGATGTGGGGACCTCATCCAACTCAGGACCCACTCTGAAGTTTTGGGAAGATTTGGGGCCACATCCATGCTGACAGGAGCCCCCAACCTCCTCAGGTCTTATGGTGAGGCTTGAGGAAAATGTGGGGCCACGTCAACACTGACAGGACCCCCGTCCTCCTCAGGACATGCAATTGGCTTCGGGACATATGGGGCTGCGTCTATGCTGACAGGAGCCCACAGCCTCCTCACGACCCGCAGTGAGTTTTCGGGGGGATGTGGGGCCATTTCCAGGCTGACAGGAGCCCCCGGCCTCCTGAGGACCTGCTGTGAGGCTTCCAGAGGATGTGAGGCATAGTCCACAGTGACAGGAGCCCCGTCGTCCTCAGGACCCGCTGACTATGACTCAGGAACACATGGGGCCACGTCGCACTCACAGGAGCCTGGCTTCCTCAGGACCCCCTGGAGGACTCTGGAGGCGCCGTTGGGGGCCACGTCCACATCAGAAGGGACTCCTCAGAACCACAGGGTAAGTGAATGGGTAGGATGAATGGTAGGGTCAGGGGAGGGGAGGCAGTTAGTGGTTAGGGTTAAGTTAGATGTTAGGGGTTAGTGATTAGGCTTATGGTTACAGATTAGAGGTTAGGGTGAAGGATAAGGGTAAGGGTCAGTGGTTAGGAGTTAGGATGGGGATTAGGGATTAGGGAAAGGGGTTAGGGTTAGGGACAGGATTTAGAGTTAAGGTTAGGGTTTAGGCTTTAAGGATTAGGGCAGGAGGTTAGGAGTTGGGGTTAGGGTTATGGTTACAGTTAGGGTTGGGCTTAAGTTTGCAGTTAGGGTTAGGGAAGGGCAGGCTCCACAAAGGGAGGGCGATGTGGGACTCGATCCTGGGATCCCAGAATCACACCCTGAGCTGAAGGCAGATGCTCAACCACTGAGCCAACAGGTGTCCCCCAGGGTTTGGTTTCAAATCTAGTTTGTCTGATATAAGTACGGGTCCTCCAGCTTTCTTTTGCTGTCTATTAGCGTGATAGATGATTTTCCATCCCCTGGCTTTCAATCTGCTGGTGTCTATAGGTCTAAGGTGAGCATCTTGTAGCAGCATACAGATGGATCTTGTTGTTTTGATAAAGATTTTATTTAAGAGAGAGAGAGAGAGGCAGAAAATTAGGCAGAGAGAGAAGCAGACTCCCCACCAGGAGCCCAATATGGGACTCAATCCCAGACTCCAGGATCACACCCTGAGTCAAAGGCAGAGGCTCAACCCCTGAGCCACCCAGGCATCCCGGATCATGTTTTTTAAGCCACTCTGATACTCTTTATCTTTTGATTGGAGCATTTAGTCTATCAGCATTCAGAGTGATTATTGAAAGATATGAACTTAGTGCCTTTGTGTTACCTGTAGAGTTGGTGTTGCTGGTGATGTTCTCTGGTCCTTTCTAGTTTTTTGCTTTTGGTCTCTTTTTTTCCCCCACTAGAAGAGTCCCTCTTAAAATTCCTTACTGGACTGGTTTAGTGGTCATGAACTCCTTTATTTTTTGCCTGTCTGAGAAACTCTTTATCTCTCCTTCTATGCTGAATGACAGCCTTGCTGAAGAAAGAATTCTTACAAATTGAACTCCAATAAAAAAAATTAAAAACATAAAAAAAAATTTTGCTATTATGATTGAGGAAAATGGCATTTTATGTTCAGAAAATTTTAATTTCTTCCTAGGGAGATTAAATAAATTTTGATGATTATTCTTAAAAAAAACAAAAGAAAGAATTCTTGGCTGCATACTTTTCCCATTCAGCATATTGAATATTTCCTTCCACTTCCTTCTGGCTTGCCAAGTTTGTGGACAGATCTGCTGCAAACTGATTCATCTTCACTTGTAGGTTAAGGACTACCTCCCCCATGCCCCACCTCCACTGCTTTCAGGATTCTTTTCTTGTCTGTGTATTTTGTGACTTTGACTCTGAGGTGCCTGGGTGATGGTCAGCTTCTGTTGAATTTATTGGGAGTTCTCTGTCTCTCGATTTCAGTGTCTGTGTCCTTCCTCAGGTTATAGAAGTTTACATAATAATTCATATAAAACTTCTACCCCCTTTTCTCTCTCTTCATCTTCTGAGTCTCCTATGATATGAATGTTATTGTTTTAATAAGTGGCTGAGTTCCCTCAGTCTGCCTCTGTGGTCCATAACCTTTCTTGTTTTTAAGGCTTCCACTTGGGACTGCATCTCAGTTATAGCACTTTTAACGTTGGCCTGACTAGATTTTAGTTCTTTTAGTTCTACAGTAAGGGATTCTCTAGTTTTCTTCTGTGCTCTTTTTCCAGCCCAGCTGCTATCTTTCTAATCATTGTTTTAAACTGTAGTTAGACATCATATATGTGTATTGATGAACTTCCTGGCTGTGAGTACTACCTCATGTTATTTTTTGGAGGTGAATTTCTCCATCTCATTATTTTTTCCAGAAAAGAAAGAAGGAAGAAAAAGAAAAACCAAGAAAAACAATAACAACTGCCCTCCCCCAAAAAACACCAGATTATATTGGCCTGGTTGTTAAAAGATTCTAAATCCCAAAATAAGAAACACAATTAAAGTACCATGTAAGTAAAAATAAGAAATATATAAGGTACATACATAAAAATTAAAATAAAGCAATTAATAAAAAAGAATCAAAGTAAATAAATGAAAAAGCACAAAGTACAAAGGAAGCTAGACCCTACTTTCCAGGCAGAGCTGAAGCTCTGCAGCCTCTGTGATCCGACAACTTGGTGGCAGCGAGTGGTCTGTGCGGGGTCTGGGGATGGGCCTTGGCGCTGATTCTCAGGTGCACATCTGCGGGGTCAGAGGCGGGGTGGGCATCAGCGCCTCTGGCCTCCAGCGGGCGGCGCTGTGCTGCTCCCTGAGACTCGGCGCTGATGGGCGGGATGCGGGTGGGGACGCTGGGTCCTCTGGCTCTGGGGCTGAGCATCCCGCCCCCCCAGTCTGCAGGGGCCTCCACAGAAGAGCCCCCAAGCCCCCGGGTCTCCGCCGCTTCTCTCAGAACCCTGCGTTCACTCTGCCTGCGTCCGAGCTTCTTTTGGTTTTGTTTTTTTTTATCTCAGACTGTTGTGCCCAAGATTGCAAATCCGAGAAACCACCGAGAAGCTGACACCAATGCAAACGCACCAGGGTTTGTTTACAAGCTCGAGCTTGCGTCCAAGTACACCTGACACAGCGGAGCAGGGACTTGGACCCCGAGGTGGGTTTTAGCTGAGTTTTAAGGGCTGGTCTCAGGGACCTCCAGAAGGGCTGGAGCAATTCCTCAAGTTCTGTTTACATTTTGATATGGGGCCTTCAAGGGCATTGAGCTCTGTTCTCATTATAATAGGGGCTTCATGCCCTAGGCCTGGGCTCAGTTCCTATGCTAATGTGGGGCTTTCAAAGACATTAAGCTGTAAACTTTTGGTTTTTTGCTGTAACTGAAGTAATGGAAATTTCAGCTCTTCTTTGCAGGGGCGTGGAATGGCTGGACGTGTGCTAACACTGGACTTAAAGTGGAATGACCTTAATTTTCTGGGCCTCCACACATCCCGTCTTCCTATCTAGCTCCTTCCCCCTTCCCTGGAGCTCCTAAGAGAGCAATTGCAAATGACCTCTGGTGGCAGCCTGTTTTGGGGGACAGGGCCAGGGATTTGGGATCAGGAAGACCTGGAGCGCAGGCGTCCTGGCTGTGCAGCCAGATTCCATGCTGCAGACTCTTACTCCCTAAGGCTATCTTGACAACTGACTTTGTACATAGAAAAGCTCTCCTTTGTTTTTAAAAGATGAAGAGCAAGTCAAAGCGGTTTTTCTCTGCCCATCTGATTGCTCAGATTCCAAACTGAGACATATTTCCTGTTAATAAGGATAATTTACTATCCGTAGTATATGGTTAAAATATTCTGACACACGTAATTCAGAGGGATGAGGGTTTCTCATCTCTTCACAGCTCAGTCACTCCTCAGGAAATGCATCTTTATGGATTTGGAAAGAACCGAGAGACATTAGTACCAATGGTCATATTATTAATTTAAGGATTCTTCCCTGAGGTCCCAAGAAGGCAGTTTTTCCTCGGGCTTGAGGAGGCCTCTTGGAGTGAGGTTAAAATCAGAAATTGTGAGTTTGGGTTTCAGATAATGAACTGGTTAGCTACATAAACACGGACAGGCACTTAGGTTCTTTTTGAATTTCAATTCCCTTAAAAGCTATAGAATAATTTCTAAACACCTCATTGGACTGTTGTAGGATTTCTTTATTGTTAATATAAGTTAACATTCATATGGCACATATTATGTGCCAAGAATTGTGTCATGCTTCACATAAAAGAACTCATGGGATCCTCCAACAACCCTATGGGCAGATACTGTTATCTTGATGGGCCAACTAAAGGATTCGAACTCAGGAAGCCTGGCTCCAGGCCGTTATGGCCACCAGAAAATATTTATTAAGTACTTACTAACGTCCTAGATATTGTACAAATAAAGTCCAACTCTTTACTCATTAGAGCTCTGTGGCACAGGCATTATTACTGTCACAGTTTTGCAGAGAAAGAAGTAGGTTCAGAGCCTAAGCTCAAGGGATTTGTCCAGAGCCCTACAATTCAGAGGCAGAAACCTTCCTTTTCCTCATAATATTCTCCTTCCACCACTTACCTTCTCCTTTCTCTAAGTCTTAAGATAAATGTTGCTTCTTCTGGTCATCTTCTCTGAGGCCCCAGTTAGACTAAGCCTTCTTATATATGTACTTGTAGTAAGCTGTATATTTACCTTTATATTGGCTACTATATTCTTGTTTAGTTATCTTTCTGTCACTTTTTGGTTAGTATCCGTCTCTCCCACCAGCATGGCCTGGAGGGAGGTAGGGACTGCATCTATGTCTGGTTAACTTGGTATTCCTAGCACCTTGCACATAGTAGCTATGCACCAAATACTTAATTAATTAATGGATCCCTAAACTTCTTGAGTTGATGTTGATAAACATTAGAACATGAAATGGACAAAGATAAGAATGAAATTGCTGAATGAAATGATAAAAAGCAATTTTATCCATTCACTCATTCAGTATTTTATCAGGGGCCTACTGTGTGCCATATCTGAGCGAAGGAAAATGATACGTGATTCCATTAGGGTATTATAATAGCAACTTAAAAATTGGCCTTCTAAGGCATTTGCTATAGTTGAAAGCTCTAACTAAAAGGCTCAGTGACTAGGAAGGAACTCAATAAAATCAAAATAAAGTATTATCTGGGCAGTAATTTCCCAGTAAATTTGGTTTAATAAAAATTTCACATGAATCATTTCTTAACTGACACTGAAGCACTGTGAACTCTTTGGAAGACAAATGTCAAGGAAATAAATGTTATATGCATTGCTAATTTTAAATGCATTGCAATATGGTGTCTAATATAAAAGAAGTATTTTTATCTGATTTTTGCTATTTATCATCCTTTCCTGCTTTTCAGGTTGAGGAGGCATTATACGTGTTCCTAAGTGTTTTTCTTTTCTTCTGATATAAAATTCTTACTTTGTTCTCATCGAAGGAACTCTTTAAGAATGAGGCAAAAATTAATTAAACTATCCTCAAAATGTTTTCACACTTGGAGCCTGATTCATTTAAGTCAATTTTCAAAATAAATCTTGTTTATTAGAAAAAAAAACCAAAGATTTATAGGGAAATTGAGAAGATAGTACAGAGAATTCTCATGGACTCGCACTCAATTTCTCCAATTATCAATATCTGATATTAGTACGGTACAAATATTAGCTAATGAATCAATATCAAAATATTCGCATTAACCAAAGACCATACTTTATTCAGATTTCCTTAGTTTTTGCTAAGTTACCATCCCTCACATCACATTACACTTATCCTCATGTTTTCTTAGGCTCCTCTGGATTGTGACAGTTTTTCAGCCTTTTCTTTTTGTTGTTGAACTGGAACACTTTGAGAAGTAGAGTATTTTGTAAAATTTCCCTCAGTTGGGACATGTCTGTTTATCTCATGATTGAACTGTGATTGTGGATCATATACAGAGATATACTGCCATTTTTTTTTTATTTATTATTTATGATAGTCACAGAGAGAGAGAGAGAGAGGCAGAGACATAGGCAGAGGGAGAAGCAGGCTCCATGCACCGGGAGCCCGACGTGGGATTCGATCCTGGGTCTCCAGGATCGCGCCCTGGGCCAAAGGCAGGCGCCAAACCGCTGCGCCACCCAGGGATCCCTATACTGCCATTTTTATTTATTTTTAAATTTAATTTTATTTTTTTAAATTTTTATTTATTCATGATAGGCACACAGTGAGAGAGAGAGAGGCAGAGACACAGGCAGAGGGAGAAGCAGGCTCCATGCACCGGGAGCCTGACGTGGGATTCGATCCCGGATCTCCAGGATCATGCCCCGGGCCAAAGGCAGGCGCCAAACCGCTGCGCCATCCAGGGATCCCCCATTTTTATTATATCATATAAAGGATAGATACTATCAACATGATTTATCAGTCTTGGTATGGATCTGATCATCTTGCTGAGGTAGTGTTTGTCAGCTTTCTCCCTAGTAAAGTGATTCTTTATTATTATTATTATTGTTGTTGTTATTGTTATTGTTATTATTATTATTTTAAACTTTTCATAATATATTTTGTAGAAGGAAGTTACTATGTGTATCCCACACATCAGAGTGGGAAGCTATGCTCATCAACTTGAGGGTGGAATGTCTGCACAAATTGTTTGAAATTCTTCTACATGGGAGATTTCTCTTTCTTCTGTGTTTGTTTGTTTGTTTTTCAAAGATGTTATTTATTTATTTGAGAGAGAGAGGAGAGAAAAAGCATGAGCGAGAGGGGCAGAGGGAGAGGGAGAAGCAGGTTCCCTGCTGAACAGGGAGCCTGTCTTGGGACCTGGATCACGATCTAAGGCAGAAGCTTAACTGACTGAGCCACCCAGGTGCCCCTCTTTCTTTCTTTTACAATTTTTAATATTAGTATAGATTCATGGATATTTATTTTACACTTTGGGTTATAATCCAACACTACTTATTTTGTTGCTTATATTGTCTCCGCTCTGGCCACGGGAGCTCTTTCAATTGACACCTGTGTCCCTTTAACATATTTCCATCAGTATGGAGTCTTTTGTGCGTTCATAAATTTTTGAAAGACAAAGTTTATGTAAATCTCATTTTTGATTGGCACTTTGTTTCTGTTTGCCTCCTTCCCTCTCCCTTCGCTGTTTCATTTCTTTATTTATTATGAACCGAAAATAGGAAGGGACATAGGATTTCAAATTTTGCTATTTTAAGGTAAATCAATTCTTCTTGGTGCCTAGCCAGTGGTTCTTAAATGTTAGTGTGCAAAAGAATAACCTGGAGAGCTTGTTAATATGGCCAGCCAACATTTTAATTTTTTTTAGGTTAAAGGAAGGGGCAGGTTAGGATTCTACATGTTAACCGGTACCCTCAGAAAATAATAATGGAGTTCTTTGAGGGCTTTGCTTTGAAAAGCAGCGAGCATGAGGGTAGATGGCTGTTCTGACACATATTTATTATTTCTAGTGGCTTGGACCCATATACCCACCGCCTGTGATAAAAAGGGATATAGATTTGGGGATTTTCTATCGCCATAGGAGAGAACCCTTAAATACTCAGGATCTATGCTCAGAGTTAGTTTTATATTTTAGCATTTGAGTATATAAGATCCCCCGTCTTTTTGTGTTCAGTATAGAGTGTTTAGGACCCCACAGCAGCATTTTAGGTCTGAGAGGGAATTGAGGGATCATCAGCTCTGGTCCTCTCTTCTGAGGCACAGGAAAGAAACTGAGAGTTCCGGAGGATTGGATTGTCCAAGTTCACATGCTTATTGGTCGTGGAGCTAGGTCTGAAAAAGGTCTTCCTAGAGATTGTTGCTTCAAGACAGACACCATTGAAATAACTAGTTTAGATAGGCTTTTGTGAAATAGACAATTTTGGGTTACTCTTTCTGCTTTTATACTTTCCCTCTCCCTCGTTTTTTGCATTTTTCCATTCTGGAACTTTGATTTGCTTTTCAGAATACTTATTTATTTGAACTGGGAAAGAATTTCAGGTCATTTTCCATTCACATTCGTAACTTTTTTATGATCTACTGAAGGCCATTTCATAAATGAATTGCTGAGGACGGCTGAGCCTTCCAGTACATTTTTTTAAATTTTAATTTAAATTTAAAAAATTTTTTATTTAAATTCAATTTGTCAACAAGTAGTATAATATCACATCACATGCCCTCCTTAATGGCCGTCCCCCAGTTACACTATTCTCCCACCCACCTCCCCTTCCGCAATCCTTTGTTTCCCTGAGTTAGGAGTCTCTCATAGTTTATCTTCTGTGAGACCCAGGAAATTTAACAAAAATCCCCTACCCCTGGACAAGCAGAGCAGGACTGATTCCATTTTTTGTTACACCTGCCACCTCCTGTATGACCCCCACATAACCTGCTTATTGCTTAAGGCGCTCCCCCACCCTAGTGAAGCTGCTGGGCACACCTTAATCGGAAACACTTGCCACCTCCTGTATGACCCCCACATAACCTGCTTATTGATTAAGGCACTGCCCCACCCTAGTCAAGTCGCTGGGCACACCCTTATCGGACAGCACTTAGCCCTTCACCCTGAAGGCCAAGGGTCCCGGGGGATGGTCCTGTCCCCACGCCAGGTGGAAAGGAGATGCAGGCACCCTCCCACATCCTCAGTTCCCATCCTTGGGCCCTGCAGGCCTCTCACCATTCTAGGCAGACTGGGGGTCACAGATGTCCCCCCGACCCCCAGAGTTCACAGCATGGGGTTGCACTTAACATTTGAGGGGCTCCTGGGTGGTTCAGTCCATTCCACGTCGACTCTTTAGTTTGGCTCAGGTCAGGATCTCGAGGTTGTGGCATGGAGCCTCGCGTTGGGCTCGGGCTCCGTTGGGTGAGGAGTCCGCTCCAGGTTCCCCCTCTCCCTCTGCCCCTCCCTACCGCACCCTCTCTCAAGTAAATCTTCTAAAAATTAACATGAAGACATGTGAGCATCTTTATCCCCTCTGCAGAGGTGCCTTCGTGTGTGTAACGACCGTGTAAATGCCTTTCACGGACCCACCGGGAGTCCTACCAGAAACCCCTTTTCCTTGATATTTACTGAAGTACAGTCAACACACAATGTGACAGTAGTTTCAGGGCTACAACTAGTGACTTGACAATTCTGTGCCTTACTTAGCTCCCCCCACGAGAAGCGGCGTCACCGTCTGTCCCCGTACAAAGTTGTCACAACAGTACTGACTCTATTCCCTAGGCTGTATTTTCTAAATTCCTGTGACTTATTTTATTTACGAACCAGATGCTTATACCTGTTACTATTGTTCATCTATGTCGCCCGTGTCCTACCCACGGCCCCTCTGTCCATCAGTCAGCAGGATCCATCACATTAACCAGAGAAAGGACATGGGGCAGCCCCGGGTGGTTCAGCGGTTTAGAGCCTGCCTTCAGCCCAGGGCATGATCCTGGAGTCCCGGGATCAAGTCCCACGTCGGGTTCCCACAATGGAGCCGCCTTTTCCCTCTGCCTGTGTCTCTGCCTTTCTCTCTCTGCCTCTCTCTCTGTGTCTCTCAAGGATATATAAATAAAATCTTAAAAAAAAGAAAAACGAGAGAAAGGACAAAAAGCATACGATCCTCTCAAGAGTTGCAGAAAAAGCATTTGACAAAATACAACATCAAAAGCATAGTGGGTTTTGAGGAAATGTCTATCAACAGAATAAAGGCCTCTAGGAAGGTCCGCAGCTGACATCATCTTCAAGGGTGAAAACCTGAAATCGTCTCCCCTAAGAGCAGGAAGAAGCCAAGGAGGTCCCCTCTCAGCACTGGAAGTCCTAATGTAGTCAACAGACAGGAAACAGCAAAGGTTCCACACCTGGAAGGGGAACGTCACACTGTCCCTATTTGCTGGAGACGCGGTACTAGAAACAGGGAACCCGAGAGCCCACACCAAAACCTGTTAGAACTAATGATTGAATTCAGTAAATTCACGGGACACCAACTGAACCTACAGAGCTCAGTAGCCTTGCTGTGTCCCGACAATGAGCACTCAGGAAGGAAATGAAGGACGTGACTCCCTTCTCAGGAGCATCACAGAGAATAAATAATGAGACTGAACCAAAGGAGCACAAGACTTGTGCACTGAGCCATACCAGGCTCTGGGAGGTCGTCCTTGGGTCGTGGGGTGGAAGCCTCATCTTGTGAAAGTGTCTGCAGTTCCTGAAGCCACCCTCGGTTTCAATGTCATTCCTATCAAAATCATGGTGGTAGATCCTAGAAATAGGAAAAAAAAAAAAACCCTAACATCCGTCAGCCCCCACCAATGACCCCGGACAGCAAATCAGTATTGGAAAAGCAGGACAGAGCGGGACGCAGCACTTTCCTATTTCAAACGACGTCACAGAGACACAGGATAAAGCAGTGTGGTTCTCGGACCCCCGGCTGGCTCTGTCGGTTAAGCATCCGACTCCTGACCTCACCTCTGGTCCTGATCTCGGGGTCGTGAGTTCTAGCCCTGGGCTGGGCCATGGACGAGGTGTGGCGCCTACTTAGACCCACAGGGGGTGGTTCCAAGCTGAAGGAGCAGAACAGAGAGTCCAGAAGGAAATGTGCTCTGATACAACTGATTTTTTTTAACTTAATTTAATTTAAACCCAATTAATTAACGTATAGCGTATTATACTTTCAGAGGTAGAATTCAGGGATTCACCTGTTGGAGAGAAAAGCAGTGCTCGTGACATCACCTGCCCTCCTTCGTGCCCGTCCCCCCTTTACCCCTCCCCCCCTCCCCTCCAGCGATCTTCAGTTTGTTTCCTATGATTAAGAGTCTGGGGCAGCCCCGGTGGCGCGGCGGTTTAGCGCCGCCTGCAGCCCAGGGCGTGATCCTGAAGACCCTGGATCGAGTCCCACGTCAGGCTCTCTGTATGATGCCTGCTCCTCCCTCTGCCTGTGTCTCTGACTCTCTCTCTCTGTCTCTATGAATACATAAATAAAATCTTTAAAAAAAAAAGAGTCTGTATTTCCTGCATCTGTTTTCATCTTATTTGTTTTTCCTTCCCTTCACAGTAGTTCATCTGCTTTGCTTCTTTAATTCCACCTATGAATGACACCACACGGTCATTCTCTTTCCCGACTGACTTATTTCACTTAACATGATCCCTCTAGTTCTATCCGCGTCATTGCAAATGGCAAGATTTCCTTCTCTTTGATAGCTGAGTTCCATTCCTCTCTCTATGACCATCATCTATCTCCCATCCTCTTTATCCATCATCTGTCTGAAGGCACCGAGGCTCCTCCCACAGTGTGGCTACTGTGGACCCGGCTGCTGTGGACATTGGGGCGCAGGTGTCCTGGCGTTTCATTGCATCTGTATCTTCGGAGTGAGCTCCAGGCCGTGCACCTGCCGGTCGCAGGGCAGGTCTATCGGTAACTTCCTGAGGAGCCTCCACACTGTTTCCAGGGCGGCTGCACCAGCCCACGGTCCCGCCCACAGTGGAAGAGGGTTGAGTGAGTCTTGGCGGACGTGGTAAAAGTTTGGTCCACATTTCATTCGCATCCTGTGGGTTCCAATTCATCGTCCTTAAGTATTTCTGGGGAAGCCCGGTGTTGGGCTCCATTTCAGCGCGACGTTTCTGAAGCTCCTAGGTCTCAGCTGGAGCCTGGAAGGAGGCAGGTCCGGCCCTGGGCGCGGGGACGCCGCCTCCTGCAGGGCCTCCTTCAGCTCCTGAGCATCCCGCAGGGGGCGCCCGAACCCAGGCCCCGGTCAAGGGCGCACATGCGCAGTAGGCCTCGTCCGCCAACAGTAACAGGAGCCCCTCTGCGCTCTGGAGGCCTGAGGAGGACGTGGGGCCGCGTCCACGCTGACAGGAGCCCCGGCCTCCTCAGTACCCGCGGGTAGGCTTCAGGACCATGTGGGGCTGCCTCCACGGTGACAGGAGCCTGGTCTCCTCAGGACCCGCGGTGAGACTTCAGGAAGATGTGGGGCCGCGTCCTCGCTGACAGGAGCCCCGGCCTCCTTAGGACCCACGGTGAGTTTTCGGGATGACGTGGGGCTGTGTCCGCGGGGACAGGAGCCCCAGCCTCCTCAAGACCCGTGGTGAGTCTTCGGGATGACGTGGGGCCGCGTCTACGCTGACAGGAGCCCCGGCCTTCTCAGGACCCGCGGGTAGGCTTCAGTCCCATGTGGGGCCCCATGCATGGTGACAGGAGCCTGGCCTCCTCAGAACCCGCGGGGAGGCTTCTGGAGGATGTGAGGCATAATCCACAGTGACAGGACCCCTCTCGTCCTCAGGACCCGCTGTCTATGACTCAGGAAGACATGGGGCCACGTCCGCCAAGACAGGAGTCCGGCTTCCTCAGGACCCGCTGGAGGACCCTGGAGGCGCTGTTCAGAGTCACATCCACCTCAGCAGGGCTACTCAGAACGACAAGGTAAGTGAATGGGGAGAATTGAGATAGGTTAGGGTTTAGGGTGAGCAATAGGTGGTTAAGGTTAGCTTAGATGATATGGATTAGTGATCATGGTTATGCGTACGAGTTACTTGTGAGGGTGAGGGATGGGGTAAGGGTCAAGAGGTAGGAGTTAAAGTAAGGTATTAGGGATTAGGAAATTGAGTTAGGGTCTGGATTAGGGTAATGTTACAGGTAGGTTATAGGGTTTAGGGTTAGGGAATAGGGGGAGGGAATACGGTTAGAGATAGAGTGGGGGATGGGGTTAGAGTTTAGGGTAAGGGGTGAAGGCAGGGTTAGGGTTGTGGGTTAGGGTTTGGGCTAGGGGTTTGGGTTAGGGTACGGGTTAGGTGTTAGGGTACGGGTTAGGTGTTAGGGTACGGGTTAGGGATTAGGGTACGGTTAGGTGTTAGGGTATGGGTTAGGGATTAGGGTACAGGGTAGGGTTAGGGTACGGGTTATGGTACGGATTAGGGTACGGGTTAGGGTATGGGTTAGGGTTAGGGTTAGGGTATGTGTTAGGGTACCGGTTAGGGTACAGGTTAGGGTACGGGTTAGGATTAGGGTACGGGTTAGGGTACGGGTTAGGGGTTAGAGTTAGGGGTTAGGGTTAGGGTACGGGTTAGGGTTAGGGTATGGGTTAGGGTATGGATTAGGGTTAGGGTTAGGGTACGGGTTAGGGTTAGGGGTTACGGTTAGGGTACGGGTTAGGGTTAGGGTACGGGTTAGGGTATGGGTTAGGGTTAGGGTTAGGGTACGGGTTAGGGTTAGGGTACGGGTTAGGGTTAGGATACGGGTTAGGGGTTAGGGTTAGGGTACGGGTTCGGGTTAGGGGTTAGGGATTAGGGTTAGGGGTTAGGGTTAGGGTGCGGGTTAGGGTACGGGTTAGGGTTAGGGTACAGGTTAGGATTAGGGTTAGGGTTAGGGTACGGGTTAGGGTTAGGGTTAGGGTTAGGGTATGGGTTAGGTTTAGGGTACGGGTTAGGGTTAGGGTTAGGGTACGGGTTAAGGTTAGGGTTAGGGTTAGGGTACTAGTTAGGGTTAGAGTACGGGTTAGGGTTAGGTTTAGGGTACGGGTTTGGGTTAGGGTTAGTTTATGGGTTAGGGGTAGGGTTAGGGTTAGTTTACGTGTGAGGGATACGTTTAGGGTGAGTTTTAGGGTTAGGTTAGGGTGAGGGTTTGGGTTAGGTTTAGAGACAGCGTTAGGTTTATGATTAGAGTTAGGGTTAGGTTTAGGGGTTGTTTTAGTGTTAGGGGACAGGTTAGGGTTAGGGTAGGGTACGGTATAGGGTGAGGGTTAGGGTTAGGGTTAGTTTTGGGTTAGGATTAGGGTTCGGGTTAGGGTTAGTGTTAGGGTACCACTTATCTTTAGTGTTCGGGTTAGCGTTCGGGTTGGGGTTAGCGTATGGGTTAGGGCACGGGTTAGGATTTGGGTACGGGTTACGGTTAGGGTTTGGTTAGGGTTAGGGTACGGGTTAGGGTAAGGGTTAGGGTTAGGTTTAGGGTTAAGTGTTGAGGTTAAGGGTTATGGATAGCATTAGGGTTTCAGGGTTAGGGGTTAAGGGTAGTGTTAGGGTTAGGGTTAGGGTTAGGGTTAGGGGTTTGGGTTAGGGTTAGGGGTTAGGTTTTGGGTTAGGTATAGGGTTAGTGTTAAGGGTTCGGGTTAAGGGTCAGGGTTAGGGTCAGGTTTAGGGGTTATGGTTTAGGGGTTAGGTTTAGGGTTAGGGGTTAGGGGTTAGGGTTAGGGTTGCGGTTAGGGTTAGGAATTATGTTTAGGGTTTGGGTTACGGTTAGGGTTAGTGTTAAGGGTTAGGGTTAAGGTTTAGGGTTAGGGTAGGGGTTTGGATTAGGGTTAGGGGTTAGGTTTTGGGTTAGGGTTAGGGTTAGGGTTAGGGTTAGGGTTAAGGGTTTGGGTTAAGGGTCAGGGTTAGGGTCAGGTTTAGGGTTTATGGGTTAGGGGTTAGGTTTAGGGTTAGGGGTTAGGGTTACGGTTAGGGTTAGGAATTAGGTTTAGGGTTAGGGTTAGGGTTAGTGTTAAGGGTTAGGGTTAAGGTTTAGGGTTAGGGTTAGGGGTTTGGGTTAGGGATAGGGTTAAGGTTAGGGGTTAGGGGTAAGGGTTAGGTTTAGGGTTGGGGTTGGGTTTGGTGTTGTGTTGGTTTTAGGATTAGGGTTAGGTTTAGAGTTAGGGGTTAGGGTTAGGTTTAGGGATAGGGGTTTGGGTTAGGGTTAGGGTTAGGGGTTAAGGGTTAGGGTTATGGTTAGGGTACTGTTTAGGGTTAGGGTAGGATACGGGTTATTGTACAGTTAGGATACGGTTTAGGGTTAGGGTATGATACGGGATAGTGTACGGTTAGGATACGGTTTAGGGTTAGGGTACGGTTTCAGGTTAGGTTAAGGGTTAGGGTTAGGGTACGGGTTACAGTACAGGTTAGGGTTAGTGTTAGGTTTAGGGTATGGGTTAGGGTTAGGGTTAGGGTACAGGATAGGGTTAGGGTTAGGGTACGGGTTATGGTTAGGGTTAGGGTTAGGGTATGGGTTAGGGTTAGGTTATGGGTTAGGGTTAGGGATAGGGTTAGGTTACGGGTTAGTGTATGGGTTAGGGTTCGGGTTAGGTTTAGGGTTAGGTTTAGGGTTAAGGTTAGGGTTAGTGTTAGGGTTAGGGTTAGGGTTAGGGTTAGGGTTAGGGTCCGGGTTAGTGTAAGTGTTAGGATTAGGTTTACTGTACGGGATAGGGTTAGGGTTAGGGTATGGGTTAGGGTTAGGTTTAGGGTACGGGTTAGAGTTAGGGTACAGGTTAGTGTTCGGTTTAGGTTATGGGTGAGTGTTAGGGTTAGGGTAGGGTTAGTGTATGGGTTAGGTTTCAGGTTAGGTTTAGGGTTAGGGGTTAGGGTTAGTGTTAGGGTTAGGGTTAGGGTGAGGGGTAGGGTTAGGGTTAGGGTTAGGGGTTAGGGTTAGGTTTAGGGTAGGTTTAGGGTTAAGTGTTAGGTTTAAGGGTTAGGGGGATCCCTGGGTGGCGCAGCAGTTTGGCGCCTGCCTTTGGCCCAGGGCGCGATCCTGGAGACCCGGGATCGAATCCCACGTCGGGCTCCCGGTGCATGGAGCCTGCTTCTCCCTCTGCCTGTGTCTCAGCCTCTCTCTCTCTCTGTGACTATGATAAATAAATAAAAATAAAAAATTTATTAAAAAAAAGAGAAAAAAAAAGAAGGGTTAGGGATAGGATGTGGGTTAGGGGTTGGGGTAGGGTTTGGGTTAAGGGTTAGTGTTAAGGGTTAGGGTTAGGGGTTAGGGCTAGGGTTAGGGCTTAGGTTTAGGGTTAGTGTTAATGTTAGGGTTAAGGTTAGGGGTTAAGGTTAGGGTTAGGGGATAGGTTTAGGGTTTGGGTTAGTGTTAGGATTAGGGTTAGGGTACGGGTTAGGGTATGGGTTAGGGTACCGGTTAAGGTTGGGGTACAGGTTAGTGTTAGGGTACCTGTTAGGGTTAGGGTACGGGTTAGGGTTAGGGTACGGATTAAGTTTAGGGTTAGTGTTTGGGTTAGGGTTAGGGATTAGGGTTTGGGTTAGGGTTAGGCTTAGGGTTAGGGTTAAGGGTTAGGGTTAAGGGTTAGGGTTAGGATAGGTTTAGTGTTAGGGGTTAAGCGTTAGGGTTTAGGGTTAGGGATTTGATTCGAATCGATTCTTTTCGATTCGATTTGTTTCGATTCAATTCTTTTCAATTCGAATCAATTCGATTCAATTGTTTCAATTCGATTCTTATCGATTCGATTGTTTTCGATTCAATAGATTCTTTTCTATTCGATTCAATTTGATTCGATTCAATTTGATTCGATTCGATTCTTTTCGATTCGATTCAAGTCTTTTTGATTCGATTTGTTTCAATCAATTCTTTTCAGTTTGATTCGATTCAAATCTTTTCAATGCGATTCAATTCGATTCTTTACGATTCGATTCTATTCTTTTCAATTCGACTCGATTTTTTCGATTCGATTCGATTCTTTTCCATTCGATTTCATTCGATTCTGTTCGATATGATTCGATTCTATTCTTTTCTATTCGATTCTCTTTGATTCGATTCGATTCTATTCTTTTCGATTCGATTCGATTTTTTCGATTCGATTCAATTCCTTTTGATTCGATTGAATTCAATTCAAATCTTTTGTTTCGATTCTATTTTCGATTCGATTCGAGTTTTTCGATTCGATTCGATTCTTTTCGATTTGATTCAATTCGATTCGAATCTTTTCAAATCGATTCTATTCTTTTCGATTCGATTTGATTCTTTCCAATTCGATTCAATTCTTTTTGATTCGATTCTTTTCGATTCGATTCGGTTCAATTCTGTTCGATTCGATTCGATTCAATTCGATACTTTTTGATTCGATTCTATTCGATTCGATTCTTTTCGATTTGATCGATTCTTTTCGATTCGATTCAATTTGATCTTTTCTTTTTTTTTTCAATTTTTTTTCAATTTGATCTTTTCGATTCGATTCGATTATTTTTGATTCGACTCAATTCGATGGTTTGATTCGTTTATTTTCAATTCGATTTGATTCTATTCTTTTCGATTAGATTATTTTCGATTCAATTTGATACGATTCGATTCTTTTCGATTCGATTCAAGTCTTTTTGATTCGATTCGTTTCAATCCATTCTTTTCAGTTCGATTTGATTCAAATCTTTTCAATGCGATTCAATTCGATTCTTTACGATTCGATTCGATTCTTTTCAATTCGACTCGATTTTTTCGATTCGATTCGATTCGATTCTTTTCCATTCGTTTTGATTCGATTCTGTTCGATATGATTCGATTCTATTCTTTTTGATTCGATTCGATTTTTTTCGATTAGATTCGATTCTTTTCGATTTGATTCAATTCGATTCGAATCTTTTCGAATCGATTCTATTCTTTTCGATTCGATTCGATTCTTTTCAATTCAATTCGATTCTTTTTGATTCGATTATTTTCGATTCGATTCAGTTCAATTCTGTTCGATTCGATTCAATTCAATTCGATTTGATTCGATTCTTTTCGATTCGGTTAGATTCTTTTCGATTTGATCGATTCTTTTCAATTCGATTCGATTCAATTCGATTCAATTTGATCTTTTCGATTCGATTCGATTATTTTTGATTCGACTCAATTCGATGGTTTGATTCAATTATTTTCGATTCGATTTGATTCGATTCTTTTCGATTCGATTCTTTTCGATTCAATTTGATTCTATTCGAATATTTTCGATTCGATTCGATTGCATTAGGTTCGATTATTTTTGATTCAATTCAATTCGATTTTTTTATTTGATTCGATTCATTTCAGTTTGATCCGATTATTTTTTATTTGAATCGATTCGATTATTTTCAATTCGATTCTTTTTGATTCAATTCGATTATTTTCGATTCAATTCGACTGTTTTCGATTCATTTCAATTCTATTATTTTCGATTCGATTCGATTCGATGCGAATCGATTATTTTCGATCGATACGATTCGATTATTTTCGATTCTATTTGATTTGATTCGATTCTTTTCGATTTGATTTGATTATTTTCAATTGGATTATTTTCGATTCGATTCGATTATTTTGATTCAATTCGATTCGATGCAATTATTTTCGTTTCAATTCAAATCAATTTGCTTATCTTTGATTCAATTTGATTGGATTCGATTCCATTATTTTCGATTCGATTCAATTATTTTTTATTCGATTCGATTCTTTTCGATTCGATTATTTTTGATTCAATTCGGTTCGATTTGAATCGATTATTTTCGATTCAATTTGATTTGATTCGGTTCGATTATTTTCGATTCGATTAAAATATTTTTGATTCGATTTGATTTGATTATTTTCGAATCAATTCGGTTCAATTTGATTCGATTATTTTAGATTCAATTCGGTTCGATTCGATTCGATTATTTTAGATTCAATTCGGTTCGATTCGTTTCGATTATTTTCGATTTGATTTGATTCGATTCGATTATTTTAGATTTGATTCAATTGGATTAGTTTAGATTATTTTCGATTCGTTTCGATTCTTTTCAATTCAATTCAATTATTTCCGATTCGATTCGATGCGAATTGATTATTTTCGATTCGATTACAATCGATTCAATTCGATTATTTTTGATTCGATTCGATTCGATTCTTTTCAATTCGATTCAATTCTTTTCAATTCGATTCGTTTCTTTTCAATTCGATTCAATATTTATGATTCGAATCGACTCAATTCTTTTCGATTCGATTATTTTAGATTCGATTCGATTATTTTAGATTCGATTCGATTATTTTCGATTCGATTCAATTCGATTATTTTCGATTCGATTCAATGTGAATCGATTATTTTCGAATCGATTCATTTTAATTCGATTCGATTCGATTCAATTCGATTTTATTATTTTCAATTCGATTCGATTATTTTTTATTTGATTCGATTCGATTATTTTCGATTCGATTCGGTTTGATTATTTTTGATTCAATTCGATTTATTCGATTATTTTCTATTCGATTCGATTCTTTTCGATTTGATTCGATTGTTTTCGTTTCCATTCTATTTAATTGTTTTCGATTTGATTGATTCGAATCAATTATTTTCGATTCGATTCGATTCTCATCAATTCCATTCTTTTTTTAAATTCCATTCTTTTCCATTCGATTCGATTCGATTCTTTTCGATTCGATTTGATTATTCGATTATTATCGATTCAATTTGATTCGATTCTTTTTGATTCAATTCGATGATTCGATTCGATTATTATCGATTCGATATGATTCGATTCTTTTCGATTCGATTTGATTATTTTCGATTCGATTCGATTATTTTCGATTCAATTTGATTCAATTATTTTCTATTTGATTCGATTCGATGCATATCGATTATTTTCGATTCGATTCGATTATTTTCGATTCAATTAAATACGATTCTATTCTTTTCGATTCGATTCTTTTTGATTTGATATGATTCGATTTGATTCTTTTCTATTTGATTCGATTCAATTAGATTCTTTTCAATTCGATCGATTCGATTCGATATTTTCGAATCGATTCGATTCTTTTTGATTCGATCTATTCGATTCTTTTCGATTCAGTTCGATTCGATTCGATTCTTTTCGATTTGATTCGATTCTTTTCCACTCGATCTGATTTGATTCGTTTGATTTTTTCCGATTCATTTCTATTCGAATCTATTCGATTCCTTTCGATTCAATTCGATTCGATTTGATTCTTTTTGATTCAAATAGATTCGATTCAATTCCATTCAATTCGATTCTTTTCAATTCGATTCGGTTCGATTCTTTTCGATTAGATACGATTCGATTCTTTTCAATTCGATTCAACTCAACTCGATTCTTTTCGATTTGATTTTTTCGATTCGATTCTTTTCGTTTCGATTCGATTCTTTTCGTTTCGATTAGATTCTTTTCGATTTTATTTGATTCGATTCTTTTCAATTCGATTCGGTACTTTTCGATTCGATTCTTTTCGATTCAATTCATTTGGAATCTATTCTATTCAGTTCAATTTGATTCGATTCGATACGATTCTTTTCGATTGTATTCGATTCGATTCTTTTCGGTTCTATTCGATTCGATTCTTTTTGATTCAATTCGATATGATTCGATTCTTTTCGATTCCATTAGATACGATTCGATTCTTTTCGATGCTATTCAATTCGATTCTTTTCGATTTGATTCGATTCTTTTCGATTTGATTCGATACTTTTCATTTCGATTCGATTCTTTTCGATTCGTTTTGATTCTTTTCGATGTATTCAATTCTATTATTTTCGATATGATTCGATTCTTTTCGTTTCGATTCGATTCTTTTCTATTCGATTCTTTTCGATTTGATTCGATTCGATCATTTGGATTCGATTTGTTACATTTCAATTTGATTCTTTTCGATTCAGTTCAATTCGATTCTTTTCGATTTGATTGGATTCTTTTCTATTCGATATGATTCGATTCGTTTCGATTTTTTTCGATTCGTTTCGATTCGAATCTATTCGAATCTTTTCGATTCAATTCGATTCGATTGATTCTTTTCGATTCAATTCGATTATTTTTGATTTGATACGATTCGATTTGATTCTTTTTGATTCGATTCAACTCAACTCGATTCTTTTCTATTCGATTTTTTCGATTCGATTCTTTTCAATTTGATTCTTTTTGTTTCAATTCGATTCGATTCTTTTCAATTCGATTCGATTCGATTCGATTCTTTTCGTTTCAATTATATTCTTTTCGATTTTATTTGGTTCGATTCTTTTCAATTCGATTCGGTACTGTTTGATTTGATTCTTTTCGATTCAATTTGATTGGAATCGATTCTTTTCGATTCAATTCGATTAGATTCGATACGATTCTTTTCGATTGGATTCGATTTGATTCTTTTCGGTTCTATTCGAGTCGATTCTTTTCAATTCAATTCGATATGATTCGATTCTTTTCGATTCAATTCGATTCAATTCTTTTCATTTTGATTCGATTCATTTAGATGTTATTGAATTCGATTCTTTTTGATTCAATTTGATTCGTTTCGATGCTATTCAATTTGATTCTTTTCGATTTGATTCGATTCTTTTCTATTCGATTCGATTCAATTCTTTTCGATTCGATTCGATTCGATTCTTTTCGATTCATTTCCATTCTTTTCGATGTATTCGATTCTATTCTTTTCGATTCGATACGATTCGATTCTTTTCGATTCGATTCGATTCAATTCGATTCTTTTCAATTTGATCTTTTCGATTCGGTTTGATTCTTTCCGTTTCGATTTGATTCTTTTCGATTCGTTGCTTTTCGATTCGATTCAATTCGATTCTTTTCAATTCAATTCGATTCGATCCTTTTCATTTCGATTTGATTCTTTTCTATTTTATTTGATTCAATTCATTTCAATTAGATTCGATACTGTTCGATTCGATTCTTTTCGATTCATGTCGATTGGAATCTATTCGATTCTTTTCAATTTGATTCGATTCGACTCATTTTGATTCCTTTTGATTCTCTTTGACTTTTTTGATTCGATCTTTTCAATCGATTTGATTCGATTAGATTCTTTTCGATTCAATTCTTTCCAATCGATTTGATTCTTTTCGATTCGATTCGATTTGATTCTTTTCGTTTAGATTCGATTCTTTTAGATTCGATTCGATTCGATTCGAATCTTTTCATTTCAATTAGATTCTCTACAATTCGATTCTTTGGATTCGATTATTTTTGATTCGATTCGATTTGATTCTTTTCGATTCGATTCGATTCTTTTCATTTCGAATCAATTCAATACGATTCGATTTGATTACTTTTGATTCGATGCAATTTGATTCGATTTTTTTGAATTGATTTGTTTCGATTGGATTATTTTCGATTTGACTCGATTTGATTCGATTCGATTATCGATTCAATTCAATTCCAATTATTCTCGATTCGATTCGATTCGATGATTTTTTATTCAATTCGATTCAATTCTTTTCGATTCGATGCGATTCGATTTGATTCGATTCTTTTCGATTCTATCAATTCGACTTGATTCTTTTCAGTTCGATTAGATTCTTTTCGATTTGATTGCATTCGATTCAATTCTTTTCGATTCGATTTGATTCAATTCTTTTCATTACGATTCAATTTGATTCGATTCTTTTCAATTCGATTTTATTCTTTTTGGTTCAATTCAATTCTTTTCGATTTGATTTGAATCTTTTCTATTCTTTTCAATTCGATTCGATTCGATTCTTTTCGATTCGATTCTATTCAATTCGATTCGTTTTTTTCGAATCGATTCGATTCTTTTCGATTCCACTCCTTTCGACTCAATTTATTTGGATTCGATTCTTTTCGATTCGATTCTATTCAATTCGATTCGTTTTTTTCGAATCGATCCGATTCTTTTCGATCCCACTCCTTTCGACTCAATTTATTTGGATTCGATTCTTTTCGATTCGATTCGATTCTATTCTTTTTGATTCGATTCAATTCGATTCTTTTTGATTCGTTTCTTTTCAATTCTATTCGAAACTTTTCTATTCAATTAGATTGTTTTGACCCAATTCGATTCGATTCGAAACTCTTCGATTCAATTCTTTTTGATTCGATTCGATTCGATTGTTTTCGATTCGATTCAATTCTTTTCGATTTGATTCGATTCTTTTCAATTCTTTTCGATTTTTTCCATTCAATTATTTTTATTTGATTTGTTTCGATTATTTTCAATTCGATTTGATTCGATTCTTTTCGATTCGATTCGATTCTTTTCTATTTGACTTGATTCTTTTCTATTCGATACGATTCGATTCGATATTTTTTTATTCGATTTGATTCTTTTCGATTCAATTCGATTCGATTTTTTTCATTTCGATTCGATAGCTTTTGATTCGTTTCTTTTTGATTCGATTCGATTCGAATCTTACGATTCGAGTCTTTTTGATTCAAATTCCTTTCTTTACCAAACGAGTCAATTCGATTCGATTCTTTTCCATTCGATTTGATTCTTTTCCATTCGATTCGATATTTTCGATTCAATTAGATTCTTTTTTGTTAGATTTTTTCGATTCTTTTCGATTCGATTCGATTCTTTTCGATTTGATTTGATTCTTTTCTATTCGATACAATTTGATTTGATCCTTTTCGATTCGATTCGATTCTTTTCAATTTGATTGGATTCGATTCTTATATTCAATTCGATTTGATCTTTTTCGATTCGATTCGATTCTCTTAGATTCGTTTCGATTCGATTTTTTTCGTTTCCATTCTATAGTTTTCTAATCGTTTCTTTTCTATTCGATTCAATTCGATTCTTTTCTATTCGATTTGATTGAATCTTTCTATTCGAGTGTTTTTTATTTGAATTCCTTTATTTTAGAATCGATTCGATTCGATTCTTTTAGATTTGATTCGATTCAATTCTTTTCGATTTGATTCTATTCTTTTTGATTCGATTTGATTCAATTCGATTATTTTCACTTCCATTCGATTCGATTCTTTTGATTCGGTGCGATTCGATTCAATTTTTTTTGTTTCCATTCTATTCGATTTTTTTGATTCGAATCTATTTGATTCTTTTGATTCGATTAGATTCTTTTCCATTCGATTCTTTTCGATTCGATTCGATTCTTTTCCATTCAATCTGATTTGATTCTATTCGATTCGATTCGAATCTTTTGGATTCAATTCGATTCTATTCGATTTGATTCTTTTTGATTCGATTCAGTTAGATTATTTCATTTCGATTTGATTCTTTTCGATTCAATTCTTTTCCATTGAATCTGATTCGATTCGTTTCGATTCTTTTCTATTCGATTCTTTTCGATTCAATTCTATTCGATTCTATTTGATTCTTTTCGATTCGATTCGATTCTTTTCGATTCGATTCTTTTCCATTCGATTCGATTCTTTTCAATTCGATCTGAATCGATTCATTTCGATTCTTTTTGATTCGTTTCTTTTCGATTCAATTCGCTTCGATTCTTTTCTATTCGATTCGATTCGATTCTTTTCAATTTGATTCAATTCGATTCTTTTCGATCGATTCATTTTGATTCTTTTCGATTCTATTTGATTTGATTCTTTTTGATTCGATTTGACCGATTCGATTCTTTTCGATTCGATTCAATTCGATTCTTTTCATTTAGATTCGATTAGATTCAATTCAATTCTTTTCGATTCGATTTTTTTCGTTTCGAATCGATTCATTTCGATTCGATTTGATTCTTTTTGGTGCGATCAATTCGAATCTTCAATTCTATTCTATTCGATTCTTTTCTACTCGATTCGATTCTTTTTGATTCGATTCAATTCGATTCTTTTCGATTCGATTCATTTTGATTCTTTTCGATTCTATTTGATTTGATTCTTTTTGATTCGATTTGATTAGATTCTTTTCGTTTAGATTCGATTCTTTTCGATTCGATTCGTTTTGATTTTTTTCATTTCGATTCGATTCTTTTCGATTTGATTTGATTCTTTTCGATTCGATTGATTTGATTCTTTTCAATTCTATTCTATTCGATTCGATTCTTTTCAATTCGATTCGATTCTTTTTGATTCGATTCGTTACGATTCTTTTCGATTCTATTCGATTCTTTTTGATTCGAATATTTTCGATTCTTTGATTTGTATCTATTCGATTCTTTTGATTTGAATCGATTCTTTTCTATTCGATTCCATTTGATTCTTTTTGATTCGATTCGATTCAATTCTTTTAGATTTGATCTGATTCGATTCTTTTTGAATCGATTAGATTTTTTCGATTTGATTCTTTTAGATTCGATTCGATTCTTTTCATTTCGATTCGATTTATTTATATTCAATTCTTTTCGATTCGATTCGATTCTTTTCATTTTGATTCGATTCTTTTCGATTCGATTCTTTTCTATTCTATTCATTTCAATTCTTTTTGATTCGATTCGATACGATTGGATTCTTTTCGATTCTATTCGATACGATTCGATTCTTTTCGATTCGATTCGATTCGATTCTTTTTGATTTGATTCGATACAATTCTTTTCATTTCAATTCTAATCGATTCTTTTCGATTCGATTCAATTCGATTCTTTTCAATTCTATTTGATTTTTTCGATTTGATTCTTTTTGTTTCAATTCTATTCTTTTCGATTCGATTCTTTTTTATTCAATTCAATACGATTCTTTTAATTTGATTCCATTCGATTCTCTTTTACTCAATTCGATTCTATTCGACAATTTTAGATTCGATTCTTTTTGATTTGATTTGATTCGATTCTTTTCACTTAGATTCGATTCTTTCAATTCGATTCTTTTCAATTCTATTAATCGATTCGATTCTTTAGGATTAGATTTGTTTTCTATTCAATTCGATTTGATTCTTTTCGATTCGATTCGAAATGATTCTTTTCAATTTGATTCGATTCGATTCTTTTTTCATTTCTATTCGATTCAGTTTGATTCTTTTCGATTCAATTATTTTCTATTCGATTCGGTTCGATTTATTTCGATTCGATTCGATACGATTCTTTTTGTTTCGATTCGATTCTTTTCGATTCGATTCTTTTCGATTCGATTTTTTATTCGATTCTATTCGATTTTTTCGATTCGATTCTTTTCGATTCGATTAGATTCGAATTGATTCTTTTCGATTCGATTTGATTCTTTCGTTTCAATTCGATTCTTTTCGATTCAATTCGATTCTATTCTTTTCAATTCTATTTGATTTGATTCTTTTCTTTTTTTTTTGGGGGGGGAGATTTGATTCTTTTCGATTCGATTCTTTTAGTTTAGATTTGATTCTTTGCGATTCGTTTCTTTTTGATTGGATTCTATTCTTTTCGTTTCGATTCTTTTCAATTCGATTCAATTCGATTATTTTCGATTCGGTTAGAAACTTTTCAATTCTATTCGATTCTTTTCGATTCGATTCGATTCTTTTCGATTCGATTTGATAATTTTCGATTCCATTCGATTCTTTTCCATTCGATCTGATTCGATTCGATTCGATTCTTTTTGTTTCAATTCGATTCTATTCTATTCGATTCGATTCTTTTCGATTCGATTTTTTTCCATTCGATTCTTTTCCATTCGATCTTATTCGATTCGTTTTGATTCTTTTCTATTCGATTCTTTTTGATTCAATTCTATTCGATTCTTTTGATTCGATTCGATTCTTTTCGATTCGATTCAATTCTTTTCCATTCGATCTGATTCGATTCATTTCGATTCTTTTCTATTCGATTCGATTCGATTCTTTTCTATTCGATTCGATTCGATTCTTTTCGATACGATTCAATTCGATTCATTTCGATTCGATTCGATTTGATTATTTTTGATTCGATTTGACCGATTCGATTCTTTTTGATTCGATTCGATTCGATTTTTCTGTTTAGATTCGATTCTTTTCGATTCGATTCTTTTCGATTCATTTCGATTCAATTCGATTCTTTTCAATTCGATTCATTTTGATTTTTTTCATTTCGATTCGATTCTTTTCGATTTGATAGATTTGATTCTTTTCAATTCTATTCTATTCGATTCGATTCTTTTCTATTCGATTCGATTCTTTTTTATTCGATTCGTTATGATTATTTTTAATTCGATTCGATTCGATTATTTTTGATTCAAATCTATTCAATTCTTTTTGATTTGTATATATTCGATTCTTTTGATTTGAATCGATTCTTTTCAATTCGATTCGATTCGATTCTTTTGGATTCGATCGATTCAATTATTTTCAATTTTATTCTATTCAATTCGATTCTTTTCTATTCGATTCGATTCTTTTTGATTCGAATCAATTCGATTCTTTTCAATTCGATTCATTTCGATTCTTTTCGATTTGATTTGATTTGATTCTTTTTGATTCGATTTCACCAATTCGATTCTTTTCGTTTAGATTCGATTCTTTTCGATTCGATTCAATTCGATTCTTTTCGATTCGATTCGTTTCGATTTTTTTCGTTTCGATTCGATTCGATTCTTTTCGATTCGATAGATTCGATTCTTTTGAATTCTATTCTATTCGATTCGATTCGATTTGATTCTTTTTGATTCGATTCGTTACGATTCTTTTCAATTCGATTCGATTCGATTCTTTTTGATTCGAATCTATTCAATTCTTTTTGATTCGTATCTATTCGATTCTTTTGATTTGAATCGATTCTTTTCAATTCGATTCGATTCAATTCTTTTCGATTCAATTCGATTCGATTCTTTTCGATTCGATGCTTTTCGATTCAATTCGATTCTTTTCGATTCGATTAGATTCTTTTCGTTTAAATTCGATTCGATTCATTTTGATTCGATTTGATTCGATTCTTTTCATTTCGATTTGATTCGATTCTTCTCAATTTGATTCGATTCTTTTCGATTCCATTCTTTTCAATTCGATTGGATTCAATTCCCTTCGGTTCGATTCATTTCAATACGATTCGATTCGAATCGATTTTGTTCGATTCGATTCGATTCTTTTCGATTCGGTTCTTTTCGATTCTATTTGAATCTTTTCGATTTGATTCGATTTGATTCCTTTGGATTCGATTCGATTCGATTTGATTCTATTCAATTCAATTGTTTTCGATTCGATTCGATTCTCTTCGATTCGATTTGATTCTATTCGATTCTTTTCTATGCAATTTGATTTGATTCAAAACTATTTGATTCAATTCTTTTCGATTCGATTCTTTTCGATTCGATTGTTTTCGATTCGATTTGATTCTTTTCAATTTGATCGATTCTATTGTTTTTTATTCGATTTGATTGGATTCGATTCTTTTCGATTCAATTCAATTAGATTCAAAACTATTCGATTCAATTCTTTCGATTCGAATATTTTCAATTCGATTCAATTAGATTCGATTTGATTCTTTTCGTTTCCATTCGATTCGGTTCTTTTCTATTCGATTCGATTCTTTTCTATTCGATCCGATTATATACGAATCTATTCGTTTCGATTCTTTTCGATTCAATTCTTTTGATTCGATTTGATTTGTTTCGATTCAATTATTTTTTATTCGATTAGATTCGATTCGAATTCCGATTCAATTCGATTCCTTTTTATTCAATTTGTTTCGATTCTTTCCGATTCGATTCGATTCTTTTCGATTCATTTCGATTCGATTATTTTTGATTCGATTCGTTTTGATTTGATTCGATTGGATTATTTTCGATTCGATTCTATTCGATTCGATTCCTTTCGTTTCGATTCTTTTCGATTCGTTGATTCGATTCTTTTGTATTCGATTCTTTTCGATTCGATTCTTTTCATTTGATTCGATTCAATTTGAATCGATTCTATTCAATTCTTTTGGATTCGATTATTTCTATTCAATTAGATTCGATTCGATTCTTTTTGATTCGATTCTTTTCGATTCAATTCGATTCAATTTGATTTTTTTCGATTCGATTCTTTATTTGATTCATTTCGATTCTATTCGATTCAATTTGATTCGATTCGATTTGATTCTTTTCTATTCGATTCGTTTCGATTCAATTCTTTTCTTTTCTATTCAATTTGATTCTTTTTGATTCTTTTCTATTCTATTCGATTCGATTTGATTCGATTCAAATCTTTTCAATATGATTTTATTCTTTTCGATTCCATTCAATTCAATTCGTTTCGATTCTTTTCTATTGGATAATATTCGATTCGATTTGATTGTTTTCTATTGTATTCGATTCAATTAGATTCTTTGCTATTCTATTCAAATCGATTCAATTTGATCCGATTCGATTTGATTCTTTTCTATTCGATTTGATTCGATTCAAATCAATTCAATTTGATTCTATTCTTTTCGATTCGATTGTTTTCTATTCGTTTCGATTCTATTCTTTTCTATTCTATTCTTTTCTATTCTATTCGATTTGATTCTACGATTCCATTCCATTCTATTCTATTCTATTCTATTCTATTCTATTCTATTCTATTCTATTCTATTCTATTCTATTCTTTTCTCTTCGATTCGATTGGATTCTATTCCATTCGATTCTTTTCTATTCTATTCGATTCGACTCAACTCGATTCGATTATTTTCTATTCTATTTGATTCGATTCCACTCTTTGCTATTCTATTTGATTTGATTCAATTTGATTCGTTTCGATTCAATTCTTTTCAATTCAATTCCTTTCTATTCGATTTGATTTGATTCAATTCAATTCGATTTGATTCTATTCTTTTCGATTCAATTTGTTTCGATTCGATTCGATTCTTTTCTATTCTATACGATTTGATTCTTTTCCATTCTATTCTATTCGATTCGATTATTTTATATTCTGTTTGATTCGATTCATTTCGATTCCTTCGATTCGATACTTTTCTATTCGATTCAATTCGATTCTTTTCGATTTGATTCGATTCGATTCTTTTCTATTCGATTAATTTGATTCTTTTCTATTCAATTTGATTTGATTCTTTTCTATTCTATTCGATTTGATACTATTCGATTCGATTCAATTTGATTCTTTTCTATTCGATTCGATTCTTTTGTATACGATTCGATTCAATTCAATTCTATTTTTTCTATTCGATTCATTCGATTCTATTTGATTCTTTACGATTTGATTCGATTCGATTCGATTCGATTTTTTTCTATTCTGTTCGATTGGATTCGATTCTTTTCTATTTGATTCGATTATATTCAATTCAATTCAATTCAATTCTATTCTATTCGACTCGATTTGATTCTTTTCTATTCTATTTTTGATTCGATTCGTTTTGATTCTTCTCTATTCTATTCTATTCTTTTCTATTCTATTCCATTCGATTCATTTCGATTCGATTCGATTCTTTTCTTTTTGATTTGATTCGGTTCCATTCGATTATTTTCCATTCGATTTGATTCTTTTCGATTCTTTTGTATTTGATTCGATTCGATTCTTTTTTATTAGATTAGATTCGATTCGAATCGATTCTTTTCTATTCGATTGTATTCGATTCGATTCAATTCTTTTTTATTCTACTCTATTCTATTCGTTTCTATTCAATTCGTTTCGAGTCGATTCGATTCGATTCTTTTCTATTCGATTTGATTCTATTCTCTTCTTTTCGATTCTTTTCTATTCTAGTCACTTCGATTCGATTCATTTCGTTTCGATTCCTTTCTATTCGATTCGATTCGATTCGATTCTTTTCAATTCTACTGTATTCCATTCTATTCTATTCTATTCTTTTCGATTCGATTCGATATATTTCTATGCGATTCTCTTCGATTCTATTCGATTCGATTTTTCTCATATCGGTTCGATTCTATTCGATTCGATTTTGTTCTATTCGATTCAATTCGATTCTTTTCTATTCTACTCGATTCGATTCGATTCTTTTCTATTCGATTTGATTCCATTCAATTCTTTTCTATTCTATTCGATTCTTTTTTATTCTATTCGATTCGATTCGTTTCAATTCGATTTGTTTCTTTTCTATTCGATTCGATTTGATTCGATTCTTTTCTATTCTATTCTATTCTATTCTATTTAGTTCGACTCAATTCTTTTCTTTTTGATTTGATTCGATTCAATTCCATTCTTTTCTATTCATTTCATTCGATTTGATTCTTTTCTATTCGATTCGATTCGATTTTTAATTCGAATTGATTTGATTCGAATCGATTCTTTTCTATTCGATTGTATTCGATTCGATTTGATTTGATTCTTTTTTATTCTACTCTATTCTATTCTATTCGTTTCTACTCAATTCGATTCGATTCGATTCTTTTCTATTCGATTCAATTTGATTCTTTTCTATTCTATTTGATTTGATTCAATTCTTTTCGACACTTTTCTATTTGATTCAATTCGATTCTTTTCAATTCTACTCTATTCTATTCTTTTCTATTCGATTCGATTCTCTATTTTTCTATGCGATTCTCTTCGATTCTATTCGATTGGATTCTTCTCATATCGATACGATTCGATTCGATTTTTTTCTTTTCTATTCGATTCAATTCTATTCTTTTCTATTCTATTCAATTTGATTCCACTCGATTCGGTTCTTTTCTATTGTATTCGATTTGATTCTTTTTTACTCTATTCTATTCGATTCTATTCGATTAGTTTCTTTACTATTTGATTCGATTTGATTCTTTTCAATTCTATTCTTTTCTATTCGATTTGATTCTTTTCTATTCTATTCTATATGATTCGATTCGATTCTTTTCAATTCTACTCTATTCTTTTCTACTCTATTTGATTCGGTTCTTTTCTATTCGATTCGATTCGATATTTTTCTATGCAATTCTATTCGATTCTAATCTATTCGATTCTTCTCGTATCGATTTGATTCGATTCGATTCGATTTTTTTCTATTCTATTCGATTCAATTCGATTCTTTTCTATTCTTTTCAATTCGATTCAATTCTTTTCTATTCAATTCAATTCGATTCGACTCGATCGATTCTTTTCTATTCTATTCGATTCGATTCGATTTTTTCTATTTAATTCGATTCGATTCAATTCTATTCTATTCTATTCTATTCGATTCGATTCGATTCTTTTCTATTCAATTTGATTTGATTCTTTTCTATTCTTTTCTATTCGATTTGATTCAATTCTTTTCTATTCGATTCGATTCGAATCTTTTCTTTGATTCAATTCGATTCTTTTAATTTTATTCGATTCGATTAGATTCGATTCTTTACTATTCTATTCGGTTCTATTCGATTCTTTTTATCCTACTCTATTCTATTCGTTTCTATTCTATTCTATTCGTTTCTATTCATTTCGATTTGATTTGATTCTTTGTATTCGATTTGATTCGATTCAATTCGATTCGATTCTTTTCTATTCGATTTGATTCAATTCGACTTGATTCGATTCTTCTCTATTTGATTCTATACTATTCTATTCATTTCGATTCTTTTCGATTTGATTCGATTCGATTTTTTTCTATTCTATTTTATTCGATTCGATTCTTTTCTATTTGATTCGATTTGATTCATTTCAATTCTTTTCTGTTGAATTCGATTTGATTATTTTGTATTCTATTCGATTCGATTAGATAGGATTCGATTCTTTTCTATTCTATTCAATTCGATTCTATTTCTTTCTATTCTATTCTAATTGATTCGATTCTTTTCTATTCTATTCTATTCAATTCGATTCTTTTCTTCTTGATTCGATTCTTTTCTATTCGATTCGGTACGATTCGATTGTATTCTATTCGATTCTATTCAATTCATTTCGATTCAATTTGATTCTTTTCTATTCGATTCGATTCAATTCTTTTCTATTCAATTCGATTTGATTCAATTCTATTCTATTCGATTCGATTCTTTTCTATTTGATTCGATTCTATTCGAATCGATTCTTTTCTGTTTGATTCTATTCTTTTCGATTCGATTCGATTCTTTCATATTCTATTCGATTCGATTTGATAGATTCGATTCTTTTCTATTCTATTCTATTCTATTCGATTCGATTCGATTCCTTTCTATTCTATTCTAATTGATTCTTTTCTATTCGATTCGATTCGATTGTTTTCTATTTGATTCGATACGATTCGATTCAATTCGATTCAATTCGTTTCGATTCAATTCGATTCGATTCGATTCAATTCTTTTCTTTTTTTAATTTTTATTTATTTATGATAGTCACACACACAGAGAGAGAGAGAGAGAGGCAGAGACACAGGCAGAGGGAGAAGCAGGCTCCATGCACCAGGAGCCTGACGTGGGATTCCATCCCGGGTCTCCAGGATCGGGCCCTGGGCCAAAGGCAGGCGCTAAACCGCTGCGCCACCCAGGGATCCAGATTCAATTCTTTTCTATTTGATTCGATTCTATTCTTTTCTATTCTGTTTGATTCGATTTGATTCGATTCTTTTTTATTCCATTCGATTAGATTTGATTTGATTCTTTTCAATTCAATTCCATTCCATTCTTTTCTATTCGATTTGATTCTATTCGATTCGATTCTTTTCTATGCGAATCAATTCAGTTCGATTCTGTTTTTTTCTATTCTATTTTATTCTATTCGATTCGATTCTTTTCAATTCGATTAGATTCTATTCGATTTTATTCGATTTTTTTCAATTCTATTTGATTGGATTCGATTCTTTTCTATTTGATTTGATTCTATTCAATTCGATTCTATTCTATTGAATTCTATTCTACTCGATTCAATTCTTTTCTATTCTATTTTCGATTCAATTCGATTCAATTCAATTTGATTCTTTTCTATTCTACTCAATTCGATTAGACTCGATTCTATAATTTTCTATTCTATTCGATTGTTCTCTATTCTATTCGATTCTTTTCTATTCTATTCTATTCGATTCAATTCTTTTCAATTCGATCCTTTTCTATTCGCTTCAAATCGATTCGATTCGATCCTCTTCCATTCGATTCGATTCGATTCGATTCGATTCCTTTCTATTCGATTCTTTTCTTTTTTTAATAAAATAATTTTTTATTGGTGTTCAATTTACCATCATACAGAATAACACGCAGTGCTCATCCCGTTACGCGTCCTCTTCAGTGCCCGTCACTCTCTCACCCCCACCCGCCGCCCTCCTCCCCTTCCACTACCCCTATTTCGTTTCTCAGAGTTAGGAGTGTTTATGTTCTTCCTCCCTTTCTGATATTTCCCACACATTTCTTCTCCCTTCCCTAATATTCCCTTTCACTATTATTTATATACCCCAAATAAATGAGAACAGACACTGTTTGTCCTTCTCTCATTGACTTACTTCACTCAGCATAATACCCTCCAGTTCCATCCACGTTGAAGCAAATGGTGGGTGTTTGTCGTTTCTGATGGCCGAGTAATATTCCATTGTATACATACACCACATTTTCTTTATCCATTCATCTTTCAATGGACACCGAGGCTCCTTCCACAGTTTGGCTATTGTGGACATTGCGGCTAGAAACATCGGGGTGCAGGTGTCCAGGTGTTTCATTGCATCTGAATCTTTGGGGTAAATCCCCAACAGTGCAATTGCTGGGTCGTAGGGCAGGTCTATTTTTAACTCTTTGAGCAACCTCCACACAGTTTTCCAGAGTGGCTGCACCAGTTCACATTCCCACCAACAGTGTAAGAGGGTTCCCTTTTCTCCGCATCCTCTCCAACATTTGTTGTTTCCTGCCTTGTTAATTTTCCCCATTCTCACTGGTGTGAGGTGGTATCTCATTGTAGTTTTGATTTGTATTTCCCTGATGGCAAGTGATGCAGAGCATTTTCTCATGTGCGTGTTGGCCATGTCTACGTCTTCCTCTGTGAGATTTCTCTTCATGTCTTTTGCCCATTTCATGATTGGATTGTTTGTTTCTTTGGTGTTGAGTTTAATAAGTTCTTTATAGATCTTGGAAACTAGCCCTTTATCTGATAGGTCATTTGCAAATATCTTCTCCCATTCTGTAGGTTGTCTTTGAGTTTTGTTGACTGTATCCTTTTCTGTGCAAAAGCTTCTTATCTTGATGAAGTCCCAATAGTTTATTTTTGCTTTTGTTTCTTTTCCCTTCGTGGCTGTATCTTGCAAGAAGTTACTGTGACCGAGTCAAAAAGGGTGTTGTCTGTGTTCTCCTCTAGGATTTTGATGGAATCTTGTCTCACATTTAGATCTTTCATCCATTTTGAGTTTATCTTTATGTATGGTGCAAGCTAGTGGTCTAGTTTCATTCTTCTGCATGTGGATGTCCAATTTTCCCAGCACCATTTATTGAAGAGACTGTCTTTCTTCCAATGGATAGTCTTTCCTCCTTTATCAAATATGAGTTGACCATAAAGTTCAGGGTCCACTTCTGGGTTCTCTATTCTGTTCCATTGATCTATGTGTCTGTTTTTGTGCCAGTACCACACTGTCTTGATGACCACAGCTTTGTAGTACAACCTGAAATCCGGCATTGTGATGCCCCCAGATATGGTTTTCTTTTTTAAAATTCCCCTGGCTATTCGGGGTCTTTTCTGATTCCACACAAATCTTAAAATAATTTGTTCTAACTCTCTGAAGAAAGTCCATGGTATTTTGATAAGGATTGCATTAAACGTGTATATTGCCCTGGGTAACATTGACATTTTCACAATATTAATTCTGCCAATCCATGAGCATGGAATATTTTTCCATCTCTTTGTGTCTTCCTCAATTTCTTTCAGAAGTGTACTATAGTTTTTAGAGTATAGATCCTTTACCTGTTTGGTTAGGTTTATTCCTAGGGATCTGATGCTTTTGGGTGCAAATGTCAATGGGATTGACTCCTTAATTTCTCTTTCGTCAGTCTCATTGTTAGTGTATAGAAATGCCATTGATTTCTGGGCATTGATTTTGTATCCTGCCACGCTACCAAATTGCTGTATGAGTTCCAGCAATCTTGGTGTGGAGGCTATTGGGTTTTCTATGTAGAGTATCATGTCATCGATGAAGAGGGAGAGTTTGACTTCTTTGCCAATTTGAATGCCTTTTATTTCTTTAGGTTGTCTGATTGCTGAGGCTAGGACTTCCAGTACTATGTTGAATAGCAGTGGTGAGAGTGGACATCCCTGTCTTGTTCCTGATCTTAGGGGAAAGGCTCCCAGTGCTTCCCCATTGAGAATGATATTTGCTGTGGGCTTTTCGTAGATGGCTTTTAAGATGTCGAGGAATGTTCCCTCTATCCCTACGCTCTGAAGAGTTTTGATCAGGAATGGATGCTGTATTTTGTCAAATGCTTTCTCTGCATATAATGAGAGGATCATATGGTTCTTGGTTTTTCTCTTGCTGATATGTTGAATCACATTGATTGTTTTATGAGTGTTGAACCAGCCTTGTGTCCCAGGGATAAATCCTACTTGGTCATGGTGAATAGTTTTCTTAATGTACTGTTGGATCCTATTGGCTAGCATCTTGTTGAATTTTTGCATCCATGTTCATCAGGGATATTGGTCTGTAATTCTCCTTTTTGGTGGGGTCTTTGTCTGGTTTTGGAATTAAGGTGATGCTGGCCTCATAGAATGAATTTGGAAGTACTCCATCTCTTTCTATCTTTCCAAACAGCTTTAGTAGAATAGGTATGGTTTCTTCTTTAAACGTTTGATAGAATTCCCCTGGGAAGCCATCTCACCCTGGACTTTTGTGTCTTGGGAGGTTTTTGTCCATCTCAAATTTAAATTTTAGTTTTCTGAGGCAGAAACTCTATCTACAGCTCAGTATTTAGTCAACACTGTGCTTTTCTGAAAATGTAGCTTCCTCTGACATTTTTTTAAAATATGAGATTGATTCCTTTATTTCCAGGTCCACTTCAGTATCATAACTTTTCATACTGTCTTGTAAGTTATATTAGCTGAACTAATTAATTAATTCTTTTTTATTTTTTTATTTTTATTTTTAAAAATTATTTATTTATTTATTTATCTATTTATTTATTTATTTATGATAGTCACAGAGACAGAGAGAGAGAGAGAGAGGCAGAGACACAGGCAGAGGGAGAAGCAGGCTCCATGCACGGGGAGCCCGATGTGGGATTCGATCCCGGGTCTCCAGGATCGCGCCCTGGGCCAAAGGCAGGCGCCAAACCGTTGCGCCACCCAAGGATCCCAATTAACTCTATTTAACTTGTGGGTTTTTTTTTAAGTAACATAAAATTTACCATCTTCGTTGTTTTAAAGTGTGCAGTTTGCAGTATTAAGTATATTTACAGTGTTGTACAACAGATCTCCACAGCCTTTTCATCTTGCAAAACTGAAATTCTGTAACCCATTAAATAGCAGCTCCCCATCTCTTTCTCCCTAAGGTCCTGGCAGCCACCTTCCTACTTTCTATTCCTATGAATTTGACTACTTTAGATAGCTCGTATAAGTGGCATTTTAAACACAATCTGATCTATATTTTTATTGCATATACAGTCACAAAAGCCATGGCAATATGATTTTATATGTTAGTATATTAGCACGTTAATTGTTTCAAAGAGCTTGCATGATATTAAGTCCCCCTTTATTCAGTACTTTCTCTCCTGTCACCCTCTTTCTCAGACTTCCCACTCTTCACACCCTTTTCATCATGGCCTTCAAAACTCAATCCCACTGTAAGCAAGCATTCTGTACCCTTATTCTTAACTGAAACCCCACTTTCCCTGGAGAATCTTTTCTCTCTCCAAACCTTTAAGGAAGGCTCTTTGTTCTCTTATAACTCACACAGTCCAAGGCCATGGTGATAAGGTATAGGAAGGAGTATATTAGTTAATAGTTAATAGTCTTTTTGTTAGTAGTAATAGAGACTCAGACTAATGTCTAGCATAATCTTAAAAAATTATGGACCTATATAACTGAAGAGAGGTATTCTCAAAGATGCAAACAAATATCAGAAATATTATTCCAACTTTCAGCCATTATTTCTACTTGTCTCTGCTCAAAATAATTTTCTCAGGATTCTATGGCCATCTTCTAGGCAGTGGGCAAGATGGCTGCTGATAACAAGGTCACATCATCTTTACCCTCATCTTGAAGAGTACATCTACAATTCAGAAGTACTGTAGTTGAATAGCTTGGGTAATAAAGTTATTCTTTGATCCAGTTACTTTCTATGCAAACACTTTCCATAACTTTCTATTGGTCCAGCCTGGAACATAAGTCCACTAATTTGTGAGGCTGAACACCAAAATAGATAGCTCCTCCAAAATCACATGAAGTTCATATCTTCAAAGAAAAACATAACAGGCTATCTACTAGAGAAGAAGTGGCATTCTTTAGCACCTCATGTTAGTTTTAAATCATGTCTTCTTTATCTTCCTCTAATAAAAGCTAACAAATCTCTCCTCCTTTGAGACATGTTACCCAGCTCCTATTCTCAGCCATCTACTGCCATTGGTCAATACTTAACTTAGATGGGTTTGGCACAAGTTTTTCAAAATATTTATCATCATAGTGTACTACTTCCTTGTCCATTTGGATGACTTCCCCAATAGCCTAAAGTCTTAAGTTCATAGTTCTTTGGTCCCCTAAACTATAGTCATCTTAATTTTCTTTTTTCTAAATCTTATCAACCATGGAAATCTTCTTTTTAAAAAAACCTTAAGATTCTAGTGTTAATCTCTCTGACCACAAATTCTGACTTTCTCCCAACATGTCCACACAGACATCCAACAGAAACATAAAGCCTGATATGTCTAATTGATAAATCATGGTAGACTGTATTAAAATTGTGCCCCAGGCACTGCTACAGTTCACACACCTTGTCTCTGACCTGCTTGCCCACCTGACAAAGAGCCGCTGCCCATCAACAGCAATTCCAGCTCTGACCGGATCTCCTCCTTTGGGTTTTCTGAGTACCAATCTAGGTGTACATGCAATAACATGTAAAAGGCACCAGCTTTAATCTCAGGTCATCCAGATGTTGTGAGCATCAAACAAGTTCCCTCTGGCCACATGAGTTCCAGTTTGTTTCCTCAGGTTCCACTCTGTCCCTGTGGACCTCAGCTTGCATTTTCCTTTCCTATGTGTCCTGCTGACCTACACTAACTGCAAGCCCACCATCATATGCAGAGGGGACTTAAAGATATTATTTCTCCAGTTTCCCTTCATGATGATTAGCAACTTTTCTCTGATCTTCCAACATCACTGTTAAGATTTCTGTGCCTCCAGGTTCTTGTACACTTTGTACGATCTAATCCCTACAATACCTCTATTTCCTATCACTCATAGGGGTACTCCTTCCCTAATCAAGCTGTAACTGAGACACCTGATTGGAGGTTATTGCACAAAACTTTGAGAAGTATCTATAGAAAAATAAAAGTCCCTAAGAAGCAAAAGAATTCACATCAAAGGAGAATTTATATTCTTAGATGTGTTTGAAAAGTTCTGTATGATTGGAAATGAGAGGAATAGCAGGACTGAAAAACACTCATAAATTTTATGTCTCAAATCACTTAGGATGCTATTTCTATGTAACCTCATCCCTTTTTCCATTCCACATAAAATCAAGAATCATTAACAATTTTTTACTAACTGGTCCTATGCTTTTCCCCACCAACCTCAACCAAACATTTTATGTTACATTTCAGTACAAAATGGTAGATTCAGCCTATTTTCCACTTTTCTTCTTCTGTATACCCTGTAAGATTATAATAAGGGTTATCTAAAATTATAAAAACAGAATAACTAAAAGAAAATAGTGGGAACATACAAAAACAAGTACTTTAACATATTTCTTGAATATGGAAATTGAGAAAGAATACCTCTTGTGCTAAAGCTCTAGCCCAAAATAAGAGAGAAGGAGGCTTCAGCAGATATGGGAAACACCTTGTCCAGCAGAAATCAAGATGCTTCAGAATAGAGACTATAGGTAGAAGAAAGGTCAGGAGAAAGTGGACATGAAAACGAGATTAAATGAAGACCTGTATAAGACATAGACACCTGTCTTCTCACACAGAATGACTTGTAGTTAGACATTTCACTGGTGCCAGAAAGCAAAACCCCTCTCCTTCTAGTATTAGCTAAAAGCAAAGGCATTTGGCTCACTTCCCTCTAACTATAATGTAAAGCTTCTAGCCACCAAACCTCTTCACATACAGAATACACCATAACCTTTTAATCCCCTCAGTTTTAAATACAAATGGGCAACACATGACTACCAGAAAACTGAGGGAAGGTTGCAGTGTAACAGAAAGACCAAGATAAATAGCAAAATTTTCCCCTAAACAAAAAGAATATCCAGGAAACAGCAGAAGAGAGCTTTAAGTAAAACTTTAGTGTCCTTATACAGAAAATACTAACGATCAACAAAATTGAGAATCAATATAAAGTCTAATTATTAAGAATTCTAAAGAGATGAGAACAATTTATCAAAGAATTAAAATAAGATAATTCTCCAGAGATGAAAGGAAGACCTGTCTCCAATCTGGTAGGGTCCTCTTGCAACCAATGGTATGAATTTAAAAAGAACCACACTTGGGCACATTATTATAAAACTTCATAACTCCAAAAGTTAAAAGTTATTAAAAAGTTTCCACAGAGGACTGGGAAAGACAATTGTGTACACAGAAATTAGATCAGAAGCATTGATTCCTGGGATGCCTGGCTCAGTGGTTGAGTGTCTGCCTTTGGCTCATTCTGAGGTCCTGGGATAGAGTCCTGCATCAGGTTCCCAGCAGGGAGGCTGTTTCTCCCTCTGCCTGTGTCTCTGCCTCTCTCTGTGGGCTCTCATGAATAAATTAATAAAATCTTTAAAAAAAGCATTGATTCCTTTTTGTTTTATTAGCGACACCACATAGTACAGCAATATTTTTAAGGTTCTGTGGGAAGCTTTTTTCCAACTTAGCATTCTCTACCCAGCCAAACCATTAATCAAGTGGGAGAGAATGAAAAAGAACTTTTTGGTCTGAAAGCACTGATAGATTTATCTCCATACCCCCTTCCTTGGGAAGTTCCATGAGGAGTGGTGACAGATGTGAGAGTTGTGTGAGGTAAACCCTCATGACCATTAGCAGGATGACACTAGGAAGTGTCAAAGTTGATAAGTCAAGAAATCGCATTATACATGATTTATTGGAGACATGGATTAACCACCAGAATAACAAAAAAAAAAAAAATGAAGTTGTAAAAGTAGCGACTTCTAAAGATGGACTTAGATGGTAGGGTCAACCCTTCAGTAAAACTTTAACCACGTACATATATTAACCTGAAGTAATTTTTAAATGTACTACCAGAGCTCCAATTAAAATTCTTTGTCTAATGTTTTATAATATTAACTACATGGACTGTGGTGAGCAGAATGATACCCACAACGAGGACCACATCTTGTGAATATGTTATCTTATGTGGCAGGAAGGGACTTTGCAGATATGATTAAGGTTCAGGATCCTGAGATGGGGCGATTAGCATAACTTATCTAGGTGGGCCTGACATAATCACAAGGTCCTTAAAAGTAGAAGAGGAGGGCAGCCCCGGTGGCTCAGCTGTTTAATACTGCCTTCAGCCTGGGGTGTGATCCTGGAGACCCGGGATTGAGTCCCACGTTGGGCTCCCTGCACAGAGCCTGCTTCTCCCTCTGCTTGTCTCTCTCTGTCATGAATAAATAAGTAAAAATTTTTTTAAAAAAAGTAGACGAGGAAAGCAGAAGGGAGTCAGAGGAGATGTGACTAAGAAGAGTAGGTGGAGAGGTGTACCTTTGCTGGCTTTAGAGATGGAAGAAGATGCCAAAAATGTAGGCAGTCTCTGGAAACTGGAAAGGCAAAGACATTGATTCACCCCCGGAGACTCCAGAAGGGAATACAGTCCTGTTGACCCCTCAATTTTATTTCAGCAAGATCCATGGCATGCTTCTAACCTGCCAAAGTATAAGAAAGATTTTTGTTTTATTTTACCATGTTTGTGGTCGTTTGTTACAGCAACAATAGAAGACTAATACATGGACTTACATCTGACCGGAATTAACTCCTTTTGATGTTTTCCCATCTTAGACTATTATTTTCCTTTCAGCTATTATGATAAGGTTTTCCATTTTAAAGGGTAGCAAAACAGACTCTTTGCTTTTCCTATTTTATAGGTACTGGCTTTTCTGTTTAGTATTTCAGGCAGTTTACCACCATAGTATCAAATCTTCCTTGGTATCAATTTTGGATTAATTATAATGTGTCTATTTTCAGTGAAGCCATGATGGAACATTTTGTGATGATCTTCTTTCCTAGAAACCTGAATAATTTCATCTGATTGCCCGTGTCTTTTTTCAAGAGCTTCAACATCCAGAAACCACATTTTCAGACACAAAAAAGAAAGTGATTAAGTGAAAGAAAAAGTGATTCTGTTTTTTCTGACACAATTAGTTTTATTTCTCTGTATCGAGTCTTCTAGACATAACTTCAGGTTGTGTCAGCAAGGTCAGAAGCTTTTGCTAAACACTCCACTTAACAATCATGTATTTTCATTTAATTATACCTTAACGTAATTTTATGGTTGTCATTATATATGTACTAATCTTCACTTTCTCTAAACTGAAATTCTCTTTGCCTCTTTATGGGGAAAACATGGACTTTGAGCGAAATATATCTAGATTCCGGACCTGGCTCTCTCATTTACAGTCTACATAACCTTGGGCAAGTTATTTAACCTCTCTGAGCTTTCTCCAACTATAAATACAGAGGTTGTAATACTTTATACTGCCTACCTCACCTCTGCACTACTGACATTTTGTTTTTAATAATAAATTTATTTTTTATTGGTGTTCAATTTGCCAACATACAGAATAACACCCAGTGCTCAACCCGTCAAGTGCCCCCCTCAGTGCCCGTCACCCATTCACCCCCACCTCCCGCCTTCCTCCCCTTCCACCACCCCTAGTTCATTTCCCAGAGTTAGGAGTCTTTATGTTCTGTCTCCCTTTCGGATATTTCCCACACACTTCTTCTCCCTTCCCTTTTATTCCCTTTCAGTATTATTTATATTCCCCAAACGAATGAGAACATATAATGTTTGTCCTTCTCCAGTTGACTTACTTCACTCAGCATAATACCCTCCAGTTCCATCCACGTTGAAGCAAATGGTGGGTATTTGTCATTTCTAATGGTGAGTAATGTTCCATTGTATACATAAACCACATCTTCTTTATCCATTCATCTTTCGATGGACACCGAGGCTCCTTCCACAGTTTGGCTATTGTGGACATTGCTGCTAGAAACATCAGGGTGCAGGTGTCCCAGCGTTTCATTGCATCTGTATCTTTGGGGTAAATCCCCAACAGTGCAATTGCTGGGTCACAGGGCAGGTCTATTTTTAACTCTTTGAGCAACCTCCACACAGTTTTCCAGAGTGGCTGCACCATTTCACATTCCCACCAACAGTGTAAGAGGGTTCCCTTTTCTCCGCATCCTCTCCAACGTTTGTGGTTTGCAGCCTTGTTAATTTTCCCCATTCTCACTGGTGTGAGGTGGTATCTCATTGTGGTTTTGATTTGTATTTCCCTGATGGCAAGTGAGGCAGAGCATTTTCTCATGTGCATGTTGGCCATGTCTATGTCTTCCTCTGTGAGATTTCTCTTCATGTCTTTTGCCCATTTCATGATTGGATTGTTTGTTTCTTTGGTGTTGAGTTTAATAAGTTCTTTATAGATCTTGGAAACTAGCCCTTTATCTGATACGTCATTTGCAAATATCTTCTCCCATTCTGTAGCTTGTCTTTTAGTTTTGTTGAGTGTATCCTTTGCTGTGCAAAAGCTTCTTATCTTGATGAAGTCCCAATAAATAGTTCATTTTTGCTTTTGTTTCTTTTGCCTTCATGGATGTATCTTGTAAGAAGTTACTGTGTGTGCTAAGATATTTGATCTTCATCCTGGAGATGATTGTTTTTCCAATGTGGATTAGCCTTCAATGCCAAGTGTGTTAACATTGATCAGATGCTGTTTTATCTATAGCTGTAAATTTTTGTTGTAAAATGTTTACCTTATATGCCCAAAAGCCAAGCAAAATTTTATCACCCCACAATAGTATTCTAACCCTAAGGACTCTTTCTACACGGAGCTTCAAGAACAGAAACAGTTCCTTGGAATAAAATGAACCTGAATGCTCATTATACTCGCATTAGACCTAATTGCTTACCGTGAATACAGATAGGTGTTTTCAGAGTATTTCTTCCACGGCTCACTTGTAATCGTCTTTCTTTTTCCTTCTGGACCCACAGAGTTCTTGGGCCAAACCTGATGTACTAATGTGCAGTATAAATCAATGATAGGGGATCCCAGGGTGGCGCAGCGGTTTGGCGCCTGTCTTTGGCCCGGGGCGCGATCCTGGGGACCCGGGATCGAATCCCACATCGGGCTCCTGGTGCATGGAGCCTGCTTCTCCCTCGGCCTGTGTCTCTGCCTCTCTCTCTCTCTCTCTCTGTGACTATCATAAATAAATAAAAATTGAAAAAAAAATATAAAAAAAAATAAATCAATGATAGCTTTTTGGTGACTCATTATTGTCTGGAAGCTCCAAAGTCAAATGAGATGATAAAAACCGCTTTAAGAAATCATGTCTAATCAATAATAATGTCTTTTAAGGTTGTTTGTTGTTTTATTATATTTAGAAAAGATGTAGAATTGAGTATAGCTCAGCCAAGGATGACTAACACTTTCTCAGTTTTCATTATGAAAATTATGAGGAAAACTTACAGTTTGTACAAATGAATAGTTTCCGCTTCAAATTATTAGCTTGTCTATGCTATGAAAGGGGACTTCTTTCTGGTTTCAAAAAATATTTGCTATGGCAGTAAAAACAAATATGTATTTAGATGATTGTTGGGAATAATTTTGAGAATGTTGTTTTAATCCACTATCTGAGGTTGTGAGCTAAATTATAAATAATGCAATATAATCAACCCCACCTGTGGAATGGGTCATGTCAAACTGATTACTTTAGCTAGTCAAAACTGAGTAGCAAACCAAATGTTTGCAGAAAGTTAAAGTGTCACTTTATGAAACTTGGTCATAGGTAAAGGATTTCTGAAAACATTGGCCAGATAAAAGTATAAGTATAGACACTAAAGTTAGTCAGATGCTAAGCAAATATCTGTAATATGAATGTGACCCATTGCACAGGAATCTGAGTTAGGTGTGGCACCACACCACACATTCCTGTGAATGCTTAACCAAATCCTTGAATTCTAGGATACTTGCTAAATGTACATGTTTGCACTTACATCCTTCATATGATGCTCCTCATCCCTGCTTACCTGCTTACCAGCGTTCCTAGGTTCAGAAATCTGTCAGGAAGTAAGAAAGCCTGCTACTTTTTGTTTGTTTGTTTTTGCTTTTAATGTTAATCCTATTTTAAAGAAAAAACCAAGTTTTCCATCCATTCAGTTCATTCAAGAAATAATTACTGTGCACCCATTATTTGCAAGGCATTTGCCTAAATTCTGCAGATACAGCAATGACCCAACACAAACAAAATCTGTCCTTATGAAGCTCAGGTATTAGTGTTTTGGTTTATAGGAAGTTATACTTAACTCGGAAAGCTACTGTTTTAGTACTAGGCAGTGAGAGGCAGTTGCTAGGAGGGTCCTCATCAGGCTGGATATTCATTAGAATAAACGTCAATCCATCATCTCTAAAACAAAAGTCCATTAAAAGCCCCTCTTCTAGTTCTACAAAGACTTCATCTGTATGTATTCTGGAAGTGATTATCCTGTCTATGAACTCAGCACCTTGCTATAAGACTTCTTGTTATGTGTTTACTCAATTTCTTAATTGACATTTTGCTATAACTGAAACTTGAAAGAAAAAACATGGCAAGAATCATCAGATCAATCAATTTTGTTAACTCATTAGCAGTTCAGACATAGAAGTGACAAGCCAATATAATAGTTAATATTTAAGGAACACCACCTGACAAAAAAATGAGCCTCTATTACATACATAAAATCTGAAGTGAATATATGTATATATCCATGTATATATTTTAAATGAGTATCATTTATATATCTTAAGTAGATATATATAATCTTAATATATATCCAAATACAAAGTAATGCATATAAAATTTGACCTATATCTCTTAATTGTAGATATATATACATATGTATACAGATACATACAGATACAAACCCACAGATTTTACTTAAACCTCTAGCAACCCTCCTTTTACAACCAAGACAATGAAACTGAAGCCAGAAGAGGTTAAGTAACTGCCCAAGTCATACAGCTATTTAGACCTGAATCCAAGTACTCTGTACTCCAGGGTCTGTTCTTAACAGCAACACTGTCATGCCTCTGTCTACTGACTGCAATGATTTTGGATCTTCTACGGATTTTGCCTTACAGTTTGTATTTCTCTTCCCTTTCACTATCACAAATGCAAGTGTAGATGTCTAAAAACCAGGCACTACTAACAAAAACACTCTATTCCATGGGAAATAACAAGGATTTATTAATACCAGGACACATAACTGAAAATCAGCCTAGTACTAATTCCTCAGGTAATAGTCTTATATTTAAGCAGAGCTCTGAAGTGGAGTTCTTCATTTGAAGTCAGGCAATCTTGATCGAAGAATAATACACCAAGAGGCATGATACCTTATATCACAAGCTAGGAAAAATACATAATTATTGTTACTAGCATTTGGAAGGATCATCATTGTGAGAGCTAAATGCCCCAAAAGTTAAAATTAAATTTTTTGCACCAACATTTATTCTGAGTTGGATTAAATACCTTAAAGTCTAAGGAGTCCTGAACAAAAAACATGGAAGAAAAGTAACAAGTATGATTTTTGCTCTATGTTTAACTTCAACAACACTGCAATTTTCTTCTAAAGGTGATTTAAATTTTAAATCAATTCTATCTGGGCACTGTATCTACAGAGAAATATGATCTTTTAAGTTTCTCATGTTAACAATGACATTTTTAGGTTCTGCAAAGACTCCAAAAGGTTGATAATCCATATCAATATTTCAGACATTTCGGTGTACCTAACTTTGAATATTTTATCAATATTTGACATTTCATGTTTCGACTCAGCAAAACACAACTTAGAAAAGTATGACCTGTCCTTTGTTATTTAATAAATGTTTCTAACTGGTTAATCCTATCCTTTTGAAAAAATAGTTTTCCCATACTGTTTTGAAATAGACTCCATTGACATAATGGACCTGGTTCTATTTAAGAGGGCTGGTGAAGAATTTTGGTAGACTGTTTTGGTTCTTTTTCCACTTCCATAATACAGTTAAAAATCAATATACTTGGAAAGGAAGTTATAGTCATGCTACAGACTTGGAGTGATAAATAAATCATTGTATTGTAATATCTGAAAGCATTTTAATAAAATCAATTTTTGTTTATATTAAAAAGCATTAAAAACACTTTACATTTTAAATTAATTTTAAATATACTATCTCCAATATGTTTTCCAACATTGTTTAATGGAACTAAGCTCCTTTACTGAGGGGAAATAAAAGAAACACTCTTTCCCTCCCTCCATCAAACACATGCCTCAGTTTATGCTGAAGAGAAAGATGGCTGTAAAAGATGATGTTGTTGTGTTGCCAGGTTTTTTTTTTTCTTTCTATTCTTAGACTTGGTACCAGAGGAACCAACAAAAGCAGCAATTGTTTGTGTGGACTTCTATTCACTAGAATTTGCCTCATTCTGATTTTTAACATTGAGGTATGAAACCATCAGAGAGGCAGTGGCTTTTAGACACAAGCAACCCAATTGTAAATTAAACTGGGATGAGTGTACCGAATTTTTCCCTTGAGACTTTTTCTCTTAATATAAAGAGAACATAAATTTAGAGACCTTTCCCCTTAATTTTTAAATTCTTTTTGCACAAATGGTCTATTTTTAGGTAGCCCTTAGAGGGAAAGAGAAAGAAAGAAAGGGTGGGAGTGAGGGACTGGTCTTTGACATACAGAAAGACTTGATTTTCATCTTATAATGATTCCATTAGAATCCAAACATCACATGGACCAACTTTCCCATTTGGAAAAAATGAATTTTTACCATGGTTAAGGAGAGTCAAGGTTTGAAAGAAAGCTGGTTAAACTGGTTAACAACCAGTTCCATTCCAGGCAGGAATTATTGATATAACATCTCTGACAGATGGTTTCTCAACTCAGCTTGGACTATTCAAGGCAGTATTAATTATGTTTTTCATGCAAAGACTGAATGAAGGGAAAGCTGTCAACAGCTGAGCTGATAAAACCCACTCTCTGTCAGTGAAGGAAAAGACTTTTTTCAAGGCTTTCAGGAGCTAATATATCTTGTGTATTGCACATTGCTAATGTATTGCTTAATACATTGCTTGTGTATTGGAATGAAACGTTTTATAAGACACTTTTCTTGTCATTAAAAAATCAGTGTTTCATTCTTTTATCATGATACGTAGGGTCTTACATCTTTCCAAATGATGCCTTCATTCACTGAGTCTAAGCAGCAAGGCTTTGAGAACTTTGAGAGTAATTGACATTATTTCAGAGAAAGAGGAAAAAAGAAACATTGGCTGTAGATAGAGGAGTTGAAGGTTAAATGGTAGGGACCCTGCGTCGGTTGCTGGAGTCTCAATGTGGCTGGACCCAGGAAAAGCCTTTGGTTGCTTCTCAGGGCTACCTACAGAAAGTCAACTGGGGGACTTTCCTGATAGTTTCCTCTGGCAGGCCTAAACAGCTGCATTAAGAAAGGAATTGAGAGGCCACAGGTGTCACAGAAGCAAGTAGCTAGCCAGGAAGGATGAAAGATGCCAATCGGAAAAAGAGAATTATATATTAAAGGGAAAGCTAGCTCCACTTTTGATGGGATTCCAACAGACAGTTAGGTTATATCTGAGATACTTTATTAACGTATTATTAAGATCCATGATGAAAATAAGACTTGTTTCACAGGATCTCAGATTCAGAACTTTAAATATTTGAAAGGTAGTTGTTGTTGGAGAAAAATGGTATTGAGAAGAATATGCAGAAAGTTTACATCATCTCATTTTGATTACCCACTAACTTTTAGATACTAAAGCAAAATTAAATATGCTGTTGTACATTTCTGAGGGAGAACTATTTTAGTCTTAACCTTTTATTAGAAACAATGAATGGACAGGAAGATAAAATAAATAAGAAAATTCCCTGGAGTACATCAGAGCAAGTACTCAGATCCTAAGTACTCAAATGCAAATATTTAACAAAATTTATCATTGTTCTTACTTGTAATGAGGATATTTTCAACAAACAAAACAGAAACAAAAGAATAATAAAGGCATTAATAGGAGATATAATGAAAAGGATAGTATTCAGTAGCTTTAGAGAGCCCATGGATTATCTTTCTATGTAAAATAATTCAGATTATGAATGTTTTTCTAGGTCTTTATATCATGTAAGATTTGAATTAAAAGAAAATGTTGAGTTCATGAAATACTGTACACCTTTAGTTTGGTGAGGTATCAAAATGTGTACTTTAATATGTTAACATTTATTCAGCAAATTTTCTGAGTTTTTTTTTTTTTGCATGTGTAATGATGTGATTGGACATACTATAAAAGTTTTAATAATGTGCTTTTAAAGTCTCTACAAATGTACAAGTAAACAGTCCACAACTTACTAAAACCTAAAATTATGGTATTTCAGGGGCACCCGGCTGGCTTAGTTGGTAGAGCATGTGACTCTTGATCTGGGGTTGTAAGTTCGAGCCCCACATTGGGTGTAGAGATTAATTTTAAAAAATTAAATCTTAGGGAAATAAAAATAAATAAAACCATGGAGTTTCAGAATTTGAGGAGAGAACTAAAGGTCATCTAATTTAACTTCCAGACAGTAGAATAATTCTTTCTAGATCCTCTTTTACAGGTGTCGTCCACTCTCTTCTTGATCACATCCAATGAGATTATGATACTTACTCAGCTCTCGCAGGCCAAGAGAGCAGAGTCAGTATCATTTCTTTGTTCTATTGTTTTAGTTGCTAGAAAGTTCTTAACAGTAAGAGATATCTGTAATTTTCACACATTTCCCAAGTTTTCACCCATAGAAAGAGGACCAAAGGTTTGAAGAAAGTTTCCAAGTGTGTCTTAATTGTTTTACTCCAGGTGAAATATCCAAGATCTTTCAGCAATAGATAATAAAGTGTACAATTAGAAAATTATTATCTACTTCAATCAGGGCACTTTATTTCTGCAAATGGGAACAACATTAAGAACTATTAGCTTTTTTAGCAGCTCTGACCACTTAATTGTTTCTTTTCTTTTTTTAAGGAGATTTATTTATATGAGAGAGGGAGCAAGCTTGGGGGTAGGGGAGGGGCAAAGGGAGAGGAAGAGAGAGTCCTAAGCAGACTCTGCACTGAGAATGGAGCCAGGCTTGTGATCTCAAGATTCTGAGATCACCACCTGAACTGAAACCAAGAGTCTGACTGATGTTCAACTGACTGTGCATCCCAGGTTCCCCCCACTTCAATTGTTTCAATTGAACTTTTATTTCTCCAAACACCCCAAGTCTCTTGTAAACTGCTGTTAAGCCTGTGATCACTTTGTGTGTATGCACATTTGTATAAAAATAATTGGCATGGATCTGTGCTATTCCCATACTCCATGAATTGGCTTGAAGGTGAATGATAGAGAAATGAAGGCAAGTTGAGTGAAGAACAGAGAATCGACCACTGAATTCACTCTTCATTTCCTTCATTCCTCTGATTTTCCTACTCTCATTTTGAGAATGAGCATTTGTCATTCTTATGTTTTCTCCACAGTTAAGAAAGAACCTAGCACAGAGCCGTACTCAAATTTTGTTGTTGATGATGAACTTATCTGAGCTTTCATGTCAGACAATTCAATAGTGGAAGCAGGAATTAGGAATGTGCCACATGGCCACATGGCCACACAGGACATTAATTTATGGAACATACACGAGACTCACCACGTGCCTAGAATTAGGTGGAATTTGCTTAATCTCTCCTCTCCTTCCCTCATCTGTTCAGCAACTTCTTTTGTCAGGTGCAGAACTCTATAAGAGATTTTAGCTACATTATAGATTAAAATTTGTAAGCTATTTATAGACCCTAAGTACCCTTTGAAATGTTATTTTGGAAATATGAATTTTAAAAAACCGACGTGCACATAAACTAGTTGGTGGTATAAGTATTACTACATGACACTTCCCTAAAGACTGTCTTGCTCAGTTTGCAGCTTACTGATACCTGTCTTGATTATTGTTGCTTTTTTTGCTGATGACTTTCTGGATTTTGGCAATTTTTGAATAAAAAAGAAAAACAAAATTCAAATTTAGTTATATTTAGAAAATTGCTGCTAGTGACAGGAGGTAAACATTTATGTTTATTATCTATGTATCTGATCACTTCTTGGTATATTTCCAACTCCAAATATTATTGACAGATTGTATTAGTCAGGATTCTTCAGAGAAACAGAACCAATAGGAGATATATATGTATAGGTAGACAGATATTGTGATAGATAGATACAGAGATAGATAGAGATATACAAAGAGAGAGGCTTATTATAAGGAATTGGCTCACACAATTATGGAAGCTGACAAGTCCTGAGACCTGTGGGGTGAGTCTACAAGCTGGAGACCCAGCAGGGACAATGGTGCAAGTTCTAGTCTGAGCCCAAAGACCTAAGAACCATGAGAAACAATAGTGCACCTTCAATTCAAGACTGGCAGGCTCAAGATAGGAAGAGCTGATGCTTCAATTGGAGTCTGAAGGCAAGAAAATACCAATGTCCCAGCTAGAAGGCAATAAGGCAGGAAGAATTTCCTTTTATTCAGAGATGGTCAGTCTTTTTGTTCTATTCAGGACTTCAGCGATTGCATGAGGCCCACCCACATTAGGAAGGACAATCTGTTTTACCTCATCTATTGATTTAAATATTAAACTCGGGGCACTTGGGTGGCTCAGTCACTGAGCATCTGCTCAGATCATGATCCCGGGATCCTGGAATCGAGTTCTGCATCAGGCTCCCTGCAGGGGGGAGCTTCTCCCTCTGCCTATGTCTTTGTCTCTCTGTGAGTCTCTCAGGAATAAAATGAAATCTTTAAATATATATGTTTATATACTATATGTCAGCCAGAAATATCTTCACTGAAATATTCAGAACATTTGATGAAATATTCAGGCATCCTTGGCTCCGTCCAGTTAAGACATAAAATTTACCATCATACGGAGCAAAGCAATTGAACCAAAGGATTAAAAATGAGCATAAGGAAAATTGAGGAGGGTTTATTCACTCACCTGTTCAACAAATATTTAAATGTGTATTGTGTGTTGAAAGCCAAAAGAGACATAGATAATTCTTCTTCTCATGGAGCAAAGATACAGATTTTAAAACAAAATTTTATGTCAGAGAAAGATGCTATTGGAGGAGAAATAACAGACCACCACCTAGACTGAAGAACATGGTGGCAAAACTCTACAAAGAGGGTCCAGGATGCTAAAGGTCCTGGCAAGAGTGAGTATCAGACACTGAGTAACTCAAAGCCCATGGAGTGTAGATTAAGAGAGAGTAGTATAGCAGGGTGCGTGAGAGCTGAGCTAGAAAGGTAGGCAAAAGGCAGGTCCTGAAGCCTTCCTGGCACATTAGAGTAGGAGAACCATTTCCTAAGGGTGTTGACAAGTTACTTAGAGAGTTCAAACAGACAAAGGACTGATCCTCTTTGCATTTTTGAAAGGAAACCGAGAGAGGACAAGATGAGAAATAGAAAAAGCCAGCTATGGGGCTATTATACAAAAAAGTGAGAGGGGCACCTGGGTGGCTCAGTGGTTGAGCATCTGCCTTTGGCTCAGGTTGTGATCCCGGGGTCCCTGGATCAAGTCCCACATCGGGTTTGCTGCAGGGAGCCTCTTTCACCCTCTGCCTGTGTCTCTGCCTCTCTCTGTATGTCTCTCATGATGAATGAATGAATGAATGAATGAATAAACAAAAAATACTTTTAAAAAAGTGAGAGATGGATGCTGGGCTGGGCCAGGATTGATGGTGGAGATGGACTAGCATAATACATCTGAGAGACACGTAAGAGACCCAGCAGATGGTGTGTGGTGATTAGATGGTTGTGCAAGGAGAAGGAGAGAAGCAGATGCAGTTGGCTGAGAAGTGACTGTAGACTCAGAGCCTTGAGGACCTCCCAAAGCAAGTGAAAAGAGGAAGTCTGCAAGAGATGCAGGGATAAATGGTCAGATAAGCAGGTGGTCCAGAGAATGTGGTTTGGAAGACAACAGAAGAGAGAGAAGGAGGATGTGTTCAGTATCATTAAATTGAGCTTGAAATTAAAGCAAATTAAGAACAGAATCAATGACCATTGTATTCCAAGATATTCAGGAAGAGGAAGTGTAGGCAGGGATCTGAGATGTGAAACTGAAATATACTGAGGGTTGCAACCTGGGAAAATGATGATGGTGGTATATGTGACTGGTCTGAAAAGTGGCTGTGGGGGCACCTGGGTGGCTCTGTCCCCTAAGCTGCTGGCTCCTGGTTTTGGCTCAAGTCATGATCTCCTGGTAGGGGAGGGTGGGGAGATTGAGCCCCATGTGGAGCATCACAAAGGACTCTCGGCTGAGTGGAAGTCTGTCCCACTCCCCTGTCCTCTGTCCCTTCTTCCCTACCCCACCCCATCCACATGTCTTTCTCTCTCTCTCAAATAAATAAATCTTTAAAAAAATGTAAAAGCAGAGGGAAAGGACTGGCCTGTAGGCAAAGAGAGGTAAAGGGTCAAGGGAGAATTTTTTATCTTCTAAATCGGGAGATTTGTTCATATATAAATGTTGCTGGGAAGGAGCCAGTATAGAGGTTGAAGGTACAAAAGGAAGGAGATATTAGATCTCTGGTTAAAGTAGGTTTAAGAATAATTGATAACTATGAGTGATGAGAGCTCACTATTTGTTTTCTATGCATGACATGTATCAGTTTAATTCCCCCAGCAACCTCCTCATAGGTACTATAACTATCTCCATTTTTACACATGCTATTATTGGCACATGGGGTAGTTAACCACCTTGCCTAAGGCCACGAGAGGTAGAGCCAGGACTTGGGCCCAGGCAGTCTGGATCCCAAGCTGCATTCTCTGAACACCTACATAGTCAAATGGAGGAAAAACGTAAAGGGGCAGATAGAAAGGGAAGAAGAACCTGGGATTGGCTCTACACTGAATGTCCATGCTGCCCATATACAATCTAATAAATAAGCCAGAGAATGCATCTGAAACCAGTTCTACTCAAAGAGAATTCAGATGCTTATCTGTTGACTAACTTTTGTATTTTGGATTCAATTATAGATTTGTTTATTCAGTAAAGACTTTTTGAGCACCTACTATTTAATAGGCACTGAAAATGCTCTGGGATTAAAAAATGAGCAAATCTAGGAATGCCTGGGTGACTCGGTCAGTTAAATATCTCCCTCTGGTTCAGACACAATCTCTGGGTCCTGGGATCGAGCCCTGAGTCCATTGGACTCTCGGTGTCTCCCTCTCCCTCTGAACTTCCCCCCTTTCTTTGCTCTTCCTTGCTCTCTCTCAAATGAATGTATAGAAAAAATCTTTTAAAAAATATGAGCAAGTCTAACATGGACCCTACCCTTGATACCCTAACTTATTGTATTACTCAACTCAGGCTGCAGACTGGTACTGTGAGCAGCAGAAACTTATTTTCTCTGTTCTGGAGGCTGGAAGTCCAGGATCAAGGTCCAGCAGGATGGGTTTCGCATGAGAGTGCTCTTCCCGGCTTGCTGATGGCTGTCTTCTCACTTGTCCTCATATGGCAGAGAGAGAGCAAGGTCTCTGGTGTCTCTTCCTATAAGGACCAATCCTATCAAGATCAGAGTCTTTCCCTTATGATCACATTTAAACATTACCTCCATAAAGGCCCTGTCTCCAGATATAGTGACATTGGGGGTTAGGGCTTCAACATATTCATTAGGGTGGGGAGGAGGGGAGATAAAATTTGGTCCATAGTATATATTCTTTCTTAATTCCCCCAATGACCCTGTATGGTGGTGGTTGTTTTTATTTTTTTATTATCGTTATTAATTTACAGTTCACAGACAAAGTGATTGAAACCTATCTGCCACACAGCTAGTAAGGGACAGGAATGAGACTCCATTTCAGCATTCTTTATAGGCAACACATCAGTCTCTTAGAAAGTCCAGGGTGGTATTATTAGTCAAGAGGGAAAGACACTAAAAAAGAAGGAGCATCCTGTTAGTCTTAACCCTCTATAGTTATATAAACCAATCATCATTGGTTTTTATTCTCTCTAGAGATAAGTTCTATTTTGTCCGTGCCTAATTTTAACCTTTCTTAGTATTATACACAGATTTCTAAGTGAACCCCTCCCATTTTTATTTTATTTTTTCTCCAGAGTCTATTTGTTACCCAGAAAATTATCTCTCTGGAAGCATCTGACCACAGACACTATGTCTCCAGGACTTTCCGCAAGCTAACACAGAGGTTTTAAAGGGCAACTACACTCAGAGCCAATTCGTTTCATTTCATACAATATATCTTGAGATTAGTGTTTAATATAGTTGCCCAGTGGTATTCAAGAGTACAAAATCAATTTTCGATGTATTATAACTTTTATTGGGTAATCACATTTCCATTAAGTTTATAGGGTATTTATTTCCATTTCAGAAACATGAATTCCTAATATTATTTCTAGATGATCTATAAATAACTGTAGATATGCTTGCCAATGTGTTGCTTTGCCTTTGATGGCATAAAATGGAAAAACATAAATAACAACGTATTTCATTTTCTTAGCCAAAGGAAAGAATATCTTTTTTAAATCCAGAAAATTGTATATTACTTTGGAGGCTGTATGCAAATCAGACAATTTAGACGCAATATCAGAAGGAAAGGCGGTCTCCTAGGAAACTCTTGGCAGTTTAAATGTTTGGTAGGTTCCTTCTTCAATTAAAGCAGAGTACAGTAAAGGGACATATCCCTTGAGTCACCCCATGTAGTAGAAGTCATCAGCCTTCCCAAAACACTAGAGGTAGTCTGAGTGAAAACTTTTTGTTGGAGCAACTGGGTGAAATCCTGGAGCATAAATAAATCCCAGATTTTAAACTTCACCACACAAATCACATTTTGGGGGATAATATGTTTAATTTCATGGTAAGAAATTCTGTCGAGGGTCAACTTGCTGCCCCCAAGTTGTTGAAGTAGGTCAATGGAAACTTCTCAAAAATGGTAAAGGTCAGTGAATGGCCTTTCTACAAAAATACTTTCTTTTCCAATACTAGACTTTCTTGAATAGGCTCATTCACTAAACCAGATAAATGTTGATAAATAATTTGATAGTCAGCTTTACACCAGGATGAACCAATAGAACACTTGTTTTGTTTTGTGCTTTGGCCTTTTATAAAACACAGTTGGGAAAAGGTTGCCCTAAATGGATCAACTAACATTCAGCCTATGCCATGACTCACTCTGATCTTCTTACTGTTGGAAACTCTACAACAAAAGCACTCCTTTTGCCCAGGATTTAAATGTATTAAAAAAGTTTCTCAAAATTTAAGAGTAGTTGAGATTCCTCCTTTTTATATACCTTACATACAGCCAGGAACCCAGAATCTCCTCTGAAATTGTCATTTGCGTTAATTTCTTTCCATTCCCTCAGCCTCCAGAGCAAACAGAAATCAATTGTAAGGGTCTCATACATTACCTCCCTCACCCCAATTTCTGTACAGTTCAATGTCTAAACTAATTTTAGAGGACAGTGTCAGGAGCTACATCTTCTACTGTATACCTAGTACTTGTAGTTGACTTTTAGCAAAGCAACATCATCCATCATATTAAACCGTTTATTTTTTATGTTATTGCTTTATATTAATATATAGATGCATTTCAGTTTTATCTTCATGTAGAGCCATGAATACAAGGTTTCATCCCCATTTTTGTTTATTCATTATTTAATATCCCTGATAATTTTTTCTCCCTCAAGGACATTTCTGTAAGTTTCTTTCATGCAAGTGCCAGAAACATACTTTCTGCAATTTCCAGTTTTCATATACTGTTTTGTAGAAAAGCTTGGTACTTTAAATGGAGGCATTTTTTAAAAGGGTTTTATTTATTTATTCATAAGAAACATACAGAGAGAGAGGCAGAGACATAGGTAAAGGGAGAAATAGGCTCCCTGCAGGGAGCTTGATGTGGGACTCCATCCCTGGACCTGGGATCACGACCTGAGCCAAAGGCAGATATATGCTCAAACACTGAGCCACCCAGGTGCCCCGAAATAACAGAATTTAAAGACTGGTGCTGGCAAGTTCCAGGATTTGGGGTCAGCAAATAAGCAGACGCCACACTTCCAAGCAAGGTACACTGTCTGCTTCTCATCCTCTGTTATCACCCCTCAGGCTGCCACAGGCTACATTTTGGAGTGTGCATTTTTAGTAGAAGTAAGACAGCCCTCCTAATTGCAGCTTGCAAGAAAGCACTAGGACCAGAACTATGTTAAGGACACTTTCCCAGGAGGGCACAGATGTTCTGGGTGAATTCCAGGTCTAATAGTTATGAATCCTTCAGTGGATCCATATTTTTCTATTCCAGAAAGTGTGTGTATGATCTGATTCTGAGCCTATGTACAGACATACATGGGAGATCTAACAAGGGAAAGTCCTGTTACCTGACCTATTTCCACATTGTCTAAACCAAAAGTGAAAAATACATTTAGCCATAGGCTATAGAAATACAAATAAGAAAGATTTATAAGTAGAATATCTCTGACTAGATTTATGATTGTAAAAAAACACTATGTTTTTCTCCTTGTTTTTCTTGTTATCTGAGAGTTGAAAGATATCCACTTTAAAACAAATACAGCATCATAGAAACATAACTTATTATATTACCTAATAAATAATAAATGGAAACAATACTTATAAATATATATTAATAACTTTCTAGTATTAGTCTGGGGCTTCTTTTGATTACCTTGCATAGCATATTAAGTGATTTATACAGTTGAACTCTTTTACATGTTTTAGAAGACGAGCATATCCTAAAGTAATATGCTTAACGTTTTTTTTTTTTTTTTGCTTTTTTTTTGCTTGCTTAACGTTTTCAAACAGAAATTTGCAGTCTTTCATCTTTTAAAGTATCCTTGCTCTCTTTTTTGAATGTATTTATCATTCAGTGGCCCATAAGAAATGGTTACATTAGCACATTATAGTAGCATGTTTTAAAAATCTGTTGTTATAAATTTGTTGAGTATGGATATGGCTTAACTTAAGGAATATTAATTTGGAATAAAATTGATTTGTGTATTTTTATCATTCAAATATTAATGTAGTCTAAGAACAAGATACTTTAATACTCTCTAAAAGCAAGATACTTTAATACTCAGAGTTACTATTGAAAGATATATATTTACTGTCAGCATACCTATTCAGTCCCTGTTTTTGTGGATTGTTCCCTTGAACTTCCTCTATTACAGAATCCCCCTTAGTATTTCTTACACAGCTGGCTTTGTGGTCACATATTCTTTCAGTTTCTGCCTATCTTGGAAGCTCTTTATCTTTCTTATTCTAAATGAGAGCCTTGCTGGATACAGTATTCTTGGCTGCATATTCTTCTCATTTAGGACCCTGAATATATCCTGCCAGCCCTTTCTGGCCTTACAAGTCTCTGTGGAGGGTTCTCCTGTTATGCTAATACTTCTACCCATAAAATTTAGAGATTACTTGTCTCTTGCTGCTTTAAGAAAATTCTCTTTATCTTTCGAATTTGCAAGTTTCCCTATTAAATGCCCAGGTGGACAGCAGTTTTTATTGATATTGGGGTGGGAACTATCTCTTTACAGGATCTGAATGCCTGTTTCCCTCCCGAATTTAGGGAAGTTTTCAGCTATGATTTGTTCAAATACATATACTAGGCCTCTGTACGTTTTGGTACACTAGGTAACACCAGTTAAATGTAGATTTTTCTTTCTGAGGCTACTATTTTTTCCCTTAAACTATCCTGATGATCTTTTAGTTGTTTTCTCTTTTTCCCTCAGTTCCCCTCCATGCCATCAACTTGTCTTCTATGTCACTCACTCGTTTAATTGATTTTTAATTTCAGCCTGATTAGATCTAAATTCTGCAATCATGAAGTCTCTGGAATCATTCACGGTTTTTTCGAGAGCCACCAGTAGCTTTATAATTGTGCTTCAGAATTGGCTTTCTGACATTGAATTGTAATTCAAATTTTGTAACTCTGTGGGAGAGAGAGCTGTTTCTGATTCTTATTTGAGGTGATTTTTTCCTTCTAGTCATTGTACTCAGTGCAAATTGGCCAAAAACAAGTTGTATTGGGAAAATGAGAAAAAGAGTGAAGAGAAAGAAGAAAAGAAAAAGAAGAAAAAAGAGTAAAAAGAAAAAAGAAAAGAAGGAAAAAAGAGAATAGAATAAAATAAAAAGGGGGAGGTAAGCAAACAGAAATCAAAAGACAAAAAACAAGGGACAGCATACTCTCATTTTCTATGCTGTAAATCCCTTGGCTTCCCCTGGAACTTTCCAGTGCATCTTGGTCAATAATTAGTTTTTCCCCTGTCCGTCTAGCTGATCTTATGTGGGAGAGGCCTGCAGTGCTGATTTTCCGGTTTTAGCACTTCGGGGAGCAGCTCAGCCCCCTCCCTGGTGCAAGGCTCAGTGAAAGATTTTTAACCTCTTTATCCCTCGAGGTCACTGTGGGGCTGGTGGGGGGGGGTTGTTTATCCTGTGAGGCCCCAGAAGGAACAACAGTAGAGGCGGCCAGCTCTGGAGCCCTGGAGTGAGCTCCGGCAGTAGCTATGGAGTTTGCAGTCTGCAGAAGCCTGGATGCTCTGGGGGCAGGAGCCGCTGATCTGCCCAGCTCGGGGCCACCCGGCGGCAAGGGTGTCCTTGCTGTCCTGCGCCTTCCTGGCTTCTTCCTGTCCCGGGGGAGGCGCCGGATCTTGGGCTGTGTCCCCAGCGCACTGTGCTCCCAGGCCTGAGCTGTTGGAATCCTACTCCAGGCCGCCCAGCCCCCTCCATGTGGAGCCTCTGCCCGAGCGCATTCTGAGCAGTTCCCAGGGCCGCCCAGCCCCCTGGGCAGAGTCTCTGCCTGAGCCGCTTCCGAGCTGTGCCCAGGGCCTCAGCTCCCTCCCAGCGGAGCCACTGCCTGAGCCACCTCCAACCTTCTCCAGAGCCTTGCCATATGCACCCTGCAGCCCTTTAGGGAGCTTGGCGGTGGTGTGGGGCGCTGGTGCTCTGTTAGTGTCCCAGGGAGGCTGAGGGCATCCCCGCCCCTCCTGGGATCTTGCTCCAACTCTCGGGAAGATTGGTGAAACCCCTGCTTCTCTATGACGGGGCTTTCATGTCCTGGGGACACTGGCCGTGGCCTTAGCCCGGGTCCTCTCGGGGCCCCTCCCACTTGGATGCCTTTTGTTTCTTTATTTCTTCCCTTGCCCCCTCTTCCTACCGTGATAGAAGCGTGAACTCTTCTCACATTAGCATTACAGCTGTTCTCTCTTTAAATCTCAGGCAGAATTAGTAGGTTCTCAGGATGATTTGAAAGTTATTTATGTAATTTAGTGGGGACAGGTGACTTGGGGACCCTACTCTTCCACCATCTTGCCCCCTCCTACTCTGTTTTCCGTTTAAAATTGTTTCTAGGCAACAGTATCAGGAGGGTCAATGAGAAAGCCATCTGACATTGGCCACCTGAGCTGCTTGGTGATTGGCCACCTGAACCAGGCCACCAGGAGAGCATGCGTGATTGGCCGGGGCATGGCAGTGACATCACAGAGGGGCACTCTGATGCACCTGGGCTGATATAAAAGCATGACAACCGCTCACGAGCTGATCCAGGGGCCGTGCAGCCTCCTCCCCACAGAGCCTCTGCCAGAGCCGCTTCTGAGATGCTCCTGGGGCCGAGAAGACCCTCCTGGCAGCGCCGCTGCCTAAGATGCCTCCGAGGTGTTCCCGTGACCGAGCAGTCCCCTCCCCTCGGAGCCTCCGCCCGAACCGCCTCCGTGCTGCGCCCCGGCCGCTGGGCGGGCGCTCCAGCCATTTTCGGAGCTCCATCCTTTTGGTCTGTGGTGCGCTCTCCCCATTTCCTATGTTCGAGACCCCGGGAACCTGGGGGCGCCACTGCCCCTCCTGGCAGATGGAGAGCTCCGTAGTTACTGCGGGAGCTGAATCCAGGGCTCCAGAGCAGGCCGCCGCCACTGTTGTTCCTTGCGGGGCCTCGCAAGGTAAACAAACCCCACTGAGCCCTGCACCAGGCAGGGGACAGAGCAGCTCCCCCAAGTGCTCACACCTGAAAATCAGCACAACAGGCGCCTCCCCCAGAAGACCAGCTGGACGGACAAGTTCCAGGGGAAGTCAAGGGACTTAAAGTATACAGAATCAGAAGATATTCCCCCCTGGGTTTTTTTGTTTGTTTGTTTGTTTGCTTGCTTGCTTGTCCCACCCTTTTTTCTTTCTCTTCTTTTTCTTTTTTCTTCCTTTTTTCTTATTTCTTTTTCTCTTTTTTTCCTTCTTTCTCTTGTCTCTTTTTCTCCTTTTCCAATACATCTTGTTTTTGGCCACTCTGCACTGAGCAAAATGCCCAGAAGGAAAACCTCACCTCAAAAGAAAGAATCAGAAACAGTCCTCTCTCCCACAGAGTTACAAAATTTGGATTACAATTCAATGTCAGAGCCAATTCAGAAGCACTATTATACAGCTACTGGTGGCTCTAGAAAAAAGCATAGAGGACTCAACAGACTTCATGACTGCAGAATTTAGATATAATCAGGCAGAAATTAAAAATCTATTGAATGAGAAACAATCCAAACTAGAAGTCCTAACTACAAGGCTTAACGAGGTGGAAGAACGAGTGAGTGACATAGAAGACAAGTTGATGGCAAAGAGGGAAACTGAGGAAAAAAGAGACAAACAATTAAAAGACCATGAGGATAGATTAAGGGAAATAAATGACAGCCTGAGGAAGAAAAACCTATGTTCAATTGGGGTTCCCGAGGGTGCCGAAGGGGACAGAGTTCCAGAATATGTATTTGAACAAATCCTAGCTGAAAACTTTCCTAATCTGGGAAGGGAAACAGGCATTCTGATCCGGGAAATAGAGAGATCCCCCCTAAAATCAATAAAACCGTTCAACACCTTGACATTTAATAGTTAAGCTTGCAAATTCCAAAGATAAAGAGAAGATCCTTAAAGCAGCAAGAGACAAGAAATCAATTGACTCATTTCACTCAGCATAATACCCTCCAGTTCATTCCACGTTGAAGCAAATGGTGGGTATTTGTCATTTCTAATGGCTGAGTAATATTCCATTGTATACATAAACCACATCTTCTCTATCCATTCATCTTTCGATAGACACCGAGGCTCCTTCCACAGTTTGGCTATCATGGCCATTGCTGCTATAAACATCGGGGTGCAGGTGTCCTGGCGTTTCATTGCATTTGTATCTTTGGGGTAAATCCCCAGCAGTGCAATTGCTGGGTCATAGGGCAGGTCTATTTTTTTTTTTTTTTTTTTTAGGAGGGCAGGTCTATTTTTAACACTTTGAGGAACCTCCACACACTTTTCCAGAGTAGCTGCACCAGTTCATATTCCCACCAACAGTGTATCGCATCCTTTCCAACATATGTGGTTTCCTGTCTTCTTAATTTTTCCGACTCTCACTGGTGTGAGGGGGTATCTCATTGTGGTTTTGATTTGTATTTTTCATGGACAGTGATGCGGAGCATTTTCTCATGTGCTTGTTGGCCATGTCTATGTCTTCTTCTGTGAGATTTCTGTTCATGTCTTTTGCCCCTTTCATGATTGGATTGTTGTTTCTTTGCTGTTGAGTTTAATAAGGTCATTATAGATCTTGGAAACTAGCCCTTTATCTGATCGGTCATTTGCAAATATCTTCTCCCATTCTGTAGATTGTCTTTTAGTTTTGTTGACTGTATCTTTTGCTGTCCAAAAGTTCCTTATCTGGATGAAGTCCCAATAGTTCATTTTTGCTTTTGTTTCTTTTGCCTTCGTGGATGTATCTTGCAAGAAGTTACTATGGCCGAGTTCAAAAAGGGTGTTGCCCGGTTCTCCTCTAGGATTTTGATGGACTCTTGTCTCACATTTAGATCATTCATCCATTTTGAGTTTATTTTTGTGTATGGTGCAAGAGAGTGGACTAGTTTCATTCTTCTGCATGCGGATGTCCAATATTTCCGGCACCATTTATTGAAGAGGCTGCCTTTCTTCTAGTGGATAGTCTTTCCTCCCCTATCGAATATTAGTTGACCATAAAGTTCAGGGTCCATTTCTGGATTCTCTATTCTGTTCCATTGATCTATGTGTCTGTTTTTGTGCCAGTACCACACTGTCTTGGTGACCACAGCTTTGGAGTACAACCTGAAATCTGGCATTGTGATGCCCCCAGATATGGTTTTCTTTTTTAAAATTCCCCTGGCTATTCGGGGTCTTTTCTGATTCCCCACACAAATCTTAAAATAATTTGTTCTAACTCTCTCAAGAAAGTCCATGGTATTTTGATAGGGATTGCATTAAACGTGTAAATTGCCCTGGGTAACATTGACATTTTCACAATATTAATTCTGCCAATCCATTTGCATGGAATATTTTTCCATCTCTTTGAGTCTTCCTCAATTTCCTTCAGAAGAGTTCTATAGTTTTTAGGGTATAGATCCTTTACCTCTTTGGTTCGGTTTATTCCTAGGCATCTTATGCTTTTGGGTGCAATTGTAAATGGGATTGACTCCTTAATTTCTCTTTCTTCAGTCTCATTGTTAGTGTATAGAAATGCCACTGACTTCTGGGCATGATTTTGTATCCTGACACACTACCAAATTGCTGTATAAGTTCTAGCAATCTTGGGGGGGAGTCTTTTGTGTTTTCTATGTATAGTATCATGTCATCAGCGAAGAGGGAGTTTGACTTCTTCTTTGCCAATTCGAATGCCTTTAATGTCTTTTTGTTGTCTGATTGCTGAGGCTAGGACTTCCAGTACTATGTTGAATAGCAGTGGTGAGAGTGGACATCCCTGTCTTGTTCCTGATCTTAGGGGAAAGGCTCCCAGTGCTTCCCCATTGAGAATGATATTTGCTGTGGGTTTTTCGTAGATGGCTTTTAAAATGTTGAGGAATGTTCCCCTTATCCCTACACTCTGAAGAGTTTTGATCAGGAATGGATGCTGTATTTTGTCAAATGCTTTCTCTGCATCTAATGAGGGGGTAATATGGTTCTTGGTTTTTCCCTTGCTGATATGATGAATCACATTGATTGTTTTACGAGTGTTGAACCAGCCTTGTGTCCTGGGAATAAATCCTACTTGGGCATGGTGAATAGTTTTCTTAATGGATTGTTGGATCCTATTGGCTAGTATCTTGTTGAGAATTTTTGCATCCATGTTCATCAGGGATATTGGTCTATAATTCTCCTTTTTGGTGGGGTCGTTGTCTGGTTTTGGAATTAAGGTGATGCTGGCCTCATAGAACGAATTTGGAAGTACTCCATCTCTTTCTATCTTTCCAAACAGCTTTAGTAGGATAGGTATGGTTTCTTCTTGAAACGGTTGATAGAATTCCCCTGGGAAGCCATCTGGCCTTTTGTGTCTTGGGAGGTTTTTGATGACTGCTTCAATTTCCTCCCTGGTTATTGGCCTGTTCAGGTTTACTATTTCTTCCTGTTCCAGTTTTGGTAGTTTGTGGCTTTCCAGAAATGTGTCATTTTCTTCTAGATTGCCTAATTTATTGGTGTATAGCTGTTCGTAATATGTTTTTAAAATTGTTTGTATTTCCTTGGTGTTGGTAGTGATCTCTCCTTTCTCATTCATGATTTTATTAATTTGAGTCTTCTCTCTCTTCTTTTTAAGAAGGCTGGCTAATGGTTTATCTATATTATTAATTCTTTCAAAGAACCAACTCCTGGCTTTGTTCATCTGTTCCACTTTTCCTCTGGTTTGTAATTCATTGAGCTTTGCCCGAATCTTTATTAGCTCTCTTCCTCAGCTGTGTTTAGGATCTACTTGTTGTTTTTTCCTCCAGCTCCTTTATGTGTAAGGTTACCTTTTGTATTTGAGTTCTTTCCAGTTTTTGGATGGATGCTCTTATTGTGATGTATTTCCCCTCAGGACTGCTTTTGCTGTTTCCCAAAGATTTCCAATGGTTGTATCTGCATTCTCATTAGTTTCCATGAATCTTCTTAATTCTTCTCTAATTTCCTTGATCCTTTCATCTTTTAGCGGAATGGTCCTTAAGCTCCACGTGTTTGAAAACCTGTTGATTGCAGGAAGCTCTACATTCAAGTCACCACGTAGAAGTGTATTATTTTCTAAGTATGTTTTAACTTTGGTTATTAATTGATAGATATACTTGGCAGCTCCCACTTTCGGGACATAAATATTGATGATTGTTAGGTCCTCTGGTTCGATAGGTCCTTTAAGAATGATATAGTGTGGGATCCCTGGATGGCGCAGCAGTTTGGCGCCTGCCTTTGGCCCAGGGCGCGATCCTGGAGACCCAGGATCGAATCCCATATGGAGCTCCCAGTGCATGGAGCCTGCTTCTCCCTCTGCCTGTGTCTCTGCCTCTCTCTCTCTCTCTGTGTGACTATCATAAAAAAAATAAAAAAAGATGATATAGTGTCCTTATTCATCACTTACTACAGTCTTTGTGAAGAAATGTAGTTTATCTGATCTAAGAAAGGCTACCCCTACTTTCTTTTGAGGAACATTGGAAGGGCTTGTTATTCTTCAACCTTTTATTTTCAGGCTGTAGGGGTCCTTATGTCTAAAATGAGTCTCTTGTAGACAGCAAATAGATGGGTTTTGCATTTTTATCCAGTCTGAAACCGCAGCTGTGCCTTTAATGGGGTCATTAAGCCCATTCACGTCCAGAGGTACCATTGAAAGATCTGTATTTCGTGTCATCATGATACCTCTTCAGTCCCTGTTTTTGTGGATTGTTCCCTTGAATTTACTCTATTACAGAATCCCCATTAGTATATCTTGCAAAGCTGGCTTCGTGGTCACATATATTTTCAGTTTCTGCCTATCTTGGAAGCTCTTTATCTCTTCTTCTATTCTGAATGAGAGCCTTGCTGGATACAGTATTCTTGGCTGCATATTCCTCTCATTTAGGACCCTGAATATATCCTGCCATCCTTTTCTGGCCTTCCTGGGCACTGTGGAGGGCTCTCCTGTTATGCTAATACTTCTACCCGTAAAATTTAGAGATTACTTGTCTCTTGCTACTTTAAGGAAATTCCCTTTATCTTTCAAATTTTCAAGTTTCGCTTTTAAATGTCCAGGTGTAGAGGAGTTTTTTTTTTTTTTTTAGAGGAGTTTTTATTGATATTTGGGTGGGAACTATCTATTTCCTGGATCTGAATGCCTGTTTCACTCCCCAGTTTAGGGTAGTTTTCAGCTATGATTTGTTCAAATACCTATTCTAGACCTCTGTCCCTTTTGGTACCCTCGGTAACACCAGATAAACGTAGATTTATTTTCTGAGGCTGTTATTTTTTCCCTTAATCTATCCTCATTATCTTTTAGTCATTTTCTCTTTTTTCCTCAGTTTCCCTCCTTGCCATCAACTTGTCTTCTATGTCACTCACTCGTTTAATTGATTTTTAATTTCGGCCTAATTAGATCTAAATTTTGTAATCATGAAGTCTCTGGAATCCTTCTCGCTTTTTCAAGAGCCACCAGTAGTTTCATAATTGTGCTTTTGAATTGGCTTTATGACATTGAATTGTAATTCAAATTTTGTAACTCTGGGAGAGAGAGCTGTTTCTGATTCTTATTTGAGGTGAGTTTTTCCTTCTAGTCATTGTACTCAGTGCAAATTGGCCAGAAACAAGTTGTATTGGGAAAATGAGAAAAAGAGAGGAGAAAGAAGAAAAAAAGAAAGAAAAATAAAGAATATAAAGAAAAACAGAAAAGAATGAAAACAGAGAATAGAATAAAAGAAAAAAAGGGGGGGTTTAAGCAAATCAAAATCAAAAGACAAAAAACAAGGGAGAGCATACTCTCATTTTCTATGCTGTAAATCCCTGGGCTTCCCCTGGAACTTTCTAGTGTTTCTTGGTCAATAATTTGTTTTTCCCCTGTCCGTCTAACTGGTCTTCTGTGGGAGAGGCCTGTTGTGCTGATTTTCCTGTTTTAGCACTTGGGGGAGCTGCTCAGCCCCCTCCCTGGTGCAGGGCTCAGTGAAAGATGTTTAACCTCTTTATCCGTCCAGGCCACTGTGAGGCTCAATGGGGGTTGTTTATCCTTTGAGGTCCCAGGAGGAACAATAACTGTAGAGGCGGCCAGCTCTAGATCCCTGGAGTAAGCCCCCACATAGTAAGCTATGGAGCTCTCAGTCTGCAGAAGCCTGGATGCTCTGGGGGCAGGAGCCGCTGATCTGCACAGCTCGGGGCCACCCAGCTGCAAGAGTGTCCATGCTGTCCTGCGCCTTCCTGGCTTCTGCCTGTCCTGGGGGAGGCGCCGGATCTTGGGCTGTGTCCCCAGTACACTGTGCTCCCAGGCCTGAGCTGTTGGAATCGTGCTCCAGGCTTCCCAGCCCCCTCCATGTGGAGACTCTCCCCAGTGCATTCTGAGCAGTTCCCATGGCCATGCAGCCCCCTGAGCGGGGCCTCTGCCAGAGCCATTTCCAAGCTGCTCGGGGCCCCAGCCGGATGCACGCCGCAGTCCTTTCGGGAGCTCTGCCACGGTGTGTGGCCCGCTCTACCTGGGGCTCTGGGGCTCTGTTAGTGTCCCAGGGAGGCTGAGGGCATCCTCACCCCTCCTGGGATCCTGCTCCAACTCTCGGGAAGATTGGTGAAACCCCTGCTTCTCCAGGATGGGGCTTTACTGTCCTGGGGACACTGGCCATGGCCTTAGCCCGGGTCCTCTCGGGGCTCCTCCCACTTGGATGCCTTTTGTTTCTTTATTTCTTCCCTTGCCCTCTCTTCCTACCGTGATCAAAGCGTGAACTCTTCTCACATTAACATTCCAGCTGTTCTCTCTTTAAATCTCAGGCGGAATTAGTAGGTTTTCAGGATGATTTGAAAGTTATTTAGATAATTTGGTGGGGACAGGTGACTTGGGACCCTACTCTTCTGCCATCTTGCAGCCTCCTACTCTGTTTTCCGTTTAAAATTGTTTCTAGGCAACGGCATCTGGAGGGTCAATTGTTTCTAGGCAACGGCATCTGGAGGGTCAATGAGAAAGTCATCTGACATTGGCCTCCTGAGCTGCATGGTGATTGGCCACCTGAATCAGGCCCCTCTGAGAGCATGCGTGATTGGCCGGGGGCGTGGCGGTGACATCACAGAAAGGCATTCTGATGCACCTGGGCTGATATAAAAGCATGACAACCGCGCAGGTCCCCGTTATGACAGAGATGGCACTTCAGCCACAGATCTCCTTCCTCTCCCTCAGGTTGTCTGCCCTGTTTTCTGCCCATGCCCATGGCAAGCCCCCGGACCACCCTCCTGCCCCTGACCTCTCGCCAAGACTTTGGGCTCCACCTGCATGTTTGCACATCCATTCATCCCCCTCTGTGTTCCTGAGAGTCCACGAACCACAGCAGGAGACTCCTGCTCCCTTTTCCCACTGAGAGGTTGGCCTGGCTGCTCACGGACATATTCTCATGTGGACTGTGGGATCAGCACACCGGGAATCGGTACCATGGATACTCAGGCAGAGGGGAACTGCCTCTCCGACACCTCTGGGGTCAACCTGGGGCTCAACACAGGAAAGCTGTGAGTTCCCATCCTGAGGGAACCAGGCACTCACTGCTTCTCTGGAGCTCTCCAACTCAGCTCAGCACAGGGCACATGAATGCCCTAAACTTCCACTCCACCCCCATGTGTACAGTGTCTGCAGTGCCTCCAGGCACCCGGCAGAGAAGGCATTGTATGAAACAAGTAAGTCCTTGGAGAAGGAGTCACCACATCACTGGACACGGTGGGGTTTATGGAACATGGGACCTCAGACCACGAGCTGCCTGCCCCAGGTCAGTAGTGGACAAATGGATGCTCAAGATCCCTGGCTGACCAGGCGCCCATACACCAGAAACCCTCGAACACAGCAGAACATGGAGAAATTCAGTACCCAGAACAGAGCACCTACCAGGATCCCTCAGACTGGTAACCCTCTTAACTCTAGTGCCCCCGGGCATGTGAGTCACCCAGACACTGGATCCCTATCAAAATACCATGGACTTGCTTCAGAGACTTGCAACTAATTATTTTAATATTTGTGTGGAAACAGCAAAGACCCCAAATAGCCAGGTTAATATTGAAAAACAAAACCAGAGCTGGGGGCATCACAATTCCAGATTTCAGGCTGTACTAGAAAGCTGTAGTTATCAAGAGAGTGTGGTACTGGCACAAAAACAGACACATAGATCAATGGAACAGAATAGAGAATCCAGAAGTGGACCCTCAACTATACGGTCAACTAATTTTCGAAAAAGGAGGAAAAACTATCCACTGGAAAAAACAGTCTCTTCAATAAATGGTGCAGGGAAAATTGGACATCCACATGCAGAAGAATGAAACTAGACCACTCTCTTTCACCATACACCAAGATAAACTCAAAATGGATGAAAGATCTAAATGTGAGACAAGAGTCCATCAATATTCTAGAGGAGAATTCAGGCAACTCCCTTTTTGAACTTGGCCACAGTAACTTCTTGCAAGATACATCCATGAAGCCAAGAGAAACAAGAGCAAAAATGATCTATTGGGACTTTGTCAATATAAGAAGCTTTATGCAACAAAAGATACAGTCAACAGGATGGGAGAAGACATTTGCAAATGACGTATCAGATAAAGGGCTAGTTTCCAAGATTTATAAAGAACTTATTAAACTCAACAGCAAAGAAACAAACAAGCCAAACAGGAAATGGGCAAAGGACATGAACAGAAATCTCACAGAGGAAGACATAGACATGGCCAACAAGCACATGAGAAAATGCTCCGCATCACTGTCCATGAGGGAAATACAAATCAAAATCACAATGAGGTACCACCTCCCACAAGTGAGAATGGGGAAAATTAACAAGGCAGGAAGCCACAAATGTTGGAGATTTTGTGGAGAAGGGGAAACCCTCCTGCACTGTTCATGGGAATGTGAACTGGTGCAGCCACTCTGGAAAACTATGTGGAGGTTCCTCAAAGAATTAAAAAGAGATCTGCCCTACGACCCAGCAATTGCACTGCTGGTGATTTACTCCAAAGATACAGATGCAATGAAATGCCAGGACACCTGCACCCCGATGTTTATGGTAGCAATGTCCACAATAGCTAAGCTGTGGAAGGAGTCTCGGTGTCCATCGAGAGATGAATGGATAAAGATGATGTGGTTTATGTATCCAATGGAATACTACTCAGCCATTAGAAATGACAAATGCCCACCATTTCCTTCGATGTGGATGGAACTGGAGGGTTTTATGCCGAGTGAATAAGGCAATCAGAGAAGGACAGACATTATATGGTCTCCTTCATTTGGGAAATAGAGAAAATAGTGAAAGGGAATAAAGGGGAAAACAGAAGAAATGAGTGGGAAATATCAGAAAGGGATACAGAATGTTAGTGACTCTTAACTCTGGGAAACGACTGGGGGTGGGGGATGGTGAGGTGGGCTGGGGAGGAGTGGTGGTGACAGGGTGAGGGGCACTGAGGGGGGCACTTGATGGGATGAACACTGGGTGTTATTTTATATGTTGGCAAATTGAACACCAATAGAAAATTTAAAAATCCCCAGCAGTGCAATTGGTGGATCACGGGGCAGTTTCATTTTTAACATTCTTTGACAAACCTCCACACAGTTTTCCAGAGTGGCTGCACCAGTTCACATTCCGTCCAACAGTGCAAAAGGGTTCCCCTTTCTCCACATCCTCTGCAACATTTGCTTCCTGTCTTGTTAATTTTCACCATTCTCACTGGGGTGAAGAGGTATCTCATTGTGGTTTTGATGTGTAAATCCCTACACATAGCAAACATATAGCATATCACCCAGAGCTCATCCCATCAAGTGCCCCCCTCAGCGCCCGTCATCCAGTCACTGCAACCCCCAAAGTACCTCCCATTCCACTACACCTTGATCCTTTCCCAGAGTTAGGCATCTCTCATATTCTGTCATCTTCAATTGATATTTCCACTCATTTTCTTTTTTCTCCTTTATTCCTTTATTCCTTTTTCCTTTATTCCTTTTCTCTATTTTTTATATTCTCCAAAAGAATGAGACCATATAATGATTGCCTTTCTCCGTTTGACTTTTTTCCCTCAGCATAATACCCTCCAGTTCCATCCACATTGAAGGAAATGGAGGGTTTTTGCGGTTTCATTTCATTTCTTTTTTTTTTTTTTGAACTTAACAAATATATTCAAAACATTTCTTCCTAAAAGAGCAGGATACACAGTCTTTCTGAGAGCATATCAAACATGCTCCAGAATAGACCACATACCCCGTCACAAATCAGCCCTTAACAAGTACAGAAAGATGAAGATTATACCATGCATATTTTCCAACCACAATAATATGAATTTTAAGGTCAACCACAAGAAAAAATTTGGAAATACCACAAATGCAGGAGGGTTAAAGAATATCCTCCTGCTATTAATGCCTGGGTTAAAGAGGAAATTAAAGTATAAACTTAAAAATACATGGAAGAAAATGAGAATGAAAACATGAAGGTAATATTAAAAGATGTCTTAAGTGATCCCTGATTTTTTTAATAAATTAATTTTTTATTAGTGTTCAATTTACCAACATACAGAATAACACCCAGTGCTCATCCCGTCAAGTGCCCCCCTAAGTGCCCATCACCCATTCACCCCCACCCCTTGCCCTCATCCCCTTCTACCACCCCTAGTTCATTTCCCAGAGTTAGGAGTCTTTATGTTCTGTCTCCCTTTCTGATATTTCCCACACATTTCTTATCCCTTCCCTTATATTCCCTTTCACTATCATTTATATTCCCCAAATGAATGAGAACATACACTGTTTGTCCTTCTCCGATTGACTTACTTCACTCAGCGTAATACCCTCCATCCAGTTCCATCCATGTTGAAGCAAATGGTGGGTATTTGTCGTTTCTAATGGCTGAGGAATATTCCATTGTATACATAAACCACATCATCTTTATCCATTCATCTTTCTTTTTTTTTTTTTTTTTTAATTTACTTATGATAGTCACAGAGAGAGAGAGAGAGAGAGAGAGAGAGAGAGCAGAGACACAGGCAGAGGGAGAAGCAGGCTCCATGCACCGGGAGCCCGACGTGGGATTTGATCCCGGGTCTCCAGGATCGCGCCCTGGGCCAAAGGCAGGCGCCAAACCGCTGCGCCACCCAGGGATCCCTCCATTCATCTTTCGATGGACACCGAGGCTCCTTCCACAGTTTGGCTATTGTGGACATTGCTGCTAGAAACATCGGAGTGCAGGTGTCCCGGCGTTTCACTGCATCTGAATCTTTGGGGTAAATCCTCAACAGTGCAATTGCTGGGTCGTAGGGCAGGTCTATTTCTAACTCTTTGAGGAACCTCCACACAGTTTTCCGAGTGGCTGCACCAGTTCACATTCCCACCAACAGTGTAAGAGGGTTCCCTTTTCTCTGCATCCTCTCCAACATTTGTTGTTACCTGCCTTGTTAATTTTCCCCATTCTCACTGGTGTGAGGTGGTATCTCATTGTGGTTTTGATTTGTATTTCCCTGATGGCAAGTGATGCAGAGCATTTTCTCATGTGCGTGTTGGCCATGTCCATGTCTTCCTCTGTGAGATTTCTCTTCATGTCTTTTGCCCATTTCATGATTGGATTGTTTGTTTCTTTGGTGTTGAGTTTAATCAGTTCTTTATACATCTTGGAAACTAGCCCTTTATCTGATCGGTCATTTGCAAATATCTTCTCCCATTCTGTAGGTTGTCTTTGAGTTTTGTTGACTGTATCCTTTGCTGTGCAAAAGCTTCTTATCTGGATGAAGTCCAATAGTTCATTTTTGCTTTTGTTTCTTTTACCTTCGTGGATGTATCTTGCAAGAAGTTACTATGGCCGAGTTCAAAAAGGGTGTTTCCTGTGTTCTCCTCTAGGATTTTGATGGAATCTTGTCTCACATTTAGATCTTCCATTCATTTTGAGTTTATCTTGGTGTATGGTGAAAGAGAGTGGTTTCATTCTTCTGCATGTGGATGTCCAATTTTCCCAGCACTATTTATTGAAGAGACTGTCTTTTTTTCCAGTGGATAGTCTTTCCTCCTTTATCGAATATTAGTTGACCATAAAGTTCAGGGTCCACTTCTGGGTTCTCTATTTTGTTCCATTGATCTATGTGTCTGTTTTTGTGCCAGTACCACACTGTCTTGATGACCACAGCTTTGGAGTACAACCTGAAATCTGGCATTGGGATGCCTCCAGACATGGTTTTCTTTTTTAAAATTCCCCTGGCTATTCGGGGTCTTTTCTGATTCCACACAAACCTTAAAATAATTTGTTCTAACTCTCTGAAGAAAGTCCATGGTATTTTGATAGGGATTGCATTAAACGTGTAAATTGCCCTGGGTAACATTGACATTTTCACAATATTAATTCTGCCAATCCATGAGCATGGAATATTTTTCCATCTCTTTGTGTCTTCCTCAATTTCTTTCAGAAGTGTTCTATAGCTTTTAGGGTATAGATCCTTTACCTCTTTGGTTAGGTTTATTCCTAGGTATCTTAGCAATCAGACAACAAAAAGACATTCAAATTGGCAAAGAAGAAGTCAAAACTCCCTCTTTGCCGATGACATGATACTCTACATAGAAAACCCAAAAGCCTCACCCCAAGATTGCTAGAACTCATACAGCAATTTGGTAGCGTGGCAGGATACAAAATCAATGCCCAGAAATCAATGGCATTTCTAACAACGAGACTGAAGAAAGAGAAATTAAGGAGTCAATCCCATTTACAATTGCACCGAAAAGCATAAGATACCTAGGAATAAACCTGACAGTGTTAAACTTGATGTAAGTACACAAGGCCCTTGAAAGGGGAATGCTGTCTGCCTGTTGTCTCACAAGTCATGCCAACATGACTTTAAAGAAACTAATATATTGAAAAAGTATATTTGAACCCTTGATTACTTTAATTGCACCATTAAAACATTTGACTTAAATTATTTGATCATTCCAGTTGGTGGACTGTTTTCTAATTTCTCAATGTGTATGCCAATTTGCCTGTCAGTCCACACATCTTGTTCACTGGTCTATAATTCTTGTGCAATTACTAAAGGCAAAGGACTAGATGCACTACTGTGTAAAGAGATTACACATGACTACCCTATTGCACTTAAATAGTATGTGGGGATTTACAATCGCATTGTTTCACAAAATAAATATCTCAATGTCAAATACTAAAAAAAAATGCCATCAAGCAGGTCACCATGAAGAAGGATTACCAGCAGCGCAAGATGGAGAAGGAACTGAGCCCTCAGAAACCTGTCATTACCCAGAGTGCAATCTTTTTGTGTGCATACGAAACATTCTCCAGAATAGATCACATACCAGGTCACAAATCAGATCTTAACAAGTACAAAAAGATGAAGACTATACCATGCATAGTTTCTAACCACAATGCCATGAAACTTAAGTTCAACCACAAGAAAAAATTTGGAAAACTCAGAATTACATGGGCGATAAAGAATATCCTCCTGCTCATAATGAATGGGTGAACAGGGAAATTAAAGTGTAAATTAAAAATACATGGAAGGAAATGAAAATATGAAATTAATAATAAAAGATGTCTTAAGTGATCCTATGATTTTCACACATGCTCTTCCTAACCTCCATTGTGGATTACAACTGATTTCTCCGAGGTATTTGAGATTAATCACCCAGCCAGGTGGTAACTTCCTTCCTTGCCTATTGACTCAGAAGCATAAAGAGCTCAAAGTGTCCAGGCACCAGTTTCAATTTCCAGCTCAGAACGATTGTTTTTGTGCCTCTCTTTGAAAATGAGACCTCTCAGCCAGCGGAATTTAAAATCGTGGGAACACAAATTAAACACTTTGCAAGTAGACCTTGAAGGGATATAGTGAGCAGTACCCCTCTGTGTTCCAATCCTTGATTCCTGCACCTGTGAATGTGAGCTATGGGAGAAACAGCATCATATATTAGAAGCTGATTTGGAACATATAGAGCCGTCTTCTTTTTTTTGTTTGTTTTTTTTAGAGCCGTCTTCTGAACCTTGTCCTAGCCTGCAAGGAATTGCCACCGAGCTGGCACTACAGCTGCAGCTTCATTTCTTGAATTTATTTTTTATTGGTGTTCAATTTGCCAACATATCGAGTAACCCCCAGTGCTCATCCCAGCAAGTGCTGCCGTCAGAGCCCGTCTCCCATTCCCCCCACTTCCCGCCCACCTCCGTTTCTACCACCCCTAATTCATTTCCCAAAGTAAGTAGTCTCTCATGTTCTGTCTCCCTTTCTGATATTGCCCGCTCATTTTTCTCCTTTCCCCTTTCTTTCCTTTCACTATCTTTTATATTCCCCAAATGAATGAGACCATATAAGTTTTGTCCTTCTCCGATTGACTTATTTCACTCAGCATAATACCCTCCGGTTCTATTCACGTCGAAGCAAATGATGGGTATTCGTCGTTTCTAAAGGCTGAGTAATATTCCTTGTGTACATAGACCACAACCTCTTTATCCATTCATCCTTCGATGGACACTGAGGCTCCTTCCACAGTTTGGCAACTGTGGACATTGCTGCTATAAACATTGGGTTGCAGGTGTTCCGGTGTTTCAGTCCATCTGTATCTTTGGGGTAAATCCCCAGCAGTACAATTGATGCGTCATAGAGCAGTTCTATTTTTACCTTCCTTTGACAAACCTCCACACAGTTTTTCAGAGTGGCTGCACCAGTTCACATTCCCACCAACAGTGCAAGGGTTACCCTTTTCTCCACATCGTGTCCAACATTTGTTGTTTCCTTCCTTCTTAATCTTCACCATTCTCACTGGGCTGAGGTGGCATCTCATTGTGCTTTTGATGTGTATATCCTTGATGGACAGTGATGCAGAGCATTTTCTCATGTGCTTGTGGCTGTGTCTATGTATTCCTCTGTGAATTTTCTGTTCATGGCTTTTGCTCATTTCATGATTGGACTGTTCGTTTCTTCGCTGTGGAGTATACTAGGTTCTGTAGAGATCTTGGATACTAAAACTTTATCTCATAGGTCACTTGCAAATATCTTCTCCCGTTCTGTAGGTTGTATTTTAGTTTTGTTGACAGTTTCTTTTGGTGTCCAGGAGCTTTTTATCTTGATGAAGTCCCAATAGTTCATTTTTGCTTTTGTTACCCTTGCCTTTCTAGATGTATCTTGCAAGAAGTTGCTGTGGCAAAGTTCAAAAAGGGTGTTGCCTGTGTTCTACTCTAGGATTGTGATGGATTCTCATCTCACATTTAGATCTTTCATCCATTTTGAGTTTATCTTTGGGCATGGTGTAAGACAATGGTCTAGTTTCCTTCTTCTGCATGTGGATGTCCAGTTTTCCCAGCAATATTTTTGAAGACATGGTCTTTTTCCAGTGGATAGTCTTTACTGCTTAGTCAAATATTAGTTGACCATAGACTTGAGGGTCTATTTCTGCATTCTCTATTCCGCTCCATTGATCTATGTGTCTCCTTTTGTGCCAGTACCACACTGTCTTGATGACAACAGCTGTGTAGTACAACGTGACATCTGGTATTGTGATGCCCCAGGCTCTGGTTTTCTTTTTTAATATTCCCCTGGCTATTCGGGGTCCTTTCTGATTCCACAAAAATCGTAAGATGATTTGTGCCAACTCTCCGAAGAAAGTCCATGGTATTTTGATAGGGATTGCATTAAATGTGTTAATTGCCCTGGATAGCATTGACATTTTCACAATATTAATTCTTCCAATCCATGAGCATGGAATGTTTTTCCATCTCTTGGTGTTTTCCTCAAATTCTTTCAGAAGTGTCCTGTAGTTTTAAGAGTATAGATCCTTTACCTCTTTGGTTAGGTTTATTCCTATCTATCTGATGCTTTTGGGTGCAACTGTAAATGGGATTGACTCCTTAATTTCTCTTTCTTCAGTCTCACTGTTAGTGTATAGAAATGCCACTGACTTCTGGGCTTTGAGTTTGTATCCTGCCACACTGCCAAATGGCTGTATGAGTTCTTCCAATCTTGGGGTGGAGTGTCTTGGGTTTTCTAGGTACAGTATGATGTCATCTGCCAAGAGGGAGAGTTTGACTTCTTCTTTGCCTATTTAAATGCCCTTTATTTCTTTTTGTTGCCTGATTGCTGAGGCTAGGACTTCCAGTACTCTGTTGCATAGCAGTGGTGAGAGTGGTCATCCCTGTCTTGTTCCTGATATTAGGGGAAAGGCTCCCAGTGTTTCCCCATTGAGAATGATATTTAATGCAGGCTTTTCATAGATGGCTTTTGAGATGTTGAGGAATGTTCCCTCTATACCTACACTCTCAAGAGTTTTGATCAGGAATGGATGTTGTATTTTGTCAAATGCTTTCTCTGCATCTATTGAGAGGATCCTATGGTTCTCATTTTTTCTCTTAATGATATGATGAATCACATTGACTGTTTTACAAGTATTGAACCAGCCTTGCTTCCCGGGGATAAATCCCAATTTGTCATGGTGAATAATCTTCTTAATGCACCGTTGGATCCTCCTGGCTAGTATCTTGTTGAGAATTTTTGCATCCGTGTTCATCAGGGATATTGGTCTGTAATTCTCCTTTTTGGTGGGTTCTCTGTCTGGTTTTGGAATTAAAGTGATGTTGGCCTCATTGAAAGTATTTGGAAGTGCTCCATCTCTTTATCTTTTGGAACAGCTTTAGGAGAATAGGTATGGTTTCTTCTTGAAACGTTTGATAGAATTCCCCTGGGAAGCCATCTGGCCCTGGACTTTTGTGCCTTCGGAGGTTTTGAGAACTGCTTGAATTTCCTCCCCGGTTATCAGCCTGTTCAGGTGTTCTATTTCTTCTTGTCCCAGTTTTGGTAATTTGTGGTTTTCCAGAAATGTGTCCATTTCTTCTAGATTGCCTAATTTATTGGCATATAGCTGCTCCTAATAAGTTTTTAACCGTCTGTATTTTTTCATGTTGCTGTTGATCTGTCCTTTCTCATTAATGATTTTATTAAATTGAGTCCTTTCTCTCTTATTTTTAATAAGGCTGGCGAATGATTTATCAATCTTATTAATTCTTTCTCTTTTTTTACCTTTGAAGTTTTCTTTTTTTAAAATGAATTTTTTTATTGGTGTTCAATTTGCCAACATATAGAATAACACCCAGTGCTCATCCCATCAAGTACCCCCCTCAGTACCATCACCCAGTCACTGTCACACGCCGGCAACCTCCCCTTCCATCACCCCTAGTTTGTTTCCCAGAGTTCGGACTCATGTTCTGTCTCCCTTTCGGATATTTCATGCTCATTTTTTCTCCTTTCTCCTTTATTCCCTTTCACTATTTTTTATATTTCCCAAATGAATGAGACCATAGAATGTTTGTACTTCTCTGATTGACTTATTTCACTCTGTGTATTACCCTCCAGTTCCATCCACATCGGAGCAAATGGTGCATATTTGTCATCAGATAATAGGCTAGTTTCCAAGTTTTATAAAGACTTATTAAACTCAACACTAAAGAAATAAACAATACAATCATGAAATGGGAAAAACACATGAACAGAAATCTCACAGAGGAAAACATAGACATGGCCAACAAGCACATGAGGAAATGCTCTGCATCACTTGCCATCAGGGAAATATAAATCAAAACCACAATGAGAAACCGTCTCACACCAGTGAGAATGGAGAAAATTAACAAAGCAGGAAACCACAAATTTTGGAGTGGATGTGGAGAAAGGGGAACCCTCCGGCACTGTTGTTGGGAATTGAATTGGTGCAGCCACTCTGGAGAACTGTGTGGAGGATCCTCAAATAGTGATAAATAGATCTGCGCTCTGACCCAGGAACTGCACTGCTGGGGATTGACCCCAAAGATAGATGCAATGTAATGCTGGGAGACCTCCACACTGATGTTTATAGATGCAATGTCCACAAAAGCCAAACTGTGGAAGGAGCCTTGGTGTCTTTATTAATTCTTTCAAAGAACCAACTCCTGGCGTTATTCATCTCTTCCACATTTCCTCTGGTCTCTATTTCATTGACTTCTGCCGGAATCTTTATTAACTTTCTTCTTCTGCTGGGAGTAAGATCTATTTGCTATTTTTTTTCCTCCAGCTCCATAAGATGCAAGCTTTTCTTTTGTATGAGAGTTCTTTCCAGTTTACGCATGAATGCAAGCTCGTATTGCGATGTATTTCCCCCTGACGACTGCTTTTGCTTTATCATAAAGATTTTAAATGGTAGTATCTTCATTCTCATTAGTTTCCATGAATTTTTAAATTCTTCCTTAATTTCCTGGTTGGCCCTTCAACTTTTAGCAGGATGGTCCTTATCCTCCACGTATTTGAAATCCTTCCAAACTTCTTCTTGTGATGTAGTTCTAATTTCAAACCATTATGCCGGGGATGATCCCAATCATTGGGTGTCGGATTATACCTGATTTGTGACCCAGTATGTTCTCTAATCTGGAGAAAGTTCCATGTGCACTTGAAAAGAATGTGGATTCAATGGTGTTTGGATGGAAAGTTCGGTAAATATCTGTGAAATCCATTTGGTCCAGTGTAACATTTAAAGCTCTTGTTTCTTTGGAGATGTTTTCCTTAGAAACACCTATTCAGTCCATTTTTGTGGATTATTCCCTTCGACTTCCTCTATTATAGAATCCCCGTAGTATTTCTTGCAGAGCTGGCTCCGTGGTCACATATTTCAGTTTCTGCCTATCTTGGAAGCCCTTTATCTCTCCTTCTATTCTGAATGAAAGCCTTGCTGGATACAGTATTCTAGGCTACATGTACTTCTCATTTAGGACCCTGAATATATCCTGCCAGCCCTTTTTGCCCTGCCAGTTCTCTTTGGAGGAGTCTGCTGTCATGCTAATCTTCTCCCTACAAAATTTAGAGATTTCTTTTCTCTTGCTGTTTAATGGTCTTCTCTTTATCTGTGGAATTTACAACTTTCACTATTAAATGTCGAGGTGTTGAGCCGTTTTTATTGATTTTTTTGGGGGGATATCTCTATTTCCTGGATCTGAAAGCCTGTTTTGCTCCCCAAATTAGGAAAGTTTTCAGCTATGATTTGTTCAAATACATATTCTGGACCTCTGTCCTTTTTAACACCCTTGGGAACTCTAGGTAAACAGATTTTGCCTTCTGAGGTTGTCATTTATTTCCATTAAGCTATCCTCACAATCTTTTAGTCGTTTTTCTCTTTTTTTCTCAGTTTCCATCCTTGCCATCAACAGGTCTTATATGTCACTCACTTGTTCTTCTACCTCGTTAACCCTCATCGTTAGGACCTCTAGTTTGGAGTGCATCTCACTTAATTGATTTTTAATATCACCCTGATTAGATCTAAATTCTCTAGTCATGAAGTCTCTTGAATCCTTCATGCTTTTTTCGAGAGCCACCAGTAGCTTTATAACTGTGCATCTGAATTGGCTTTCTGACATTGATTTGTAATCCTAATTTTGTAACTGTGGGAGAGAGGACTGTTTCTGATTCTTTCTTTTGAGGAGATGTTTTCCTTCTAGTCATTTTGCTCAGTGCAGAGTGGCCAAAAACAAGTTGTACTTGATTGAAGTGTGGACTCTTCTCTAAATGTAGCATTCCAGCTGTTCTCTCTATAAATCTCAGGCCAAATTCCTAGGTGATTTGAAAGTTATCTAGGTAACTGGGTGGGGACAGGTGACTTGGGGATATTAGTGACCCACCATCTTGCCCCCTCTTCTTCTTTTTTCTGTTTAAGCATGGCTTCTAGGCAATGATATCAGGAGGGTCAATGAGAAAGTCATCTGACATTGGCCACCTCAGCTGGATGGTGATTGTCCCCCTGAAACAGGCCAACCAGGGAGCCTGTATGATTGGCAGGGGCATGGCGGTGACATCACAAAAAAGCAATCTGATGCACCTGGGCTGATATAAGAGCATGGAAACCTCACTGGCCCCCGTGACAACAGAGATGGCATTTTAAGTTTTTAACTGTCTGTATTTTTGATGTTGCTGTTGATCTGTCCTTTCTCATTAATGATTTTATTAAATTGAGTCCTTTCTCTCTTCTTTTTAATAAGGCTGGCGAATGATTTATCAATCTTATTAATTCTTTCTCTTTTTTCTACCTTTGAAGTTTTCTTTTTCTTTAATAAAGTTTTTTATTGGTGTTCAATTTGCAACATATAAAATAACACCCAGTGCTCATCCCATCAAGTGCCCCCCTCAGTGCCCATCACCCACTCACCCGCACACCCTGGCAACCTCCCCTTCCATCACCCCTAGTTTGTTTCCCAGAGTTCGGTTTCTCTTATGTTCTGTCTCCCTTTCTGATATTTCCCACTCATTTTTCTCCTGCTCTGCTTGTCCAGGGGTAGGGGATTTTTGTTAAATTTCCTGGGTCCCACACAGTTGTACCTTTATATGAAAGTATTAAAGCAGAAAGAGTAACCCAAAATTGTCTATTTCACAAAAGCCTATCTAAACTAGTTATGTTCAATGGTGTCTGTCTTGATGGAACAATCTCTAGGAAGACCTTTTTCAGACCTAGCTCCACCACCAATAAGCATGTGAACTTGGACAATCCAATCCTCCAGAACTCTCAGTTTCTTTCCTGTGCCTCAGAAGAGAGGACCAGAGCTGATGATCCCTTAGTTCCCTCAGTTCCCTCTCAGACCTAAAATGCTGCTGTGGCGTCCTAAACACTCTATACTGAGCACAAAAAGAAGTGGGATCTTATATATACTCAAATGCTAAAATATAAAACTAACTCTGAGCATAGATCCTGAGTATTTTAGGGTTCTTTCCTATGGCGATAGAAAATCCCCAATTCTATATCACTTTTTATCACAAGCGGTGGGTATATGGGTCCAAGGCACTAGAAATACTAAATATGTGTATCAGAACAGCCATCTGCCCTCATGCTCGCTGCTTTTCGAAGCAAAGCCCTCAAAGAACTCCATTATTATTTTCTGAGTGTACCGGTTAACATGCAGAATCCTAACCTGCCCCATCCTTTAACTTAAAAAAAATTGAAATGTTGGCTGGCCATATTAACAAGCTCTCCAGGTTATTCTTTTGCACACTAACATTTGAGAACCACTGGCTAGGCACCAAGGAGAATTGATTTACCTTAAAATAGCAAAATTTGAAATCCTATGTCCTTTCCTATTTTCAGATCATAATAAATAAAGGAATGAAACAGTGAAGAGAGAGGGAAGGAGGCAAAGATAGGGACAGGGACAGAAACAATGTGCCAATCAAAAATGAGATTTACATAAAGTTTGTCTTTTAAAAATTTATGAACAGACAAAAGACTCCATACTGATGGAAATATGTTAAAGGGACACAGGTGTCAACTGAAAGAGCTCCCGTGGCCAGAGCGGAGACAATATAAGCAACAAAATAAGTAGTGCTGGATTATAACCCAAAGTGTAAAATAAATATCCATGAATCTATACTAATATTAAAAATTGTAAAAGAAAGAAAGAGGGGCACCTGGGTGGCTCAGTCACTTAAGCTTCTGCCTTAGGCTCAGATCATGATCCAGGTCCCAAGGCAGGCTCCCTGTTCAGCAGGGAACCTGCTTCTCCCTCTCCCTCTGCCCCTCTCGCTCATGCTTTTTCTCTCCTCTCTCTCTCAAATAAATAAATAACATCTTTGAAAGAGAAACAAACAAACAAACCCAGAAGGAAGAGAAATCTCCCATGTAGAAGAATTTCAAACAATTTGTGCAGACATTCCACCCTCAAGTTGATGAGCATAGCTTCCCACTCTTATGTGTGGAATACACATAGTAACTTCCTTCTACAAAATATATTATGGAAAAGTTAAAATAATAATAAAATAATAAAGAATCACTTTGCTATGGAGAAAGCTGACAAACACTACCTCAGCAAGATGATCAGATTGATACCAAGACTGATAAATCATGTTGATAGTATCTATCCTTTATATGATATAATAAAAATGGCAGTATATCTCTGTATATAATCCACAAAAACAGTTCAATCATGAGATAAACAACAGACATGTCCCAACTGAGGGAAATTTTACAAAATACTCTACTTCTCAAAGTGTTCCAGTTCAACAACAACAAGGAAAGGCTGAAAGACTGTCACAATCCAGAGGAACCTAAGAAAACATGAGGACAAATGGAATGTGATATGAGGGATGGTACTTAGCAAAAACTAAGGAAATCTGAATAAAGTATGGTCTTTGGTTAATGCAAATATTTTAATATTGATTCATTAGCTAATATTTGTACCGTAATAATATATCAATAATTGGAGAAATTGAGTGCGAGTGCATGAGAATTCTCTGTACTTTCTTCTCAATTTCCCTATAAATCTTTGTTTTTTTTCTAATAAATAAGATTTATTTTGAAAATTGACTTAAATGAATCAGGCTCCAAGTGTGAAGACATTTTAAGAATAGTATAATTAATTTTTGCCTTATTCTTAAAGAGTTCCTTCGATAAGAACAAAGTAAGAATTTTATATCAGAAGGAAAGAAAAACACTTATGAGCACGTATAATGCCTCCTCAACCTGAAAAGCAGGAAAGGATAATAAATAGCAAAAATCAGATAAAAATACTTCTTTTATATTAGACACCATATTGCAAGTGCATTTAAAATTAGCAATGCATATAACATTTATTTCCTGGACATTTATCTTCCAAAGAGTTCACAGTGCTTCAGTGTCAGTTGAAACAGGGGAAGAATCTCAGGGAAGAATCCTTCACATAATAATAGGACCATTGGTAATAATGTGTCTCAGTTCTTTCCAAATCCAAAAAGATGCATTTACTGATGAGTGACTGAGCTGTGAAGAAAGAGATGAGAAGCCCTCATCCCTCTGAATTACTTGTGTCAGAATATTTTAAGCATAGTACTACGGATAGTAAATTATCCTTATTAACAGGAAATATGTCTCACATTGGAATCTGAGCAGATGGGCAGAGAAAAACCGCTTTGACTTGCTCTTCATCTTTTAAAGACAAAGGAGAGCTTTTCTATGTACATGGTCAGTTGTCAACAAAGCCTTAGGAAGAGTCTGCAGCATCGAATCCCACTGCACAGCCCGGACGCCCGTGCTCCAGGTCTTCCTGATCCCAAATCCCTGGGCCTGTCCCCCAAAACAGGCTCCCACCAGAGGTCATTTGCAATTGCTCTCTTAGGAGCTCCGGGGAAGAGGGAAGGACCTAGATAGGATGGGACAGGATGCGTGGAGGCCGGGAAAATTGAGGCCATTCCACTTTAAATTCAGCGTTAGCACATGTCCAGCCATCCCAGGCCCCTGCGAAGAAGAGCTGAAATTTCCATTACTTCAGTTACAGGAAAAAAACAAAAGTTTACAGCTTAATGTCCTAGAAAGCCCCACATTAGAATAAAAACAGAGCCCAGGCCAAGGGCAGGAAGCCCCTATTAGAATGAGAACAGGGCTTAATGCCCTTGAAGGCCCCATATCAAAATGTAAACAGAACTTGAGGAATTGCTCCAGCCCTTCTAAAGGTCCCTGAGACCAGCCCTTAAAACTAAGCTAAAACCCACCTCGGGGTCCAAGTCCCTGCTCCGCTGTGTCGGGTGTACTTGGATGCAAGCTCGAGTTTGTAAATCAACCCTCCTGTGTTTGAATCGGTGTCGGCTCCTCGGTGGTTTCTTGGATTCGCAATCTTGGGCACAACACCCGCATGACCCCTCCCCACCTGGGCTGACCCCCTGTCCCCTCCCACCCAGGCTGACCCTCAGTCACCTCCCCGCCCACAACAGCTGGGCACAGGCCCTCACACAGGTCCCATGGGCACCGTGGGCACTGCCGCCATCCCCGGCCTCCCAGGGGAAGGAAGGAGGTTTTGGCAGGACACACTCCCATGGTGGCCCCAGGGCTCCCTGCCCAGGATGGCAGCTGGTGACAGGTCAGGGTCTGTGTCCCTGATGCCGGCTCCTCCTCCCCGGTTTTCCCGCAGGAAATGAAGGAGGAGGCCCTGGTCTCCTCCAGGGACATCAGCAGGTGGACCTGGACGTCAACAGGACGTTCCGCAGCCACATCAGGTTTTGGGACTGCTACGGGGTCGGATGAGGCTGCTGGGCCAGGGGGCTTCGGGGCCCCGGGGGAAGCCTGGAGGCTTCTGGGTAGGGAACACAGGGCTTCTGAGGCCCGGGGTAGCAACAGCAGCTAACAACACACCACTGCATGGTAGGGTGCTGGGGATGACCCCCGTGACCCCACCCCCGGGGTTCGGGGATGAAGAGGCCACTAGGATGGGGCCTCCAGGGGTTGCCATGGGAGCTGAACCCCAAAGGGGAGAGTGACGGCCCCCTGAAAAGCAGGGGGCTGGGGTGGGGGCCATGGGGGGCAGTAAGGGGACCTGGGGGCCAGGCGGCTTTGCCGTGGCTGGAGCAGACACACATGGATCCGATGAGGGTCGGACGGGTCAGGGTGACACCCACCCTTGGTACTTTATATATTTCTATATTCTATGCATTTAATTTGAGACAATTTGCAATTTGTAAACATACATAGTATGATGACCCCCAGATAATGCCCCCGGTCCGGCCAGGGCCCTGCACTGACCACACGGGGCCCCAGGGGCAGGTGTCACAGCAAACCCCAGACTGGGGTCGCCTTTATCTGTAGACGTCTTCGTGTGCATCTTAGAGAAAGGGGATGCCCTGTGTCCGCAGGCCCCCCCCCACCATCCCCCTCATTCCCCACGCCCACACCATCCCCCTACATCATCATCCCCCATGGCATCCCCCCTACACCATCCCCCTCACACCCACACACCCCCACACAATCCCCACCCACACTATACCCCAACACCATCCCCCCACACCATCCCCCACACTCCACCACCATCATACCCCTGCCCCCACACCATCCACCCCCACACCATCGGCCCCCAGCAAGGACCCAGTGCAGCTGCCCCCTGTGGGACATGCTCAGCCTCCCCACGGTTCTCTGGACAGCCTGCTCCCATCAGAAGCCCAGGTGTCCCATAGAGTACCCAGGGGTTGCAGGGAGGAGGGGAGGCAGGGAGCCCCCGACAGGGTGGGTGCAGGTGGGTGGAGAAGAGGACGCACTGTGCCCTGCCTCCTCCCACTGTCCCTCCTGGAGGGCAGCACACCCTGCACAGGACACCAGCCCCTAACCCAGAGGGACCTGGGCTGGCCTGGCCTGGGCTCTGTGGGGGCTGGGGTGATTTGAGCCCCCCCCCCAGGCCCAACACAAAGACTAATGGGATCCAGCCCCCCATAGCCCTGGCCAGGCCCCTGGCTGAGCGAGCCCTCTCACAGCTGGATGTGGCCTCCTAGGCCCTGGGCGTGCCCCACAGATCCATGTCGCTGACCTAGGGCAGCCCTGGGGATCCCGGGACACCCCAGGGTGGGGAGAGCAGGGGTAGGCCGGTGGGTCCCACCTGCACCCACACCAGGAGGCAGACTCCTCCAGGTGCTGGGGCCCCAGGGGGCCTGAGGCCAGGGTCCAGCTGCCCTGCGGGGACCCAGAGCAGGAGCCCATGAGCTGCAGGTCCAGGTCAGCTCTGCTGTCCTCAGAACCGTCTCTCAGGCTGAAACCTCAGGACACACGCCCCCACCCGGAGTCCACACATGCTCCCAGGTGGGGGACTCCAGCACCAGCCCCCCACCCCATGTGATTCTTGCCCTCCCCTAAAGGACAGAAAGGTCTCCCTCCCCAGGGGAGGCGCACACCCCCGGGTCTACAGGGTGCGCGCAGTTTGGGCAGCCAGTTTGCTGTAGAAAGTCAATAACGTGTTGTGGTGTGAAAATGCACAGCCAGCCCATTTCTGTATCTCCTAGAACTCTGTGCACGGGGCGTGGAGAGACCCCCAGAGAGGAGGAGGGGTCACCACCCAAGCCCCAACCAGCCCCTGCAGGGGCTCCGCCAGGCACACACAGCTGACATCCCCACGTGCCTTCCAGGGATGGCCAGAAGCCAGGGTCAGGACCCCACAATCTTTACTGGGACTCAGCCTGTGCCCCTCGGGCCAGGAGGGGCTGGGACAGAGTGACAGCCAGGGAGCCTCAGGTCACCAGAGTCTGCAAAGTGGCTTGGGAGGTCTGTGCTCCCTCTGTCCTGGGGGCGGGGGCTGGCTGGGTTCCGGGGCACTTCCTCCCCTCCCCACATCCCCATGCCTGTGTGCCTGGGGCACAGAGGGCGTGCGGGGCGGTCAGCGTGGCCCTGGAAGGGATGTCAGGACAGCAGGCCCTTGTGTTGTGCCCAAGATTGCAAATCCGAGAAACCACCAAGGAGCCGACACCAATGCAAACACACGAGGGTTTATTTACAAGCTCGGGCTTGGGTCCAAGTGCACCCGACACAGCGGAGCAGGGACTTGGACCCCGAGACTAAGAGGCGTAGCAGCTTTAGAGGGGCCAGTGGCCCATGGGATACACAGAAAGTTGCACAGTCATGTCGGTCCACACGCAGGTGGCCGATTGAATTACACCTTACCCTATAGTATCCATTTGAGCTTGTTTCCTTGCCAAGTACCTATTACTTTGGTCAGAATCGGCGCGCAGTTTTGTCGGGCACAAAGCGGGGTTACATTGTTATGAGCCGATTTCCAATTAGGGGGTGCCCAGCGGCTTGACTGGGGTGGGGCAGCACCTTAAGCAATAAGCAGGTCATGTGGGGGTCATAGGGGAGGTGGAAGGTGTAGCACAAAATGGAGTCAGTCCTGCTCTGCTTGTCCAGGTGTAAGGGATTTTTGTTAAATTTCCTGGGTCCCACACTTGCAGCTCACGCCCCTGGGCCACCCTCACCAGGCGGACTCAGTGCACACCTTGTGGTGCTGGATCTCACACCAGCGTGTGGAGGGCACCCTTCTCACCCTAGTGAGTAGAGGCTAGGTGAGCATGGGGCTAGGTCTGAAGGCCAGGCAGCACAGGGGACCGAGGAAGCCCAGCCCATCCACACCCCACTCCCTCCCATGGGCAGCCAGATCCTCAGGAGCTCCCCCCAGGGCGGCCCCGAGGTCTGGCTCCCTGCTGGAGAGGCATCGGAGAGAAGAGAAGCAGCTGGCGCTCGGCGGGACCCACTGCCGGACATGGGAATGTGGCCTGTGGCCGAGCCAGGCCTTCCAGCTCAGCTGACCCTCCAGCAGAAAGTCACTGCACGAGCCAGCCCCGGGTCGGCCAGGAGAGCCCAGCTAGCCGCCCAGCTCCAACACCAGAAATGATGTTGTGCCAACCATTTCGGCGTTTGGGTGATGCACCCAGAGGATCAGACAGCTCACGTGATAGCTCCATGTGACAGACACACACACACCCCAAAACCAACAAAAGTCGGAATCCCCCCAATGTTGTCAAACAGCAGCTGGATGGTTACATACATGACGCTGTGGTCCCCAAAAGGATACATGGAAGACGCTATAAATCACGACTGCAGAGGTGCTGGAGGCACGGAGATGTGCCTGCTGAGTTCCAACAAGGAGCGCAGAGGGGCAGGAAGCATCCTACAGAGGGGAGGCCCCTCCTAGGAAAGGACACCAGGTCCCTGTGAAGGCTACGGATGGTGAAATCTGTCCTCCTCTCTTTCAGGTTCTGGTTTTCCTCCTCTTTTGTTCTTCCTAATTCTAGTTTAGCCTCCACCCTGCATCCAAACCAATGAGCAAAGAGGGTTCTTTATGACATCGGGTCCTAAAAGGAGGCTGAGCTCTGGCTACCGGGTTCGGGAATGATCATTGCCTAGGTTTATGCTGATCCCCCGAACTTGTGCCTTTACGGCTCTTCTCTCCCTGCAGACCGAGGGGAACCACAGGTCTTACAATGAAAGATGCCCACTTACACTCGGGCGGGACTGTCCCTTGTGGAGGACGTCATCTGGGCCAAGTAGTGCAAGCGGGGCGATAAAGAATAGGTCTCAGGTGAGACATAAGCAAGCACTTACCTTTGATGTCATGCTTTATTTGTTCATCCATTTATTATTTGTTAAATATTTTAGTCTTATGTCCTCTCTATACCCAACATGGAGTTCAAACTCACAACCCTGAGATCAAGATCCCTCAACCAGGCCAGCCAGACACCCCAGTGCCATGTTTCATAACTCTTTGCTTCCTTGCCTATCTTTGCATCGAACTGGAACACTGAGTCCTTGACGGGAAGCTTTAGTTACCTCCGAATCCTAGAACGTTCTCACTGTATCCCAATCCTAGATTGACATTTACCATTGAATAGCACTTTAAATAAAGAGTCAGTAAAATAACTACTACAGCAAAGGAAATTATCAACTTTTCACGTGTGTGGGCCCTGCTCCCTGGGCTCCCAGGGAAGCTATGGTTTCTTTAACATTGATCAAGGTCCAAATGACTCCACCACACCTCAAAGCGTGGGCTCAGTTACTGCCCTGACACATGCAACACCCCTGCTTCAATTAACATGTATCAATCAATCAAAGGGAGCCTGACCAGCTCGGTGTGGTTCGTAAGAACATGGGACTCTTGTTCTTGGGGTAGAAAGTTCAAGCCCCATGTTGGCTGTAGAGATTACAGAAAAATAAAATCTTAAAAAAAATCAATCAGTTGATCTTGGGGAGACACAGCCCTGGATCCCACAAGGGCAGGGAGCCAGCTGACGGGTCTACGCACAATATTATAAGCAGCAGAGCACAAAATCTGAACTTTCAGAGTCTGCTAGAGTGGGGGACACACCAGCCTTAAGGTGTTCAGGTGGAGAAGTGGGGGGCAGTCCCTGGAGCGACAGGGTGGGCTCAGGATCCCAGGGGTCCCAAGGATGGTGGCGCCAACTGTTCCCAGGCACAGAAGCGGGAACCCCGATGAGAGCAGCGGGACTCGGGCCAGCTGTCTGCCCTGTGTGGCCATAAGCAGCAAAACCCTGTGCAGTCACCGGGCCGCGTTCCTGGGACAGGCCAGCAAAGGCCAGGAGTGGGAGGACACCCTCCCGAGCAGGAAGAGCACAAGTCTCCACCAGGGCAGCCCCTAAAATTTGGAGTTTTAAAAATCAGTCACTTGTCTGTGTGGAGGCTGAGAAAATTAAGGCCGTTCCACTTTAAGTTCAATGTTAGCACAAGTACTGCCATCCCAGGCCCCTGTGAATAAGAGCTAAATTTTACATTACTTCAGTTACAGGAAAAAAAACAAAAACAAAAACAAAAACAGCTTACAGCTTAAGGTCCCAGAAAGCCCCATATTAGAATGAGAACAGAGCTCAATGCCCATGAAGGCCCCATATCAAAATGTAAACAGAACTTGAGGAATTGCTCCAGCCCTTCTGGAGGTCCCTGAGACCAGCCCTTAAAACTCAGCTAAAACCCACCTCGGGGTCCAAGTCCCTGCTCCGCTGTGTCGGGTGTACATGGACCCAAGCTCGAGCTTGTAAATAAACCCTCGTGTGTTTGCATCGGTGTCGGCTTCTCGGTGGTTTCTCGGATTCGCAATCTTGGGCACAACAGTCTGAGATAAGAAAACAAAACCAAAAGAAGCTCGGACTCAGGCAGAGTGAACGCAGGGTTCTGAGAGCAGCGGCGGAGACCCGGGGGCTTGGGGGCTCTTCTGTGGAGGCCCCTGCAGACTGGGGGGCGGGATGCTCAGCCCCAGAGCCAGAGGACCCAGCGTCCCCACCCGCATCCCGCCCATCAGGGCCAGGTCTGAGGGAGCAGCACAGCGCCGCCCACTGGAGGCCAGAGGCGCTGACGCCCACTCCGCCTCTGACCCCGCAGATGCCTCTCCCAGGCAGATGTGCACCTGACAATCAGCGCCAAGGCCCATCCCCAGACCCCGCACAGACCACTCGCTGCCACCAAGTTGTCGGACCACAGAGGCTGCAGAGCTTCAGCTTTGCCTGGAAAGTAGGGTTTAGCTTCCTTTGTCTAGCTTACTTTGTGCTTTATTTTCATTTATTTTCTTTGATTCTTTTTTATTAATTGCTTTCTTTTAATTTTTATGTATGAACCTTATATATTTCTTATTTTTGTTTACTTTCATGGTACTTTAATTGTGTCTTATTTTGGTATTTAGAATCTTTTAACAAGCAGGCCAAAATAAACACAGAATCTGGTGTTTTTTTGGGAGGGCAGTTGTTATTGTTTTTCTTGGTTTTTCTTTTTCTTCCTTCTGTTTTTTCTGGAAAAAATAATGAGATGGAGAAATTCAACTCCATAAAATAACATGAGGTAGTACTCAAAGCCAGGAAGTTCATCAATACACATATATGATGTCTAACTAGAGTTTAAAACAATGATTATAAAGATAGCAACTGGGCTGTAAAAAGAGCACAGAAGAAAACTAGAGAATCCCTTACTGTAGAAATAAAAGAACTAAAATCTAGTCAGGCCAACGTTAAAAATGCTATAACTGAGATGCAGTCCCAAGTGGAAGCCTTAAAGACAAGAAAGGTTACGGACCACAGAGGCAGACTGAGGGAACTCAGCCACTTATTAAAACAATAACATTCATATCATAGGAGACTCACAAGATGAAGAGAGAAAAGGGGGCAGAAGTTTTATTTGAACAAACTATGTTAACTTCTTCTTCCACAACCCAGCACAGGGCTAGAACTCATGACCCCGAGATCAAGACCAGGTGTGAGGTCAGGAGTCAGATGCTTAACCAACGGAGCCAGCCAGGGGCCCGAGAACCACACTGCTTTATCCTGTGTCTCTGTGACAGTGCTGCGTCCAGCTCTGTCCTGCTTCTCCTCTACTGATTTGCTGTCCAGGGTCATTTGTGGGGGCAGATGAATGTTCCGAGTGCTTTTCCTATTTCTAAAATCGGCCACCATGATTTTGATAGGAATGACATTGGAACTGCGGGTGGACATTTTAACAAGATGAAGGCTCCGACCCACTAGCCCAGGATGTCCTCCCAAAGTCTTGTAATTTTCAGTGTACAAGTCTTGCACTCCCTGGTTCAGTCTAATTATTTTGTTCTTTTGGATGCTCCTGATAAGGGAGTCATGTCCTTAATTTCCTTTCTGAGTGCTCATTGTCGGGACACAGCAAGGCTACTGATCTCTGTTCATTTTGTGTCCCACAACTTTACTGAATTCACTCATTAGTTCTAACAGTTTTTGGTGGAGTCTCTCGGGTTTCCTGTTTCTAATGCCACATCTTCAGCAAATAGGGACAGTTTGACATCCCCCTTACAGGTGTGGAACCTTTTCTGTTTCCTGTTTGTTGACTACGGTAGGACTTCCAGTGCTGAGAGGGGACCTCCTTGGCTTGTTCCTGCTCTTAGGGGAGACGATTTCAAGTTTTCACCCTTGAGGATGATGTCAGCTGCGGGCCTTCCTACACGGCCTTTATTCTGTTGATATATGTTTCCTCAATACCCACTATGCCAAAAAAAAAAAAAATTAAAAACCCGCTATGCTTTTTATGTTGTATTTTGTCAAATGCTTTTTCTGCAACTCTTGAGAGGATTGTATGCCTTTGTCCTTTCTCTTGTTTTTGTTTTTAAGATTTTATTTATTTACCCATGAGAGAGAGAGAGCGAGAGAGCAAGAGAGACAGAGAGAGGCAGAGACACAGTCAGAGACATAGACAGAGGGAGAAGCAGGCTCCATGTAGGGAACCCGACTTGGGACTCAATCCTAAGAATCCAGGATCACGCCCTGGGCCAAAGGCAGGCGCTAAACCGCTGAGCGCCCCCGCCCCCTGCGCTGCCCCATGTCCTTTCTCTTGTTAATGTGATGGATCATGGTGACTGATAGCCAGAGGGGCCGCCGGTGGGAGATGGGCAAAATAGATGAAGAATATTAAGAGCAGGATCCCTGGGTGGCGCAGCGGTTTGGCGCCTGCCTTTGGCCCAGGGCGCGATCCTGGAGACCTGGGATCAAATCCCACGTCGGGCTCCTGGTGCATGGAGCCTGCTTCTCCCTCTGCCTGTGTCTCTGCCTCTCTCTCTCTCTCTCTCATTCTCTCTCTCCCTGAGTGACTATCATAAATAAATGAATATTTAAAAAAAAAGAATATTAAGAGCTATAAGCATCTGGTTCTCAAATAAATAAGTCACAGATATTTAGAAAGTACAGCCTAGGCAATAGAGTCAGTACTATTGTGACAACTTTGTATGGGGACAGATAGTGATGACACTTCTCGTGGGGAGATCTGAGTATGCACAGAATTGTCAAATCACTAAGTCGTAGCCCTGAAACTACTGTAACATTGTGTGTTGACTGTACTTCAATAATATCAAAGAAAAGGGGTTTCTGATGGGACTCACGGTGGGTCCATGAAAGGCATTAAAATGGTCATTACACATATGAAGGCACCTCTGAAGAGGGGATAAAGATGCTCACATGTCTTGATGTGAATTTTCAGAAGATTTACTTGAGAGAGGGTGCAGTGGGGAGGGGTGGAGGGAGAGCAGGAGTCTGGAGCAGACTCCTCACATACCAGTCACCAGGTATGGGTGAGGACCACAAGAGGACCACAGTCACCAGGTACAGGTGAGCCCCATGTGGGACCCAGAGCCACCAGGACCAGATGAGGCTCAGGTGGGGACCAAAAAGACCAGGTCCAGGAAAAAAATAAACCTTTTATCTTTGGCCTTTTTAACCATCTCATACAAACCAACTACTTAGAGTACAGCTAAGCACATACACAAAAAAAGTTACCGGAATGCTCGGAATAAGATTGTTTTTTTGTTGTTTTTGCTTTTTTTTACAAGTTTTTTTTTCTCCTTTGAGATTATAATGAACATGGTCACACCACAAGTAAAGTCAGAAGTAGGACAGAGAATGCTCCGAAGGCTGGTTTGGTCATCCGAGATCATTAAAAATGGCTGACCCCTAACAATTCCATTCTTTGAAACGGTTTTTTCCTAAGTGTACAATTCAGTTTTCTGAGACTCATCCTATATATAACCTTGACTTAGATTTTTAATGTCTAGTTTCCTCTGCTGACAGAACTGGAATCCTCTTCTAGACAGAAGCATTGACCTGATGGTAGGTAATTCTACAAGCCTTAGTAGAACTTGACCAATAAAAAGCTGAGAAGGGGATCCCTGGGTGGCGCAGCGGTTTGGCGCCTGCCTTTGGCCCAGGGCGCGATCCTGGAGACCCGGGATCGAATCCCACGTCGGGCTCCCGGTGCATGGAGCCTGCTTCTCCCTCTGCCTGTGTCTCTGCCTCTCTTTCTCTCTCTGTGACTATCATGAATAAATTAAAAAAAAAAAAAAAAAAAAAAAAAAAGCTGAGAAGGCCACCTCTTCCTCCTCTAGAGAACCACATAGTCTTACTGAAATGGGGAGCCATACACGTCGGTACTGGCATATTCTACCTGTGTGACGTGGTTTATTACCTATGCAGGTCTGTTCAGATCACCCGATGTAATCGCCATCTATCACTCAATATATTCTTAAAAACTCAAAAAAAAAAAAAAAAAAAAAAAAAAAAAGAGATCACCAACGCCTGCTTCGAGCCCGCCAACCAGATGGTGAAGTGCGATCCCCGCCACGGCAAGTACATGGCCTGCTGCCTGCTGTACCGGGGCACGCGGTGCCCAAGGACGTCAACGCCGCCATCGCCGCCATCAAGACCAAGCGCAGTATTCAGTTTGTGGACTGGTGCCCCACGGGCTTCGAGGTGGGGATCAACTACCAGCCACCCACCGTGGTGCCCGGGGGCGACCTGGCCGAGGTGCAGCGCGCCGTGCGCATGCTGAGCAACACGACCGCCATCGCCCAGGCCTGGGCCCGCCTGGACCACAAGTTCGACCTGGTGTACGCCACGAGGGCCTTTGTGCACTGGTACGTGGGCGAGGGCATGGAGGAGGGGGAGTTCTCTGAGGCCCGGGAGGATATGGCTGCCCTGGAGAAGGATTACGAGGAGGTGGGCATCGACTCCTATGAGGAGGAGGATGAGGGAGAAGAATAGAACAGCTGCCTGGAGCCCACGCACTATGTTTATTGCAAAATCCTTTCGAAATAAACAGTCTCCTTGCAAAAAAAAAAAAAAAAAAAAATGCTTTATAATGCTTTTGCCTTAATATCGTCAGTTCTTAAGTGTTACAACCCTTTCGGAATATAGCTTCAGGGTAGTTTATGCTTAATGTATGTTTTTTCTTCATATTGGTGGCTTCTGTATGCTGATAGAAAACAGGTGTGAGAAGTGGTCTTTGAAGTAATTCAGCATAGTTTTGTTTATTGTAAATGAGTTTTCTCCTTTATTCATCGCATATTAAAGTATTGAAGTATTATAACCAATTTGCTAAAATGTGGTGTTAACACATGAGATCTTCCATTAGAAGGGGAAGCATACAAAATCAATGACTTGACGAGATCCAAGCAATGACAGTGATAGTTGTCACCATTTTGATAGTTAACAGTCTGTGTAAATAGTGCAGTCATAGTAAAGTAGGCCTGATTTAAGCTGGAGGTATAAAATAAGTCCTTTTTATTTTTTAGGGTCAACTATATAAGATGAACATTTATTTAGAATACTAATGTATGATTTTGGGTAGATTTCTGATACTTTTTTTGACTTCCTATAACAATCCATTTGCTATGTGGGCAAACAAAAACATTCTGAATTCCAGTTTTTGAAATCCCTTTTATAAATGTGCAGATACTATGGAGTTCTCATCACCAGTATAAGCATGTAAAGAGAACACCAGTTAAAACCCAGTAATTATAGAAGCAAAAAGTCGGTATTTCATAATGAGGCAAGTAAGCTTTAATATCCTTGTTAGTGTTTCCCGAAAGAAAAATGAATTCTCATAAAAATATGGCTATAAGAGTGATTAGTCAAGAGGCACCATAGCATATCGTTAAAAGCCAGACAGATCCTGCTGGAGCCTAGGCTCCACCACTGGAAAAAAAAAAAAAAGAAGAAGAATTTTTTTCTTTTAAAAAAGAAGAATCCAAGAAGAGATTCTGAGAGAATCATACAAACCCAGGCCTCCCTACAATTATTTCTTGTCTCTTGTATACCTAGTGGATCTGAGATAAAACCTTTGCAAAGTGTCAGTACTCTGTGTATGCTGCTAAAATGAAGTTAAGTTGGAATGAAGTGTTAAAAAAAAAAAAAGGAAGGTGCAGCAGATGAAACAGAGGCTAAATGAGACTGAACGAAAAAGGAAAAGGCCAAGATTGACAGACACCTAAATATTCATGACTTGAGAATATTCTGCAGCTATAAATTTTGAACCATTGATGCGCAGAGCAAGACCTGAAGCCCACTCCGGAAACTAAAGTGAGGCTTGATAAACCTGTAGATTGCCTCACATTTGTCTGTTTACAAAGTAAACTTTACATCCAGGGAATGAAGAGCATCACCAGCAGAAGACTGCAGAACCCTCTAATTTGATGTATTGTTAAGTTTTTTAATACATGTATGAAATGTAGAAAGATGTAAAAGAAATAAATTAGGAGAGGCTACTTTGTATTGTACTGCCATTCCTACTGTATTTTTATACTTTTTGGCAGCATTAAATATTTTTATCAAATAGAAAAAAATTAAAGTAAGTGCATCATTGGATTGATTGTATTGTTTCATGGAAATTTTACTTGAGACCCATCCCTTCCCCCAACATACACAAAAGTAGTTGTGTTAAGTAAATGCATATATGTTTACTTTATCTTAAGGCCTGTCTTAAGGATGCACATAGGATCTGAAGGGCTCACTTGAAACCCATACTGCATTCATTATAAGTATTTTATCTTAACATTAGAAAGTACAAGGGCCAACCCAGCTTTCAAATTATGTCTAAACAGAAATGGTACAAAGAGAAATCAAAATATAAAAGATTTATACCCCTGCATGTGTGGAGTCCCATGGCAAGTCATGTGTACCTCATTATTATTCCTTTTGACCTCCAAAGAGAATGAGCATCACCAATAAAGACAAACCTATATATATAAAAAAAAAAATCAGTACTTCTATTTAAGTTCTGACAAATTAAGACACCCCTATCTCAAACTAAGTAACTTCCTAGACATGGGGAGTTAAAATAACATTTATGGAATGGCAGTAGAGCTATTATAAAAAACCCAGATTGTTTTTCTGAATTGCCACTAGCAGTTATAAAGTAATAATAGTAACTATTTGTAAATGGGAGAGAATTCTAAGTTTAAAAGTATTTCATAAAACTTAAATATTTCCTAACTGCTTGTATACTTTAATAGCAAAAGATTGTAAATTTCTAAATTTACAATAAGTATGATAGAATTTCTAAATGGTACACATGTGAGGGGCCTTTTTATGCACTCTTGTGGCCCAGTGGGTGTTCACCGTCCATAGTGGCATGCTGACCATAGTGGCATGCTGACCAGAACATCAGCCAGTGAACTGCAGAGAAAGGATTCCTTTTTCTAAATAGTTATTTACAAAAACAATATTTATTAATAAACTGAATTATAAGTAATATTTCACATAAAAAATAAATTTAAAAAATAGGCGAATTTTGCTCTCTAAACCCAGTTTGGCTGCCTTGTGAAATGATTCTCTGCAGTAAACGGACTTTTCATGTATTTAGTCATTCAAACTCCCGTTCACGCCTGCATGATTACAGAAAACATGGGGTATGTAGGCTAGTAACACATAAGAAAATTGCAGTAAGATGGTAATGAGACCCCGTATTCATCTTAACATGTTTCCAATGGAAAATATTTTGTTTTGAGTGTTTATTTGTTCGGTTTATTATTTTTCACTTGATTAAATGTTTTTTGTTGTTGTTGTATTAAACCATGTATGTTGCAGCTTAACAATAAAGAAACATCTATGAATCCTTTTGTGAGCAGTTAGGCTCCCAAATCTAAGCAAGTAAATATACATATTTTGCCTTTCAAAAAAAAAAAAATCGCACTGCGGTGCACTGAAAGCACAGGACTAGGGAGCATTTGCTCCAAAATGAAGATTTTTTAAATTTTTTTTTAATTATTTTTTCAGGCAAGAGCACAACTTTATTTTCACCTATAATAAATCACAATTGACAACAACAAAGGAGACTGTGCAGTTCAACTTTTTATTTTAATAAAATCAGAATATGCACAGCACATGCAGTGCTAGCATCTAAACTAATACAATAAGCAATTACTAAAGCTACAGTGACTTGAAGTTCAATCTTTACATTCAGCAAGTTTAAATCCATTCTTATGTGATTTTTTGAAATGCTTATTTAACTGAAAATATTGCTTACTGATAAAACTTGCTTAAATGCTGCCGCTGAATGTACAAGTCACTGAATATGCCAATACAACAAAGATAACCACATGTTTGAGGATTGCAATGCGCCAGACATTCACTGAAAAAAAAAATACACACAACTAAACAAAACTCACGCAACAAACATCTGAGAATCTGGACACTTCTTATTAGAGTTTTTGAAGTGTATCATTAATATCTTAAGACAAGTGTATCAAAACCTTGGCATGATTTAATTTCAAGTCGCCAATTTTGTTTTTACTAACATCAGAAAGTTATGGCTACACTGCCAATGCCGGGTCTGCTTAATTTGACTTAAGAGTTTAATATGACTTAACATTAAAAGTTCACACTACCCCGAAATACATAATTTCACGCCAACGGTGAAAGAAAAAGCCATAAAGGAGCTAGAAGAATGGTATGCGAGGCAGGACGAGCAGCTACAGAAAACAAAAGCAAACAACAGGGCAGCAGAAGAAGCCTTTGTAAACGACATAGTTGAGTCGTCCCCAGGCACTGAGTGGGAACGGGTGGCCCGGCTGTGTGACTTTAACCCCAAATCCAGCAAGCAGGCCAAAAATGTCTCCCGCATGCGCTCTGTCCTCATCTCCCTCAAGCAGGCCCCCTTGGTGCACTGAAGAGCCACCCTGTGGAAACACTACATCTGCAATATCTTAATCCTACTCAGTGAAGCTCTTCACAGTAATTGATTTTTTTTTTTTAATTTTTATTTATTTATGATAGTCACAGAGAGAGAGAGAGGCAGAGACACAGGCAGAGGGAGAAGCAGGCTCCATGCACCGGGAGCCTGATGTGGGACTCGATCCGGGGTCTCCAGGATCGCGCCCTGGGCCAAAGGCAGGCGCCAAACCGCTGCGCCACCCAGGGATCCCGTCTTCACAGTAATTGGATTAATTATGTTGAGTTCTTTTGGACCAAACCTTTTGTCTTCAGAGTTGATCATTGTTGTGATTGCATGTTTCCTTCAGCTGTGTTCTCCCTGGCAGGCAGAGAGGAGGGGGAGGAAAAGAGGGGGGAAGCCTCCCAAAGGTAGCCTCAACCTCTACTTTTGTGCATTATTCTCAGAATAAATTTGTTTCAAACAAAAAGAAAGAAAGAAAGAAAGAAAGAAAGAAAGAAAGAAAGAAAGAACGAAAGAAAGAAAGAAAGAAAAAAAGAAAGAAAAAAAGAAAAAGAATTTTTTTCAAGGATTATAAATCTATAGTTTTATTAAGACAAAACTGACAAATGTGGTATGAAGTTTATATTTAAACAAAGTTTTCACAGAAACCTAACACATGCCTAAAAAGATTTTACAATGGAGTTCTAGAATGCAAGTCTAGATGATGTCAAGAACTGATGGATCTCATGATTCAAGACAGCATTTTGGGTATTAGTTCTTAGGATTAAAAAATTTTTTTGTTTTGTTTTGTGTTGTAAAGTGAACCACTGCCCCAGTATGAAAGTTTAATCTTCTCCTGAGACCAGGGCTTTTGAAGTCATTCAACTTTTGAAGTGATTCAATGAACTTGTGCTGTCAGTGATTGAATCCTGCCACCAATGAACAACATCTTTGATCGCTGGTCTTTTTGTTGGATTTTTGGCTGGCAATGGAGCTTACCGTGTCTCCAATGACAAGCGAGATGTCAAACTGTCACTGTTTACAGCTTTCTTCCTGGCCACCATAATGGGTGTGAGGTATAAGAGATCTAAGAAAATCATGCCAGCTGGGCTGGTTGCAGGTTTAAGCCTCATGATGATTCATTCTGAGACTTGTCTTACTGCTGCTTTGAAAATCCGAAGGAACTGAAGACTAAATTCATATGATTCTACTGTAATGGGCAGAGCATACAGTTTGTATTTAAAAGATAATCTTCAACTTGGAATGTGAAGTGTCTTATTTTACATTAGAAACAACAGAAACAAAAGAAGAAAAAGAAAGAAAGAAAGAAGAAAGAAAGAAAGAAAGAAAGAAAGAAAGAAAGAAAAGAAAAGAAAGAAAGAAAGAAAGAACAGAAACACTCCAAAATGAATGCTAGTTTGAGGAATTTTTTTTTAAACCAAAAACTCGACCGTTTTCTACTTGTCAGATAATGGTTTCATTAAAGATATTTAATAAATCATTTATACACTCTTTAAAAAAAAAGAAAGTGATTGAACCCTGCCACCACAAAAAACATAGAAGGAATGAGGAGGGGCTGCTGACGCACAGTGAGGAAGAGCTGGAGCACAGCCAGGACACAGACGCGGAGGATGGGGCCTTGCAGTAAGCAGCCTGACAGGAGCGATGGCCACCGGCAGGAGAAGGGCGTGCACTGTACCAGGCCTAAAGCTGGGCACCCACCCCTGGAGACCACCCCCGGCAGGTCCCAGGAGAGCTGGCAGCAGGCACCTCCTCCCCCACACATCCCAGCCAGTGCCACATCCTCTGCAGGTGGAGTTATCAGCCTCCCGTCCCCACACGCCCTCCCTGTTGGCACTGCCCAGGCCAGAGGGCAGAACACAGAGGTTTCCCCACACTCTACCTCCCCTCACAGAACACTCCCAGGCTTGGAGTTTTTCTATAGGTTTGGAGTTTGGAGGGTTCCAGGGAGGGTACCCGGACAATAAAGAGATTGGATCCCCCCCCCCAAAAAAAGTGCAGGCTTTTTTTTTTTTTTAAACTTCTAAACATAAAACTTTATTACACTTCTAGATATGTCCTTTTGTGTGATATACTTAGGACCAAGTAGTTAAGAGAAGTCCTAATTACACCCTCGGGCTGATTTGGTTTCCACCCCCACAACAGTGACGCTTGTTCCCCTTCCCCTTCCCCCCTTGAGGCACTTGGTGTCACAAAGAAAGAGGCAGGTTTAAGGCTCAAGTCTAAAATCCTCCAGCACAAACTTTGAAGGGAAATCTTTCACTCAAGGTCCTCCCCAGGTTAATGTAAAGAAAGAACATAGAAGTTTCCATGGACATCACAGGAGGCTTTCATTTCCCTCAGACCAGGTGGAGGACCCCCAGGGCATTTTCCCTGCCCCCACCCTGGCCTCTCTTCACCCTGGTTACTCCCTGGCCAGGATCCTACAAACCACCCCACCGCCTGACCTTCGCTCCTCACCTTCTGCTGAGCAACCTGGGCAACAAGAAGCAAGAGGTCTCTGATCAGAGATCTCAGAAGCACCCAGGGAGGCCCCAGGCAGCTTTGGAGAATGGGGACCAGACAGCTGCCAACACGGCCTGTCCTCTCTACCACCAGAAGCCATGAGAAGCCCAGGGTAGATGCTGCTTTTTATTGCCCCCTGTGCTTGACTTTGCTGACTCTCCTTTTCCTCCCCCACTCCAAACAAACAGCACATACATGCCATCAAAAGAAGAGGGATTGAAGCAGGGGAGACCCATGGGCACAGATCTCGTCTATCTTTGTAAGCTGGAAGGCGCCAAGGGTTGTCAAAGGAGTATAGGACAGTGGCCTAGGAGCGCAGGAGGCTAGGGACAGAGCTCTCTGGCTTTGTTGGGGGTTGAGGGCAGAAATAGCTCTGGCTATTATGTAGAGCCCAGAAGCCTAAGGCAGAGGTGGGAGGGGATACCTCATCACCTCAAAGTCACTTCTACCTCTCATATTCCTTTTTGGCTATAGAATAGGCTCTCCTTGTCCCTCCCTGCAACCACAGCTGCTAAGAAGAGTTTGGTGCCAGGTAGCAGGTAGAAGAAGGCAGGCTTTTTTTTTTTTTTTTCAGGTTCATCTCTGTTTATTGTTTTCAAAACAAAACTAAAAATCACCACTCAAAATGTTTGAGTGCTCTGCTCCATCACAGTTAAAAGCTTTATGTAATTTGCAGCCAGAGCATCGAGGACTGGTGGTCACCAACAGGAGCTTCCGGCGTGGCCCAGACAGGGCCTGGGGCCTGGGACGGCAGCTCCCGCCCGGGGAGCCCCAGCTCGGTCCTCTGCACGCACCATCCAGGGGCACCCATAGAGGACAAGGACAGCTCAGCCCCCACCGGGCTTGCCAGTTGCCCATCCGGCACCTCCCTCCCCCACCAGAGGTCCCAAAACGTCCACAAACAAAGGCGGCAGGCAGGTGGAAGCCCAGGTGCTAGTGTTGTCAGGCTGAAGGCCAAACCGCAGCTGGGCCGCCTGCGTGTTCTGGAAGGGGGAGCTCCTGGCTCCGGGCTCAGAGGCGGAGGAAGAGATCTGGTGCCATCATCGCTCGTGCTTAATGTTGGCTTCGCTTCGCTCCAGGCTCCCCAGCAGTCTGGCCTACAGCCTCAAGAAGTACTGAGGCCCCTGGCCCTCTTGTCAGTCTCAGCCCCTATGCGTGTCTGCCCGCCCCTCTGTTGGTCTGGCGCCATCCTGCCTGGTATTCTGCCTCTGGGGTTTTGTCCACGTGTATAGAAATGTTCTCCGTGTGCTGCAGGTAGAACGTGGCCCAGACCTGTTTGGAGGCTGCATTTGGTGGGTGGTTGGGAGAGAACCATCCCAGCCCCACCTGACCTGCAGACAGCACTCTGTAAATAGATTGTTATAATGCAGCTGAATTTTAGCTTCTAGTGTTCAAGAGCTAGATTAATAAAGTCTGTTCCTTTTAAAAAAGGAACTTTTTTTTTTAAAGGCAAAATAAAAGTTTAAAAACACAGAGAAAAGCCCCTGGGGCAGTGATGGCAGCTGTGCGTGTTTCCTGCCGCGACGGCATCAGTGGCGGTGGGCAGCACTGCTCACTCGCCGATGCTGGCGGAGTAGGAGAACTGGGGGAAGTGGGTCCGCTGGTCCAGTTCGAGGGAGCCCAGGCTGTCATAGCGGTCCGGGGGCGTGATTGTGTTGGACTGGGCAGTGAACTCGTCGTCAAAGTTCCTGGTGTCAACCTCAGAGGTGACCTGAGGCTTGAAGGGTGGCAGAAGCTTCTTCTGTACCACGTCCTGCCAGCTGACGCTGAGGAAGAACCTGTGCTCCATGACCTCCCTGGCGTCGCTGGGCCCCCCGCGGAGCCTCTGCTTGGGGTCCTTCTTAAGCAGCCCAGCAAGCAGGGACTTGGCCTGGGGCTGAGTGTGCGCGGGAAATGGATCTCCTCTATGAGGATGAGCACGAAGAGGCGCTCGTGGTCCTGGTTGTAGAAGGGCAGGCGGCCGCACATCATCTCGTACATGACCACGCCCAGCCCCCACCGGTCCACCGCGCAGCCCTAGTCGTTGTCTTCCAGCACCTCGGGTGCCAGGTACTCGGCCATCCCACAGAAGGTTTTCATGGTGGCCCCGTCACTGATGCCCTCTTTGCACAGGCCGAAGTCTGTGTGCATGGAGTGCCAGGGCCATGGGGAACGGATCAGTCCTAAAGATAGATGTAAAAGCTGCAACGGAAGGAAGATAGTTCAAGAGAAGAAGATTCTGGAAGTGCATATTGACAAAGGCATGAAAGATGGCCAGAAGATAACATTCCATGGTGAGGGAGACCAAGAACCAGGACTGGAACCAGGAGATATTGTCATTGTTTTAGATCAGAAGGACCATGCTGTTTTTACTCGAGGAGGAGAAGATCTTTTCATGTGTATGGATATACAGCTGGTTGAAGCCCTGTGTGGCTTTCAAAAGCCAATATCTACTCTTGACAACCGAACCATCATCATCACCTCTCATCCAGGTCAGATTGTCAAGCATGGGGGTATCAAGTGTGTGCTAAATGAAGGCATGCCAATTTATCGTAGACCATATGAGAAGGGTCACCTAATCATCGAATTTAAGGTAAACTTCCCCGAGAACTGCTTTCTCTCTCCTGATAAACTTTCTTTGCTGGAAAAACTCCTACCTGAAGGAAGTAGAAGAGACTGATGAAATGGACCAGGTAGAACTTGTGGACTTTGATCCCAATCAGGAGAGATGGCGCCATTACAATGGGGAAGCATATGAGGATGATGAACATCATCCTAGGGGTGGTGTTCAGTGTCAGACTTCTTAATGGGGCCGGTGAATAACACTGCTGCTGGCATTTTATATGCAGTAGGGGATGAGTGAAGGACTATAATCATAGCTCACTACTTGCTATTGTTTTTAATATTCAACTATAGTAGTGTTTTAAAAGTTAAATGAAGAATAAACTCAAATATAAAAGGTCAAAAAAAAAAAAAAAAAAAAAAAGGCCCAGGTGGAGCCCAGAGGCACCAGGTCCAGGTGAGGCCCAGGTGGGGACCAGATTCACCAACTCCAGGTAAGGCCCAGGTGGGGACCAAAGTCACAAGGTCTGGTCTGGACTCTGGTCCTCAACTAGGCCTCAACTGGACCTGGTGAATCTACTCCCCACTTGGGCCTCATCTGGACCTTGTGACTCTCGTCCCAGCTGGGCATCATTGGGACATGGTTACTCTGTTCCCCACCTGGACCTGATAACTTTGATCCACACTTTGGCTTCACCTGGCCCTGATGACTCTGGGCCTCACCTGGGCCTCAATCTGGACCTGGTGACTGTGGTCCCCACCTGGGTCTCACCTGGACCTGGTGACTCTCGTTCCCACAGGAACGACACCTGGACCTGGTGACTGTGGTGTCCTTCATATTTACCTGGTGGCTCCGGTCCCCACCAGGGCCTCACCTGGATCTGGTGACTCTGGTCTGCAGGTTGGCCTCACCTGGACCTGGTGAGTGTGGTCACCACCTGGGCCTCACTCCTACCTCGTGACTCAGGTCCCCACGTGGGCCTCACCCGGACCTGGTGAATCTGGTCCCCATCTGGGCCTCACCCAGTCCTGGTGACTTTGGTCCCCACCTGGGCCTCACCTGGACCTAATAGCTGTGGACTCCTTCTTGGCCTCACCTGGAACTGGTGACTCTGATCCTATCTGGGCCTCACCCAGACCTGGTGACTCTGGTCCTCACCTGGGCATCATTGGGACCTGGTTACTCTGTTCCACACCTGAGCCTCACCTGGACATGATGACTCTGGAACCCCTCTGGGCCTCACCCTGACCTGGTGACTCGGGTCCCCATCTGGATGTCACCTGGACCAGGTGATTCTGGTACCCCTCTGGGCCTCAACTGGACCTGGTGACTCTGGTCCTCAACTGGGCCTCACCTGGACCTAGTGAATATGCTCCCCACCTGGGCCTCATCTGGACCTGGTGACTCTGGTCCCTTCCTGGGCATCATTGAGACATGGTTACTCTATTCCCCACTGGGACTCACCTGGACCTGGTAACTCTGGTCCTCACTTTGGCCTCTTCTGTACCTGGTGACTCTGGCCCCACCTGGGCCTCACCTGGAACTGGTGACTCTGATCTTCAGCATGGCCTCACCTGACCTGGTGACTGTGGTTCCCACCGGGACCTCACCTGGACCTCATGTCTCTGGTCCCCACCTGGGCCTCACCTGGACCAGGTCCAACTCCCATAAATGAGTGGCTATCAGACATCTGCCTCCACGGCATACACACTTTCGAGAGTTGAGCTTATGGTCTGTACCTCCCACATCCTGACTGCCTGTACACTTCGCTTCTAACAGGCCAAGGTTCGATGCATTACAGAAGTGGTGTGAGTGGTAAGTGGAAAGAGCACGGCAGAAGACTAGTGTCTCCATGCTAAATCCAGTGATTTCCAAGGAATTCCTCTCATACGTTGGCACTACATACTAACTTCCATACAAGAGAAGCTAGTTGAACGCAGTGTCCAGGGGAACTTGCTTCTGAGAGGTGAGCCCACACGCAGTCCCTCAGAGTTCCACACTGCCTGCAGATGGAGTTTCGAACATCCTCACTAGAGATGTTTGTCAGAAGATGCATGTGGAAAACTGCAGACTTGGAAGGTGTGTCTCCAGGTGCAGTAGAGCGGTATTCATGGAACCTCCTCACTTAAATGCTGCTACATTCTCACTGCAATAAGAATGCAGCGAGTTGAAAGCTGGCTTCTAGGCATGCTTCCTCGTGAGATCTGAGCCCAGAGCAGGACCCTCCGGCATCCCGAATGCCTATACACATAGCTCCTAACATGCTTATGTTACACGCTGGAAGAGGTTGTGTGAAAAGCATGTGTAACTGTCAGGCCGGTACTCACATTTACCTGAGTTCAGTACAGTGATTTTCAATGACCTTCTTTAATTGGAGTGTAGCTAGGTTCTAACTACCATAAATGAGTGGCTAGCAGACATCTGTCTCCAAGGCATACACACTTCTGAGAGTTGAGCTAATGGCCTGTGGAAGTGTCAGGCCTGTACTCACGTGTATCTGAGTTCAATACAGCGATTTCCAACATCCTTGTTCAATTAGAGTGTAGCTCGGTTCTACCTCCCGTCAATAAGTGTCTAGCAGACATCTGCCTGCAAAGCATACACACTTCTGAGAGTTGAGCTTATGGCCTGTACCTCCCACATGCTGACTGCAGGACACTTCGCTCCTAACAGGCCTAGGTTCGATGGGTGACAGAAGTGTGAGAGGTAAGTGGAAGGTGCAGGCCCACAAGACCTGTGTCTCCAAGCTCAATCCAGCGATTTCTGAGGAATTCCTGTCTTAGATTGGTGCTACATACTAAGTTCCATACATGAGAAGCTAGCTGAACGCAGTGACCAGCAGACCTGAAACCTGGTCAAGATCCTGCTGGCCACAACCATGGACAAGAAAGCGAGAAAGACGGGGTGGCAAAAGGGGTCCTTGTCCGGTACTTAGGTCCCTGGAAGAGACCTATAGCCTATCTCTCCAAAAAGCTGGACACGGTGGCTGCTGGATGGCCCCCATGCTTAAAAATTATTGCTGCAGTAGCCACTATGGTCAAGGATGCAGACAAACTGGCCATGGGGCAAGAAATGCATGTCATCACCCCACATGCTATTGAAGGGGTACTCAAACAGCCCCCAGATCTGTGGATCAGCAATGCCCATCTGACCCATTATCAGAGCCTACTGCTAAACCCCACCAGAATTTCATTTAAGCCACCGACAACCCTGAATCCGGCAACACTACTCCCTAACCCAGACTGGGACCCCCCTCTGCATGACTGTCAAGAAATTTTGGCACAGGTGTACGGAATCAGCGCTGATCTCCAGGACCAGCCACTGCCGGATGCCGATGCCACCTGGTACACGGACGGCAGAAGTTTTTTTTTTTTTTTTTTTTTTTTTATTTATTTATGATAGAGAGAAAGAGAGAGAGAGAGGCGCAGAGATACAGGCAGAGGGAGAAGCAGGCTCCACGCACCGGGAGCCCGACATGGGATTCGATCCCGGGTCTCCAGGATCGCGCCCTGGGCCAAAGGCAGGCGCCAAACCCCTGTGCCACCCAGGGATCCCGGACGGCAGAAGTTTTGTCCGAGAAGGAGTCAGATATGCGGGGGCAGCCGTAACCACAGAAATGGAGACCGTCTGGGCGGGGCCACTGGCAGCCGGAACGTCAGCTCAAGGGGCAGAACTGATCCCACTGGCCAAGGCGCTGACCATGGGGGAAGGTAAACGAATAAACATCTACACCGACAGCAGGTACGCCTTTGCCACCGCTCGCGTCCACGGAGCCCTTTACAGAGAGAGAGAGAGCTTCTGACAGCAGAGGCAAAGACTGTTAAAAACAAAACGGAGATTCTTGAACTCCTGAGGGCCCTCTGGCTGCCCAAGGCCCTAGCCATCATCCACTGTCCGGGGCACCAAAAGGCAGACACGCCAGTAGCCAGGGGAAACCGGCTAGCCGATTTAAAAGCAAAGGAGGCGTCCCTTTTGGTGACCCAGGTGTTAGCAACCACGCTACCTGATCCGGGGGAACGGACCCTGCCGGACACCCCCAACTATAGTGATGCTGACTTACACTGGATCAAACACTTGCCTATGACCCAGTGATTGTGTGGCTGGTGGAGGGCCACAGACTCCAGCATCATCTTGCCAGAGGAACTGGGACGGCGAGTCCTATCCAAAACGCATCGGAGTACTCACACGGGAACAAGGAAGATGGAAGACCTCATACGACATGCAAAGATCACTATTAAAGACTCTCGAGCAAAGATCGAGCAGATCGTGGCAAGCTGCCACTCATGCCAGTTAACTAATGCCACCGCCCATGGATCTAACCCAGGCACCTGGCTCCGGGGGGACCGCCCAGGAGCCTACTGGGAAGTGGACTTCACTGAGGTAAAACCTGGAAAATACGGATACAGGTATTTACTAATGTTTGTAGATACTTTTTCAGGGTGGACAAGAGGCATTTCCCACCAAACATGAAACAGCACAGACCGTGACCAAGAAACTGCTGGAAGACATCTTACCGAGGTATGGTTTTCCTATTAAGATTGGGTCAGACAATGGCCCAGGATTCGTCTCTAAGGTAACAAGGGGAGTGGTCCTAGTACTTGGGGCAGATTGGAAATGACATTGTGCATAGAGGCCCCAGAGCTCAGGACAGGTAGAGAGGATGAACAGAACATTAAAGGAGACCTTAACTAAATTAGCCCTGGAGACTGGCGGGGACTGGGTGACTCTCCTCCCCTTTGCCCTGTATGGGTGAGGAACTCCCCATATAAGATGGGACTGACTCCCTACGAGCTCATGTTCGGTCTTCCTCCACCTGTTATGCCCAATTTAAAACCTGAGGTGCTTGCTGAATTTGATGATCACCAACTTCTTTTCTCCCTCCAAATGTTACAACAAACCCATGAGCAGGTGTGGCCTAAGCTGAGGGCCCCTCTATGAGACTGGGCCACCCCCGGATCCCCATCGATATCGGCCAGGTGACTGGGTGTACGTGTGTACGTGTGGAGATACCAACACCGGACACTTCAACCTCGCTGGAAGGGACCTTAACCGTGATCCTGACCACTCCCACCGCTCTCAAGGTCGACGGGATTACTCCCTGGGTCCACTACACCCACGTCCAGCCAGCTGACCCACACACCGTTCTCAAGAACTTTGTTCCAGAATGGAAAAGCCACCCGGACAAGGACAATCCCCTAAAGCTAAGACTGCGCCGTTCTCACTTATTTCCCACCTCCAAGACTCCCTAGTCTGAGGTTGTCTTTCAAACTAGAAGGGGATTAGATTTAGTCTTCTTACAACAAAGGGTGGTGGTGGGGTTATGTGCTGCCTTAAACGTAGGATGTTGTTTCTTTGCTGGAATATAAATGGGAGCGAGAACAGCAACAAGGTTGGTTCGAATCCTGGTTTAATCATTCCCCCCGGCTCACTCTGAGAGCAACCTGGACCCATGATTGGGTCCTGCGTAGGATCCTCTGAAAAAGGGGGGAATGTGGGGCCCAGGAAATTTAACAAAAATCCCCTACCCCTGGACAAGCAGAGCAGGACTGATTCCATTTTGTGCTACACCCGCCACCTCCCCTATGACCCCCACATGACCAGTTTATGGCTTAAGGTGCTGCCCCACCCTAGTCGAGCAGCTGGGCACACCCTAATCGGAAATCGGCTCATAACAATGTAACCCTGCTTTGTGCCCAACAAAACTGTCCACCGATTCTGACCAAAGTAATAGGCCAGCTCAAGTGGATACTATAGGGTAAGGTGTAATTCAATCGGCCACCTGCGTGTGGACCGACATGACTGTGCAACTTTCTGCGTATCCCATGGGCCACTGGCCCCTCTAAAGCTGCTACGCCTCTTAGTCTCGGGGTCCAAGTCTCTGCTCCGCTGTGTTGGGTACACTTGGACCCAGGCTCCAGCTTGTAAATAAATCCTCGTGTTTTGGGATCCCTGGGTGGCGCAGCAGTTTAGCGCCTGCCTTTGGCCCAGGGCGCGATCCTGGAGACCCGGGATCGAATCCCACGTCGGGCTCTCGGTGCATGGAGCCTGCTTCTCCCTCTGCCTATGTCTCTGCCTCTCTCTCTCTCTGTGTGTGTGACTATCATAAATAAATAAAAATTAAAAAATTTAAATCCTCGTGTGTTTACATCCGTGTCGGCTCCTCGGTGGTTTCTCAGATTCGCGATCTTGGGCACAACAGTCTGCTCTAGCTCATCATTACATGTGGGATCAAGGCCATAAGAGCTATTTTGAGTTGGTAAATTTTCTTTAGTGGCGACAGGGAACCTCGAGAAGCGGATACAAACTGAGGTGCAGGGATCCCTGGGTGGCGCAGCGGTTTGGCGCCTGCCTTTGGTCCAGGGCGCGATCCTGGAGACCCGGGATCGAATCCCACGTCGGGCTCCCGGTGCATGGAGCCTGCTTCTCCCTCTGCCCGTGTCTCTGCCTCTCTCTCTCTCTCTCTGTATGACTATCATAAAAAAAAAAAAAAAAAAAAAAAAAAAACTGTCTGAGGCGCAGGGTCGGCGTTGCAGGCCCCAGTTCCCACCTGGAGGTGCGGGGTGGACAGGCCCGCTCGGGCGCACCGGCCTTCTTCTCAACATTTTCCAGTGGTATTTGATCTCTGTCTGTGTTCCTATGTATTGCTCGTGAATGCACGCTACAAGGGGAGTGTGGGGCCAGGCACGTCCCCCCCCCCTCCCTCTGCATGGCCCAGGGCAATGGGGGCACCTCCTCTGCCACTGGAGCTGCCCACTGTCTCCACCGTCTCCCTACTCCTTCTTCAAGAAATCTTTTTTGGGTTTTCAATCCAAATAGAAGTTCTCCCTTCCTTGAAACCTTGTACCTACCCTCTAATGACTATACACTTTTCTCTCTAGTCTCCCAATTTCTGTTATCTTCTTATGCTCTGCACTGAAGAATAGACTTCTGAAGGGCAAGGATATTGCTCCACTCCTCCTCTATCCTCTACAATTCTTACACAGTGCCTTGTACAATGTTACTGTTAGTGCATTAATTTGAGTTAAAACAGTACTAATTTTGGGGGCAGCCCCGGTGGCGCAACGGTTTAGCGCTGCCTGCAGCCCAGGGCATGATCCTGGAGTCTCGGGATCGAGTCCAACGTCAGGCTCTCTGCATGGAGCCTGCTTCTCCCTCTGCCTGTGTCTCTGCCTCTCTCTCTCTCTCTCTCTCTCTCTCTCTCTGCATCTCTATGAATAAATAAATAAAATCTTAAAAAATTATTTAAAAAAACAAAAAAACTACTAATTTTGTATTAATTTGGGCTCATACATTTTGAATTGTGAATTTGAGTTATATGGCTCTCCATGTTAATTGAAAGTAACAGTTTTACCTTTTAAAAATATAATTGTTTCTGATCTGGCCTCATTGCTTATGTTGTCTTTGCCCAGACATGCTCCACTTAGACATTACAAGCTAGCAGCTCACAACAGTCTAAACTATATGTGTATTTTATTTGGCTCCCACAATGTTTTTAAGTTGTTACTATTTAAAAACAAGATCTCATCAAATTTTTTAGACTTGTTTCTCTCGTGAAAAAAATAGGACAATCTGGCAGCTCTGTGTTCCTATACCATCATGACAACAAATGCTGGAAACACATGTGCTCTGGTTTGCCATAGTCCCCTCTGGTCTTGCCTCATTTGTTTGTAGTTCATACTTAGACTCTTGACACCTTGGAGTCTGAGACTCCACCTTTACCTGATTTCTACACTGTAATTTCAGCTAGTGATGATCTAATCATAACTACTTAAAGCCACCTACAATCCAACCCAGCCTTATTTGACTTTAAAGTCTGATGTGTGGGGGATCCCTGGGTAGCTCGGTGGTTTAGACCCTGCCTTTGGCCCATGGCGTGATCCTGGAGTCCCGGGGTCGAGTCCCATATCAGGCTCCCTGCATGGAGCCTGCTTCTCCCTCTGCCTATGTCTCTGCCTCTCTCTTTCTCTCTCTCTATCTATCTATCTCGGTCTCTCATGAATGAATAAATAAAACATTTTTAAAAAAGTCTGAAGTGTTTGCATTATCTACCATATTTATGTATAGCAGTATGTACGGCTTTGAAAGAAAGAGGATTGTATAATCTCACAGAAGCTTCAATTTCTTTTCTTTTTGTTGAAAGATTTTATTTATTTATTCATGAGAGACACAGAAAGAGAGAGAGAGGCAGAGACACAGGCAGAGGGAGAAGCAGGCCCCACGTAAGGAGCCCAACGTGGGGCTCAGTCTGGGATGCAGGATCAAGCCCTGAGCTGAAGGCAGATGCTCAACCGCTGAGCCCCCCAGGCGTCCCAGAAGCTTCAATTTCCTTAGGAGCAATACGAGGAGATGAAATTAATATAGAAGTTAGAATGCTTGGGTTCTCTTATTACCTTTTCACAGATTTATTTTGTGATCATTTTACCACTTTGGGCTGTAGTTTTCCTCTACAAAGTAGAAATGGTTAAGTGTTGATTCCTAGGATTCCATCTAGCTCTTACCATCTTAATGAAAAAAATGTTTTCTTGATATGTTGCTTTCAATTATTAACCTAGACATATATAGAGCTGATCAGTCTCTATTCACCTGACATTTGTTCATAGGGCAGTGTCTTCTCTGTGTTATGAACACCTGTTTGATGCTTTCTAGGCACCAAGTGGACATTCAGAAGTGTTAATTAAATTGAATACTACTATTCAAATAACTTCCCCAAAGACTACATTTGTGGAATTGAGCTTTGTCGTTATATTTCTCTTGACATATACTTAGATTTCTAAATGAAAGGGGAAGTACATGGCAACATGTATTTTGGCTTAAAAAAAAATAGTGGGGCCACCTGGGTGGCTCAGCGGTTGAACATCTGCCTTTGGCCCAGGGCGTGGTCCCGGAGGTCCAGGATCGAGGCCCACATCGGGCTCCCCACAGGGAGCCTGCTTCTCCCTCTGCCTGTGTCTCTGCCTCCTCTCTCTGTCTCTCTCTCTCTCTCTGTTTCTCTCTCTCTCTGTGGGTCTCTCATGAATAAATAAAATTTAAAAATCTTTTAAAAAGGAGATGGTGATGGATTATGCATAGTTTACAACATGCCTGTATAGTTGGCATATCTTTAGAAAATGGATCACCTGGCCCGTGCTCAAGGGAATTCGGGCCTTCCACTGAACTCGACCTGTCTGAACTCCTCCTTGAAGCACTTGGTGCAGCCTACCCCCTCCCAGTGTGAATCTGTGTTAGACATGAGTGAGTGGTGTGCTCCAGACCATGACTCTTTCTACAGAAGCAGAGAGAAGCTAAGTCCCAGCACATTAAGCATAAGACTTCCTTGCTCTTTAGGCAAGTGTTTTCTTAACAAGGAGTAAAAATGAGACACTCCAGTCTAAGCATGAAAGGAAATCTAAGACACCTTCACACTTGCTTTTTAATTAATGAGGTGGTCAGATGTTGCTTTCCAGCTAGTGTCAGTGTGAAGTGATGTGTACGTAAATATTAGACACCGAGAAATGTAGGTCTGAGCACATAGTATTATGAGTGAGGATGAAAGATTTCTTGATGACCTGCAAATGAATGCTAGAAGGAATATTTTTTTCCCCACTGATGTGAGGCATGGAAATTAGTGCTCACCTACTATTTACAGGAAACTCTTTTTGTTAAAAGCTTTGGGACTTGTTTTCTCTCGGAGATATTTGTAGCTATAATTAAGAAATCTGTTTAAATTGTGGTGATTATTATCGTAATTGGTATGAAAATCTGATTGAATACTTAAAGAAGTAAATTGCCCCAGCTGAATTTTATGAGCAACACACTTTTTAAAAAGAGAAGCTAAAGTAGGTAAATAGGTTTTCAAAAATAAAGACCCTGCTAATTTTAAGTAGGTCACATTTAGAAATCTAAATGTGTCTGTTTATCTTAATTTGGACAACTTGGTGGCCTTGCAATATTTATATCCAAGACTGAAATAAGGTCCCAAATTGCCGTTGAATTGCTTGAGATGCCCTAAGAGGAAAGGTTCTTACGGTCAAGGTGCAGATGCGAAAAGCTCACAGAGTCAGGGAGCTGAGACCAGGACTGAGTGAGGGATGAGATGTGGAGGCTCCAGGGTAGATCTGTCCCAATCTGCATGAAACAAGTGGTTTTCCAAATGTGTTAGAGGAGCAACTGTAGTATTCTTTAAAATGTATGTTTCCAGTGATTAGCCTATCTGGGAGAAGGACCTGAGAGTCTATTTTTAAAACCTATTTTTTGGTGACTCATTAATTCACTTCCAATTTGAGGTCCTTACTGTACAAATTTGACCAAACAGGGCCGATTTCAAGGAGCAGAAAAGAAGGCAAACTATGGGGAAAAGACATTTGAAGCAAGAGTAAAGTAGATTATCTCCCTGAAGAGGAACAGAGGAGTAAAAACGGATGACCTCAAATCATTTATGTTTGCCTTTGGAAGATGTCCTGACCATGTTTTGGCAGCAGATTTACCATCATAACTTAATTTTGCTTAGGATAATAAATAGGTTTTCATTTCCAAAATACACACCTGAGAATGTGTGTGGGTGGAGAGAAATAGCTCCCCACATTGTAAGAGAGTGACGAGGGAAAGCCATTTTGGGATTTAAAGTTTGCCAAGGAAAATCCACAAAGCGAAGAATCCAAATATAGAGAAGTAAGGGCTAACCGTTTACAGGTTAAACACCCTCTACAACACATACCGTTCCTAAAAAGAAGCATATTGCCTTATGTGTGGCTGATGGCAATGTAACTTTTGGTACTTTTCCAGTAAATGGAATACAATAAATCCCTAAGGAACAAGTATTTTTTCACGTGATGGCTACTTTGTAACAAACCCCGAAATAAATGCTTTGTGTGCTGCATTTGGGGAGAGAGGGTAGAACTGTGAACATTTTGGCCAGTTTGTACTTTTTTTCACAGATTACAATCACTTAAACTATGCCTATTTATCAAAGCAAAATAAAACATTTAGACACTTGAGAAACTGAGGTATTGGCTCCATTTTTCTATTAATTACTTTTTATTAGAGCATTATAAATGTATGTTCACTCATACTACCTCATGTTAATGACCTTATCCGAACTCTGAGTGGACGAGGATGATCCCATCACCTGAAGACATTCTTAATGGATGAAGAGCCTAAGCCTCTCAATTTAAGTAATTCCCAAAGGTCAAAAGCAGTCCTAGAATCCTATGTCTTTGAACTCAAAAACTGGTGCTCTCTACAGTGATTTCCCTCTGTTGCATCTCCGGGTGGTCTAGGTTGGGAATATGATTTGTAGCCACGTAACCCTATAATGACATTTCATTGAATAAACTGGTATCTATGAGAATTGTGATTTGGGGTCAATTATAAATACATACACAAAAATATTAAAGATACACCTGGAGCCTCAATTGAGCAAGCGTAGGTTAGGCTCTGATAGGGATACGGTAACAACATGATTGTAGCCTTGGGGTTTTCATGTCCAAGAGATAATCAGGATTTCTAGATGGACTTACTGCAGGACTGCTTAATAGATCTCTTTTCTGTCTTATTCCTTTTACCTTTCATGGGATTTTTGATAATTCATATTTATCACAAATGGGGAGAATTGATTCTAAAGATGAGAAAACAAATTCAAGAAGGAGATGTCCACATGGATAATAAAATAGTCAAACTAAGGTTTGACAAGGCTTTCATAGGCTCCAAGCATTTGCTGGACACAGCAGAAGCAAATCACTATAAAATCTGGTCTTGTTCTAAAGGAATGCACACGCTGTTTTGGGAAACAGAGCAGACCATTTCAGAAAGATAGTTCTTTTCATTCTTTTAACATTTAGGGAACCAGACTTTTCTATTCACTCTTGCAAAGAGGTCTTCCAGTGTTTCATGATGAATAGAAAACAACCTAAGGTCTCCTGCTGCAACTGAGGTGGAAGTTGTACCGTACTTGTGTTATGACCTGTCTATGCAGTCCCGCAGGAGGGTCTGCAAATCTCCACTTTTCCAGTTCTATTCCCCTTCTGTGGACCCTTCTGTTCACTGTCCTCTCAGGACAATAATCTGACATTTTCAGTAAGCCTGAATCAATCGTAATTCTTTTAAAGTGTTAAAAATAAAGGCTCAGTGATGATGTGAGTTTACAGAAAGCAGGATGATATGGGCTGTATTGGGTTTGAAAATTAAACAGTTTTATTTATAGACTTGAGTTCTGCATGAAATATTAAACTATAAAAGTACAAGGTAAACTTTATTTTTAATTTGTATATATGACATCCTAGACATCTTATCAAGCTTTAGAATGGTCTGAGCAATTCTGTGGTTTGGGGTCAAATGTACATCTGTTTTCTCTCTATCTTGAGAAGATAACTCATAAAAATTCATTTTCAACAGATGGTTGTAAATGAAGACAGAGCTACCTTATTCAGATTAATACACATTCATGAAGAAAATGTTGCTTTCTGATGAAACTAAGTCATCTCATAAATCCTATCAATAAACTGATCTGGAATTTCTTCAAAATGTATCAAAACATGAACAACAAGTAGTTGGAATTCAGCCTTCCACCATCTATTCCTACCCCTTGGCCCCCTCCCCATTTCCCACATTTGATCATTGATAGCTTTATAGTAGAGACAAAACTTTGTTCTAAAAGACTTAAGTATAGGTCTGTCTTACTGAGGTTGGAAAAACTGAATCATATTTCAAACATTTTCAGGTACCTAATAAACACCGCCAAATGTAAGTTTTAAATCTTTGGTAAGAGAATGAGACTCTTTTTGGAAAAGCTCTTCTCATACTAGGGTTTTAGGAGTAAAAGAACTGTTTTTTCCTTATTCTTTCTAATGGTTTTTAAGCATCTCCTCTTGCCCCAGATTTGATAAAAGAAGGGCCACCTGACTTGCATGAGAACTTCTTGTTTCTCGCTCTGGTTCTGTCTCTTACCAGATCTGACTCCAGGCAAGAGAATTTATGTCTGGGATCCCTAGTTTCACTGCTTTCAGACGGGGGCCCCAAGTGGTCACTGCCATTGCAGTCTTGATGTTCTAGATTACTTATGGGATTGTAGTCAGGGAGGTGGGGCAAGATGCCTTGCTGTCATCAGTAATATGGCTTTCTTTCTAGCTTTGGGCAGTATTTAGGGAGAAGAGGTGAAACTATTACACACACTGAATCTTGTCTAGACTCAGTCGGAATCTTAGAAGAAATCACATTTTATTCTACTTAACAAGATGCGTTCATGGAGTATAAGAGAAGACAGTCTATTAAATCACTCATGAACACAAGTGACTTCGAGATTGAAATGACTCCACAGAAGTTTCTGTTTGTTTGTTTTTTGGTTGTTATTTTTAATAAAAGAACTACCATAACAGACCAGTCCTTGTCAACCTTCACCTCATCTTCATCTATTCTTCCCCACTCTGTAGTCACTGACAGCAAAGAGAAGTAGATAAATATGAAATTGCTGTAAATGGCACAAATTATTTAGTTGCCACAATTCAATAGAGGTTTCTAAAGTTGTATTTGTCACTGTTACAAGTATGTATATTACATTGCTGAGGATTTTTAAAAAATTCTTTATAAGAGCGTGATCCTATTTCTTATTGAATTAATTAAAGGATGTTAATAAGAATTTAGTAATCCATTTCAGAATCTTTTGACAACCAAAAACAAATCTGAAATACTGGAATGACAATCAAAATCAAAATTTGTTTTAATTTTTATTAAAAATAGCACCTTTCATAATGCTGAGAACCCTCTTGGCTGGAGCTTCCATATGATCTTATTCTGAATGAAGTCTTATAGTTCAGTTTTGTCACTATATTTACAGGTGAGAAGGGGGATGTGACTAATTTAAGTCTGAATGTTTTAAAAATAGAGAAATTTACCCAGTGTGAGAGTGATTTGGAGAGCTAACAGGATGGGGAAATGTGATTTTAAAGCAACATCACTAGATATGGGAATAGTTTCCTACCCAGATTGCCAACTTGAATAATTCAACTTGATTTGGATGTAGTTTAGGTACACTTTCTCACAATTCATATGAGTAGCAGAGGAAAAAGGAAACAATTTTAGTAGGCTTTCCTAAGAACTTCTTTATCATAATAGGTCACACTAATACTATACTTTTCTCTGAAATTTGACCTGCCTTTCCTTCTTTTCCTCCTGACTGTGAGGGTCTTTTGCTAAAATAGTTGGAAAGTTCTAATCAAACATAAATGCCTCTGTGTTATCGGTCTCTGGGAGTTGACTGTTACATTGTGAGGCATCTAATCCTTATGATCTTGGCTGTAATTTACAGAGAATATTTTTCTAATATCTGTTTAAAGGATTATATTGAGCAATGGGGATATGAATTTGCTACCTATCCACCCCCAAACCAAGTGCCTACCTGGCTAACAGTATTATTAAGAAGTGACACATTTCCCCCATTTCCTGAAGTGTCCCTCCATCTAGAGGAAGGCTAGGCATTAACATTCCTAGCCTCTTGTTGCTAACCCATTCCCCAGGCAACCGAATGCTATGTGATGGATGGCAACAAATATTAAAAAATAAATTTGCCATGCTCGGATCTATTTTTTTCTTTATGCCCCCTGGGAGCCAGCTCCTACGGAAAATATGTGCTCTACTACTCACCATGAAGTTTCTACCCTTCACTGGCTGAGTGTGGAAGGAGAGCCATGTCTGCCAGGCAGTGCCTGTGACTGGGTAGATTAGTCTAATTCTGAATTCTGAATTCTGAATTCAATATTAGAAAACACCTTCTTCCACTGATCTAACCCACATTCATCTATTCAGCTATGTTAGTGATAACATTTTTTGTTCTGGATCTCTTCTATTTTTTAATTCCATATTCAAATGGGAAAGGATATCTTAATTAGCCCCTATCAAATACCAAGGATATGTACACTTTCTGACTACTACTATTCTGTCCCCAGGCTAATATTTTGTTAGAGAATAAATAAGCACCAACATTCAGAGAATGAAAGAGGGTATTGAACTAGGCTTATCTTTACGTTCTTAATTATAAAACTACATTTTGATACCCTCATTTGAGATTTTTAACTTCCCTTCTTAAAAACAAACATCCACTACCTGTTCAATAAAGTTGTAAGCAGAATGAGAATTTGTAAATGTGCTATTCACTGTTAGGTGTTTGTGGCTGTGGTTTAGCTTTAAGCTATGTTAGAAAGTATGAGGGGAATATAGATACAGAGAACAACTGGTCAAATCTAGCTCTTAGCTTGGTCTCTCATGTATGTTCCAATAAGATAAGCTGCAGTTAGAAAGAAGGGACAGGAGATAGTTCACTAAAATACAGGTTTCCAGATCAAAAATCCATTTAAGGATTGCCAGAGTGGAAAGGAAGAGAGCTGTTTGAGAATCATGTTGGTGTGTATATCCTCACTTTGATTCAGTCCAATTATGGATTTCTAAAAAATGTTCATTAATGTATTTATGTATTTTTTTTGTATTTATGTATTTTAAGAAACTATTTGTTGAGGACTTTAGTGTGCCTTTCTGTTCTGGCAAGAATCATGGATGTTTGGTTCATGTGATGGTGATTTTAACTCCCCACCTTTTCCTAAGAGGGTACTGGACAGAGATTGAGACTATCTTCTGTGCATCTGGGCAGGAAGACAAATCCTAATTCTCTGTACTTTGGAGGTGCTGACTTTGATGTTTCATGGATTCCACATTGCAAGCATCAATAGTATTGCAAAACCTTCACAAAAGGGTCTAAATGTTTTTTTGTTTTTCCTGTAAGCAGTGAGTTGTTAAAATTTTACGACTCAAATACATCAAGTAATATCATTCCTTAATCTTGTACTGAAGGTTTATGACAATTTTTAGGGAAGCAGATGTGAAATATTGATGTTTTCATAAGCAAAACTGAGCCCTGTGAACTCAGAGCACCCACAATACTCTGTGGACACTGATGGAGTTTTGGGGATAGTCTTGTGCTGTCTATAGGTTGGCTAATGTTTAGCATTGCCCCTTGGTACTCACCCTTCTTCTAACAGATACATACATTGATCAAAGCCAAATATGTTGTAATCATATCCAGCCTCATATACCATTCAAAGCAATATGTCCCCCTCACCCCCAGATATTGAAAGGATCTACATCATTGTTAGACATCACATTTTATGTTAGGAAGAAACTGAGAAATAGACGATGTGACTTGCCTAAATTTGTTAGTAGCCAGTTCAGAATCAGAACCTTATAATTTTTATTGAATCTTGTGTACTTTTCATTATCATGTTAAATAGAAAAGGCATAGTTTTGAGAGGGTTTTGGCCCAGGATGAGAAGTTCTTTCCAAATTTTACATTTACTATCTTTTATATTTATCTCAAGTTGAGGCAGCAGTGAGATAGCCTGACCTAAATAGTGAAATAGTGTTTGTCTATTGACAAAAATTGAAATAGACTGGGCAGCCCGGGTGGCTCAGCAGTTTAGTGCCGCCTTTGGCCCAGGGCGTGATCCTGGAGACCGGGGATCAAGTCCCACGTCAGGCTCCCTGCATGGAGCCTGCTTCTCTGTGTCTGTGCCTCTCCCTCGGTGTCTCTATGAATAAATAAATAAAAATCTTTAAAAAATGAAATAGACTACTTTTATCTTGCCACTTTTCTTAACTTTGTGTCTATTTCTAACACCTAGCCCCACTGAGTCATTTTGTGGACATGGCTACAGTGCTTAAGCATGAAAAATAATGGGGTAGACATTCTGGATTATTATCCTGGTTCTGCCACTGATGAGCTGTGTGAGCAACAATCAAGGATAATTTGCTTAAGATCCTTAAGCCTGTGTTCTCCTCTAATAAATGAGGATATCAATTGCAACATTGTCAAGATGAAATGAGCCAACTCACAGAGCTATCTCAAGGGAGTACGAGACTAGATCAGATTTATGTCTGATAGTGCTGGAATTCCAGGTTCATTGATTCCTCATTATATGAGACTGTTTAGATTCCTGACCCATATTTGCTAAATGCAGTAGTGACCTCAGTCATTATTTCAACTCAAAATGCTCTCATAACTTCATAATGGACCTGTTTGAGAATCATCAAACTGTATGTATAATTTTAGCACATAGCTTAAATACTTATATATACATATTTTTAAAATATTTTATTTATTTACTCATGACACACACACACACAGCAGGGGGAGGGGGCAGAGATACAGGCAGAGGGAGAAGCAGGCTCCATGCAGGGAGCCCGATGTGGGACTTGATCCCAGGTCTCCAGGATCAGGCCCTGGGCTGAAGGCGGTGCTAAACCGCTGAGCCACTGGGGCTGCCCAAATACTTACTTATAAATATCATCTCCATCATCATCCCAGAATCTTCCATAAGAAACTGTTTGGAATCCTTGACATCTTCTCCAAGATGAGAATTGTACTATGGACTTGAGCAGGCTTCTCTTGTGCAATGAGCTGTTTCAAAGGGGTAGGATTGACATAGATCAGATCTGGGGACCCATTTAGGCCTGCTGTCCAAAAATTTGCTTTGTTTAATGATTAGATCTTATTATCTATTTACCTGATTCAAGGTCCATCCATTGGCCAGAATGAATAACAAAGATTCTATGATTGCTGGGGAGAGCTTCTTGGGCAAGTCTGGACCACATGCTTGTATTTTTTATTATTATTATTATTATTATTATTATTATTATTATTATTATTATTTAACCTCATCACTGCCATTTGAGACAGCCCAGAGCTTTATCTCAGCCATTTAGTTTGAGCCTTTCTTACCAGGCTCTCCTCAGAGCTACATTACTTGTGTCTCCCTTACCCTGCATCAAATTGCCCACATGGGCTAATCCTGTGGGGATGCCCTGACAGTTACATTGCCCCAACCTGAACTTTTAGAGACGATGCTTGTCCTGCCTCACCCAAAATCCCAAGATTTGCCAAAATTGGATTATAGTTCCACATTTTTGTTTGACCTTATGTTTTATTGGTCAGCTCCTCCATGGGGCTGTGATTTTATTGTTGTTGTTGTTGTTGTTTTTCTCTCCCTGTGGAGGTTCTTTTCCTATCCTGCTGAGGAGCCAGCCCCATGGTTTTACTCCTCCTGGTCCTGGCTGTTGCACTGGGACCCTCTGCCCTGGCTAGAGAAGTATTCGATTCTTCTACTCATCATCAGTCTGAGAAGAATGAAGAGTTTGGAGTAGAAACTATTGACTAAAATAATTATCCTCTCATCCTCAATCAATTTGAAGTTGACTTAAAGAGATAGTAATAGCTTAGGATCTCAGTGTGCAGAAAAAGGTGAATACATCTGATAACTGCCACCAGTGAGGGTTTGATCTTAAGATTGCTTTTGACAACTCAATATGGGAAAGAGATAACAATCGAAATGATAGGCTAATGGGAACCTACAACCTATCTGGAGGTGTAAAGCTGTATTTCTTCTTAGTTTTTTTTCTAAGATGTAGGTCAGACATGGGAAGCTATTTCTATACTCTCTTTTTGCTATAATTGGTTTGGCAATGAGTTTAACTGGAATGGTAAAACCTGGTTTTACCAATACATTTCAATAATGATCACTAGTAAACATTCTTCTCTCTTCTTCCTCCTTCTTATTGTTATGAAACAGTATAGCATAGTAGTTAAGACCTGGGTTTTCGAGTCATACAGACCTGAGTTTGAAAATATTTTCAGCCAAGTACTAACTGAGTGAATTTGGGCTTACTACTTTTTTGAACCTTAGTTTCTTCATCTGTGAAATAGGAAGAATAGTACCTAACTCATGGGGTGGCTGTGACAGTTAAATGAGGTACCCTGTGTAAACTGCTAAGCAGAATACTTCACAGCGAGTGCTTGGGAATAAGAAAACTATTACTGTCAGCATTTGAACAGCTATTTGGAAATAGCAATCTTAAATCTCCATAAAAAATGAAGTGGTGGTTCTAATGCTTTGGACTGTACCTCTGTTATCTCTCTATGCCCTTTACTTCTGTCTGTTACACATTCTAGAAGAATGTGAAAATTTTCCATAGGCAAGCTATCTTCTTTGACCTACTCCTCCTTTCCTGGGTAACGGTGAAATACAAGATCAAAACATCTGTTTATTATCCTGCAGTGCAATAAAACGATGCCACTCAAAAGAAATGTGCTGGTGAGGCACATCAGCATATATTGTCATCAAGTTAACTCATGCTTTTATTAACTTAAGACCATTTAAGATTTTCTCCTATTCTGACTATTTTGGTGATCATACTTGAAGTTTTCATCAAAGTGATATATAAGTGACATCTGATCATTATTAGTATCCCTTTTAATAAGCAAAAGGGGGATTAAAAAACTATGTAGAATCAGCATTTTGTTCATGATGTGTTCTAAGACCATAAACTCTGAAAGGATAAGAATCATGCTTGTATCTGTCTTGTTTTCCACTGTGTCTTTACTACGTAGCATCATGCTTAATTCATGGTAGGTACTAAAAAACTATCTGCTTTGTGTATAATAATATAAATCACTGGTCTATAATTATACATTTATAAAAGTAGTTGGTGAAGAATAGTAGTTGGTAAGATGACATTCAACCAAAGGTTTCTCTCACATTTAGCTAGTAAGACTCCTTTTTATGTGAACCAATTATACTTAGGTTATTTCTCTGCCTTAAGGGAACAGCATTCCTTCATGATCAATCTGTGTTGATTGATCCAAAGGGTTTTTTATTTAATGAAAAATTGGCTAGTGGTATATTTTAGACTTGTTCATTAACATTTTAGCTGTGTTATCTGAAATGTTGATGTATGGTTAAATTAAGGTTGTGGTTTTAGGGGATAAACTAAAAAATACTAGGATATTACATTATATATAAAGGACAAGGAAACTTAAATTAGTAATAAACCAATTTAAATTGGGTTGTCTTGAAATTCTTAATGATGACTGTGCAAATGACTCAAGGTAAATATATTTTTAAAAAGCTTCAGCATCTATTAAACTTTGTCTAAAATTAATTTTTTGAGAGGTCTCATTGAAATTTTCCATTAAAAAATCTAAAAGAGTAGTGAAATACTAAGATTTTATAACAAAGTAATGAGATTTTTTCCCCTTTTTAATGAACAGACTAGAACATAAAATTTGATATACATTTTCCTCAAAGTGGTCATTGATTCCAAGAATATATTCAGATTTAGATTTTGTGTTTTGAATAAACCTATGGCAGTGAGAAAATAGTAGAAAACTATTATTTTATGACTATGTTTCACTTTCAAACTTGTTTACTTAATCACTTAGCTGCAAATGATATTTAGTTGATCATAAAGATCAAATCCAACTTTAAAGAATGAGAATTTTCTGTCATTAAAAGTACACCAAATAAGAGTGGCAGACTTTATCTTCAAAAAATTCTAATATCTTGAGAGATGGTACCATCATTGGGGGAAAAAAATGTCTAGCCTCTTAAATGTCCACTACACTAAAGGTAAGAACACTTAGAGTTATATGTCTAGTTTTTTCTTTGGAGAACCAGCCTTATTATTTTAGAGATCTAGCAGAGGAGCACAGCTTAAGGCCTTAAATATAAGCCTCCTTTGTTTAGGAAAGTCTTTGTCAATGGTACAACCTTGGGATAAATACATATATGGTAACAAGGGAGAAAGAGCCAACCACTCTGTGAAATCAATCTTGGACATCAAATGATTACTGGTAGATTAACCTCGGAACAACCTCAGAACAACCTCAGAACAACAACAACCTCAGAACAACAATGGTACAACCTTGGGATAAATACATATATGGTAGGGATCCCTGGGTGGCGCAGCGGTTTGGCACTTGCCTTTGGCCCAGGGCATGATCCTGGAGACCCGGGATCGAATCCCATGTCGGGCTCCCGGTGCATGGAGCCTGCTTCTCCCTCTGCCTGTGTCTCTGCCTCTCTCTCTCTCTCTGTGACTATCATAAATTAATTAATTAATTAATTTAAAAAATACATATATGGTAACAAGAGAGAAAGAGCCAACTACTCTGTGAAATCAATCTTGGACATCAAATGATTACTGGTAGATTAACCTCAGAACAACTGAATAATAATTATGGCTCATATATTGTTGAATCAAAATTGGACTTACTCTGTCAGTTTTAGAGTCATATGTTGGAGTAGCATCATGAAATGGAATGGCCACCTAACTTCATTGTAAACATGAAAGAGAAAATGTTATACAGTGATTTCCATTTAAGATTTACCCATTGAAAATCTGGGAATGGAGATGTTATTTAGTTTAATAGATATACCATTTTATAGGTTACTTTGGTGTAGTCAACACATCAAAGTATACTATAATTTTCTTCCAAGAAGTGTATTACCTCTGGGTGAGATAATCTACATACTCATATACTGATGTCTTTCAAATCCAAAGATAACCAAATAGAAACCTTTGTCTGAATTTCCTATAGGCTCCTCAGATCTACCCTGCCATTATCTAATCTTGTGATGGGCTCCTCCCCCATTCCCCCACTAATTTGATTGTCTTCTGTAATCCTTATGCCTGTTCATGCTGTGGCCAGCTAAGTTCCAAGAGGGAGAAATCATAGTATCTTTCTCAAACCCATCCTCTTTTCTGCTCAGACCTATCCAATTTGCCACCAACTCTTAAAGTTTCCTTCAACATGCCTTTTGCTTTTTATCCCCACTGCCCTAGTCTTAGTTACCTCTGACTTGGACTGTAGCCACAGCAGACTTTTTGCTTCCTTGATTCCAATCAGTTCTTCACATTGATGACAATTCTTTTTTTCTGAGACGTCACTTCTGCAGCAAAAAGACAACATCTCTGGCTTCTTTCATTATAGAAGAAAAATCATTCTCTATTTGGTGAGCAGAGACGATTATACTCTAGTACCAACTTAATACTTCTTTGTGCACAACACTCTAAATTTCAACCACACTAATTTGTTACCATTCCTCTAGTACGCTATGCCAGGTCATAGGTCCTCTTCTTTGTACAGGCTTCCCAGAGCCTCCATCACCTCTGCTGGGCCCTGACTACCTGCTTCCCTTCTAACACAGACTCCAAGGGTGAACTTGTCCCAGCTTCACCCAAGTAGTTGATTGTTCCTTGTTCTGTGTTCTTTGGTCCTTACTCCCTTATGATACAGTTATCTGTTTAACTACAATTTGCCTATTTTAGTCTCTGTTTACTAAACTGTTGAGTTCATAGAGGACTGCCATATATCTTATTGATGCATAATTATAGGGTCAAGAACAGCCCACAGCACAAAGAATAGGCCCAATAAATGATCCTTGTTATTTCCTCAACAGACATTTATATAGGGCTCAGTATGAGCCAGGTATTATTCTAGATTATTTATATAGACTCCTGAAAATTTCACTATAGCACTTATCCAGTAGGTAAAATTGTGACCCTCATGTTATAGGTGAGGGCATTGAAGCACTGAGAAGTTAAATAACTTGCTCAAGGTGCACAGCTGTTACATATCTGAGCACAGTATGGAATCCATGCATCAATCAGACATGAGTTCTTAACTATACTATCTTTCAGTGTAGCCCAAAACCAGAACCCCAAATTAATTCATTTTGTGAAATCCTTGCTTTTAGAGAAAAAGGAAAATAACAAAGAAATCTTCTTAATGAATGCATTATACATTAAAAATGAGGATAATGTATTTTCAGTTTCTTCGAGGAAGTAAGCTTCAGTTGCCTACTGTGGTAGATGTCTTAACAATGGTTTATTTTTTGGATTCCTCCCCCATCTCATTTTTTCTTTATTTTGAAATATCACCCTTTTATTCCTTATATATTTCCTATATATCACAAACTGTTTTCCTTGGAATATACTTTTCAGAGTCTACTCCTGAAGAAACTCTGCTAAGACAATGATGTTTATAATAATTACCTTGGTTGCAAAATACTGTATATAAAAAAAAGCTTCAATCTGTTAACATATTAAGAAGAAAGTGTTGCAGCACATTGGGGAATATCTTTTACAATCCTTGATTATAAAGTCACCTCGGCGCCCTGCTCTGGGCCTCTGGCACTCTGCCCAAGTTTACTGTTTTAATTCCACTTTAACCAATAAGACAAAACAACAACTTTAATACAAATAAGTACCTACCCAGACCTACTCTTCATGTAATAGATTCTTTCCAGTAAAAAGGAACATGAATCTTTCTCTCAGACACCAAATGAATGAGCAATGAGAAAATGGCCTTTTATTATACACCAAGGGTTGAAGTGACTACCACTAGAAAACAATTTATTGGGGTCTCTTGAACTCCTCATGCATGGATCATGAGGCCTTGAGTGAGATTTGTCTTCAGGCAAAATTTTTCCTATTTGGGATACTTCGGCCTCTGAGGACAAAGTAACGGGAACACAACAGTTGTTTTTAATTTTGTAAAAATCCTAATGGAATTCATACTTTTGCCTCCCAAAATCATTGTCCAGGATAACCCAAGGGTTAAACATACAGTTGGAATCTTACTATCTCATACTTGTCTAAAGCTCTGACCAGAAGTTAGTTTTTATCTTTAATAAAAAGAGATTAGTTACTTAATAAAAGCAGTTTTATAAGTTAACATCTTAAAAACTTGGAGTTAGGGATGGAGGAGGAGTAGGAGTGAATGGGTCCTTGGTGAAAAGTTTGTATCACTAAATACACAGCACAGGGCACACAGAAAGCCACCTGTTCATGTGAGTGAAGCCAAAAGTAATATACCAAGGAAAAATAATTCAAACTCTAGTTATTGTGTGATGTGCTCCAAAATGCCAGTTGTGATCAGGAAAAGGAATCTTGGAGTCACCTAAAACATATGGATTCAGTCCTACAGACTTAAGCTGAATGCTTGTTAGATTAGGTACTGCTTTAGTTAGACCAGAAAACTACTGGGCCCCTGCAGGAATAAAGAAGCATGAGGGCATGTTGGATACAAGCCCAGTGCATCTGGTTTTGGAAGAGATTCATTTGGGCTGCATGCCTCAAGAAAAACCTTGCAAACCTGAAGGACGCTGGATCTACCTGACACTTGTAGTTTTACTGCCATGCACTGTAACCTGATAGTATGCAATGAATTTAAAAATGTTTTCTTTTTTTCTGATTTCAAAAGCAATTCTTCTGTTAGAAAGATTAAATAATAGTGAAAGGGAATATAAGGGAAGGGAGAAGAAATGTGTTGGAAATATCAGAAAGGGAGACAGAACGTAAAGACTGCTAACTCTGGGAAACGAACTAGGGGTGGTAGAAGGGGAGGAGGGCGGGGGGTGGGAGTGAATGGGTGACGGGCACTGGGGGTTATTCTGTATGTTGGTAAATTGAACACCAATAAAAAATAAATTTAAAAAAATAAAATTAAATTTAAAAAAAAGATTAAAATAAAAACCAAACTCCTATAAAGAAGAAACTAGGGGGATCCCTGGATGACTTGGTGGTTTAGTGCCTGCCTTCAGCCCAGGGAGTGATCCTGGAGTCCCGGATGCAATCCCACATCAGGCTCCCTGCATGGAGCCTGCTTCTCTCTCTGCCTATGTCTTTGCCTCTCTCTCTGTGTCTCTCATGAATAAATTAAATAAAATCTTAAAAAAAAAAAAAGAAGAAACTAGTGCTTCCATCAGTGTGTCTTAGAAAAAAAGTCATTTATAATGTTACCACTGTTTCATTTCAGTTGATCTCAGTCCATTGTTCTCCCCATAATATATTATTATTATTAAAAAATACTTAAATTCAATTTACCAACAATCTATTATTTTTGTTTTTATGTATTTGTAATCACGGTGTACATGTAGCTTTGTATTTTAATTTTTATTTCACATTAAATGCATTTTTCCACGTTATGGCATAGTCTTCATGCCTGCAGGGTGTTTCATGCAGTAGATAATTTTTTTCTATTGTTAGATGTTTATTTTCTGTTAATGTTGTAATGAAGAGTTTTATGATTTATTTGAATATTTTAGATCATTTCCTTAAGTTATAGTTCCTCCAGAATATGGAGTATAGGCTATATTTATTGTTCACTGTTGCATTCTGAGTGCCAATCTCAATGTCTGGCATTGGTATGTACTTCATAAATTTTTGTTAGATAAATGGTGAATGAAGAGGAAATATTGGATTAAATGGCATGAAGAAATTTTTATTGTCACTCTTTGAACTGGATAGATACTTTTGCAAGTGTTACTTCATTTAATTCGAAGAAAGGCTCAGTGATGTAGCTGAAGAATCAGAGGTTGAGGGACTGAGTTACAGTCCATATCGGTAGTGTGGAGCAAGTATTCAGACTTTGGTCCTTTAATGTTAACCTCAGTGTCTCTTCATTTTGCCACATTGTCCCTCTTCTAAATGTTCTCATTAAGAAAATCAAGAACACTAAGCCTGGAGGCTTCACCTGTTGCTAGTCAACAGTTAGCAGAAGGTCTAGCTGGTTGGCTTGAGTACAGTTTGCCAAAATGTGGACGGTGTACCACTCCCATAGAACATACCTGCAGGGCTTATTAAACTAGCAGATATTTATACCTTTCCCAACACCTAAAGAATCAGAATTTCCAAGGGATAGGGAGGTTCCTGTGCAGTTGGAATCTGCATCTTTATCAAGCAGCCTGTTGTGTGTCATGGTCCCCCAAATGGTTGAAATCTTAATTCCTGGTACCTGTGAATGTGACCTTACTTGAAAATAAGACTTCTGCAGATGTAATCCAGTGAAGGTAGATGAGGTCTTATTAGTTTATGGTAGAACTTAATCCAATTATAGGCATCCTTGTATGATAAGGGAACTTTGGATACAGAGGAGACACAGGGGAAAATACTATGTTGAGACACAGAAGACAGAGGGACAAGCACCTCTGAACACAGAGGTAGAGATTGGAGTGATGCATCTATAAGCCAAAGAATTAAAAGCCAAGCATTACTGGCACCTCCAGAACCTGGGAAGAGGCAAGGAAAGATTTTCCTCTAGAACAGAGAAAACACGGCCCTTTCAACACCTTGATTGCAAACTTCTAACCTGCAGGACTGTAAAAGGATACATTTCTGCTTGAAGCAGCCTGGTTTGTGTTATTTTATTGCCAGCAGCCCCAGGAATCTAATACACATCCCTAGAAATATTTTGTGCCTGCTTAAGTTTGAGAGCCACTAGTTAGACTTGGTTTTAAGTCCTAAATTGATTATTAACGAAAAATAGCATTTTAAAAACTGAAGTGATCAAATGAAGGGCAAGACTGTGTTACCATCAATGAAAGTCAGGGTTAATAAACATGGTACATTTGGATTAATGAACAAAATTCTATTTTGGCACATCTGGAATTGTGGCTACATTTTGAAAAAGGGATAGACCAAATCTCAATGTGCATGTTTCACACCAGAAAAGAAGCATTCATATTTGAGATACTTAGATCTAAAGCTTTATGTCTTTAATATTGCTCACCAATATTGGGGCACCTAGGTGGCACATTGGTTAAGCATCTGACTCTGATTTCAGTTCAGCTCATGATCTCAGGGTCCTGAGATTGAGCTCCCTATCAGGCTCTGCTATCAGCGTAGAATCTGCTTGAGATTCTTTCCCTCATTCTCTGCCCTTCCCCCTGCTCACATTCTCTCTCTCTCCTCTCTCAAATAAATTAAAATAAATAAATAAATAAATAAATAAATCTTAAAAAAAAATTACTAGTCTTTTAAGGGCCCAAATACAGAGCTTCTATTTTTTTAAGTTTTTTTTAAAATTTATTCATGAATGAGAGACACACACACAGAGAGACAGGCAGAGAGACACAGGCAGAGGGAGAAGCAGGCTCCATGCAGGGAGCTGGATGTGGGACTCGATCCCAGGTCTCCAGGATCACACCCCAGGCTGAAGGCGGCGCTAAACCGCTGAGCCACCAGGGCTGCCCCAGAGCTTCTATTTTAATAAATTATTGATAGATCGATAAATGATAGATGATAGATAGATAGATTAGATAGATAGATAGATAGATAGATAGATAGATAGAGGCAGTTTTAAAGTTTTAAGTTCCAGTTAGTAAACATAGTGTAATATTGGTTTCAAGTGTAGAATTAATGATTCATCAGTTACATAGAATGCCCATCACCCATTTAGCCAACCCCCTGCCCACTTCCCCTCCATCAACCCTCTTTGTTATCTATACTTAAGAGTCTTTTATGATTTGCCTCCCTGTCTTTTTTTCCCCCTTGCCCTGTGTTTATCTGTTATAAATTAAACTTACCTAAGAATAGCTTTTCAGTAACTTTTCCAGAAAAACATTTTTAAGGTGTGGTAGGTGGTATCTAAAATGATTTCCAATGACTCCCAACTTCTGGCACTCAGATTTTGTATGATGCTCTCCCTTTGATGTGGTCTACACCTGCTGACTTGCTTTTAGCAAATACTATATGGTAAATGTGGCATACTACTTTAGGGATTAGGTTTGAAAAGACTGTGTCTCGGGACACCTGGGTGGCTCAGTGATTGAGCATCTGCCTTTGGCTTAGGTCGTGATCCTGGGGTCCTGGGATCAAGTCCTGCATCAGGCTCCCTATAGGGAGCCCGCTTCTTCCTCTATGTCTCTGCCTCTGTCTCTGTGTCTCTCATGAATAAAATCTTAAAAAAAAGAAAAAAGACCATTACACTCTCTGGCTCTTCTTGCTTGGTGTTTTGATGGAATAAGTTGCTATGTTGTAAGTATAGGCCATAAATATATATGGCTTCCTTCTTTCTATAGATCTCAAGTATAAATGCTTATGATGTTCCCTTAAGGGGATACCTGCTGCAAAGAAATGAGGGCAGCCAACAGCCAGCAAGGAACTGAGGCCGTCAGTCCAACAGCTTGCAAAATATTGAATCCTGTCAGCAGCCACATGAATGAATTTGGAAGAGTGTCCTTTTATGTTTGACCTTTGAGATGGCCATAGCCTAGCTAAAACCTTCGTTGTAGTCCTGTGAGATCCTAAGCCAGAGGATCCAGTTAAGCTTTCATGGATATCTGACCCAAGGAAACTGAGATAAGTATTTTATGCCACTAAATCTTTGTATAATTTCCTTTTTTAAAAAACAATTTTTATTTAAGAGAGCACTCACAAGGAGAAGGAGGGGCAGAGGAAGAAGCAGGCTCCCCAGTGAGCAGGAAGCCTGTCACAGTCACCCCATTTCCCCTCCCACCTCCTTCCACTACCCCTTGTTTGTTTCCCAGAGTTAGGAGCATCTCATGTTTTGTCACCCTCTCTGATTTTTCCCACTCATCTTCCCTCCTTTCCCCTATAATCCCTTCACTATTTCTTATATTCTCTGTATGAGTGAAACCATATGATGATTGTCCTTCTCCAGATGACTTACTTCACTCAGCATAATACCCTCTAGTTCCATCCACGTCGAAGCAAATGGTGGGTATTTGTCATTTCTGGTGGTTGAGTAATATTCCATTGTATATATAGACCACATCTTCTTTATCCATTCATTTGTTGACGGACACCGAGGCTCCTTCCACAGTTGGGCTATTGTGGACATTGCTGCTGTGAAAACTGGGGTGCAGGTGTTCTGGCGTTTCACTGCATCTGTGTCTTTGGGGTAAATCCCCAGTACTGCAATTGCAATTTTTAACTCTTTGAGGAACCTCCACACAGTTTTCCAGAGTGGCTGCACCAGTTCACATTCCCACCAACAGTGCAAGAGGGTCCTCCTTTCTCCACATCCTCTCCAACATTTTTTGTTTCCTGTCTTGTTAATTTTCCCCATTCTCACTGGTGTGAGTTGGTATCTCATTGTGGTTTTGATTTCTATTTCCCTGATGGCAAGTGATGTGGAGCATTTTCTCATATGCTTGTTGGCCATGTCTATGTCTTCCTCTCTGAAATTTCGGTTCATGTCTTTTGCCCATTTCATGATTGGCTTGTTTGTTTCTTGGGTGTTGAGTTTAATATGTTCTTTACAGATCTTGGATACCAGACCTTTATCTGATACGTCATTTGCAAATATATTCTCCCATTCTGCAGGCTGTCTTTTAGTTTTGCCAAAAGACGAAAAACTGGGCCCGGTCCCCAGTCTTCCAAAAATCTCACAGCACTGGATGGTACCCAGTAGACAGGCATTTCATAAACGTAATTTTAAAGCTCTTACTGTTGTGGTTGCCTCATTTTCCAAAGCTATCTTGATTCTGCTGGAGTCTGCTTAAAAAGAGAAGGTAGGAAGAAGAAGGATGCAAAGGCTCACATTATTACGTTCCTCATGTGATCTGCATAAAGCTTGAAAGACAAGTAAGGTTTTTAAAGTCAGAGAGCCAAAGCATTAGCCTGAATAGTGATAGCAAGCTTTAATCATCTGGTAATTTAAACAGAGGTTATTTCTGCTGTGTTATTCCTAATGTTAACATCTGAAAAGGTAAGACACTGCGATTCACTCTTCCTGACAGCTGTCACAGCCCGTGGGACAGGGGTCCCTCACAAGAAAGGAGCTGCTTATTCCCTCACTAGGCGCCAGCAGCGGCAGTCAGGGAGAACTCAGGCACCAGGTCCCTCTTCTAAGGGTGGCTGATTTTCCCTGGCAGAGCCCAGCCATCCATGTTCATTCATTCAACACTTTAAAAACTTGTTACTGAACGTCTATGATGAAGATACAACAGTGAGTAAATTAGATGTAGCCCCTGCCCTCACACAGCGTTCACTGTTCCGGTGGCACTGTCTCCTGACCAGGTGGAGATGCTACCTGACTCATGGTCTGACATGGTGGCACTTCTCCACTGGTTTATTCCTCTTTTTAGAAATGGTAAAACTATACTCAGCTACACCATTTTGAAACTTTTCTCAGACTTTTTGTTGTTGTTGTTATTGCCAAGCATTTTAAAACTAATTTCGCAGTACCCTGGCATATAGACAAAAGCTACAAAATGGTACCTAAGGTAAAATTAACACGAAAGCAAACTGTTGAAACAAAGGTAATGGCTACCCTCTGAGGAATGGAGAAAAGGCTGAATTATAAGACCGAAGGGTTTGCGTTACTAAGAAGGATATACATTCCTACAAAAACAACATTTAAAATTTAACTTCCAGAAAACGGTACAGTTTTTGAGTATCTCTTGTGGAGTATGTGACACTAAGATAATGGGCACCAAACAACAGAGGTTTGCAACATGTCCCTGCAGTGAGTGGATGATCTATTTCTATTTGTCTTCTCTCTTATTCTGCTTGTATCTACCATCTTCAGTGGATCTCTTCAGATGGAAAGTCTGAGTCACTGATGACAAAGGAAAAGGAACAAACTTATGGGCGCCTGGCTGGCTCAGTCGGTAGAGTATACAACAAAAATCTTGCTCTGAGGGTCGTAAGTTCGTGCCCCATGTTGGGCATCGAGTTTACTTAAAAAAAAAAAAAAAAAAAAAGGAACAAAAATAGCTTTGAAAAAATTAAAAGATGACAACTTCCAAAGAGACAATAAATTACATTTGAAATTTGTTCAGGATTGACTAAATATATAAGGAAGTTTTGTGTAGCTATTACGTGGACAGTTTCAACTCTTGAAAAGGCTCTACTTTTTAAACTTTTGTTTACCAGATGGTTCTATGGGCACATGGGGATAATTCCTTAGAAGATTAACATTGCATTTTTGTGGTTAGATTCCTAGGCCAGGACACAGAAGCTTTCTACCTGACCAAAGGGAACATGGTACCAATAATGAAACAGAGGACAATCATTAAAATCTCCAAAGTAGGCTTTTTGATCTGTGGAAAACAAAATGTATAAGAATCAGTGCAGAATTACATCTGAAATATGCAATAAGAAAATTTTAATCTCAAGAGATCTCTGAAATTCTAGTAACTTGAAAATTATAGTTTTCTTTTTGGCTAAACTACATTTTAAAAGAAAATTTAACAAAAAGTAAGCTTTCTAAAATTCTTATCTTTTTTTCTTGGTGTATTATGCTTAGAATTTTTGGTTTCTTCTAATACCTGCTCGCTATATTCTGTGATGATCTGAAAATTTAAAGTAGAGAATTTAAAGATGCTGAGTACAAGTTTCTTTAGACACTGCCATAATGTCATTTAGTCAACATTCTTCCCCACAATCCTATTTATAGTTGAAAAATAGAAGTGCCATTTAGAAAATACCTACAATTTAGACACATAAATAGACGTTACTACATGTCTAGAAAAAGATCAGAAAGGTTATGCCAACTCTCCCTGTCAGTATTCTTGGAGAACAGCATTGTGTAAGGGAGAGGAGGAGGAAAAATAAGGTTTTCTTTTTGTGTGTACTTTTCTGCAATATTTGAATTTTTACAAGCATGTACTTCATGTTGTGTTTAAAAGATAACAAACCATTTGACCATACTTGAAAACTGCTCACAGTTGATCTATCACATCTCTGGGGGTAAGCACTTGCGGATAAGCCAAGCCAAAGAGCCTCTAGAGAGAAGTGTCATAGCAGAAGGGCGATGTGAGGGATTTCCTTTAAACATCTGCTTGATTAGATGCTGGAGTTCACAGGAGTACTGAGATGGCAATGGGCTCATGGACCCCTGACATATTTTGAGAATAAGACTTTTCCAGCTATTTGCCTGAACTAAAAAGTAAAGCTGAATTGTAAGAGCAGAGACAAGGCAAGAGTTGAAGAAATGACCAGCTCAACTGAATTCTTATGAATTAATTTAATTTTCTAAGAATATCTGCTACCTGGTCATTTTTCTTCCCAGAGAAGTCCTTCAGGTACTATTTGAAATCTTAACAGTAGGTTCAGAAGGAAGGTAAATGTAAATAATGCAAAACTTCCCCATCTAGATAAAGTCTTAGCACCTGTAATCAATGTGTTTGCAGATACAAATTTTTCACATATTTTAAAAATCAAAGTAAAATACACATGTAGCTTTTTAAGAAGTCAATTGAACTAACAGGCTTTTCAACCATTTGCTTCATTCCTCCCCAGAAGCCCCTAGGCCTGCTCCCCCTGTGATATGCACTCCAGAATGTTCCAGCTTTAAACTTCTACTGCCAAATCCTTTTTACCTTTCTCGTCATCAAAGGAGCTATTAAAATTTGACAAGCAATAGAATGGGATACAAAATGACATGCCAGGATAACATTTAAAAAAATCTTCACTGAAAAAAAAAACTTCACTGTATAGTAAACATTGAAATTAACATTAGATGTTAGTTAGCCTTGGTAATACTTATGTAAGAACATGTTGGCATTCTGCCTTGGAAGTACACTACCCTACTAACAAAATACGCAAGTGAAGATATGAAAAAGGAAAAAAATCAACATATAACAAAGGAAAAATTCAGGTGAAAAATAAGATTGAATCTTGTCTCAGGTGTTTCAAACATTATATTAGGTTTCTACATTTCCTAAAGGTTTGAGTACTGCTTTTGCCTCAAAGTAGATGAGAGAACAGATTGTTTGCCAAATATCAGCGCACTATATGCCTTAATTCTTATTCCTGTTAGAAAAAAATAAGAACATGTATATAAAAGTTCACAAAAAAGACAAAATCAGGGGAATAAAGAATATAATCATAAATAAGTTACTGAATTTTAAAAATAATCTTATCTGTATATGACAGTGGTTCTCCACTTGGACTGTACATTAGAATCAGCTGTTTTAAAGATTCAGTTATTTGAGAGACAGACCGAGAGCAGGCATGAGCAGGGAGAAAAGCAGACTCCAAGCTGAGCGCCGGGAGCCCTACACAAGGGCTTGATCTCATGATTCTTAGATCATGACCTAGTGCTAAAACCAAGAGTCAGGCGCTCAACCAACTGAGCCACCCAGGCACCCCTGGAATCGATTGTTTTAAAATACACTAGTGTCCAGGACACCCTCAGGGATTTCTTTTTTTAAAAAAATATTTTATTTATTCGAGAGAGAGAGGCAGAGACACAGGCAGACAGAGAAGCAGGCTCCGTGCCAGGAGCCCGATGCAGGACTCGATCCCAGGACTCCAGGATCACGCCCTGGGCCAAAGGCAGGCACTAAACTGCTGAGCCACCCAGGGATCCCAGGGATCTCAATTCAATTACTGTGACATGGGCCCTGGCATTGCCATTTTGTAGTCTCCCAAGTTGTTCTATTGATACAGCTGGCATTATAAACCATGCACATTCAAGGAAGATAGCACATGGCTTCAGTTAAGTGTCTTTCACCTGGTGGTGGTGAAGGTTTTTTTCTCCATCACCCATTCTCCTACCTCTCAAGCACATCTGTAAAGACGCTTGCTGGGGGTGTGTGGGATAGGCGAAACAGGTGGAGTGGATTAAGAGGCACAGACTTCCAAGTATAAAATAAATAAGTCTCGAGGATGAAAAGTACAGTCCGATAGTCAATATCAGAATAACATCGTATGTGATAGATGGTAACTATGGTTACAGTGAGCATTCTGTAATGTACAAAAGTTTTGAATCACTATATCATGCACCTGAAACTAACATAATACTCTAGGTCAACCATATTTCAATTAAAATTTAAAAATGAAAAAATGCTTGATTAGAGCCAAATTTTAATCTGTGCCCAAAGGACAGAAATTATTTCTATGCAAAGCTACAAATAAGGATGAGTAGTATGTTCTGTGTAATAAATAACTGCTAAATAAACAGGCAAGTTATTTAACCTCTTTTTTGCTAAATTATTTCTGAAAATATCTTGAAAAAATAAATGTTAAGATAATTTTTTCCACAACAGCCCAAAGGTGAAAATAATCCAAATGTCCAACAACAGATGAATGGATAAACAAAACAAGGTATAGGGAAGCCCCGGTGGCTCAGCGGTTTAGCGCCGCCTCAGCCCAGGGCATGATGCCAGGTCAGGCTCTCTGCATGGAGCCTGCTTCTCCCTCTGCCTGTGTCTCTGCCTCTCTCTCTCTCTCTCTCTGTGTCTCTCATGAATAAATAAATAAAATCTTTTTAAAAAATTAAAAAAAAACAAGGTATAAACACAGAATGGAATAATTATCCTATCAAAGAAAGGAATGAAATTCTGACACATGCTACAACATGGATAAATCTTAAAAAAATTATGCCACATGAAATAAGCCAGACACAAAGGGAAAAGTACTCTGTAATTCCAATTATATGAAATATCTAGAATATGCATATTCACAGAGACAGAAAGTGGATTAGAAGTTACTAGGGGCTGGAGGGGAAGGATGTGGATTGGAAGCTATTGTTTAAATTTTAGGACAGTGGAAAAGCTTTGCAAATAGGGACTAGTGATGATTATACAATATTGCAAAGTAATGCCCCTCAAAATGGTTAAAATGGGGAATTTAATGTTATATATATATATTACCAACATAAAAAAACTGAGAATAGTGAAAAAAAGAAGGAAGGGAGGAAAGGAAAGGTAGGCAAGCTAAATATAAAACCACAGAAACTAAATAATAGATATATTTCCCTTAGTATATGCTACAAAAGGGGCTGAAGGCAAAAGTGACACCCATGGAAACAGGCATGCATTCATCTCTTAGAAGGTGGAGGAGGCTCAGTAACAGATCCTGAGACTGAAAACGAAGCAAGCTACTCCATACCATTTACTCAGACTTTTATGGAGGGTAATTACCGACAGGGTGGATGAGTGGGGGGGGGGCGGGGGCGGGGGGCAAAGCCGGCAGAGGAATCCAGGGCACTACATGGCTATTTTCGGCCCTAGTCTCCACCCCTTCTCTGAAACTATCTAGACCTTAACTCCCAGCTTTTCTGGAGGCAGGGGCACGGTGGGGAGGTCACAAGGTAGTTATCTGTGAGCCAGAGGGAAGAACAAGATGGAAGGCCAGAGACGGAGTCAATGCTCTGCACTCCTACATCATCCCAGGGAAGCAAACTGCCAAGTGGAATCTGGCACATTACTAAGGACTTTGCCAGATATGACAAGGAGCTGCCTTTTCCATTTTGCACACCATACTTACTGGATGCTTAAGGGTACAAGTTCATACAGAATGCATCCCAAGGATCAGATGTCACTGGAAGCATAAAGAAGCAATGGAATGACAAATGGGTTATGAGTGATTACATGAAATATAAAAAAAATCAAAAATGAAAAATTACCTTTAATAAGAATAAATAGCACAAGTAATTTCTAGTTACTAACATAAAATAAATGGTAAGTGTGGTCTAATACGTAGATACTTACTAACAGTAATGGTCACAGTAAAACTCTCTGCTCTCCAGCCTCTATCTCTCCATATCAGGGTGATTCGGGTATCATTTCAGTAGCATTTGGTACAGGACTGAATATTTGCGGGCTCAGACTGGCAGAGCTGGAAGGACTGTAGAAGTCATGCAGTGCAGTGTGCACCGAGGTCATCCATGCACAACCCCAGGCTGTTGATCACACTTCCTGATAAACAGGTCTCTACCCCAGGCACAGCCTGTGCCCCTGTTGGATGGCTCTACGGGATAGTGATCTTCCTTATCATAAGCCAAGATGTGTCTTCTGGAAACCCTTGCCATGCCCTGAGTTACCTGTACATTCCCAAACACAGAGAAAAAAAACTACTCATACTTCCACAAAATAGTTCTTCAAAAATCGTAAGAAGATTCTATGGTTTGCCCCATACACCTACCTTCCTCCATACTAAGCATTCTCATTTCCTCACAACCAGCTGTCATGCCCCAGACTTTTAGTATGTGACAATCTCTCCATTTTAATTAATGGCTTTAATCAACTGTTAAAACCAACTTTTGATTTTTTAAAATTTCAAAGCTAGAGAAAAGTCAGTGTCCATGTGCTCTTAGAGTCCCCTATTGTTAACATTTGCCACATCTGTGAGCTGTTGCCCTCTTCCATATATATATCTGAACCTCTTTAAATAAAGACTGCAGACCCCCAAGACCTTACTCCTAAATGCGTCAGGATGATCTCCTAAGAGCAAGGATATTCTTCCTCATAAACCTAATACCATTGTCACATCCAAGAAAGTTAAACTTAATCCAATATTATTGAATATCTGTCCAAACTCAAATTCCCCCTATCGTCCCAGTAAGTTCCTTTATTGGGACAGCTACTCTGTCCCCAATTCACTCCAATTTTATTTTATTTTTTTATTCAAATTCAGTATTAGTTTCAGAAGTATAGGTCAGTGATTCATTAGTCTTATATAACACCCTGTGCTCATTACATCACCTGCCCTCCATCACCCAGTTACCCCGTCCCACCCACGACCCACGATTCCAGCCCCAATTCACTCAATTTTACTATTAAAAGAACCAATTCAGTAGGGATTATCATACCCTTTTCAGAAACCAACCACGCAGAGGGTAAGATAAGCGAGCCTTTAGGTGTTTCTACTTTTAAGAATTCATGCCAAGAATGTGTTACAAAATAATGACCTATTTATGCACAACAGGTATGTTAATCACAACACTGTTTATGATACTGAAAATTGGAAATATATCATTAGAGGAACAATATTTTTTTTTGCAAGGATGTCTTATTTATTTTATTTATTTTTTCTTTTTTTAATAATAAATTTATTTTTATTGGTGTTCAATTTGCCAACATACAGAATAACACCCAGTGCTCATCTCGTCAAGTGCCCACCTCAGTGCCCGCCACCCAGTCACCCCCACCCCCCGCCCTCCTCCCCTTCCACCACCCCTAGTTCATTTCCCAGAGTTAGGAGTCTTCCATGTTCTGTCTCCCTTTCTGATATTTCCCACTTATTTTTTCTAGAGGAACATATTTTTGAAGAGTTTAAATATGTGGTGGTAAAAAAAAAAAAACAACAATACCAGTTGTACGTAGAATACATAAACTGGGTTTAGGGGGGAAAGCAAATGGATGGAGAAAACACCAAAATGTCATTAATATCAGTGAAAAAGTAGGTGGTTGCCATATCCCTTCATGTATACCTCTATATTTCCAATACATCCCCTGCTCACCCACTGTATTAATGGGCACATTATTACGTATATTCAGAAAAATATTGTTTTAACTCATAAGGCCTTCGTACAGTCTTCTTATAATTAATTAATCTAGTAGTCAAGTACTGGTTAGCCAGTCCTGTAAATATTAACTCACTGACATAATCCAGTGGTTTCCAAATTTTGCTGCACATTGGAATCACTTGGTGATCCTGGAATATTACTGATGCTTCCTTCCCTGCACCCCAGACATTCCGATCATTCTGATACAACTGGTAGGGTTGCAACCTATGCTTTGGGTTTTTTTTTTTTTTTTAAGATTTTATTTATTCATTCATGAGAGACACACACATAGAGGCAGAGACACAGGCAGAGGGAGAAGCAGGCTCCATGCAGAGAGCCTGACGTGGGACTGGATCCCCAGTCCCCAAGATCACTCCCCAGGCTGAAGGCGGCACCAAACCATGGAGACACCTGGGCTGTGCATGCTTTAGGATTTTTAAAAGTGAGAGAAGCAGAATGTGTGAATCAGTCATGTCATTCATATCATACTGTCCCTAGAAATGACTAGCCTTTCCTTCAGCTTTTACATTTAGCTCCTTTCAGCTCTGATTAAAACAGTTGGAAAACTATGACTTTCATCTAGAAGCCTGGGCATTTAGATTCTCTTTCAAATATAGTTTTCAAAAACCATACTTCACCTGAAGGCTACACTGCCTGTCACCAAGCAGTCATGCTTGGTACTCATTATAACAAGTAAGTCGTTACTTACCTTTTATTATTATAAGGCATGTTTTCCCAAATTTCTGGGGGCACGTAATAAGGTGTTCCCACGTATGTACAAGCAAACACCATAGGACTAAAACCATAAAAAGGCAAAACATGATTACAGAGCATTCCTGAATAATGGACGTTTTGATGGCTGTCACTACTACAGAATAGATGTACATACTTGGACAGAAGACAGGCAGATCCAAAATCTCCCAGTTTTACTTTTCCATTTTGGGTGAGGAAGATATTCTGCATTAAAAAAGAGGAGCTCAGATTATGTCTAGCATCATTCACACCGAAGGCAGAGATCTCCAGAGAAGCTGTCTCTCAATGCCTGCTGATGAGGGAGATTTAAGGATAGAGATGCTGACAGCTGAGTCCCAGAGTGGAACATAAAAGAACAAGATACCCTCTTGACAGCTACATATTCCCCTGCTTGGGAATTCAGGATTACAGCTTAGAAATCAAACAAGTGAGCTTAAGACTGTATCAGCAGACCCTAATGGACGGCCTGGGCCCCTGGGTCAGGGACTCCATGTGGCAGGTTCAGGTACAGTCTTAGCACTCACTCAGAGAGGCTGGGACATAGTAACATACATGAGTAAAGAGATTTAATAGTCTTTCTCAGGTAGTACCTTACCTGACTTGTATAAATATTATGTTAACAAATGTTTCTAGGCTAAATAAAAATGTCCCAAAAGAAAACAAAATAACACAGAAAAAAAGAGTGGAATAGTTTTTGTTTCTGTTTTTGCTTATTTAGGCCCCAAAAGGTATTCCACTTACTTTGGACTTGCAAATTCACAGGCCCACCTGGACCTACTCAACCAGAAACTTGGAGGTGGGGCCCAGCAATCTGTGTTTTAACCTCCAGATGACTTTGAAGCACACTTGAGAATCAGTAAAAGAGGTCAAGAACACAGTGGAGAAATAAATACTTAGAATTCTGAGAATCTCATTAAAATGTATTTTTAAAAAATTGATAAGACATTATTAAGCAGCCTCCATGGCACAGATTCTTTCCTGTGACAACTCTGATAAACAAGGATAAGGCAGTACCTTCCTCATCTTCCAGGGAAATAAAACCCAGAGCTGATCCACAGAATAGCTTCCCTGATAACAAAAATTAGCATTTTAAGTTTTTGCTCTTCATTGTATTTTTATGCTCCATTTTCATTAATATGGCACCTAAGTTGCTTCTGCTGAGGCTTCCTACCCTCTTAGGTATGCAAAGTTGGAATTACAAATTGGTCATTGAGATAAAAGTAAACAGCAATTGCCACCTGGACTATTTTTCTCCCTTTTTATTAATTACAATATCCTAAAACCCATATAGAATATATCAAGACCTTATAAAGCTAATGAATAAACCTATTACATCTTTTGTTCAAAAGAACAATTCCATGTTAAATATCAAGAACTGATTTTCCTGAACCAGTGAGTGTACACTTTCAACATGAGCTAACTGCTTCAGCAGTAACCTTGGGAAGCCTTATTTCATTCATGGCAAACATGTGATCACTGTTTTCTTGTTGAACCAAAAGGGCTGTGCTGACGGAGCCCTCTCCGATCACTCTCAGGACCATGTAGCCATCCATGCTGGGGCACCACGCAGCCCGGCTCCACGGACACAGTCACTAGGATCTCTCCCAAACTGTGTTCAAAATCAGAAACGTTGAGAATTAAATTTAGTTTCAAAAGGCAGAATTAAGTCAAAGTAGCTCTAATCACCACAATAGGACAATGGCAATTTATTCCTTTATTGCCTGAACACGTAGACCTTCAGGACCTACACAAGTTTTTATAATTCTGAAAAAAAAAAAATTTACTAACCGTACTGCATTTATCAAAATATCCGCATATAAGTGGCCCCGTGCAGTTCAAACCTGTGTTGTTCGAGGGTGGTTTGTATCTTTCAATGCCAGAGGCAGTTTTTCAGCACCGCACTTTGACCTCTCATGGTCCCTGCCATCACACATGCCCCAAACAGATGGGACCTCAGACCTCTATAAATGTAGGGGGATGAGCCTTACAGAAAGTTGTGCTAGCATATGGCAGAACTATCCACAGGAGTTAGGAAAATGATATTTAACTGAAGCCTGAAGGATGAATGGAATTTGGCTAGGCAACAAGCAGCAGGCAAGAGTGATGTAAGCTGAGGGGCTGGCATATCTAAGAGCAAGAGACTGTGTTCGGTTCAGGGAATTGAAAGAGGACTGTAACAGACTGGTGAGACAGACAGGGTCTTATCTGAAGGCCACTGTAAGTCAAGTTCAGGTTGTTGGATTTTATCCTTGGGGTAATTAATGTGCTGCCTCTGAAGACAAGAGCATATTAGAAAAATCACTCACTCTGGCTGCAGAGCAAATGGACTGCACACTTGACGGGGCAGGAGGGCCAGACTCCTGAAGCAACAGAAAAGGCAGGAAAATGATGAGGAGTGGAATGGGTGGTGGTAATGGGGATGAAGAAAATGAGGAGAAAATATGTAGAAAGAATTGGTAGGATTTATGGGGGACAAGCAGAAAGAAAACGACAAGACAGACCTCCCAGGTTGCCAGTGTAAACTGAGTGAATGATGATACCATTCCTTGAGAGGAAGGAAAAGCACAATGGCTGTGCGTGTGTGTGTGTGTGTGTGTGTGTGTGTGTGTGTTTAATTTTCCTGGCAGTGGGAATGTGGCAGGGGTGGGGAATGGCCTCTGAAGGGAGGCATGTGTTCCTTTTGGGACATGTGGATTTGGAAGTGCCCAAGATTAATAAGAGATAAGCAGAGTCTTTGAACTTCAGTCTTCCTTCCTGTATTTCCTGGATGAAGCAGCTAGCTGGATTAGTTCATAGGTAAAGGAGACTGAATAAAAGTTCCTAACACTTTGCCGGGTACAGAGAAGGCCCTGGTGAAATGGCAGCTATTGGTATTATTAAAAACCTTAGCAACATTGCAGGAAAAACCCCACTGGAATGAATTAACTTAATTTTCAGAAAGCTTACTTGCGTGTGTTTTTTAATCACACCACAAAGAATTATGAGGCACAGAGAGCATGGCAGATAGAGCAAAAATCACAATCCAAAATACATACTACAGCAACCTGTAAAATGCCGTTTGTATTCATGTGTATGATAGAATCACATGGCATCTCTATAATTAATTTTTCCATATTAACCAAATTAGATGCATTGTGTTCAAAAACAATTCAAGAACAGTCAGGTCTTGAGGGACCTGGGTAGCTCAGTCGGTTAAGCATCTGCCTTACACTCAGGGCATGCATAACCCCGAGGTCCTGGGATGAAGCCCCCAACGGGGAGCCTGCTTCTGCCTCTGCCTCTGCCGCTGCCTGTGCCGCTGCCCCTACCTCCTGCTCATGCGCTCATTCCTGCTCTTTCTCTCAAATAAATAAATACAGTCTTAAAAAAAAAAAAAGTCAGGTCTTTCAGTATATGTAGGGATCTGAAAGAAAGTTATTTGCCACTGTTGTCACTTACCCTTGGTATTACCCGACTTAAGGAGGCCAAGTTTTCCCATGTTTCTATCCTTTTATTCTTCAGGGTCTTTAGTCCATGTAATGGGCAGGAATCAATAAGCAAGATCAACCACTGACTTTTCTTAGCTGAAAACCAATACTATTTGGCCCCGTTACTCAGTATGACACCCATAGGCTCAGTAAAAGATCTGCATGTGCTGAGTGTGACAGTCTGTTTGCAGGCCTCTCCCGATCAAAAGCCAGGGAAGTGGTTTGGAAATAGTCAGGAGTGGGAGCGGGGAGGGAAACCTCAGCGCGTGAGCTCGGAGGCGGCACCGGGTGCCCACGGCCCTGCTGCGGGAGCGCCCGCGCCGCCGCCAGGCCCCCGCCAGGCCCCCGCCAGGCCCCCGCTAGGCCCCCGCTGCCGGCACCTGCGCCCCGCCGGGCGCCCAGAGGGCCGGAGGCCGCGGCGGGGGTCCTGCGGCGCGGAGAGCGGGTCTCCCGGCGCCCCCACCGCGCGAGGGCGTCGCCCGCCCGCCGCCGCCAGCCCCGCTCCCGCCCGCAGAGGCCCGGCGCCAGGTCGAGGAGCCGCTCGCCGGCTTCCCGCGCCCCCGGAGTCGGCCGCAGCGGCCCCGGCGAGCGCGTTCCCGCCGGGCGGGCCGGCCGGTCGTCCCTCGGGTTGCCGGCGACGGAAGGTCCCCGGGTTGGGCGGGAGGCGCTGTAATCGGAGTAGCCGGGCCTACGAAGGACGCGTTTTAAAACCCTGACTCCTTGACTCCCTAGAACAATGCCAGTGATACTGAAGGGAAGTGTCTCCCCGCAACAAGAGTTTTGTCTCCAGTTTAAGCCAACAGCTCGTATAGCTAAGTTTCTCGGGCTCAGCACTCCCCTTATTAGCTGCGGGACCCCGGGCAAGTGTGGAGGGCGGAACAGTGAGGGCCCCCACCCCTATCCCCGCCCCAGAGATTGTCCACATCCTTCTCCCCGGAAATTGCGGAGGTTAGGTTCCAGGGCAAAGGGCTGTTAAGACTGCAGGTGGAATTAAGGTTGCCAATCAGCTAACTAAAATGTGGAGATGACTGGATTCTCCAGGTGGGCCCAGTGTGATGGATGGCAAGGGCCCCTCCAAGTGGATGAGGGTAGGGTGGTGGTCAGAGAGACATTTGAAGATGGAGGACCCTGCCACCAGCCAAGGAATGCAGGAGGCCTTAAAGAAGCTGGAAAAGAGGTCGCCTGTGTGGCTCAGTTAATTGTCTGCCTTCTATTCAGGACAGGGTCCTGGGAGATCCAGCTGGCATCAGGCTCCCTGCTCAGTAGGGAGTCGGCTTCTCCCTCTCCCCTCCCCCATCCTCTTTCTTTTGCTCTCTCATATAAATGACTTTTTAAAAAAGGGCTGGAAAAGGCCAGGAAACAAATTGCCCCCTTGAACTTCCAGAAGAAAGACAATTCTGCTTATACCTTTACTACAGTGAGATCCAATCCAGACTTCTGATTTGCAGAAGAGAGTACATTTGTGTTGTTTTCAGCCACTAAATTTATGATTATTACAGCAGCAAGTCTAAGAAACCTAGACAGAAACTTAGACAAGCAAGGTTCTAGTTCCTACCTTGTAGGAATACTGTGAAAGTCAAAATGGATATATATTAGAATATATATATATATTTAGAGCAACTTCTGGTTGAACCTATAAGTGGTGAACGTGTTCACCATAACACGGCAGAGTTATGTGATTAATCTGAGGTGTAGTGATTAGAGCAGGGCCTCTGGAGTATCATGTTCTTTCTGAATGGTCAACATTTGCAGTATCCGCACTGCTTGGTTTCAATTAAAGAAACAAACAAAAACTACTATACATGCCTATGCCTAGAATGCTGCTACGAGCTTGTTTCCATGAACTAATGCTCCTGCTGATTAGCCACAGGCACAAGACCCCAACCACTTTATATTCATGACAGCATTGGGGCAAAAGTCATAAAAACATTTTCTTTCCCACCCAATGTAGATAGTCATGAAAAGGACTTTGTATCCTCTCATGGTTCTAGAGCCCAGAAGTCCAAAACAAGGGTGTCAGCAGGATCCTTGCTGAAGACTCAGAGAGGGACAGGTTTTGGGCCTTTCCCTTTGGCTTGTAGAATGCTGTCACCTGTCTCCTCACATCTCTTCCCAGTCATATTGGATTAGGAACCAACCCTACACCTACCTGACTTCATCTTCTTCATCTTAGTAAATTGCATCTGCAATGATCCTATTTCCAAGTAAGGTCACATTCTGGAATACTGGGACTTAAAGACTCCAACTATCTTTTTTTTGGGGTGGGGGGGGAGGTGACACAATTCAACCTAATGATCAGCAAGCACAGACTAGTGAGTATGGAGGAAGAGAACAGATATGACCCCTGTTCTCTCCAGCCATTGCCAAGGTGTGGATCCCAGCCAGGGTAGCTTCTGAACTGGGTGATTGGAAGTGAATGTTACTATACATAACATGTACAAGGTACTAGGCAGTTTTAAGTGTCAACACATGTGAAGTGCTTAGAGTAGAACTAGATAAGTGTTACCTATCAACTCATTTTAATCTCCAGAGCAACTCTAAAGGTGCAATTATCTCTGAGGCACAAAGAAGCTATTTGCCTCTGATCCATGGCTAGTTAAGTGGTAGGACTGGAAATAGAACTCAGGAGGTAGGACTCAAGTCTGATTCCTAACCACTATCCAACAGTTAGATGTTGCCTGCAATGCTAAACAGTGTGAAAAGCTGATCAAGTTGAAAAGCTCCCATGTAGTCTTAATGTTACATTGATCTAGGTCAAACGTTAACTTAGAAAAAAATTTGTAGAACCATATATGAAGTATGGTGCCACTTATGACCAACGAAGCAAAACCTACAAAATCCACACATACCCATGTGTGTTTATATGTGTATAAGTCTATGTATAGGTTAAATAAACAAAAATTGGGGGTTACTGTACTAATATTAGTAACATTCAAGAAGGGTGGTGTGGTTGGAGTAGAGAAATCGTGCTTTACCTGTATTTGGATTTAACAAACATATATTTGGATACACAAGTGATGGGCTGTAGAAAACCCCAGGCAGGAGTCTCTGCTTTTGTCTTGGTAGTTACTTTATCATTCTGTTTATTAGTGACTTTTGCTCCCCAAACTTCATATGATCACCCAGTACCTCATTTTCAAATATTTCAGGTCTAACTAGAAAAGACTCAGTCTCGATTCCCAAATACCTATGAAGAAGACAGTCCAGATGGGGTGAGGTGCCTATTCTGGCCAATCAACCAGGGGAACAGCCAGATAATACGACAAAATGACAGAGGGGATTATTTCCACTTTACCCCTCAGAATCAACTAAGTAACTTCACCATGGTCACTTTTAAGGAAAGGTAGGAGCTGAGATTTTTTTTTTTTTTTTAAAGATTTATCTATTTATTCATGATAGAGAGAGGCAGAGACACAGGCAGAGGGAAGCAGGCTCCATACCGGGAGCCCGACCCAGGACTCGATCCCGGGACTCCAGGATCGCGCCCTGGGCCAAAGGCAGGCTCTAAACCGCTGAGCCACCCAGGGATCCCCGGAGCTGAGATTCTGAATGTAGATCTGTTGGGACTTCAAAGCTCACGCACCATATTATATGCTTGGGGATACTGAGCTTGGAACAAACCTAGGTCAGACACTGGATAATGGTTCTTAAGCAGCTGAAAAGGAGTGAGACCTATGTCTGTTTAAAGAGACAGACTTTCCCACAGTTGAGGGAGGAGAGGGAAAAGCTCTCTATGAAACTTGTCCAAGCAGAATGGTTTATCGCAAGTTCCTCTCATTGAGACATTTCAAGCTACTCTGTATGGCCAAATGAAGCACATGGTATGCTTCTTATGAGACAAAGTATAGGCCAGCTTGAAGTTTATTTTAAAATGGCACATTTTGCACCATTTATACAAAGCATGAAAAAAAAATTTAAGGTAAAAATTAAAAATTAAGATAAACCTTTAGATAGATAGATAAATATGTGCTTAATGGTATTTCCTTTTGAAAAATTTGGGTATTAAAAACCCCAAGTCAAATCCAACATAATGTATTTCAAAAGAAAGGTTCAAATTTATTCACTGTAGTTAAACTGCATTTCGTATTTGTTGAAATAAATGTCACTGAAACATCACTATACAGATCTATTTAATCAACATTAGGTACACAGTTTATAAAAGAATAAAAATCTTCTCGAGAGCATAAGACAATAGAACCAAAGACAGGTGCCATTATACAAATGGAATGAGTGAACAAAAGACTAGGATTTTCAAGCACATTTATATTACACAGTTTTGAAACTACTGACTCTTTGTAGAATTGATAGAAGATAGTTTGGAGACTTATAAGGCAATTTTACACATGATATTTATGTGTGGAGAGAAGACTTAATTGCACATAACTATCCTGTTTTAACGGACATGACTTAATAGTAGAGTCAGTATTCTGTTTAAAGGCTGGCATGTATATTCTAAATTTTAAGAACATGTCCAGATAAATATATAAATTTTACCTAGAATACCTTTTCTGATGATGCATATTTACTTATATTTAATAGCTAACAATTTAAGACTATTAAAAGTGAAGCCAACATTATGATCACTATGTTCCTTGAATATAAACAGGTTTGAAATACTTGACAAAATTTAACTTTCTTAGTAACTCCCTCTGCTGAGATTGACAAGGCAACTCCTGCTATAATGTGAACATCAGTAAAAGAGCTTACTGCCATGAATACTTAGGTACTTGGCCAACTTCTAAGAGACAAGTAGCCACAACAAGCAAAAACCCCAGAACAATAAAAGTCCCATTACTGATTGTTGCTTTATTTCTCTTGTGCTGTTCCAGTCTCTGAGTACATCGGGCATAGGGCTGTGTTAGGACGGCATACAAAAGCATCAGTTTCACCTCCCAACTCTGTTAACTGCTCCAGTGAAGACACACATGGATAATGGTCTTTTAACATATCTGGCAATTTAGAAGTTTTCTCTTGAATACGTTGAGAACGTCTAACTGGTGTTAGAAACTTTAGCTCTTTAAATGTAGAATCTGTATTGTCAAACTGTATCTTCTTTTTTATACTAAAAAAGATACAAAATCATTCCCATAGTTAAAAAACATTAACATTTTCACTTTATTCTCCTATATCATTTATCATACTATAACTTGTAAGTTGCAATCATGTGATTGCCTGTCTTAAAAAAAAAAAAAAAGAAAAAAGAACCAGTTAGGAACTGGTTTCTCTATTTGTCATTACAGTAGACTCTTGGATATCTGTACAATTGGCTAATTGCTCAATTCCAAGACCTACTATTACCAATAGCATACAGACATTAAAGTAAAATGATGCCAAAGTTTTCTTTTACAAAATGGCAATACTTAGGGAAAAAGCAAAGCAAATACAGTATTTTAAAAGGTGAAGTGTCCAGGGGTGCCTGGATGGCTCACTCAGTTAAGCATTTGACTCTTAATTTTGGCTCAGGTCATGATCTCAGGGTTGTGAGATCGAGCCTTAGAGGGCTCTGTGCTGGGTGTGGTGCCTGCTTAAGACTCTCTCTCTCTCTCTGCCTCTTGTCCCCAACTTGTACACTTTCTCTCTCTCAAAAGAAAAAAAGAAGAGGTGACGTGTCCCCGTGATATTGATTTGTTTAAAACCTTTTTATTAACAGTAGTTCTAATTGGAAGCTAAAGTTTAGGTACCGCATTTATTCTTCCTAAACATAAAAACAAATCACAACATACATTTTGAAAGTTTACCTTTGTAGGTATGGTGTAGTAGACACATTATATTTAATTAAGCAACTCCCTCCAGTTTCTGCACTGGGGGTTTTAACATCATTGGTTAGATATTTTGTTTTGTCATCTTGCTTTTTTTCATCATCTTGAAATACCACATTTCTAGGTTTCTTTTCCGTTTCTGGTTTTCCTGACTCTAGATTAACACCTATATCTTCACTGCTGACATCCTGGATGTATTCCTTGGTTGCACAAGCCTCAACATTTTCTCCTATAGAAATACATAAACAGATTAAGCTGTTGATCAAATTTAAAGAGCAAAATCAGAAGACATTAAAGTTATTCATAGTTGGTCAGGTTTTCAAAACAGAAGAACCAAACTGCCATCTCCTAACCATTACTTTTCCTAAGCCAATACTGCTGACAAATTATTAAATATTCACTACCACCTATAGGTTGGGATTATAGATACAGATATAAGAATGAAATCATCCCTGTTAAGTTCACATTCCATGGAAGAGACATGCTTGAAAGTAATTAAAATGAGAAAAATTCTATTTAGTTGACATAAGAACAAAGGGCTATGGAACCCATAAAATGTAACAGCTACCTTTGCTTGGGGGACAGCGAGAGGGCTAGAGAAAGCTTCACAAATCACATTTAGGCTGGCTCTTAAGAAACAAGTACTTGACAAGACCAAGGAAGACAATCTTGGTTATAAAGCTTAAAAGGAAATGGATCTATTAAGACAACATTAACAGGCCAGCATACTTTGAATATATAGTAAATAGCAAGGTGGGAATGTGGAAAGGAGATGATGAGTTCAGATAGGTAGAAAGTGCTGGATCGAATTATAATGAACTTTACATGCAAGAATTTTGATCTAAAAAAATCTTCACTGCAGAAATAGATACAATCAGATTTGATCTCTATAAAGGATGGTTTAGAATGGCAAAGAATGAAAAGGAATGATCTGTGATGAAAAGACAATAAAAGACAGTAAGGCTGTGGTTGTCTCTATGCAAGGTGGTAGAGAGGTAAGCAGTGAGAAGAAAGAGCCTGATTTGTAAGTTTTTTCTAACTTAGGGCTTAACAAATGAATGCATGTGCATTCGGAACAAGGGCATCTCTTCTAACATTTCTTGCTTAGGTCTCTTCAATGGCAGAGGATTTTCTTTTTTTTCCTTTTCTTTTTTTGGGAGAAGAGATGATGGTATGGAGAAGCAATGAGGGAAGGACAGTGAGTTCAAAATAAAACATGCTAGGTGAAATACCTGAGACATCTTGAGAAATCCAGCAAGCTGAAAAGACATTTATATCTGACTATTAGAGATTTTCACCAAGAGATGTTTCAGTTATAGGATATATGTGAATCTAGAAAAATTTTACATTTCATATACCTGACAGCTAAGTGACCTTCTTCCCTCTATCTACTATCCCTAGCAAAGAGAATTCTTTAATGAGCTTCTCTAGAGCACAGAAGAGATGATAGAATTTAATAGGTAAAATTTTAGAGGTCATCTAATCAAACTGCCTGATTTTATTTTTATTTATTTATTTTTTAAGATTTTATTTATTTATTCATAGAGACAGAGAGAGAGGCAGAGACACAGGCAGAGGGAGAAGCAGGCATCATACAGAGAGCCTGACGTGGGACTCCATCCAGGGTCTCCAGGATCACGTCCGGGCTGCAGGCTCCGCTAAACCGCTGATCACGCCCCGGGCTGCAGGTGGCGCTAAACCGCTGTGCCACTGGGGCTACCCAAACTGCCTCATTTTAACAAAGGGAATTAAGGCCTAGAGAGGTAAGGTAACTTTCATAGACACTCAAAGATAAATTTGAGTTTTGAACCAGACATCCTAACTAAAAGTTCTTACACTACATAGAGCCACTGAATCTCAGAGGTATGCCCACAGATGTAAGAGGAGAGAAACATCCTACAAACTTGTTTAAAAAAAGAAAAATATTCAGAGAAATTTAATAAAATCATAATTCACTGGAAAAAAATTAAAAACTTACCATATTTGACTTTTTCTTGACTCTTCATTGTTAAAATATCTGCAATTACATGTCGCATTTCTTCGATAGGCTTAATTTTTTAATGAAAAAATACGTTTTATATTCTCAGACATTAACTCAGTTGTGCAAGTCAAAAATATTAAAAACAGTGATTCTATTTCATACTTTAAAACAAGGCAGTTCTTAGACCACGTTTCTTTTCTCAGAATACTTGTTTTGCCACTTGAATTTTTGAAAATGACTCTTTTAATTTATAGAAAAAAAAAAACCCAGAAGGAATAGAATTATCAGATTAAAATTTTCCCCCACAATTTTTCTTAAGCCACTGGTAACTATTAACTGCTTGTTTGATATTAGCAAAATTAATGGACAAGTAGCAAACTAACATTAATATTTAAAGAGCTGATAATATAAGTTTAAAATGAATTTAATATAAAGTTTACTTCTTTTCTCCTACATTCAAGCCTATGGTTATGTGTTTTTTTCACATGCTATTATGCATCTCTGAACAGCTCAAGGTTGACCAGCATAACATTCACTCATTCAAAAATCAACAGTTCACTGTGTCCATTATATGCCAAAACATATAAGCACTTACTATGTTCCTCTGTACTACCATGATTGTTAACGTAACATGTTCAAGATATTATATAAAAGGGAAGTTCTGGCTCATATTCTTAGTTGTAGAACATAGTTCCTGGACCACTCACTCCTGCTTTCCACTTTCTTGGCTAATTTTCATCCTTGTTTTCAATATTCTGCTCCAGTGTCACATATTTCTCTTTACACTCTGCTTTCTATGTGAATCCTTGGCTCCAATTATGCATCCTAGCTAACCTCACACCCTTTTCCAGGTGGGATTCTGTCAAATACAATTACCATTCAGCAAGTGTTTTATACAAAATAGCCATTGAGAGAGTATCTGCTGAATATTTGATTTTTGATTCAAGTGCAAGGTCAAATAGCATTTTTTGGCTTTGCTGAGACCAAAATGAGTAGACCTTCCTTCAAGGCTAAAGAAAATAATTTTTTAAAACTCTCTGCACATAATCTCCAAAAATGCATTTTTGAGAAACTTGGTCAAAAGGAAATGCATTTTAGAAACATTTGCCCATAAAAACAAAAACCCCAACCAAACCAAAAAACCTAGAGATACAATTTATTCTGTACCCAGAGCCTTTGGTAGCAACAGTAGAAAGAGGTGAGAGGTGTGGTATCAAATCACTATGGGTCTAGTAAGTCAGAGAAACTATAGTTTATTGTCATTTTCTATGTGTGGGCAGGACCAAACATATAGCATAAAAATGTGAGAATATTAAGAAATGCTCTTCAAGTGAAAGACTTCTCTCATAAAGCCACAGAACCTGCTAATATTTTAAAAGTTAATTTAACTCCACTTGCATTATATCCATTAAATTTTAATATTAAAAATTCAATTTCCCAGATTTCTTAATTATGAAATGTGCGAAATGACATGTTGTGCTAACATTTCTCACAGCAGGTTTCATTAAATGTACATTTCAGCATATATCCATTTTCTAAGGTCTGATTATCACTAGTTCATGGGCAAGTTTTAGAAGGTGGAGAAACAGCTTTTATAATATGCGATCATTGTGGTTTTTAAACATTCATTACTACTACATATGTAATCACAATTTTATCAAGTTACATTGTGATATGCTCCCAAATAACTCAATCCTTTACACTGTGTTAACAAAGATCAGTAAGTCTTAATCTTACCTGAGCCCCTGCCAAAATAGCTTTCTCATAGATTGTGATGATATTTTCAATAGGACTTGTGAGTGGTTCAATACGTGCAAGGCATATCCAATATTTAACAAGTTTTTTAGCATCTGGAATATCTTTAATCAGGTCATTGAGTATGACTAATATTTCTTCTTTTGGGCATCCCTAAAATAGCAAGCAGTGAGTGATACCCTTTAGCCTCCAAACTATGAACAATTAAGCTTACTATAATCAAGATCAATGATAACAAGAGAAAAAGTGGATAGAAAAATCATTCATAAAAAATTCAGTGTTCTCTTCCCTACTATAAACTTACTCTGAATGGTTAGCAAGAAGCATATTAATCCTAAGTACAAAGCAGGAAAAAAATGAAATTCTAATTGAGATAAATAATAGTCAAAAATGACTAACACTTTACTTGGTTTGATGATTATCCTTTTATAGATTGTGGGACTCCATTTAATAATTGATATAGAATTTCTGTACCTACCAAATGTTTGAGGGGGAACAGCTTGCAGGTTTTTAAAAACTGTCTTTGTCAGGTCTTGATATTAAGGTTAAAATCAATCTGTAATGGTTTATGTAAGTAAGAGCTATATACAATTCAATGGTAGGGCTGAAAACTTCCACAGTAATCAATGACAAACCCCAACTGAACAGAAATAAGGATATAATCAGGGAAACTCCAATTCTAATTTTCACTGGTCCTCAAAAATCACAAAAAGCTTAAGGATGCTCATGAAGACCAGAGTAAGGTTTGAAATCATATTCCGTATATTCAATCTTACTATGGATTTTTTTTTAATTTTTATTTATTTATGATAGTCAGAGGGGGGGGGGGCAGAGACACAGGCAGAGGGAGAAGCAGGCTCCATGCAGGGAGCCCGACGTGGGATTCGATCCCGGGTCTCCAGGATCGCGCCCTGGGCCAAAGGCAGGCGCCAAACCGCTGCGCCACCCAGGGATTCCCCTTACTATGGATCTTAAACACCATGGGTGACCAAAGCAAGATCAAAGAGTAGTCAGGAAATAAAGTCTGGAGTTCGTATACTCTGCAGGGTTTTGTTTTGTTTTTAAATGATTATTTATTTATTCATGAGACACAGAGAGAGAGAGAGGCGGAGACAGGCAGAGGGAGAGTCAGGCTCCATGCAGGGAGTCCGATATGGGACTCGATCCCAGATCTCCAGGATCACACCCTGAGCCAAAGGCAGATGCTCAACTGCTGAGCCACCCAGGCATCCCACTCTGTAGGATTTTGATCCAAATAGTGAATCTCTACAATAAGTTTAAGACCATGATGATGCTGGTTTAGATTAATGGAATTTTGTTTGCAAGAATTTTGTTAACTTGAATGTAATCTGTGATAATGAATCCCTACTTTATGTTGCCTGTCTTCGGTAAAGTATGTAATGAGTGGGAAAAAATAATACGTTAATATGCTGAAGGAGTGTAAAAAAATAGAGGTGTCAGAGTAAATATCCATCCCAGCCCATTCTATATTAACATTTTAGAGGAATGCAGAATTTCTAAGTTAAAAAAAAAAAAAAAGTAAAAAAAATTTTATTATTTCTTTGATGTATTTATATGAACTCAATGAAATGGAGTCCATTTTAGGCTAAAGGGAATCTCACAATAAGTCTACAGAACACCACTAACGCATTATATGGTCAAAAGAGTGACAATAATTAATTTAGTGAGATAACATTTATAAGATAACTTACAAACTACAATCTACTACACAAATATAAGGACTGTACCTCATTAATCAGATTTAGGCATTCAGAAAATGTCTTGTTCACTTTTTCAGTAAATAATCTTTGCTCATCTTCTTCTACCATGGTAGTCCAGAAGGACCCAGATGATTTTTCATTTCGCCCTTCGGGCTCAGACTGGGTAACTCCTGAGCTAGGAGGTCTTTTTATCATTTTTCTTTTGCTAGCTTTCCACTCACTCAGACGAGCTCTATAGTGAGAAGCAGGATATAAGCATCACTGTGATACTGATGATAGAATTCTGTCAGAGAAGTTAAAAAATAACTCTGGTCTTTGAGTAGCTCCACACTAGTGCCACACAGGTAAATTCACAAATTCAAAGAAAAAGAAATCCCGAACATATCAATGTTGGTAATATGATCAAAGACCCTAAGAATGCATTTTTAAATGGAGAGGTTATAAAATATTTCCTAATGGTATTAAGCACTGCAGATTATATTACAACAACTTAATGAAACACAAACACAGTAACTTAGCTCATATTGTCCCGCACATAAATTTGCTTCAGTTGGTCTGCGTATGATAGAGGAGAATCCACATACAAATTCTAATACATTCAAGGAGTGTATAAACCAAATTTATAAGTACTCTACTGAAAATTAAGCTAATAAAATTACATCCACTTACTTTCTCTCTTCTGCTGTTTCTTTGGGATGAATTGATCTATCAATAGTTGCTTTTGCTACAGAGGGTCTGCAAGGGTCAATGCTTTTTGACTTCTGGATCAGTCTGGTGTTAAAAGATGAAGCAGGTCTGGCTACAATTTTGGACATCAGGCTTCTTGACACTGTCGTCTTTCTCTCTACATCCTGAGAACTGGTTTTGGCACTAGATGAAACTGTGTTTAATTGCAGTAATTCCTTCTCCTGAGGCCCTTTCCGGATTGTAAGACTTCTCCTGATGCCTTGTTTCACAGGGTCCTGAGCACTGTTGCAGTGACTTCTGATAGGAGGCCGCACCAGCCGTCTGTCCTGAGAGGCAGTGCTCACAGGTCGAGTGGTGGTCATCACGTTTGGGGCTCTGTGACTTCTCACTGTGAAACTGCTGGTGTCTGCGGGCAGAGGCTCTGGGGCTTTAGGGATAGTAGCTGAAAGTTTCTTTGTTGCTACAGAACTCTCATCTCTGACTGGTAGGGGCTTTCTAAATGAATTAATCTTAGATTGAACAATTTGACCATTGTAAGACCCAAGCACAAGCTTCTTAGGCATGTTAGCATCTTGCTTTGGTTTTTCTGTAGATATTTGTTTCTTTTTACTGTTGTTTTTAAGATGAAACATTTGGCTCAATGTCATGTGTTGACTTTGAGGGCCATCTTCAATTGGTACCGACTGTCTTGTGTGATTATTATCCTCCAAATTATGTGTGTCAATTATCATTGTTAAATTGGCTAATTCATTAGAAGGTCTTAAAGGAATACAATTTTTCCCCATAGTTATATTATTTTTGTTCACAGGAAGTCTACTGACATTTTCTTTACCAGCCTAAAACAATAATTTAAGACAAATCAGTATTTCAGAACTCATTTCTTTAAGAGTTTAGGAAGGGGAAGGGGGAAAGAGGACAGTTTATGAGGGCTATGTCCATTTCTTACCATTTTTGTTTTGAATTTCAGAACTTTTGTCTCTTCCTGGATCTGGCCTTCAGAGTTCATCACTTTCTGGCCTGTACTACTTTAAAAAGTAAAAAATGAAAAAAAAGTTTAACCACATACTAAGGAAGATTTCTCTTTGGTGAGGAGGAATGAGAGAATATTAACAATCATCTGACTTTGTAATATTAAATTGAGGCAAGAATGGAGCTGACATTTGTCCTTTTTCTTCATTATAGGATGAGTTAATAGTGTAAACAAGATAGGTGAGGAATTTAAAGATATATTTTTAAAAGTCTTAACACCCTCCCCACACAGTGTACATAAACATATGATAACCTCATTCCAAACCATTCTTCCTAGTCACTCGAATCCTCAAAACCTTTATTAGGCAACATTTTCTGTAGTTAGTTTTAAGTACTTAGTAACAGACTTCCATTGAAAAAAAATTTGGCCCTCTACACATAAATTGTTTGGGAAAAACTGTACAGCCCAATGCAAAAGAATGAAACTGGACTAATTTCTCACACAATACACAAAAATAAACTCAAAATGCATTAAAGACCTAATGAAACCATAAAACTTGTAAAAAGAAACAGAGGCAATAAACTCCCAGACATCAGCCTTAGCCATATTTTGCTGGATGGGTCTCCTCAGGCAAGGGAAACAAAAGTAAAAATAACTAGGACTACATCAAACTAAAAAGCCTTTGCACATCAAAGGAAACCACTAACAAATGGAAAGGTGGGGTGCCTGGGTGGCTCAGTCGATTAAGTGTTAGACTCTTGATTTTAGCTCAGGTCATGATTTGAGGGTATGAGTCAGTCTCACCTTGAGTTTCATACTGGGTTCTGCACTGGGCTTGTAAAAGATTCTCGGTCTCCCTCTGCCCCCCATCCCCACTCAGACACATGTATGCTCTCTCAGTTTTTGTTTTTGTTTTGAGAGAAAAAAATCTAAATGAGAGAAGTTATTTATGAAATACATATCTGAAAAGGAGTTCATTTCAAAATTTATAAAGAACTCCTACTCAGGCTTTTTCACAACAGGTTTGCCACCAGAATACAGGGGTCATGAAAACCACCACTAAACCTAAACCAAAATGGAAAGGAAAAAACTCACATCAGCGTCGTCATTGGACACATAGATTCAGGCAAGTCTACCACTACTGGTCATCTGATCTACCAAAGCAGTGGGATCAACAAAAGATTGAAAAATTTGAGAAGCAGACTACTGAGGTGGGAAAGGGCTCTTTCAAGTATGCCTGGGTCTTGGATAAACTGAAAGCTGAATGTGAACGTGGTATCACTATTGATATCTCCCTGTGGAAATTTGAGACCAGCAAGTATTATGTGACCATAATTGATGCCCCAGGACACAGAGACTTTATCAAAAACATCATTACATCTCAGGCTGGCTGTGCTTTCCTGATTATTGCTGCTGGTGTTGATGAATTTGAAGCAGGTATCTCCAAGAATGGGCAGACCTGTGAGCATGCCCTTCTGGCTTACACACCTGGTGTAAAACAACTGTTAGTGTTAACAAAATGGATTCCACTAAGCCACCCTACAGCCAAGAGAAATATGAGGAAATTATTAAGGAAGTCCGCACCTACATTAAGAAAATTGGCTACAACCCCAACACAGTAGCATGTGTGCCAATTTCTGGTGGAATGGTGCAAAATGCTGGAGCCAAGTGCTAACATGCCTTGGTCCAAGGGATGGAAAGTCACCCATAAAGATGGGAATGGCAGTGGAACCATATTGCTTGAAGCTCTGGATTGCATTCTGCCACCAACTTGTCCAACTGATAAGCCCTTGTGTCTGCCTCTCTAGGACGTCTACAAAATTTAGTGGTATTGGTACGGTTCCTGTGGGCAGAGTGGAGACTGGTGTTCTTAAACCTGGCATGGTGGTCACCTTTGCTCCAGTCACTGTTACAATTGAAGTAGTCTGTCCAAATGCACCATGAAGCTTTGAGTGAGGCTCTTTTGGTGATAACGAGGGCTTCAATGTCAAGAACGTATCTGTCAAAGATGTTCATTGTGGCAATGTGGCTGGTGACAGTAAAAATGACCCACCGTTGGAAGCAGCTGGCTTCACAGTTCAGGTGATTATCCTGAACCATCCAGGCCAAATCAGTGCTGGAAATGCACCTGGGGATTGTTACACAGCTCACATTGCTTGCAAGTTTGTTGAGCTGAAGGAGAAGATAGTCATTCTGGAAAAAAGCTGGAAGATGGCCCCAAGTTCTCGAAATATGGTGATGCTGCTATTGTTGAAATGGATCCTGGCAAGCCTATGTGTGTTGAGAGCTTCTCTGACTATCCTCCTCTGGGCTGTTTTGCTGTTCGTGACATGAGACAGATGGTTGCTGTGAGTGTCATCAAAGAAATGGACAAGAGGCAGCTGGAGCTGGCAAGGTAACCAAATCTGCCCAGAAAGCTCAGAAGGCTAAATGAATATTATCCCCAACACCTGGCACCCCAGTCTTAATGGCAGAAGAATGGTCTCAGAACGGTTTGTGTCAATTGGCCATTTAAGTTTAATAGTAAAAGACTGATTAATGATAACAATGCATTGTTAAACCTTCAGAAGGAAAGGAGAATGTTTTGTGGACCATTTGTGTGTGTTAAAGTTGTTAGTTTTTAAAATCAGTACTTTTTTTTTTAAGGTAAAGAACTAAAATTTATTTACATTTAACTAGGATGTTGAATTGACAAAAAATTGCTTTTCTTCCTTTGTTTCTTGTATATTTTTTTTTATTGGAGTTCGATTTGCCAATATATAGCAGAACACTCAGTACTTTTTAATGGAAACAACTTGACCTAAAATCTTTCACAGAATTTTGAGACCCATTAAAAAAAAACTTAATGAGGGGGAAAAAAAACCTCCTACTCAGGATCTTTGTTCCCGTGATGATTTGCTCATTCTTTGCATCATTAACTTGCCCCTCTATTACATCACTCCCATCAGCATATAAACACTATGATATCTCATCTTAAAGCCCTTAAGCCCATATTCCCTTTCAGCCCCTGCCTTCTCTTTGCTTTATATTTATAGCAAAAGTCCTCAAAAGTATGTACCTGTACACTGTCCCCATGTTGTCATATTCCCCATGCCTATTAGGAACGTGTCCTCAGCCCTCTATTGGAGATTCCTAATGTCATCTGCTTCCATGTTTCTACATTCAAGGGTCAATTCTGTTTCCACCCTCCTGAACCTTTAAGCAGCACTTTCTTCACTTTGCTACCAAACACCAGCTCTTCTCCTTTTCCTCCTACCTCAGTGGTCCACTTCTACTGAGTCTTTCTTCCTAACTTCACTAGGGCTCAAAGCTGCATTCAAATTTAAAATTTTTCATCTGCTTTTTAAATTTTTAGTTTTATATTTCTCAGGGACTCCTCCTTTTCTGTGCTAACAGAAGCCTAATGCTTAGTCTTGAAACTGTTGGCTAACTTTTTTACTTTTTAACTGCTAGCTAAAAAAATTTCAGGGTAAGGAGAGAATCTACCTGATTCACCGTCCAGTATGGAGAGTTCTCTGAAAATGCATTGTCCCATTCTATCTTACGATAAAACGTGCCCTCACAAGAGTTATCTAAATAATGAATCTTAAAATACCCACACTACAGATTGTAAAATAGAATGATTTAATTTTGAAAAGCTGCAACTCTGATTGGTTGTCTAACAATTTACTGCTCAAATAACAATATTTAAGTTGACATCCGTTTTCTGAAATGAATATAGTACTTGTGAGATTTCTTGGTAAAACCAGAAGAATTTCAGAATTTTTTTTTCTTCCCACTGTGTATAAGAGTATTATAAACCCCACGATCGGGGATCCCCGGGTGGCGCAGCGGTTTGGCGCCTGCCTTTGGCCCAGGGCGCGATCCTGGAGACCCGGGATCGAATCCCACGTCGGGCTCCCGGTGCATGGAGCCTGCTTCTCCCTCTGCCTGTGTCTCTGCCTCATTCTCTCTCTCTCTCTGTGACTATCACAAATAAATAAAAATTAAAAAAAAAAAAAAAATTTATAAACCCCACGATCCAGCTGGATTCCTTATTTAAGTAAGTAATTGAGAGTTATGCTCGGTTTTACTTGACTATTCTAAATCACTCTTCAGTAGTCTTATCACACTTCAAAGTTTTAAATAAATATCTACAAACTGATAATTCCCAAGTTTAAATCTCTAGTCCCAATCTCAACCCAACCCTTCAGACACATAGCGACTCGGCATTTCCACTTTGATGTCCTTTTGGTATTTCAAACTTAGCATGGCCAAAAGAAAGCTCCTGATTCCCCCATTCCTCCCTTGGTCTTCCCCATCTTGATATATGGTATCACTATCCAGTCACTTTTTCAAACAAAAAATCTAGGATTATCTTTGTTTTAAATGAGGAATGTGAGATTTGTAAAAGAAAATGTAAAGCATGTGAAGTAACTCATTAGTGTAAAGTTAAAATTTGGAAATAATGCCAAACTTACATAGAGTTACAAAATTATAAATAGTTCGAAGAATATTCATATGCTATTTACCCAAATTTGCATAGTGTTAACCTTTATCCCATTTATGTTATCATTTGCATTGTTTCTAAACATGTGTATGTGTGGAGTATATGCAATTTTTTCTACCTGAATCTTTCCAGATATATACATGATTACCCTTAAACCCTAAATGCTTCATTGTTCAAAAAATAATGATTTTCTCTTACATAACCATAGTAGTTATCAAATCTATAGATGTCCCATCCATACCTAATCCAGCATCACCAAGTCCTGGCATCTGTACCTCCTAAATATAAGCACCATCTGACCACCTTCAACCATGAGGAAGGGTATTAAGTATTTACAAAGACAACACATAGCAATAACGGTTTGGAGAAACGAAAAGAAACCAGAATAGAGTAACTCAAGAACCAGTACTCTGTGTGTAAAGCCACTGTGAGATCAGGAAATAACAGCTACCACTTACTGGGGTTCTCTCCATATACCAAGCATAGCACAATGCATTCTGTATCTCATTTAATCCCCAAGAAACACAATTATCCATTTTTAATAGAAGTTAAGTGGACTCTAAGAGGCCATGTAACTCCCCTGAGGTTACACAGCTATAGTAGCAGACTTACAGAGTTCAGACCTTATCATTCTAAAGCCAGTGCCCTTAGAATGCACAGAAAGGGCCTAAAGGTTGTTACTAACAGTTATCTCTAGAGGGGGCCTTTTGATCTTCTGCTTTATATACCTCCACGGAGTTTTCTTTTGCCACAACTATGTACTACTTTTAAAATTTTACCACAGTAACACCTAGATATTCCTATCCAGGGTTGAGACTAAAACAAATAATCTCTAAACATTTTGGGGGAGCCACCTCCCAAAGAATAACCATCCATGTCCCAGCCCCCGAAACATACTGAGTATAAACCTTGCTAAATTAAGACTGACCTTTGTAGCGCTGCATAGACCATAAGTCAATGATTTAATATATACAAACACTTTGCTTTAAAATTGTTTCATCTGAGAATCTGAATTAATTTACACAGGAAATGCTGTGCTATCCAAGAAGGTATGGCTACTGAACACTTGAAATGTGGCTAGTCCAAATTGACGTATGAAAGTGTAAAATACAGACACTGATTTTGAAAACTCAGCACCACACACACAAAAAAAATAGTAAAATATCTCAATAACTTTCAAGAATTACATGTTAAACTATAACACGGGATATACTGGATTAAATGTTATCACAATTCATCTTTTAAAAAGACTTTCCAGAGGGCACCTGGGTGGCTTAGATAAACTCAGGTCATTATCTCAAGGTCCTGGAATTGAGCCCCACCTCAGGCTCCATGCTCAGCGAGGAGTCCCTCTCCCTCTGCCCACCCCCACCCCCAGCTCTCTCTTAAATAACATATTCTGTTAAATAAATAGACTTTTCAAATACGGCTACTAGAAAATTTTTTAAAGATTTACTTAAGAGAAAGAAAGAACAGGCAGGGTGAAGGGCAGAGGGAGAGGGAGACAAGCAAGCTCCCCACAGAGGGGAGAGCCTGAAGTGGGGGATTGATCTCAGGATGCTGAGACTATGACCTGAGCTGAAATCAAGAGTGGGATGCTTACCTGAGCATCCCAGGCACCCTGAAAAAAATTTTTTTTTTTTTACCCTGAAAATTTTAAATTACGTTACAACTGTGGTTCCCACGACATTTTTATTAGACAGCTCTGATCTAATTTTATAGATCTGAAATGAGAAAATTTGACCTCACCTGGATATATGATTTTCCTGTTTATATGCAAAAAACGTTTTTCTTTGTAACATCCGTTCCTTGAGTTTTTGTTTTTGTTCTAAGTGACAAAAAAGCAACAAGTCAACATTTGTTATAACATTATCAAATAAATATTCACTAAATGAACGTCTCATTTTGAAAAGTGACCTACTAGAGATCACACCTTACAAACAGGAAATATCTCAATGAGTACTGGCTTTGAGAAATAATCCCATTTTTTAAGAGATCATTACCATAAAAGCTTCCCACAACCACTTCACGAGAATCACATTCTCTTTTGTCTGAAAGTGAAAAACACGGAGAACATATTTTCAACATATGGTTACCGAAAGCCAAGCTTTAGGAAACTGAGGAGCAGAACTGAGACACTGGACTCCAAGTTCTAATCGACCAGAACTGGGTTGGGTGAGAGTCTTTCCTCTGTGTTCCCATGTGCAGGGCAAAGAACAATATGATTTCTGAAAACCCAGCCAAACCCAGAATCCATAAAGCCGATTCAGAAGAGGCAACCCCACCTCTCCCCAAAAACTGGCTCTCCACTCAGGAGGCGGGAGCGCCCTGCGCAAGCGCAGTCGCCTCCAGCCCGGCGCGGCCCCGCCCACTCGCAGGGGTCCCGAGGGCCCGACGCCGACGCCGACGCCGACGCCCGGGCCGCCGGAGAGGTGAGGGCCGCGCACCGTCCCTCAGCAGGCCCGTCCCCGCCACCCGAGGGGCACGCCCGGCCAGGGACGACCGCACGGGAGGCGCTCAGCCCGCACACAACCACCACGGCCCGGGCCCCTCTCCGCGGTCCAATTCGCAAAAACGGAGGATGCAGCTGAAAGACCGGGTGAGCTGCCAGGGGCTCTCGCGCGTCTGGTCAGGGCTGACGCTGGTCGGCGGACTCGAGGCCCCGGCTGCTGAGTCCGCGCCCCTCTCTCGCCCACGGTGGCCCTCGTCCCCCGCCCCGGCCCCGGCCCCGGCCCCTCCGGGAAACCAGGCGCCCGCGGGCTGCGCCGCTCCGGCCCCCGCGGCCCTCACCTCTGAACGCGGGCTGAGTGCTCTGGCTCGGGGGCAGCCGCAGCTCCTGGGGCACGGCTGGGCCGCTCATCGCCAACAGCGGAGCGGGACGCGTCTGCGCTCTCACGGCCGCCGCCTCCGCCAGTGAAGCACGCGGGGCCGCAGAGGCCGCGGCGTCAATTGAATCAGCCAATGGGCGCCAAGGGGCGGGCCGGGGGCGGGGCTGGGGGCGGGGCCGGGGCCAGCTGGAGATCCCTGTTTCGGTGAAGGCTGCTCCGCGGAGTCCCGGCCGCGACAGAGGCCTCCTGCTCCCGAGTCAGTGGCGCCCTCGAGGAGGGTGGGGAGCCGGCTGCCAGGTCCCTGCTGCGTGGCGGCTGGGACTAGTCCGTGGACGTTCACAGCGCACGGAGGAGGGCACACTAGGAAAGTGTGGTTGGCGGCGCTTAGTAAACCAGGGCGCGCAGGCTGAAGAGGCTGAAGCACCCGCCGCTGTCCCGAGAGCAGGGGAGTCCCCTTTCCGCACCGCGGCTTCGCGGCCACGCTTGACTCCTCCTCCGGCGGTCCGGCTGTTTATGCCCACGCAGTGGCTTCCCTCGGAACCCGTGTTCCAGGCACCCTGCAGGTGAGCGTGTGCCCTGTCCCGAATGCAGGAAGGTTTGCTTTGGTTGTCCCTAAAGCGGCACACAGGAGCCACACTTTAGGGAACCTAGTGCGGTGGACGGTCCCACAAAAGGTGCCGCTTTAATCACTGAGCCGGGCTTTAAGCATGGAGACTGAGACAATTTGTATATCTCCTGCACAGGTCTGAGAGCTTCCAGAGCTGGCTCTCCACTGCCCGTTTCTTCCTATCTTTCTCTGCTTTTTTCCTAAAAGCATCGAATGTATGGTAGCATCTTGCTAATAAGGAAGTTAGTTTGGAATATTCTGGGGTTTTTTTTCTTGATGAAATGTCAAGTGTAGTTGTCTAACTTTGCACTTAAGGCCAATTCTGGAAGAACCAACAGCCAGTCAGCACCCAACACTAAGACACTGTCCCTAAGACAACACTGCTGTTGGCATATTACTGTTAATATTGTCAATTATGTACTAAAGTTTCATCGGACAGGCTGGGTAACCAGGGATTCCCATTAAATAACAGAGAACAGTTTAACAAAATAGAACAGTTTTAAAAAGACTCAAGAACCTCCAAGCCATTTTGCTAAGTGAAAGCCAGCCACAAAAGGTCACACATATGGTATGATTCCCTATGAAATATCCATAATAGATAAATCCACAGAGAAATGGACACACATTGGTGGTTACCAGGGGTTAGGAGTAGGGGGGAATGGGGAGAGACCACAGAGCCGTTCACTTTAAAATGATTTGTGTTATGTAAATTTCAGTGTGTGTGTTTTTTTAATAAATGGGCGTTGTTAAAAAATAGTGACTCAAGAAAACTGTGGAGAGGTCGTAGGCTGAGATGGTGGGCAGGAAATCCTGCAAAACTGCTAGGTTTTCCAACATAGCAATTACCCCCATCTCCAAACTCACCCACTCCAAGAATGACTTTTTTTTTTTTTTTTATGATTTTATTTATTCATGAGAGACACACAGAGAGAGGCAGAGACACAGGCAAAGGGAGAAGCAGGCTCCATGCAGGGAGCCCGATGTGGGACTCGATCCCGGGTCTCCAGGATCACACTTTGGGCGGAAGGGGATGCTAAACCGCTGAGCCACCCGGGCTGCCCAAGAATGACATCTCTTTAAAGACACTTTTTAAAATATCATCATCCCACAATTGTTGGAGGAAAGGCAGACCATTCTCTAAAAGATCCAAGAGAAAATTTCAAAATAGATCATCACCAACTTAGCTGACCATTTAACTGCAGCCACCTGGAGCATAGTTGATTGGGTTCCTGTGAAACAGTGAGAGCACCTGTGGGATAGCAGGATGGGACTATCCAAAAGACAAAAGCAGGGTGAGGACACAAAGTCTGGGGAGGAAAGAGACTAAAAAAAGGGGTAATGGTCCAATGTTGGCACTGAAGAGGTCTAGTAGGATTGGGACTGAAATAAACCCTTGGATTCAGAAGCTAGGAGGTTCCAGCAAAAACATTCTGTGGACAAATACAAAATATTGCTGAGAGATATTAAAGAAATCCTAAATAAACAGAGAGAGATAAGATGCTTATGGATCAGATGACCCTATGTTGTTAAGATGTCTATTCTCTCCAAGTTAATCTATTCAATCTCATTCCAATCGAAATCCCAAAAGCCAAAAAGGTTTTTCTATAGAAATTGACAATCAGGGACACCTGGGTGGCTCAGCGGTTGAGCCTCTGCCTTTGGCCCAGGGCGTGATCCCAGAGTCCTGGGATAGAGTCCCACATCAGGCTTCTTGCTTGAAGCCTCCTTCTCCCTCTGCCTGTGTCTCTGCCTCTCTCTCTCTGTCTCTCATGAATAAATCTTTTTAAAAAAGAAATGGACAATCAGATTCTAAAATTTAAATGGAAACGCAAACGATCTAGAGAGGCAAAACAATTTTGAAACAGAACAAAGTTGGTGGACTTATACTACTTGATATCAAGATGTATTATAAAGCCATGGTAGTAATCAAGACAGTGTGGATGGCATTGGTGTAAAGAAAGATAAAGAAATCAATGGAATGCAGTAGAAATGCCAGAAATACACTCAGGCCTCTACAGTCACTTGATTTTCCACAAAGTTTCCAAGACAACTCAATGGAGTAAAAGTATAATCTTTTCAACTAATACAAGTACAGGGACAACTGGATGTCCACATAGAAAATGTTAATCATGACCCTTAACTCACCCCTTGTACAAAAAAAACAAAACTCAAAAGAGAATGTAGACCTAAACGTAAGAACCCAAAGTATAAAACCTCTAGAAGAAAACATAGAAGAAAAATCTTGGTGATTTCATGTTAGGGAAAGTTTTGTTAAATAGGAGACAGCACGAACTATAAAAGATACAATACACTGGATTTCATCAAAATTAAAACCGTTTGCTTTTCAAAAGACACTTTAGAAAACTCAGAAAGCAAACTACAGAGTAGGAGAAAATATTTGCAAAGCATATATAATAAAGAACTTTCACCAGAAGCACTCTTACAACTCAAATTTTTTCAGTGTGCAAAAAAATAAAAAAAAAAGAATTTCAAAGAAGATACAGGAAACTAAAAATAAGCACATGGGAAGATACCTAACATCCTTAGTCATCAGGAAAATGCAATTAAAATCACAATGAAATACCCTCACTATGTACCCACTAAACCGACAAATACTTAAAAGATAGACAATACTAAGGTTTGGCCAGGAACCAGAACTCTCATATACCACTGGTAGTAATAGAAAATAATATAGCTATTTAAGAAAACAGTTTGGCAGCTTCTTATAAAGTTAAACTTGCACTTACCATATGACCCAGCAATTACTCTTCTAGATATTTCCCCAAGAGAAATGAAAGCATGCACACAAATGTTTATAGCATCTTTATTCATAATAGCCCTATGCAGAAAATAACCTAAATTTCCACCAACTGATGTGTAGATAAACAAAAGTGACATAGTCATACAATGGACCACTACTCAGCAATAAGAAGGAACAAAATACTGAATAATGCAACATGGATAAAATGAAAAAACTCAGTTTTTTTTTTCTTTTCTGTGCAGGGAAACATCCTACTCCTCCCTATTGTGTTTCTTTGCAGTGTGTCATTTTTACTTTCACACTGAACACTTCTGGCACCTCTGGTCACCAAAGGTATGGAGGGTTTTAGTCCACAACAAGCAATTCTCTGTGACACCAGCTGGGTGTCCTACAATTGAACTCAATTCTAACACAACCTGGAGAGTGTCAGCTACCATAGGCTAAGGACTCAATCCCACAGGACTCCTTCCCTTCAACTTCAGATGCCAGTGGAAACCCAGGTTATCACTTGTGCTTCTCACTAAACCCCTCCTTGGGTTTGAATAATTTGCTAGAGCAGCTCACAAAACTCAGGATACAGGTGAACTGCCAGGTGTAGAGATATAGAGCAAGGTCTTGGAAGGATCCGGAATGTAGGAGCATCTGTCACTGTGGAGTTGGGGTATGCTAACTCCTGGTGTGGATGAGTTCAGCCTGGGAGCTCTCTAAACCCCTAACTATTGGGATTTTACAGAGGCCTTCTCATGTAAGCATGGTTGATTTTTTTTAAAATTTTTATTTATTTATGATAGAGAGAGAGGCAGAAACACAGGCAGAGGGAGAAGCAGGCTCCATGCACCAGGAGCCCGACGTGGGATTCGATCCCGGGTCTCCAGGATCGCGCCCTGGGCCAAAGGCAGGCGCGAAACCGCTGCGCCACCCAGGGATCCCAGCATGATCGATTATTAACAATGTTTTCAGTCTCTCTCCTTTCTCTGGAGAAGTAGGGGGGTCAAAGGGAACCTGAAAATTCCAAGCTTCTTATCAGGGCCTTCTGGTGACTAGCCCCCATCCAGAAACCTACCAAGAGTCACCTCGATAAAATGAAAAATTCTCCTAGTGTGCTTATCACTTAGAAAATTACAAGGGTTTCAGGAGCTCTATGCCAGGAACCAGGGATAGAAACCAATAAATATTTTCTATTATCTCACCATAAGTGAATCCCCAAAACATGGCATTACATTTAAGAAGCCAGAGACAAAAGACTACATACCTTATGATTGATTTCATTTATATGAAACTCTAGAAAAGATATAGATTCCACATTAGTGAATCATATGATATTTGTCTTTCCCTGCCTGAGTTATCTCACTTAGCATAATGCCTTCTGTGTTCATCCATGTTGTCATAAATGACAAGATCTCATCTTTTTCTTACAACTGAGTAAACTGTGTGTGTGTGTGTGGAAAGAGAGAGAGAATAAAACCTCTTTTTTATCCATTCTTTATCCATTCATCTATTGGTTGACACTTCAGTTGCCTCCATACGTTGGCTGTTGTAATTAATGCAATAAACAGAGGGGTGCATATAGCTTTTCGAATTCATGTTTTCATTTTCTTTGGGCAAATAGTAGAATTACTAGATCACATGGTATTTCTATCTTTAGTTTTTTTTTAGGAAACTCAACGTTTTCCACAATGGCTATACCCATTTACATTCCCACCAACAGTGAACAAACATTCCTTTTTCTCCACAGCCTCACTAACATTTGTTTCTTGTCTTTCTAGTTCTAGCCATTCTGACAGGTGTAAGGTAATACCTCATTGTGGTTTTGATTTGAATTCCCCTAGTAATTAGAGACGAGCATCTTTTCATGGGTCTGTTGGCCATCTGTATGTCTTATGTAGAAAAATGTCTATTCAGGTCCTCTGCCCATTTTTTAATGGGATTGTTTGGGGGGGGGGGGTTGCTGTAGAGTTATATAAGTTCTTTATATATCACTTTATGTATTATCTTTATCACATATATCATTCACAAATATCTTCTGTCATTAAGTAGGTTGCCTTTTTGTGTTGTTGACGATTTCCTTTGCTGTGCAAAAGCTTTTTATTTGGTGTAGTCCCGATTGTTTATTTTTGCTTCTGTTTTCCCTACCTGGAGACATACCTAGAAAAATGTTGCTATGCCCAATATCAAAGAAATTACTTCCTATGTTTTCTCCTAGGAGCTTTATTGTTTCAGGTCTCACATCTAGGCCTTTAATCCATATTTTTTTGTAATAATAAATTTATTTTTTATTGGTGTTCAATTTGCCAACATACAGAGTAACACCCAGTGCTCATCCCGTCAAGTGCCCCCCTCAGTGCCCGCCACCCAGTCACCCCCACCCCCTGCCCTCCTCCCCTTCCACCACCCCTAGTTCGTTTCCCAGAGTTAGGAGTCTTCCATATTCTTTCTCCCTTTCTGATATCCATTTTGATTTTATTTTTGTGTATGGTTTAAGTGGTCCAGTTTCATTCTTCTGCATGTAGCTGTCCAGTTTCTCCTAATACCATTTATTGAAGAGACTGTCTTCCCTATTGTATATTCTTTCCTCCTTTGTCACAGATTGATTGACCATATAATTATGAGTTTATTTCTGGGCTCTCTATTCTGTTCCATTTGTCTATGTGTCTATTTTGTGCCAGTATCTTACTATTTTGATTACAGCTTTGTAGTATATCTTGAAATCTGGGATTGTGATAGTTCCAGGTTTGTTTCTCTTTCTCAACATTGCTTTGACTATTTGAGGTCTTTTGTGGTTCTATATAAATTTTAGTATTCTAGTTCTATGAAAAATGTCATTGGTATTTTAATAGATTGTGTTGAATCCATATACTGTTTTGAGGAGTATGGATATTCTAACAAGATTAATTCTTCCAATCCATGAGCGTGGGATGTCTTTTATTTGTTAGTGTCATCCTCAATTTCTCTCATCAATGTTTTATAGTTCTCAGAGTTTAGGTCGTCTCCTTGGTTAAATTTATTCCTAGGTATTTTAGTCTTTTTGGTACAATTCTAAATGGAATTTTTATTTTAATTTTTTTTTTGATTGTCTATAATCTTATTATTCATCAAGCACAATTCCAGAAGGACACTTGGGAATAGGGGAAACTAGAATACGCGCTTTTATTATGATTTGTTTACCCATTAACATATACTGAGTGCCAAATTGGTTCTACTATCTCTGTGTCCTTGGTTAGATTAGTAAACTTCTCAGTGCTTGAGTTCTTCATCTTTAATGACAAAAAATACAAACTACCTAGGTTGTGGTGTGTATGCATGTAATATACGTAGAGTTGATACGTGCTGTCTTATTTGGCTGTTGAAGATGCAGAAAAAGCACTTTTTACCCTGGAGTTTGAACAAATTCTTATAAACAACAATAAAAATGCAGTACCATGTAATAAAATAAAGGAAGGTGCAACCACATGGGAGAATTGTTATCTATTCCCATTTTACAGATGGGTAAATTTGAACATAAGAAATAAAGATTTATTTTAAACAGTGTGCTCCTTCCATTATACTACTCTGCTTCTTAAAGAATAGGCAATTAATACCTCTCCTCGGATACTTAAAAGCCCTAGCTTTCCTTAACAATATTATCCATTCTCAAGGTTTTGATAGCTACATATAGATAACTTCCAAATTTTAGCTCTAGTCCAGATTTTTCTACCCAGTTTTCCATCTCTATATCCAATGGTCTAGTTGACTTCTCCATCTGGTATCTCAAATTGAACTGACTAGCTTTCCCATCTTGTTAGCTGCTTTATTAATCCACCCAGTTGTTCAAGCTTTCACCCCTTCAGCACATTGATACCATTATTCTAAATTTATACTATTTAATCTGACTTACAGCATCCCTGTGATATAGGTTCTACCTTTCTTCCAATCTTACAGATAGGAGGTTAAATAACATTTTTCTCAGTCACAGTAAGTAGCACCTAGGCTTTTAACATATAGGTCGCATATCTAAGTTCTAGACACTATGAGTAACTCTCATGTCTGTTTTTGTTCTTTGCTCTCTCCCCAGGTCCTAGAACAGTACCTGGCATATAGCAGCAGCTCTGTAAATACATGAAAGAAAAAGGAATGTAGGGGGGTGCCTGGGTGGCTCACTTGGTTAAGCATCTGCCTTCAGCTCAGGTCATGATCTCAGGGTCCTTGGATCAAGCCCTGGGTGGGGCTCCCTGCTCAGCAAGGAGCCTGCTTCTCCCTCTCCCCATGCTTGTGTGCTCTGTCAAAAAAATAATCTTAAAAAAAAGAATGTAGGTCAAAGGAAGGAGATATCACCTTTCACTAACTGGTACTTAGGCCAAGGTTTAAGACTTTATGACTGGGTATTTAAATGAAGTAGGCTTTATCCTATTACAAGGATCAGAGAATAAGAAACATTAACAATAAATTAGTTGGTGTTGGGACGTCTGGGTGGCTCCCCAGGATCCCCCAGGATCCTGGGATCAAGTCCTGCATCAGGCTTCCTGCATGGAGCCTGCTTCTCCCTCTGCCTATGTCTCTGCCTCTCTCTGTGTGTCTCTCGTGAATAAATAAAGTCTTAAAAAAAAAATTAGTTGGTGTTTTCCTGGTAATTAATGCTGAGGCATATATCCCTACATTACTGTTTACTTTAGCATCTTGGCAAAGAATCCTATTTTCTGCTAAGCCTTCATTGCTTTAAAAATTTTTTTCATATGCTCAAAATACGCACAAAGACAAAAGCAGCTTTTAATAATGTGTAATTTTATAATGAAAATTATTAAAGATAGAGAATAATGAGAAAAACTACTTAGCCCTTCCTTGCCATGAATCCAGGATTTAGGATGTCCACTCAATGTTAAAAGCTAAAGCACACTGTAGACAACAGGACAGAGAATGAGTGGTATTTCCTTCAATTTGAACATTCTGTGAAGTGGTACATATATCCACATGATGCATGTGGATCACAACTGCATGCTCAATGCTCACAATTCCTCTACCTAAAATCACCTTCAGGGCCACACTAGAAAATCAGTTCCATTCCTTTACTACCAGAACCCAACTTGACCCCTAAAATGTTTCCCTAGATTTGGTCCTGAATGACTTTGGATTGTTTCAAAACCTAAAAAACATTTCATAAGATGACGAATACCAACCATGAAGGGTAATTAAAAGAATGGGCTACTAGTTCTCAAGGTCATTCCACAATAGAAATTGCAAGCAGTTTGCACATCCTTGGAAATAGTATCTATACTACACTCTTTCAAATGCATAAATTCTGTTACTTTTAGGAAAAAAACTTTACATTCAGCCAGTTATCCTCAAAGGCAATAGGGCAGCTATCAGCATCTCAGGCTGCCATGCAGTTGTCATGTGCTGGGGCACTCTTCCCCTTTCTCTCCTCTGGAGCACCTTGTGGAAGGGAAAACTACATGAAGTCACTGACAAGACCTAGAGCAGTGTGTGGTAGGTGGGTTCTGTAGCTGAAGCTTGAGCAGTTTTCCAGCTGGTGAAGGATCTAATTGTTGCGTGCTTCTCTTCCCAAGCTGTACTGACACCTTCTGGAAACACTGGGTACTTTCATCCATAAAAGCATGCAGCTGCTTCACAGAGCCTTGCAGTTCATCCATCACTAACTCCATATAATCAAAGACTTTGTTCTGATTCTGCAATATCTTCTGGTAGTCAGGCTTTGTACTAAGGACTTCACTCTGGGAAGATCCAAGATATGTTTTAGGTTCCACTTCAACTTCAGTAACTTTGGTTTCAGCTGATGTTCTGGATGTGATCTCTTCAGCCTCCATCTGGTAGTGCTGCAAGAGCTGATCCCAAGACTGACGTTCTAAAGAAAATTTTGTTATGTATTCCTTCATCTCAGCCACTGATGTTTCCAGAGACAAATCTGATGCTTTTCCTTTTGAATCTTCAAAACATTTTTGTAGCGTTCCATTACTTTCTAGGCTCTCTGCAAAATGTTTTAATTCTTCAGAAAGAGAAGATGCTTTGGCTCTAAAACTTTCAAGACTGAAGCCTTCCATGTCCTTTAGGAAAGGTTCAAGTTTCTGAACAGAGAACTGGAAACTGGAAAGCAGGAGAGCGCCCAGCCGTTTGCTTTCTGCTAAATTGGCACTGATGGATCTGCTGAGCTCTGTGATGCCCTGGTGAAAGGCAGGCAGTGACTTCCGCCGGCTTATTTCTTTCATACTTGCTCGCCGCCAAGATTGACTCTTGTCTTGACGATCGGGAGATTGTTCTTGGGGGGACAAATGAAGGGACCTGGACTGAAGTCCTTCCTGGTGGATGAGATCACAATTTCCCCCCATTTTAGGGCTCGAGCCAGGGTGAATTCTTTCCTCTGAAACGCGTTGAATCATCTCCAGGGAGGCAGGTGATTTGCTACACACTTCCACAGGGATGGGATCCGATTTCAGTGGATGATCGTAAGTCTTAGATGTCACTGGTTCCTCTTCTAGCACTTCTATAGCTTCCGATCTAATTACCGAAGACATCCTGGATGAAGAACCCTTCCGCGGCCAAGGGTCGCGCTGCAACGTCCTGCGCCACTGCAGCCGCTCCTTCTAGGCCCGGGGCGCCGCCAGCAGCCTGCGCCGTCACCTCCGCCGCCGCCTCCGAAAAGTCTAAATGGAATTTTTAATTTCTCTTTCTGCAACTTCATTATTAATGTATAGAAATGCAACTGATTTCTGTGCATTAATTTTATATCCTGCAACTTTACTGAATTCATTTATTCCAATAGTTTTTGGGTGGAGTCTTTATGGTTTTCTGTGTATAGTATCACATCTGTAAATTGTTTTTCTTTTTTTTAAATAAGATTTTATTTATCTATTCATGAGAGGCAGAGAGGCAGAGACACAGGCAGAGGGAGAAGCAGGCTCCATGCAGGGAGCCTGATGTGGGACTCGATCCTGGGACTCCAGGATCAGGCCCTGGACCCCAGGCAGGCGCTAAACTGCTGAGCCACCCAGGGATCCCCTGAAAATTGTTTTTAATCCCCGAAACTACTCAAACTTTCATCTGAGAGTACTTTGTTCTATCAATCTCATTTTATAGCTATCAAGATGAGCAATTTCTCATGTTCACTTTTCATTACCTCTTCTCTTAGAAAAGGAGAATTAGGGGATCCCTGGGTGACTCAGCGGTTTGGCGCCTGCCTTTGGCCCTGGGCGGGATCCTGGAGTCCCAGGATCCAGTCCTGCGTCGGGCTCTTGGCCTGTGTCTCTGCCTCTCTCTCTCTCTGTCTATTATGAATAAATAAATAAATAAATAATAAATAAATAAATAGATAGATAGATAAATAAATAAAAAGAAAGAAAGAAAGAAAAGGAGAATTAGTGATGTTGAAACTCCTTTCTTTTTCAATGAGGATGGCAGTGTTCCCCAGAGGCAAAAATACATCATGCTTATTCAGCATCACTATTTATTAGGGAAATGCAAATCAAAACCACAATGAGCTGTTGCCTCTCACTGGTTAGACTGGCTATTATTTAAAAAAAAAAAAAAATGTTGGAGCAGATGTGGGAAAAGGGAACCTTCATGCACTGTTGGTGGGAATGTAAATTGATGCAGTCACTGTGGAAAACAATATGAATATTTCTCAAAACATTAAGAATAATACTACCATATGACCCAGCTATTCCACTTCTGGGTATTTATCCAAAGAATATGAAAACACTAAATCAAAAAGATATATCACCCTTATGTTGATTGCAGCATTGTTTACAATAGCCAAGATATGGGAGCAACCTAAGTGCCCATTGATAGACAAATGAATAAAGCAGCATTGTGTACACACACACACACCCCAGTGGAATGCTAGTAAGCTATATAAAGGATTGCAATTTAGCTATTTGCAAAAACATGAATGGATGAACTTGAGGGTGTTATGTTTAGTGAAGTGAGTCAGGAGGAGAAAGACAAAAAAAAAAAAAATGACTTCACTCATATGTGGAATCTAAAAAGAAAACAAAACAAATGAGAAAAGAAAAGAAAAACTTATAGACACAAAGAATAGATTGGTGGTTACCAGAGGGCAGAGGGTTGGGAGGGATCAAATGGACGAAGGGTGTCAAATGTATGGTGGTGGATGATAACTAGACTTTCAGAGGTGATCACTTTGTAATGAATACAGATTTTATATAATGTTATACACCTAAAGCATATATTACATACCAATTTTACTTCAATTTAAAAATAAAACAGGGATCCCTGGGTGGCGCAGCAGTTTGGCGCCTGCCTTTGGCCCAGGGTGCGATTCTGGAGACCCGGGGCCGAGTCCCACGTCGGGCTCCTGGTGCATGGAGCCTGCTTCTCCCTCTATGTTTCTGCCTCTCTCTCTCTCTCTCTCTCTCTCTCTCTCTGTATCTCTCATGAATAAATACATAAAATCCTTAAAAAAAAAAAGTCGTATTTAGAAGGGGAACATAATGCTGGCAGAAAAACAAAACTCACGAATCAAGCTTTTCTTCTGTCTCTAGCTTTCTTCTCATATCTTTACTCTGGTTTTGGTCTCAAGGTTTATGAGCTATGCTGTATAAGATACTTAACTCAAAAGGTTTATAACCTGGTGTGTGTGTGTGTGTGCGTGTGTGGCTTTGGTCATGAAATTGCATTCTAGGATGTTCTCCCACAGTTCACATGAAACAGGGGATCCTGTACTATTTTCCCTACATGTAGTGGAATACCAGGTCATGGAACCCAACCATGTATACTTTTATTATCTCTGATCTTCTTAGGGAGCTGACTGTGGTGGATAGTTTTTTTTTTTTTTTTTTTTTTAAATGGAAACTGGGAGCTTCTCGATCCAGGTTAGGAAATACAATCCCTTAGTTTCCTTATCTGTTTTTTGTTTTTTTTTTTAATTTTTATTTATTTATGATAGAGAGAGAGAGAGGCAGAGACACAGGCAGAGGGAGAAGCAGGCTCCATGCACCGGGAGCCCGATGTGGGATTCGATCCTGGGTCTCCAGGATCGCGCCCTGGGCCAAAGGCAGGCGCCAAACCGCTGCGCCACCCAGGGATCCCTGTGGTGGATAGTTTTAATCTTGATTGTTGCATTCTGAGTGAAAGAGGATCTTTTTCTTGGCCCTTCTGGCTTCTGAGTTTTCTTTCTCCTTGACTCTCATCTTTGGAGACTTCTCCTAAGTCAGGGATCTAGGAACTGACAGCCCTGTTCATTGGATTTCAACATCTTTTAGTTAGATGCTATGATGGTTAATCTTATATATCAACCTGAGTGGATCACAGAGTGCCCAGATATTTTGTCAGATATTATTCAGGATGTTTCTGTGATGGTGTTTTGGGTGAGTTGACATTATTTTTTTTAAGATTTTATTTATTTATACATGAGAGACACAGAGAGGCAGAGACATAGACAGAAGCAGGCTCCCTGTGGGGAGCCCAATGTCGGACTCGATCCCAAGACCCTGGGATCTTGACCTGAGCCAAAGGCAGATGCTCAACTGCTGAGCCACCCAGGCATCCCTGAAGTTGACATTTAAATTGGCAGACTCTGAGTACAGCAGATTGTCCCTTATAATGTGGGTGGGCCTCATCCAATCAGTTGACTGATGGATGACAGAATGGATGGATGGATGTTCAGTGGACAGAACAAAAAGCTGACTCTCCCCACTCCTAGCAAGAAAAATTCTGCAACAGATGGCTTTCAGACTCAAAGTGGAACATCTGCTCTTCTTAGTTCTCCAGATCAATGGCCTGATGGCCTTTGGACTTGAACTATAGCCTTAGCTCTCCTGGGTCTCCAGCCTGCCTGCCAGTCTTGCAGATTTTGGACTTGCCAGCATCCATCCATAATAGCACAAGCTAATTCTTTATTCTGTTTCTTTCTCTGGAGAACTCTAACTAATAAAGATGCCCTGTTCTCATTCTTTGATGATTTATCAGGCAGGTACTCTGGCCTACTCCATTCTCATATCTTGATATGTCTGAGACACATGGCCTTTCTCCTTGCCCAGCCTGGAAAGAGAAAACCCTTGTACAAGTGTCTATCCTAGCAGCTGTCATATGTCAGGCTTCAAATTGTGGGCACCTCAAGGACAAAAAGCATTCCTTCTTTTCATATCCATAATGCCCACCATATCAATCATCGCAAGGTCCAAGAATTTGGACCATTGCAAGGTCTGCACAATTCTCCATCAGACTAGGACACTTAGCTTACATGATATTAGTTAGTTTCAATAGGAGAAAAGACAAAAAAAATCATAAATAATCTAATACTAAAAAATCAGGGAATGACAGTAAATGATCACATGTAATGATATATTACCATGATTAAAATGTCAAATAATGTTTAGTACTTTGAGATATTTTCAGGATATTAAATGAAAAATACAAAAATACCAAGAGAAGGGTCAGAAATAGACCAGAATACACAAGGATTTTAGAACATGATAAAGGTGGCAATTTAATTCAGTGGAGAAAAGATGGTTTCTGTTCATTGGAAAGAGTCTTCTCTTTCTTATAGAACCTGTGCTACAGATCAGTGACTCCATGATTAGGGGAAATGCAGAGCCCTGAGAGTAGAGAGGGAAGGAGAGACTTCCCTCCACTCTTCTGCCACATGGGCAGGCATGCAGCTTTGGTACTTGAAAGACTGGGACAAGAGTGAGGTAAGTGGCCTCACACACATGGCCTGGTCTCATTCACCTTGGCCTAATTCTGGCCTGTTGATCTTGTCTTTATTTAAAATGATATTTTATTTATCATGGATTTTTTGGAATTAATTTTGGATTTTTAAAAACATACTGCTTTATTTTACCAAAATAAAAAGTTTTTGGACAGCAAAGTAAACCAACAACAGCACTAAAAGGCAACCTACTGAATGGGAGAACATATTTGCAAAGGATACAGCCATTAAGGGGTTAATATTCAACATATGTAAAGAACTTATAGAACTCAACCCCTCAAAACCAAACAATCCAATTAAAATGGGCAGAGGACCTAAATTGACATTTTTCCAAAGAAGACATGCAGATGGCCAACAGATACATGAGAAGATGCTCAACATCACTAAACATTAGGGAACTGCAAATTAAGACCACATGAGATATCACTTTATACCTTTCAGAATGGCTAAGTTAAAAAAGATGAGAAAAAATAAGTGTTTGTGAGGATGTGGAGAAAAAGGAACCCTTGTGCAATTTGGTGGAAAGGCAAACCAGCAGCTTCTCTTGCCAGCAGCATCATGGAGGAGTTGAACAGTGCCTGTTCAATAAATATCCAATAAATATTTTTTGAATACTTATTGAATGAGTGAGTAGAGTGAGAACCAAGAGCCCTGTCTTGAAGTGACTCAGAAGAGATGTTCTCAACTTACCTCCTTGCCTACGGGTCCTTGTGAGATTTTAATAGGCAGCCTTACATAGGCACTGTGAGATTTCACGTACACGGATACTGAAAGGCAAAAGTGACTATAAGACACTTAAGGAGACAGTGGCTTAAAGCAGAAGGAACAAGAGAAATTAGAATAGGGCACCTCTGTGGAGGGTGTACTCAGGGATGTCATAGAAGAAAACTTTATTAAAAATAAAATGAGGGCAGCCCCAGTGGCGCAGCAGTTTAGCGCCGCCTGCAGCCCAGGGTGTGATCCTGGAGACCCAGGATCGAGTCCCACATCAGGCTCCTTGCATGGAGCCCGCTTCTCCCTCTGCCTGTGTCTCTGCCTCTCTCTCTCTCTCTCTGTGTCTCTCATGAATAAATAAATAAAAATCTTTAAAAAATAAAAAATAAAATGAGAACTCTACGTAGATGTCATTGGAACAGTCACTCAGGTGTTTCTGGAACTAAAACATTATTCTAGGGATGCTTAGGTGGCTCAGTGCTTGAACATCTTCCTTTGGCTCAGGGCGTGATCCCGGGGTCCTGGGATCAAGTCCCACCTCAGGCTCCCCACAAGGAGGCTGCTTCTCCCTCTGCCTGTGTCTCTGTTTCTCTCTCTGTCTCTCATGAATAAATAAAATCTTTTAAAGAAAATAAAATAAATTATTCTAGAACTTAAAAGAATTCCCAATTTAAAAATTCAACAGAAGACTTGGAAAAGTGAATGGTCACTGTGAAAAACACAAATTCAGCCCCCCAATATATAGAAATGAATATGGTAGGAGAAAAAGTAGGGGTCATGGGAGACAGTTATGACGGGCTTAAAATAAATAATCAAAGGTCCCAAAGGGGCAAAAAAAAAAAAAAAACCCAAACAACACATAGATCAGAAATAATAATCAAAATAATAATAGAAGAATATCTTTCTGAAGAAGACAGCAACTCGAGTCTTCAAATTGAAAAGCATCATTATGTCACAGGCAGGAAAATGAGGAGGGATATACACCCAGAATCTCTGACCTGATAGAATTTCTGAACTTCAAGGATAATGAGAAAATCTTATAGGTTCCAGGCAGACAGAACAGATCACTTACAAAGGCAGAGGTAGTCTAGTGTTGGACTTGCTTAGACCCTTCCCTTCCCAATCCATGACCAGGCAAAACTACGTGCCTAATTAAATCCATAGCTTTCCTACTCTCCAATTTGGTTTTGCCTCTGAATGGGGCTGGATATTGCTCCTCTGACTTCACTTTAATTGCATGTGGGGGGGGGGGGCGGTGGTGGCGCCTGGATGGCCCAGTGGTTGAGCGTCTGCCTTTGGCCCAGGGTGTAACCCCGGGGTCCAGGGATTGAGTCCTGCATGGGGCTCCCCATAGGGAGCCTGCTTCTCCCTCTGCCTCTGTCTCTGCCGCTTGTGTCCTCCATGAATAAATAAAATTTTTAAAAAAATTACACATCGGGAAACTTCAAGCAGGCCAGGCAATCAGTATCCTAGTGTGTTCATAACTCCTCACACCTCTCTCTTCTTCTAGTCTTGCTTCCTCCTCTGAGAAAACCAAAGCAGTTCCAGAGAATGTTTGCAGATTCCCATCGCAAAAATTCATCTGCCTCACATACTCTGCTCTCCTCTGATAATAGCCACATCTCTGACCCTCTCTTGTGCATTCTCTCAGCTTCTCAAGGACATCACTCAAGCAGGTCTCCCCTCACTCTCACTGCTATCAGTACTCAAACATACTATTTTTTTTTCCACCTGGAAAACAAATCAACAAGCAACCCAAACTCCCTGTTGACCTCACTTCCCCTTCCTGTTACCAGCCTATTTCTTTGGTCTCCTTTGCAGCAAAGTTCTCAAAGGAGTTGTCTATGTTCCCTACCTACAATTCCTCTCTTTCTCTTTTAAAACTGCTCCATTCAGACTTGTCCCGCCCCCCAGTCCCCCCAACCCCACCCCCCCCCCAATTGCAGGCACTCTTGTCAAGGCTGCCAAATAACTCCACGTGGTAAAAGCAGTGAGCCATATTCAGTCCCACGGACTTGACCCGTGGGCAGAATTTTACACTGATATACCGGGTTTTCTTAGCTTCCAGGACACCATTCTCTCCTGGTTGTCCTATCTCACTAGTGCTCCTTCTCTGTCTTCTTTGCTGTGCCTTTTCTTCTCCTTACTTGTGTTAATCTGGTCTAAATTAATAATCTTATCCTCTTAATGGAGGCTGTCCAACCTCACAGAGTGTTAGGCATTATTCGGGACAAGATTTTCCTTTGACTGGGGCACCTGGATGGCTCTGTTGCTAGAGCATCTGACTTTTAATCACAGGGTTGTGAGTTAAAGCCCCATGTTGGGGCTACTTTAAAAAATTTTTTTCTTTTGATTAAAAAGTATTGAGAAATAGCCTCATCAGTAAATGAATCAAAAAATAAAATCTGTCAAGTAGCAAAAATAACAAAAATGATAATGTCTAATATAGACACAACTATTTGGCCTTGGAAAAAGATCAATCTGCAGGTGGCACTGCATCCTTGTTAAGTTCCCAATATGTAGCAAGCTGCCTAAAATGTGTGCAAACTCTTTAAAGCAGTAATTCTATTTTGGGAAGACACTCTAAGAAAATAATCCTTAAAGGCCCAAAAATATATCAGTTGTACAAGTACTACTATAGGTGTTCCATTTATAATGTAAACTGTGTAAATGAGAGAGGCAGTGACAGAAGCCCAGCAGGTGGTAGCAGCATCCATGGACCAGTTTGTGGCACCAAATTTATCTGTGCCAGTTTGTGGCACAGAAAAATTATGGAAGATCTGTATAGTAAATTCATGAGGTCCGTGTTGATATTGAAAATGTTTAAACGACAATGATCTTAAATATTTTTTTTTTAATTTTTTTTTTTTATTTATTTATGATAGGCACACAGTGAGAGAGAGAGAGAGAGAGAGAGAGAGGCAGAGGGAGAAGCAGGCTCCATGCACTGGGAGCCTGACGTGGGATTCGATCCCGGATCTCCAGGATCGCGCCCTGGGCCAAAGGCAGGCGCTAAACCGCTGCGCCACCCAGGGATCCCAAACGACAATGATCTTAATGGGGAAGAAAGAGGGGCACAAGATAATACTTTTTTTTAAAGATTTTGTTTATTCATGAGAGACACAGAAAGGCAGAGGCAGAGGCGGAGCGAGAAGTAGGGTCTCTGAGGGGAGTCCGATGTGGGACTTGATCCCAGTACCCCGGGATCGCGCCCTGAGCGGAAGGCGGACGGTAAACTACTGAGCCACCCATGTACTTTCATATTGATTGCAGCTGTATAAAAAACAACGATAAAACTTTAATTGAAAAGAAACGTCACAGTGTCAATAGCTACAACCTTTAAAGAACGTGGCGACACGCTGGGCATCGACAAGGAAACGGCACACATGTGCAGGAATAATGCTCAGTAAGGAGGTCCAGGCTGTGGCCCGGCGGCCCCCAAAGTCCCCGCCGCCCTCAACCCGTAAGCTTCAGGCTGCGGATCCGAGCCCAAGTTGGACAAAGGACGGGTGGACGCTCCCGCCGAGCCCCAGGCCGCCCGCCCGCCAGGTGGCGCTCCCCGCAGGCCCCCGGGTCCTGGGCCGCCTCCCCGCCCGGCCTCCGCCCCGCCGCCCGCCGGCCGCCAGGGGGTGCCGCAGGCTGCGCGGCGCTCGGCTCGCCGCCCCGGAGCGCCCGCGCGGGCGAGCGGCGAGGCCGGCCGGGCGGCTGCCATGGACCGTTTCGTGTGGACCAGCGGCCTCCTGGAGATTAACGAGACCCTGGTGATCCAGCAGCGCGGGGTGCGCATCTACGACGGCGAGGAGAAGGTAGGGGGCGGGCTCCGCACGGCGCACGGCCTGGCCGCCCGTTGGGCCTCCATCCGGCGCACGGTCCCCACCCCGCGGGGCTCGGGGCGCGGGGCGCGGGGCGCGGGGCGCGGGGCGCGGGAGCGGCGGCGACGGCGGACCTGCGGCCGGGTGCCTGCGCCTCGGGCCCGGGGTCGGGCGTGGGGACGGCGGGCCGCGCCCCCCTCCCCCCCCCAGTGACACCGCCGTGACCCGGGGTGCGGCGGGCGCGCCCTGCGGGGGTTTCCGAGAAGCGTGTCCGGGTCTCACCGGGACGCCTTTCTTGAGGCTCTTCCCCCGCCCCGCACCCTCGCCTTTTTTTTTTTTTTTTTTTTTTTCTGGAATGACTTTGGAAGGGAGTCGAGCGTTCGTTTCGTGAAGGAAGCGATGTGGTAGGGCGTGCTCGTCCTCCAGGCACCGCAGGGAGGGGACGCGCTGGCCGGCGGAGGCGCCCGGGAGTGCGCGGGGCGGCCTCGACCCACCGCGACCAGCGACCGCGCGGAGCCGCCTCCCTCAGCTGAGGCCGCGCCCCGCGGGCAGATGCGCGCCCCCGAGGCTCGGGCCGGGCCGGGCCGGGCCGGGCCGGGCCGGGGCGGGGCGGGGCGGGAGGCCCCGAAGACCGGGGGCCGAGGTCCCAAGGACCCTCCTCAGCGTCCCGGCGAAGCCAGGGGGAGGGGGAAGCAGGGAGGTGCTCCGTGCAGGAGAAGCAGGTGCCCTGGCGGTTGGTGCGAGGTGGACCTGACCCTGAACAGACCGGCGGGCATTGGCCGCAGCTGTTCTCCGAAGCAGTCAGGCCTTACCTCCTGGAAGAGTCTGGCCCTTCACTCCTCGGGGCCAGTGGTCCGCAGGCCTCCAGGGAAGGAGTTGGGTTCTGTGCACGCCGAGGGGGGCTTGGGTCGGCCAGGAAGGAGCGCACGAGCCTGAGGCAAGTCAGCCGTGGAGACTGCTGGGGGGCTGTGGGAAAACTACTAACCCCTTCTGGGTGAAACGTTTAAGTTGGAATCAGAAGAATGCTAAAAACCCGCTTGTTCACCAGCATTTTTAGTTTCCAGAAGTTTTCACTTGCTATCTCTTCTTCATGGGTTTGTTAATGAAACTTGTCTCTGTACTTTTGCGTTTGTTCCTTGAGGCATAGCTTTTCCTGGTCGGTGCCTGCAGAAGCTTGAGACTTCCTTCCTCCTAGGTCATGGAGGACAGGGGTCACCCAGCTATCTAGGGGCACGGTTGATGTGACATAGGACCCAGGTGTTCTGCCTCCCTGAGGGTATTTTCCGTGTACCCTGTTGCCTCCATGACCAAGACAAGGTCTTTTTCTTAAAATAACTTGCTTAGATTTACTCCATTTCCTGCCTCAGCACTTTTATGAACTTGACCTCAAATTAGGTTTGCATCTTTTGGTCGGAGTGACTAGCTAAACGTTTTTCTGACAAGCTAAATGTTTGAACATTTCAAACACCTTCGAACTTTTGTAAATGGGAAGCATAATCAAATTCCCCTCTTTCAGCTGGTTTGATTATGCCTCCCTCTCAGAATTGAATGCTGAGAATCATAGATTGGCCTTCAAAGACTCCCTAAAGACAATCCCCTGCTGGAAGTCACACTTCTGCGGGATCCCACACTACTTTTAGCGGACAAGTAGATGTAGTTATCAGAGGATTAATCAAAAGGTATTGGGAAAAATTTAGTTAAGACACTTTGATCTACTGAAGAATTCTTTCTTTTTTTATTTATTCACAGAGACACACACACACACACACACACACACACACACACACACACACAGAGACACAGGCAGAGGGAGAAGCAGGCACCATTACAGAGAGCCTGACGTGGGACTCCATCCAGGGTCTCCAGGATCACGCCCTGGGCTGCAGGCGGCGCTAAACCGCTGCGCCACCGCCACCGGGGCTGCCCTACTGAAGAATTCTTAACTGTGGTAAAAGCTGAGGGTAGTGAGGGAGGGATGCAGGTGTCCTGAAATTGAAGCAGAATTCAGACAAGCCTGCTGAGCTGCATCTAATGGTCACTGGCTGAGCTGTCCCCTGTGTGGCTGAGGGCTCGGCTGATTCCTCGCGGAAAGCTCCATATCCTGGCTTCTTCCATCTGCTGGAAGGCTTCCAGACTTTACCTGAAGATTCTGGGAATCTCTTATCAGCCTCCAGATGTGATCAAGTCCTCTTTCAGTATCTTTCACTGGCTCCCTTGGTCTAGGGCATTCCAGTCCAGTCTACTTAGCCTTCATGGCTTTGCATCCCAACACATTCCTCAGGCAAGTGTGCATATGGCTGTCTACTAGACAGGTGGACGCCCCTGGAGGGCAGAAAGTGTGCCTTACTTGTTCATGTATCTTTTGGCTCATTGTGGGTGTAAAATACATTAAAAAAAAAAAAAAAAAGGCCTTGAATAATTTGAGCACCTACTATGTGCCAGGAGCTTTACATATAACCTCATTTAATCCTCTCAGTGGACATATGAGATACTTTATGGATGAGAAAATAACTCTTAGTGACTTGCTGGGGACCTGGGTGGCTCAGCCATTGAGCGCCTGCCTTTGGCTCAGGGCATGATCCCAGGGTCCCGGGATCGAGTCCCACATCGGGCTTCCCGCAGGGAGCCTGCTTCTCCCTCTGCCTGTGTCTGCATCTCTCTCTGTGTCTCTCATAAACAAATAAATAAAATCTTAAAAAAAAAAAAAGAGAGAAAACTGTGACCTGAGGTCACACACGTAGTATTGGGTGGAACCACGGTACTGCTTTTCCCACTGCCCAAACACCCACGTGTCTCATGAGAATAAATGTGTGCTTGCTTGTTTCTACAGGCATAGTTTTCATGGGCCCCTTATGGCTGGATAGTATGTTGTTTTCTTAAGCAGCATAGACAGGTCATTTGTTTAAATCCACAGAAGCTTCTATAGCCTCAGCTAATTTAAAAATAAAATGAAAGCAGGTTAGTAATGTATAATAAAGTTGTTAGGTTGGCAGCATATTCCAGGAGACTTAGAAAACGTCTATTTTCTTTCATCTAGCTCTTTCACTTTTAGGAATTTACCCTTGAGAAATAATCAGAGATACATAAAAATATAATGAATGAGGATGCTCATCTCAGCATTTATATATATATATTCTACATTATTACATAGAGAGAAAATTGGGAGCAATCTGAATGTCCACCAAAGGGTTTAGTTAATTAAATATGACAGGCCTTAATCAACATGAGGGCTTGCTAATGAAGGGCCACCAATTGAAAAACAGCAAGTTATAAAACTATAAATATGATGACTTCATTTTATTTAAACATTATTTACACATGCACACATATGTACGCATATGTATATATGTGTGTGGGTATATACACATACACTCTGGCTGGTATGATTATGAGTGATTTCATTTTCTTTTTTAGACTTAAATTTTTTCCCAAATTTTCTGTGTATTATTATAAAATAATAATTTCTGTTATAAAACAGAAAAATGCTAAATAATAAAACAGGGTAAGAGCTTATCCAGCACATGTCTACATTAGATCAACCTTTAAGTAGTTAAAATTATTCTAGCTCTGAGTGGCAGGAGTAAACCAGCCTAAACTTGTCTATCAGGTTTAGCTCATAATCCCTTGGAATCCCTGAAGGGAAGTATTACACAATTTCTTGACTTAAAGCAGCAGCATTTTATGTTTGCACATTGTTAATTAACATAGCAATGGAATATACTCTGCCTTCAGCTTTAAGTTCACACCCCTATGCTGGAATTTCGGTAAAAGAAAGTGCATTTTCTTAATCAGAACTGTTATGCTGTAATGTAACATGTACTCTCAAGTTGATAAAATATTTGTTTTTTGTAAAGGGGAAATCTTACTCATTGACAAAAAAGAGGTTTTTAAAGTCTCAAAAGCTCAATTAATTTGGTTTTGCTATAAACATTTGAAGCCAGACTGAATCAAGTGCCAGGAGTATGTATGTTTTACTTCTGATTTTTTATTATTATTATTTTTATTTTTTTAAAGATTTTATTTATTTATTCATGAGAGACACACAGAGAGAGGCAGAGACACAGGCAGAGGGAAAAGCAGGCTCAATGCAGGGAACCTGATGTGGGACTCAATCCCGGGACTCCAGGATCATGCCCTGGGCCGAAGGCAGGTGCTAAACCGCTGAGCCACTCACGGATCCCCTTTACTTCCAATTTTGTAGAAAACATGGAATTCATCAAGTGTTTTCTCTGAGGTGTTGAAATAGTTTTGTGGAATGATCTCTTAACAGAGTTTTTTAGACTAGATAGTTCATTAGGTCTCTTATCACTAAAGCTTATAACCATATTGATGATTACTAACATATTGCTACTACAGTCATACCTTGCTCTTAAAAAAATTTTTTTAAAATTCATATTAAAACTGTACTGCTTATCGATTATACAAAGAGTTTTTCTGACAGAAACAGTATTTCTGTGTATGTTTGACTTAACAAAAAATTTATACACACTCCAGATTACAGGAAATTGTTATATATGTTTCTAACAATTTTTAAATTTTTTTACTAAACAAATAATAAAGTTGTTAAATATGGACAAGCCAAAAGAAGAAACTTGAAATAATAGTAATCCTGCTACCCATAAACAGTTACTCTTGGCACATTCTCTATGTGTTTGTGGCTGTGTGTATAATCATGCTATGTAAACTACTTTGAAACCTACTTTTGAATTTGTTAATATCATGAGTATCTTGTAATATATTAAATCTCAATTTGCATACTTAATTAAATTTATGATTATTTTTACTTAAGAATGAAATATAACAATGTTCTAATTGGTTATTCATGTGATAGACATTTGTAACCACATTCTTTTATTTATTTATTTATTTTTAACCACATTATTTTAAATTCCAAAGGATTATTTCTGATAAACTGGACCCTAGTGATAATGCTTTCCTTTGAAGTCATTCTCTTTTAATTAAAGGATTTTTAAATTTTGAGTGTAGTTGACACACAATGTTCTATTAGTTTGGGGCGATTTGACTGGTTTATGTACTATGCTGGGTTCACCACAACTGTAGCCACCACCTGTCCTAATGTGAATCTGGTATCATTGATCATATTCCTTTTGTTCCCATGACATTCCTTCTGTAACTGGAAGCCCTTAAATCTCACTCCCCTTCACCCATCTTGCACGCACCTTCTCTTCCCTCTCTGAATTTGTCTTGCAAGGTAGCCTTAAAATGGGACCAACTTTTAACTTTTGAAATAACTAATTACTCCTTAGAAAAGGATACAAGTAAGTCCTACCATAGGACAAATTCTACTTCCTAGTAATTAGAGTTAATAGAAGCTTCCAATATATTTCTTGATCTTAACGCAAATGAAGGGATTTGATATCTTATCTCTTGGGTTTCAGCTCTAAAATTTGCTTATTTTATATAATTTTCAATGCATAGTAATAAATGATGAGGATTAAGGGTTTGGTCCTAAAGACATAGATGGCATTTTTTGTGTGTGTGATTGTATTATAGTTAAAATATTTTTTATTTTTTAAAGATAGCTTTCTTTTCTTTAAAGATTTTATTCATTCATTCATTCATTCATTCATTCATGAGAGACACAGAGAGAAGGCAGAGACATAGGCAGAGGGAGAAGCAGGCTCCTCGCAGAGAGCCTAATGTGGGACTCGATCCCAGGGATCATGCCCTGAGCCGAAGGCAGACGCTCAACTACTGAGCCACCCAGGCGTCCCTAAAAATAATTTTTACACTTTATTACATTTTTATTTTGAGTAGGTGACATGATCCCATGACAAAAGTCCCCAAAGCCCAAAAAGTCTACAGTTAAAATCTCCGTTTCACCTTTGTCTCTTTGTCACTCAGTAACCCCTTAGAGGCTACCAGGGCATCATTCTGGAGAACTGTGCATATGTATCATGCATAGATATTTGTATAAAGTAGATTGTATTTCCTTTTTTAAAATGCAAATTTGTAATAATACTATGCATACAAAGTTCTGAATCTTGCTTTTTTCTTTTCACTTAATCTATGTGGAGAATTTACCATATTTCATCAATTCTAAATGCCCATTCTCACCCCTTCACTCCACATTTTAACAACTGAATCAGAATGCATATATCTCACAATGTATTTTGGGGTATATGGAGATTATCTATCCAATTACATTCTATGTGATATGCTGTAAAGTTGCTTGCTTTTGTCCGCTGACTCTTGTAGAATTCTATGATAGTCCATATAGTTCTTCCTCATTCTTTTTTAACGTCTGTATGGATTCCACAGTATGAGTGTATCATACTTGACTTAACCACTAGCCTGTTTTTACACATCTAGGTTGTTTGCGATTTTTTTTCATAATTTTATTAAGGCTGTACATATATGTGTGTGCGGGACTTGATCCCGGGGATCACGCCCTGAGCCGAAGGCAGACGCTCAACTACTGAACCATACACACACACAAGACATATATGGCTTATGAAGTGTGTAGCATTGTTTCTCCTTAATTTGTGGTAAGCCTAATTCTCAAATGTTTTTACGATTAACTTACTATTGTGTAATTCATGAGGAAGAAAATCTGAACCACATTGATATACATCATTAATGTTTTGTGATGACCTTCTCTTTCTAGATAAAATTTGATGCTGGCACCCTCCTTCTCAGTACACACCGACTAATTTGGAGAGATCAGAAAAACCATGTAAGATAAAGGTTTTTTTTTTAATCTGTTCTAGGTTTTAAATCACTGAGGTCCCTTATCTCTTTCTTTCTTAACTAAAAAATGTAATAAATTTCCATTTTCAGAATGTTAAAAGAACGTGTCTCATGTGATCTCTCTGAATGGAGTACAGGTAGAGGACTTCGGGGTTGTCCCACATTTGCTGAATAGAGTGAGAATCATGGTCACTCCTGTTTGTTTGTTTTTTTTTTAAAGATTTTATTATTCATGAGAGACAGAGAAAGGCAAAGACACAGGCAGAGGGAGAAGCAGGCTCCATGCAGGGAGCCCGATGTGGGACTCCATCCTGGGTCTCCAGGATCAGGCCCTGGGCTGAAGGCAGTGCTAAACCGCTGAGCCACCCGGGCTGCTCTCACTCCTGTTTTTAAACCCTAGTGAGAATATACCCTATACCTGAATGTTTTATGTGTAATGGGAACAACAACAAACCATTTGTTGTCAGGGATCCTCAGAGTAACCTGATTCTGAAAATCTGAAGGATAGGTCTGCAGGGGAGTACATGCTTTTACCTAGGTATTGAGAAGAATAGCCTCTAAGTCACTCAGCAAGAGGAGAAAACTCCTTGTTTTTTCATTTCTAGGAAGAGAGAACAAGTTTATATATAAAGCTATTTTTATTCCAAAGAGCTTAACTTCAAAGTGTATGTGTATGTAAATTTCAGTGTTGCCAAGTAAAATAAACAATCTATTTTATTTTCATAATTGCTGCACCCTTCACCATGAAATTTTAATTTTATAGGCAAACTATATACTGTACTGAGGCTCTTTGGTTTTTTGTTGTTGTGTGTTTTTTTTTAAATATTTTATTTAATAGAGAGCACAAGCAGGGGGAAGGGCAGGGAGAAAAGGAGAAGCAGACTCCCTGATGAGCAGGGAGCCCACGGAACTTGATCCCAGGTCCCTGGGATCATGTGACCTGTGCTGAGGGCAAATGCTTAATCGACTGAGCCACCTAAGTGCCCCTGTACTGAGGCTTTTTGAAAGGCCACTAATTATTGCAAAATCTGACTCTCTTTGGCCCCCAAGAATCAGTCTGTGTTCCCTTAGTGGTGGTATTATCCTCGTTGGTAATACATACCTACACCTATTAATGGTGTCTAATTTTTTTAAAAGAAGTATACATTTAGGAAAGAAGTCTTTGTTGGAAGGATAGGTATCCTTAAAACATTTATAAATTAATCTTAGTATAATTTTTTTGATTATCATATAAAGAGACTAATTTAGAAACCCTTAGACCTATTAAATGCCAGTCATTTATAATAACTTAAAAATAAATGTGCTAATAAAGGGAACCTATATCAGTATTTTCTGTTAAACATGGTGAATGAAATACAGAAAATTTAAAAAGAAATCACCTGTATAGCACACTCCTTAAAGTTGTTTTGATTTACCTGTTCTGTTCTTTTTTTGGTTTGGTAGTTACAGTGGCTTTTAAACCTCTTATGTTGGGACGCCTGGGTGGCTCAACGTTTGAGCATTTGCCTTCAGCTCAGGTCGTGATCCCGTTGCCCCGGGATCGAGTCCCACATCGGGCTCCCTGCCTGCTTCTCCTTCTGTCTCTGCCTCTCTCTGTGTCTCTCGTGAATAAATAAATAAAATCTTTAAAAAAATAAACCTCTTCTGTTTTTCTATGCAGCTAAATGCCACCGCAGTACTGTTTTCATTCCATTTTTCCTTCAGCTTATTTAAGGAATAAAGTCATTTTATGATTTTTAAAATTGTTTTATTATTAAGTACCTCAAAAGTATACGACACTCTTAAATACTATAAAACCAAGGTTTCTGACAAAGAGTCTTATGAATCCTGTTTTGTGTGGTTTCCTTCTAGGAGTGCTGCATGGCCATTCTTCTTTCCCAAATTGTGTTCATTGAAGAACAGGCAGCTGGAATTGGAAAAAGGTGAGGTGTCTACAGTGCAGTCTTGATTCACAAAAATGTTCCAGTCAAGCTGTCATTATTAACTCAGTAGAGTTACTGCTGTGCCATGACTGCCTGTTTGTGAGTGAATCTAATGATTGTACAATTAGATTGTAATAATCTAAACTATTATTTATAATCATTGGTCAGGAGCTCCCCTAAGAAGACGTTTCCTACATTAAACTCAGGGATAAATGGAAGTCATTCTTACAGCACAAATCAAGCATTAAGGTTTGCTATAGTATCCTTGGGTCAAAATAAATAAATGTTGGGCAGCTGTCATTGCATGTATTTCCAGAGACCTTCGCTTTGATGTGTCTGTGTATCTAGTACTTAAAATCAGAAGTGATTCATCTGAGAAAAATGACTGACTTTACTCCTATTTCTAGTTGATCATTAATTTTCTACACGTTGACTTTTTCAGGTATCAGTGTTAAATAGAGTATCATGATAGTTATTGTCCAAATTGGGATGTTTATAGTAGTAACAGGAGGCACTGTTTTTTATTTTATTTTTAAGATTTATTTATTTGAGAGAGAGAATGGGTGCACTCACATGTGTAGGGGGACGGGCAGAGGCAGAGAGTCTATCAAGCTGACTTCCCACTGAACTTGGAGCCCAGTGTAGAGCTAGGACTCAGCGTTTGATCCCATGACCCCTGAGATCGTGACCTGAGCTGAAACCAAGAGTCTGGTGTTTAACCAGCTGAGCCACCCAGGTGCCATGGGGGTGCTGTTTATAATTGGACCAAGGAAGCATAAAATGAGACAGTTTTAAGCAAACCAGGATATGTGATCACCCTCGTTTAAAGCCACATGTTAAAATATTTCTTTTAATCAAGTATGTTAAAAATTCTGGCTTTATATTTTAAGTACATGTAATTGAGGGCAACTTATGAACAAATATTGCTGATCAGATTTTTTTTTTCCATGTGGGCCCATTTTGAACTTTAATATAGTTATTTCAGTAGAGGTGAAACAAATGTTGAACTTCCCTGGAAATGCAATGCATGCCTTAATCAGAATGTTGTAGGTAGCATGAAAGATTGCTTATTTAACATAAAAGAAACTGATGTTTTAAAAAGATTAATAAAGGCTTAGGTGTTTAGAGGAGACTATTTCTCCAGTTTCTGTTTTTCCTCTTGTCACTTTTTTCCATCTTACTAAGTTCTTTTTTTTCTAAATGGAGGTTCAGTTAGAAATAATATTGTATGAGTTTCAGGTGTATAACATAATGATTTGATATTTGTGTATATTACCTTAAGTTCTACAAAGTAAAACTGGAAGGTGCTCCAGATCATTTGAATGTTCTTCTGCTGTGTCCCAAGGAAACCTAAATTGTATGACAAAAATTATATAAAATATTTACCTTCCCACTAGTGTCTTATTTTTAAACATCTCCAGTGAGGAAGAATTTAATAATGTATCAGGTTAATTTTTCTCAAATATTCTCTTTAGTTCTCAGCAATTACCATATTTCATTGATTCAGAGTTGCACATATAGTATCACCTTTTAACTTGTCTCAACCCAAGATGCTTCTTTGATTGGGGAGTTTTTAAACTTGAAATATGGTAATCCAATCACCTGCAAAAGAATATATTTAAAAACTGGCCTGGATCATTTATGCTGACTTTGGGATTTTTAAACTTCATTTTGTATTGTAATCTTTAGTTCTTCATTGAGTTTCCTTTGACAAAATCTGATAGTAGGGCCCAGGCTTCTCAGTTTTAAAAATCAGTTGGGTACTGCTTTGCTTGTTCACCTTAGCCTAATTGTCGTATTTTGTTGCCCTCCTTGACAGTTCATTTCAAACAGTCCTGTTACTGTGCTTGCATAGTTTATTTGCTCACCTCATTTAAAGAAGTTCACCACAAAGGAATAGGTGAAGAAGCCTTACAAGTCTGGCCCCAGTTTAATAACCAAAGCATTTATTACACTGAGGAGGCCCCACACATGGTATTTCAATTTGACAGTGACATTTGGGCAGTCATAGGGGCCTAAACAAAATAGAGCAATAAATGGATGAATCTATAATGTGATCATAAAGAAAAAGCTCTAAGCTGCGTATCCAAAGTATTTTGATTGAGGTTTTTGGTTTTGCTAATTTTGGAAGAAGATTATTTATTGAACAGGTGTTTGGGGGGAGGAAGAGGAAAGGGGCTTATGAAACTGAACAAATATAGTGGTATTTTTAATAGCACAGAAGATAATGGTAGTCATAGAGATTTTGGTAGTTTGTGTTTCCAGAGCAGCAGTATTTTGAGAATTCTTTTTGCTGTTGGATTATCTTCTAGATCATGCTATTGATTGAGCAGCATTTTCCAAAAATGATACTGTAGAATGTTAGTTTTAGATGGTGTTTTAATAAAATGTCAGTTGGCCAGTTTTGCACAGATAAGTTTTCATAGTTTGTTTTTATTTTTTTTTTTATTTTTTTTTTTTAAAGATTTTATTTATTTATTCATGATAGTTACACAGAGAGAGACAGAGAGGCAGATACACAGGCAGAGGGAGAAGCAGGCTCCATGCAGGGAGCCCGACGTGGGATTCGATCCCAGGCCTCCAGGATCATGCCCCGAGCCAAAGGCAGGCGCCAAACCGCTGCGCCACCCAGGGATCCCCATAGTTTGTTTTTAAATGAGTAGAGTAGTATGCTTTGGCAGAAATTATAGGTCCCCTGGTAACCTCAGGGATGACTCTGTACATGGAAAGCCCTAATCATAAACCAAAATAATGAACTATCCCAAATTTTGAAAACTCATTTTGAACTTATTTTTTGAAACCACAGTTTTAAATAATCTATAGAGCTAGTAACTTGAACTTTTTGGATCATAGTTTAGAAGTTGTAAGTAGAGGTATTTTTGAAAGATTCATTAATACTGAATTAATACAGAGTTTAAAAGGATTCCTTTCAGGATGTCCTTTGTTTATACATGAGTTTTAAAAGTGAATTGAGATATATTAAAGGTTATGAAAATAGAATTAGTGATTCTTAAAAGGTAATTAAATTCACTACATTTATACTTCAGTGCCAAAATAGTGGTTCATCTTCACCCACCTCCATCCAACAAAGAACCTGGTCCGTTCCAGAGTAGTAAGAACTCCTACATCAAACTATCCTTCAAAGAACATGGCCAGATTGAGGTAGGAAGCATATCCTCGTTTTTGTTTTTGTTGTTCTTTGTTAATATGCTGTAAATTGATATTGTACAACATACCAGGTTTCACCATATTTTTCAATAAAATTTTTATGATATCTTAAGCCTTATCAGTAGAAAATATGAAGTTTAAGTTTTGGGAACAGGAAACAGGAGGGTGTGGTCCCAAGGAAAAAGCAGAAGCTAGAAATACAGTAAGTCATGCCATTAGGCTACTAGTAAATTTTTCAGTGGCTTAGTTAAAGAGGCAGAGTATAATGCAGTGAAATGTGACACTATCTCAGTATCTAATAGCTCACCAGCCTTAAGTCAGGAAGTCTTTCTTCCTTGACGCCACACAAATCTAATCACTTATGTACTTAGTCCATCGTATGATAGTTTACACGTTCTGATTAGTAAGTCGCTGTATAAGTATTCTTCAGATATTTACAAGTGTGTTTATTTCCCCATTGATACCCTAAATTATTTACGTGGGTTTTTTATATGGCACTTCACCCAGTGCTCTTCACACAGTAGGCGCTAAGCAAATATAAGTGACTAACTGAAGTCATTTTCACTGTAGTTAAACAATGTAGTTGATTTTTTTGTGAGTGTAGGGATGTTTTGGCCTTAATTTCTGGCTTCACGTTTTCACCAGACAAAATATTCTCTGCTTCCTTCATGAATAATGGTTGTATATTTTTCTTGGCACTGTATCTGTTTCGCTATAGATTGAAAACAATCCACGTATGTGGGATTGTTTAAAGTAAGTCTATTTATTCAATGTCATTCATCTCTTTGTTGAGAATAGCTCAGTTTATATAGAAGGTCAGTTTCTTTCTTTTTTTTTTTCCCCCTTTGTGCTTTCTGAAGCTGATCCAAGAAAAGAACTTCCTTTGGTTTCTTTTGATGTCCCTGAGAGTTCTAGGTTTGTTGCAAGATGACTGAACAGACCTTTTCAACTAAAGAAATGTTAAGGAATGATTTGTATGAGGATACTGTAACCTGACTGACTCATTTAAAGTGTGTGTGGACCACAGTTTTACAGGCGTTTATCTGAGGAAATGACACAGAGAAGATGGGAGAATATGCCAGTTTCCCAGTCATTGCAAACAAATAGAGGACCCCAGGTATTGTTGCAACTGTTTCTTAATAGTTATTTTCCGTTCTGTACTTGTATCTTCATTAAGGGAAAAGATTTCTGTGATTATAGAACTTGCCAGAAACGATGATGATATTCTGATTAAAGATTTATTTTCATAGAACCTAATTTAGTGCTCTGCAGATAGTAGACACTTAGCAAAAATAATGACTACTCACCAGAGTCATTCTTGGGGTGGTAGATGTTAGATTCCATTCACTGCATTCTGTCCTTTATAATCATTGTGGCATCTGAGAGAACAGACAGTGTCTCTGAGTGATGTTTTCAGGCCAGTCTAAATTAACCACCAACTATAGATAGGTACTCAAATGTGTGAAAGTAGTTTGTATAATAACTATCAAATACCAAGATTTTAACTACAATTTCTTACATGTTTGAAACCCTATTAAATATCTGATACAAAAAAAAAATGTTTTTAAATCTGATAGAAGTATAATAGCTTGCCAAAGAACAGATACGAATTTAATTTATAACTAAAATACAGAGTAAAATATGCCAGTTAATGTATGTTCAATTTTTCTTAAAATAATGATTTGAAGATCATTATGTATGACGAGAAACTGACATATTTTGAAAGGAAACTAGATGTAATCATATGCTGGTTTTCTTTGGTTCTTTGTCAGTCCCTTTCTGCCATTGAAAAAACATTGTGGTGGGCTGCAAAAGAGTGTGTCCTTCCTATTTTGTATGTTGTGTTTTCTACTTTTTTCAGCCAGGAAGAATAAGAGCTGTAGGAATTGTAGGCATCGAAAGGAAATTGGAAGAAAAAAGGAAAGAAACTGACAAAAACATTTCTGAGGTAACTCATACATAAGTTCCAGTCAGCTGTCCTTTTTAGCCATTTGTGTTTATTCTTTTGGAGGTAGCTGTGACTCATTCCACTCTGTGTATTGGAATATATTTAGTTTGCCTGAAGCCATGGTCTCTTATTCTGGGTCATCTTCAGGTTGGCATAATTTAGCCAAAACATGTTTTAAAAACCTTTTCCAAAATGAAATGAAAATGAAATGTTTTCTGTGATGTTAGAAAACATCATGGGAGGGATCCCTGGGTGGCGCAGCGGTTTGGCGCCTGCCTTTGGCCCAGGGCGCGATCCTGGAGACCCGGGATCGAATCCCACATCGGGCTCCCGGTGCATGGAGCCTGCTTCTCCCTCTGCCTATGTCTCTGCCTCTCTCTCTTTCTCTCTCTGTGACTATCATAAATAAATAAAAATTAAAAAAAAAAAAGAAAGAAAGAAAACATCATGGGTTGTTTTGTGTAAATTTTAAAGTCTAGATGGAGTTGATTGGAGAATACTCCTAATGAATTCAGGGTCCTTTGTATAATTATCTTGGATGTTTGGTTAACTTAGTTGAGGGGAAAATGCTGTTCTGTGGCTGTTAACCTGGCCAGACATCATTGACCGCTCAGGAACCAGACATAGACACAGTAAGAGAGGCACAGATCAGCCCATTCCTTCCACTAGGAGAACAGCCTTGAACATGTGCATCACAGTGTTTCTGCAACTTCATCATAGCTGAGGAAATGCAAGTGGAAGGAAAAGAAGTCTAGTTAAGAAAAGCAGTTATGGATATTAGATTCTGCAGTCAGCTACTACATCGGAACATGTCATTGGTTTTCCTATGTTTATATAGAAGTGGTCCTGGACTTTTTTTGAAATGACTCTAAAGTAATTCTTCAGTTTTTAATAATACCTTGGAAGTCAAATTCCATTGACTAGTGCTGTTCAACAACTAGTGCTGTTGATATACATTCAAAGATGTATATCAATCAAATAAAATCTAAGCTGCAAATGGTTATGAGATATCTGTATTAATGAAGGTTCTCCAGAGAAACAACCAATGGGAGATAAAAAGATATCGGTATCAATCTCTTTCTCTATATTGATATCTAATATAAGAAATTGACTCGTGATTGTAGGGACTGTAAAGTCCCACAATCTGCTACCTACAAGCTAGTGACCCAGGAAAGCTGGTGATAGAATTCCTAATTTGGGTCTGAAGGCCTGAGAACCAGGAGCGCTGATGGTTTAGGTCCAGTCCAAGGGCTGGGTAAGACTGCTGTCTTGGCTGCAGCAGTCAAAGCGTGAGTTCTCCGTTCCTCCAACCTTTTATTCCATGAGGCCTCGGCTTATTGAATGTTGCCCACTCGCAGTGAGGAGGGCAGTTCTGTGTCTGTCTACCAATTCAAAGGCTAACCTCACATGGGAATACCCTCACGGACACATCAATAAAGTTTGATCAAAAACCTGGGTACCTCATGATCTAGTCTAGTCAGTACATAGAATTAACCATTATAGTACCAATTCTGGGCCCACTAGATTGAAAATATAGATTATCATTGAGAGACCAAGGTCATTTGACCTATTCAATACCCACAGCCTAGATTTTACTGATCTCAAATTTATGGTTAAGTTGTATATGTTCCTCAGCTCTATGTATTTCCTGCAAATTGGCAGCTGGATCCAGAGGCTTGATCAAATTGTGTTTGATCCCTTTGGTGAGACTAGCAGTGATGCTATGTTTTTTCCTAAGAAGGCACATCGTGTCTTTGTTGATGAGGGCAGCAGTTATTCATGTTCATTGCATAGATCTCCTGGTTCATTGGTGGTTACAAATGGTGATAGTCTAGGATTTATTTTTTATTAGTTGGAATACTTTTTGAAGTGATGCTTCCTTTCATCTATTATTTGGCTACTCAGTGATAATAGTTCATACAGGGAAGGCAAGATGAGTACCATTTTCTTTATCAAGATGATAAATTGATTCCTTATCATCCTCCAATGGCAACTGATTAGAGGTTTTTTACATATTATTATGAATTTATAGATTTTAATATATTTGATGGATTTCAGTCAGTTGCAATTATTATCCTGTTTAAAGCTCACATTGTCCCATCTACAGTCAGTGGGAGCCTCTTCAAATTGGCTCCTGAGTGCTTTTAATGTGACCTGGCACCTGGCAGACTTTGATAGCTTCCTTACTATTTGGTGTGACAATAGTTCCAGGACCATCTTGTACATTTCCTGCCCCAGATCTGGAATCAGCCATTACCTAAGAAGTCGCTGTTTTTCCTAGATGCCCAAAGGCTCCCCACTAACCTTTTAAAATAAAGCCCAGTAATTTTACTAGAATATGTTGAAGAGTTAGTCACTCTGGATTGTTATTCTCAGGTACCCAGTATGCTCTCAGTATTTGGTTCTAGAAATTGTTTCTTTTAACTTAGGGAGTTTTTTCAATTGTATAATTTTTAATAATTGCTTTGATTTTTTTCTTCTTCTGAGATTCCTATTAGCTGTATATTGCAGCTCTGTTGCCTAGTCCCTTTGCAACTTTCAAACCCTTTTTATCTTTAATTTCTTTTTTATTAGGAAATTTTCCTCTTTAATCTGTTGTTTCTTTTAAGATAGTATCTGTTGTGTTTATTCATTCTTGTGTTCTAATACAGTCTTTATTTCTGAAATGATTTTTTTAAAAGTTCTTTCCTGAATCATGTCACTTCATTTCTAATTTATTTTGTCAGTTTATGGCTTGTGTCATTTTATTAACATCTTTTAGCTCATATTGAAATAAAAGGTTAAATTTTGATCTGATCCGTGAACATGTCTTTCCGATTTGCCTTTGTTGTCTAAAATGTTATTCTCCTTATTTTCTTTTTTTGCATGATAACTTTGTGTGGCATTTGACCTTGATACTTTGCTGTTGCTATTTTTCATGTGAAATGAGTTTTCCTGAACTTTCAGAGGAAGGCCTGGTCTAGGGTAGTTTGTCTTACTCCCCACAGCTCACTCTTCTGCTGGTGGCTTGCTCTCTGATTTCCTGGCCCTATGCTCTTACCCTGTTCTTATCTGGGCCTTTTTTTTCCCCCTTCCTCTCTTCTTATTCCTATCTTGCTCAGTTTTTGACTCCTGTGTTAGAGGTTTCTCCGTAGTGTAGGATCCCCTCCTGGAAGGGAAGCCTGGAAGGCCAGCGCTTCCCAAGGAGCCCTCCTCACACCCACCAATTACTGAAGTGGGCGGAACCATCCCCGTTTTAGTTATGTCCTCACATTGGTCAGACTTCCTGTGGGCTCCTTTGGGGTTCACTTGCCCTGTTGCTTCCCTTTTCTTTCTCTTGCCTAGATGCCGATAGCATGCAGGTAGTAGATACCGATAGATCTTGTGTCCCTGCGTGCTCCTATCTTGAGGTTCTTTATTGCTATCTTGTCACTTAGTTTTATAGTATATCCTGCCCATGGATTTTTGGTTTTGAGATCTAGTTGCCTTGTTTTTATGTTGGGATTTGAAGAGATTCAAAGGTTTTGCTGCCACAACTTCCATCTTTCCAGCATCTTTAAATTCATAAAATTCCAGCATTTTGGTAGTAAAGGGGTTCTTATTATCCAGAGAAGTAATCATCTCAGAGCTAGTGACTAGATTCAGAAGCCAGATTATGAGAGCTCTGGTCTCTTGATTTCAGACCACATGTAGTTCCTACTACAGTATGGCCACTCTCCTTGCCATTTGGAAGGTACTGTCACTATCCTTTTCTAGTGACATTTGCATCATTTTACGTGACAGTTTTGGAGATGGCATGGCGCAGTGAACTAATTTTGAATTATTAGTATTTTTCTGAGTGGTGCCATATTAATTTGGTGTTCAAAATTACATTTTTCTTAATTTATGAAATGCCATTCTGTTTTAATATAATTTTCATGGAGTTGCATAGTCCAGAGGATTCAACTCAATCATCATGCTCTCTCACACAGGTCAGTGATTTATTTAGCAGGTGGTTCCTGCTCCCTGCTTTGTACAAACCCTGCATCAGATAGAGGTTTTAGATATGACAGCACACCAGATAGACAGGCAAACAGGCATTCCCTGCAGTGGGAGAGATACCGTGTTAGAGAAAACAGTGCCTGCAACAGGAACGCATTACATGGCCTCTGACTTCTTTGGGGGTCAGGGAAGGCTTGTTAGTGCATGTAATGGAATTGAGGCCTGAAAGTTTAGCAGGTGCTAACAAATGACTTGTAGGGATAAGAGGATCCAGGTAGAAGGAACAGAATACGTAATGGTAGAGAATCAAGAAAACTGAAATGGAGTAGGGTGCCTGGGTGCTCAGTCAGTTAAGCATCCAACTCTTGGTTTTGGCTCATGTCATGATCTCAGGGTGGTGGCATTGAGCCCCACGTTGGGCTCAGGGCTGAACATGGAGTCTCTACCTCTCCCTCTGCCCCTCCCCTGCGCATACATGCACACTCTCACTCTCTCTCTGGAAAAAAAAAAAAAAAAAGAAAGAAAAGAAAAAGCTGAAACAAAATTAAAGAATATATTAATAGTTACTGAAGCTAATAACCAAAAAATGGAGTGGAAATTTGACTGTGGACATGGTAGAAGGATAGATAGTTCTATAAACTGGCAGATAAAATAATAGATTGAGCAAATGCATCTATTTTGCATTTATACATATGTTGCTTTAATTTTATTGTAGGTAGTTTCTTTACCTATTTTTTAGATAATTGGCTAATTTCAAATTTTAGAATAGTAATACAGATAGAAGTAAGAAAAGTTTTTGTGTTTTATGATTACTTAAAATACAGGTAATTCTTCTAAGACACTAAAATATCTATTTTTTATGGAGTGTAAGCAGTGAGGCTAATTTATATATTCTGTATTCTCTGTGGACCCATTATTACTTTTAGCATATTTTTTCTATGAAAATGTAACAGTAAATAATGTGATTTACCGTATCCAATTTTTTAAAGTGTTGTCTTACTAGTTTTCTTTACACAGGTAAGAGAAATATATTAATATTTTGTATAAGAATAAGAATAGAAATGTGTAAAGCATGTTTTATTTTTGAAAACTAGGTTGGTGTGTGATTTGCCTTCCATTTTAGTGTTTAGAGTGACTTAGTTTCAGGGCTGGTGCCCAGAGTTTCCCACAAAAGGTTTCCTGCATCTGCTGGCTGTTGCTGATAAGAATCCAATGTTTAAGCCTTTTGTTTATCTGAGGAAATTCCTGTTAGGTGTGTGCACATTCCTCTTTGTTTTCAGTATTAGCCTTAGTAAGTTTGGCTATAAGAATTTTACACAACACTCTATTCTTTTAGCAAAATTCTTTTGCAGATGGGGGCTACTTTTCTGCATGTAATTAAGATGGGCATGAGCTAATCTGAATCCGTTGACCACTGTTCTATATGGACTAAAAAATTTTTCATTTAATGACAAGTTGCTTCATTGGTTTAAAAAGTAACATCTATGCACATCATTTGGAAGATGTTCTTCCCTAGAAGTATATTTTTGGTAATATGAAGTAAATTTTTTATAAGTATGTCTGAGTTTGAAGAAGACTTTGAAGTGGATATTCATTGTAGTAAATCAAACTATTGATGAGTTTTAAGTATGTTTTGGTGGCATCGATGTTTTTCTTTTGTGATATCCACTACATCCAAAGCTGCAGGTATAATCTGTTCAAGATTTAGAGGCTGATGTCTACAGTTCCAGTTGAATCACACCTGCTATCACACAAGATCGTAGGGCCCAAGGAAGTATTGTGGCAGCTGCACATTGCACATTGTGGCAGCTGCACACTGCCAGGAAAGCTTACAGACCTTTGATTCTCAACCTCCTATCAGGAAATGGTTTTGGGAAAAACCAGTGACAAATTTTCTTACTTGTGTGAAAGAACATTAAATAATATTTTCTAAACAATTTATTATTTATGTCACCTTTTGTTTAATCAATAATAACTTTTCTTTTTTAATATGTGAAAAGTTTTTCACAGTTTTGGAAAATTTATGGTTTCTTAACCTGAATTCTTGGAATAAGTTACATTTATTATTACTTATGTGAAAATTTATATAAATTGATATTTGTAAGAGATTTTCAAAAATCTTTATTCTAAGGAAGAAACTAGAGTGCTTCATTACTTTAAAACATTTTAATTCTTTAGATAGATTCCAACAAAAACTCATTTCTCATTTCAGGCTTTTGAAGACCTCAGCAAGCTAATGGTCAAGGTATATGTGATTTGTACCTATTGAATTCTTACCAGTTATGATATGGGTTTTGTTAACAGACACTTTGGGGACATGATTTTTTTCAGTCTTTTACTGTTCTCTTGACAGGCTAAGGAAATGGTGGAGTTATCAAAATCAATTGCTAATAAAATTAAAGACAAGCAAGGTGACATCACAGAAGATGAGGTAAATAGGCTGCTTTTTTAAGGCATTAGAAACCAGATTAGACAAATAACAGTGATGTTTTGGTAGTTAGCAGTTTCTTTTTAATGTAGATTTCTGTTACGGATTACAGATCTATGAAAATATTAAAGAAAAAGTCAACCATAAAAACTTGGTTGGTTCCAGTAGGATTAAAAGATACTTCAATACCTTCTCTTAGAGTGTGGAAAAGAGAGATATTGAAATAAGTAAGGAGTGGTTGTTTTATACACATCCATACGTTTGATATTTATTTCATTAAATTTGTCTACAATCTGGTCACAGCCATTATCTTTCCTAAGTTTTTGGCTATATCATTTGGTTGGCATTAAATTTATCACAGTTGTTACGTAAACTTCTTCTTACACCAAACTTGTGAAGTCAGTAGAGTATGAGACATAAAGACAGGAGAAGGAAGAATAATTAGTTTTATGCAGGGAACTACTAGAAATGTACTTTTTAGAGTTTACACTATAGAAACAAAGTAGAAGAAATGGATGGATATGGAAATAATTGAGTAGAATTGAATTTATGATAGAAAGATTGTTAGGGTAGAGAGACTAATGCTGCTTATTTGTCTTTTTGTGCACTTTCTTCTCTCATTATAGACCATCAGGTTTAAATCCTATTTGCTGAGCATGGGAATAGCTAACCCAGTTACTAGGGAAACCTATGGCTCCGGCACACAGTACCACATGCAGCTGGCCAAACAGCTGGCTGGAATACTGCAGGGGCCACTAGAGGTAAAAACAAAACCTAAGTGATCTTTTTCAGCTGTGTTAAATTATTTCCAAGTCATCAGAGATCTTAACACGAGTTTAACTCGTTTCCTAGTGTGACTCCTCTTCAACCACATGTTATTTTTTTCTTTCAGGAATATTAAGTTAGTTTGGTATACTTATTAGTGGATTTTGTTGTCAACATCTAGATTGTTTTCAATTTCCATTTCAGATATCTGTAACTTTGATAGGAAGTTTTTCTTATCTCTTGTTTTCGAAAGGAAATATATGATTTCTAGATGCTTACATATATTCCTATATATCTAATCTTCATATAAGTGTACTATTTCTCATTTCACAATACAGATTAATCTTCCAACATTACTCAGGCAATCAAAACTTCATTTATTAAAACACTTACATTAAGAAGTATTTCTGTCAGGACAAAATGGAGTATAAAGAATCCCTGCATGTCTCTCATCCAAATTCATGTGTAAGCAGCCTCCACTCAAAATTACTTTAAGGCAGTCCCAGACATCACATCACTTTGTAAATTCTTCAGTATGTAATACTGAATTATCATTCAAGACATAATTAAAGATGCCTTTAAATGTAATTATAATCCCATTTCACACATGAAAAGTTAGAATAGTTTTTTAATGTTATCATATGTCTGATTTGTATTCATATCTCTCACAATTAGTTCAAATCAGGATACATTGCTTTTGGTTGATTTGTCTCTCAAGGCTTTTTAAAAAAATTCCATGGGTTTTTCCTTCTCCTCCTATCTCTTTTTTCTCTTCCATACAATTTATTAATTGAAGAAACTAGTGATTTATCTTATAGTGTCTCAGAGGGCAACCCTCTCAGGTCCCCTCCCTCTTTGGGGAGCTTTGAACTGTTACTCAATAAACTTTATTTTGCTGCCCACCACACACAAAAAAGAGTGTCTCAGAGTTTGGATTTTATTGAATTGTATGTTAACATACTTCCCTGCCCCATGTATTCCTTAGGTAGACTGATAGTTCTACCTAGAAGTTCCTTTTTTTTTTTTCCTGACAGATATTTCATAGAGGGTTCTGTGCATTTCCATCAGGAGGTACATAATGTCTTGTCTTTGTGATGTAACAGCAGGCAATAACAGTCAGCATCTAGACCTGTTACTTCATTTGGGGTTACAATGGTGATATTCCTATTTAATTCCATAATTTCTTCATTTATTAGTTGTAATAACTTAAAACATTTAAATACACTTGTTGTAGAGGCTCTCTTTTCATTTAAGTGAATGTTAAAACAATAATTATGATGTTAAAGTCCAGGTATTGAATTTGAAACACCTCATGTATCTGACTGGGTTTTCCAGTGTGTAAATTTAGTTTTTGAAGACTTCTTAGAACGTTTTATGATTCCTGATTCCATTCTGATTATGATTTCTGTTAAGAAATGCTACCTGGTGCCAATTATAATACTTTTAAATTTTCATATTTTAACAGGAACGAGGGGGAATAATGTCACTCACGGAGGTGTACTGTTTAGTAAACCGAGCTCGAGGAATGGAAGTAAGAATAGAGCATTCATATATTCTTTAACTAAATATAGACTTTCTTAATATAACATAAATTCCCCAAAGCAAATACAGTTTGAGGACGGGATGAGAATATACAAACTATTTGGAAAGCAGTATGGTGTAGTGAAAAGAATCCTCTGCTGCCTTGGGATCTAGGAGGAAGACTCTGTCCTTTGTTTTGCCGGTGATGTGCTAAGTAAACTGGAGTAGCTCACTTAACCTCCCTGAGACTCCGTTCTCTTACATTTTAAGCCAGGATTTGGACTGTTACCTTCTGGCTTTAATATTCTCTGTGTGTTTTGTAGTTAATTAGATTGTATCTGATGCCATCCAGAGTACTGGATGTTACCTATGCTGGACTAACTGGGTTGGATGCAGGTTGCCTGTAGAGAAACGGGGAGAGCTGCCCCTCTCCTCTGGCTCTAAAACAGCAGTGGCTGTTCCCCAACATTCCTTGTCCCTTCACACGTACATGTCCTTGGCCCCCAAGTTCGGATTCATGCACTCTTCGTGTCCGTTAGTCAAACATGGTTTTGTGGTGTCAGCTGTCATCTCTCTGCGATAGTTCATAGACATGTCTTTCCAGTGCTCCCCACAGTCCCAAGTTGAGCCTCTGCTCTGTTTTTATTTGAGCAGCCGTCCTGACTGCCATTGGCAAGTACTGACTATTTCCCAGACACTCTGCACATGTTACCCCATTTGTCCTCCCAGTAACTCAGTGAGGTAGCTGCTCTCACTCTCCCATTTAGGGCATAATACGAGGATAAGGAATTTGAGGCTCAGAAAGATTAAATTATTTGACCAAGGCTGTGCCTGGAAACAGTGGTTTGACAGGCATTTGGACAGGCGGTCGGTCCTAGCTTTGAAGCCGTTCCGTGTGATTCAAAGTTATACTTGTCAGCCACCACACTGGGCTGACTCTTTAAGATTGCCTGGTCTGGAAGGGTGGCTACGAGCTAGCTACATGTGACATCTGGGACCTTGAAATACAGTTAATCCAAACTAAGATGTGCTGTAAGTGTAAATTACCAGCTTTAGAGGACTTGGTACAGAATAAAGGAATGTTGAATATTCATAATTTTTATATTGATTATATGTTGGCATCTTACATTGGTGGGTTAAATAAAGTACATGTATTGTAATCAATTTCACCTTTTTCTTTTTATTAGATTAATACAACACCTAGAAAATTTTAAATTATGTATATGGTTTCATTGTTTTCTGTAAGCACTGCTTTGCTTCTTTGTTAATCCTTTTTGCCTTACAGTGATTAAGCCACCTAAAATCCTTAATAAATTATAATTTTTATATTTTTATTTAAAAAAATTTTTTAAATAGACTCCATGCCCAAAGATCAAGTCACAGATAAATGATATTTGTTAAATTTTCTCTTCTGTTTTAGTGATCATTAAAATTATATAGCATCGCTCTATTAATTTGCAGTGTAAACTGGATTATTTTTTTTTTTCCTATTAGTTGCTCTCACCAGAAGATTTGGTGAATGCATGCAAGATGCTGGAAGCGCTAAAATTACCTCTCAGGTAAAAGAACCTCTGCAGGAAGCCTGCCAACTAGAGCCACTATTCCATACAGAGTAGACAGGAAGGTCCTGCCAGGCCTGCCGTCTACGTGGTGAGCCAACATATTGCCCCTCTAGGAATTAAATGAGCAGAATTCACTTGTCATCCTAGCTTCCCTCCTTGTTGGGGCTATGCATGAGCTGAGGGGCCAGTAGCCCAACTCTTATTGATTTGGGGGCAGTGAGATAAGAATGTAGGCTTTTCCTAGAACATGAGAATAACCAGCCCTTCTGCTAGACATTGTGTGTTAGTTTCTGGAGATTTAAAAGTACAGATGTTCAGTTGTGAATTATTTTTTCTTCTCTTCAGGTTAAAAAAAGTGCCAGACATATTTTTTTTAGCATATGGATTATAGTTCATACTTTTATTAAATGTTTATTCATGAGCATTTTAGTTATGCTATAGTTGCTTGTGGTTATGTTTTAAACATTGCCCCCATACTTGGGCATAAAAGAAAGCACAGGATATTTGCACCTCTTTAGTAGTTGAAGATCCTAGATATTCACAGCTTTGTTTTCCCATCTGTGATTTTTAGGCTCCGAGTTTTTGACAGTGGTGTCATGGTAATTGAGCTTCAGAGCCACAAAGAAGAGGAAATGGTGGCCTCAGCCTTGGAGACAGTATGTGAACCCTGTTTCCTCCTCGTCAGTCTGCCCACCAAGATTTGAATGCTTAGCAACTCCAGAAACAGGATTTCCTTTTGAATTTAACTTTACTAAAAAGTCATGTTTGTAGACCCAATTAAAAACACCTATTATTAACAATACTAAATACTAATTAAAATTACGCTTCTAAAGCTTTTAAAACTTACCAAGGAGAATTGAAATTTATGACATACTATCTTTTTGTTTGAAGCTCAGTCTTGCAGACAGGTTTTTAACTTTGTTAATCAGAATATTACCCTTGACTGAACTTTTTCTTTCAGTGACACCTACATAAGCAGTATTATATAACATCACAAGTTGTTTTATGAAATCATTGCTTCAAAAAATATGACAAGCAACTGTAGTTTACTGGATTTTACTGCTATTACTCATTAGGATACTTGAAATATCCCTTCATAGACTCTGTGGTGACCGTATTTAATTTAACTAACTCATACATTTTAAACTAGATGAAAACCTCAGGACTATAGATATTTCTACCATTTATTTTATGTTAAATCTATATATAAGGTTCTTTTACTGGAACATGCAGTATGCACTCTGAGAATTTGTTATCTGTTCTTTTTCAGGATGTCAAAGTTCTAGGGTTCAGTACAGTGCCTTTGTTACACTATAGAAGGCTTCATGATATTTTAGGCTCTACTGTATTTTTCTCAGTCCTGGAACGTTTGTAGAATTAAACATTAGTGAAAAGATTTAGTTCTATAGTGAATATTCTTTGTATTTTACTAGGAAATCCAGTAAATTGTATCCTGAGTAAACTGGTAAACACACTCTCCCTAGGTTAGTACCTAATTTAGTGTCTAAGTTACCACTTTTTTTTTTTCTTGTTATGTTTCTGTTAGGTTTCAGAAAAGGGATCCCTGACATCAGAAGAGTTTGCTAAGCTGGTGGGAATGTCTGTCCTCCTAGCTAAGGAAAGGTAAGTGAGATCCTTGCTCTTCATTAGAATTATATTTGTATTTCTGAATGGATAAATGATTGTGGATTTCCGCCTTGATTCCTAGGTTGCTTCTTGCAGAGAAGATGGGCCACCTTTGCCGAGATGATTCTGTGGAAGGCTTGCGGTTTTACCCAAATTTATTTATGACCCAGAGCTAAGGGTTTTATATTTCAAATACTTCTTGTTCATATACTTGTATCACGTAGAATTTGTAAGACATTGAGCTCAGAGTAAACCCTGATAATCTGAGAATTTCTGGAATGTTATACTATAATATAAAACCCTTTTTAAAAAAATTTACTGATTGATGAGACAGAGAGAGAGAGAGAGGCAGAGACACAGGCCGAGGGAGAAGCAGGCTCCCTGCAGGGAGCCTGATGTGGGACTCGATCCCGGTCTCCAGGATCACGCCCTGGGCCGAAAGTCGCGCTAAACCACTGAGCCACCTGGGCTTCCCAATATAAAACCCTTTTAATTTCTCCCTAAATATTATGATCCAGGAAGTTTACTTAGGATAAATATAGAAAAAATACAGAAAACTGAATGCCACTATGATTTTGAAATCATGCTACAGGGATCCCTGGGTGGCGCAGCGGTTTGGCGCCTGCCTTTGGCCCAGGGCGCGATCCTGGAGACCTGGGATCGAATCCCACGTCGGGCTCCCGGTGCATGGAGCCTGCTTCTCCCTCTGCCTGTGTCTCTGCCCCTCTCTCTCTCTCTCTCTGTGTGACTATCATAAATAAATTAAAAAAAAAAATTAAAAAAAAAAAAAAGAAATCATGCTACAGTTGATAGAACCTTCAGAGTTTAACTTGAAATATGGTGGCTTTTAACTTGATATGACCTTTTTTTTAAAAAAAAAAAAAAGAAGAAGAAGGGAGTTTAGTTAATGGGGGAAGAAAGAAGTTGCATGTTTGGACAGGCCAGATCATTTTTCTGGTGTGACTAAAATTCATTGAATTATAAACAAAGTTTTTCTCTGCATCAAATGTGCCCATTTTGGAGGGGCAGGGCTCACGAAGCAAGTCATACCTACAATGTAGTTTGAGAACTGATGACATTGGAACAGAATATGAAACTGCAGAATGGCATATGAGGCTCCTTTCCTAAGGGCTTTTCTTTAGAAGCAGTCATAAGCATGTCTTCAACAGATACTTTAAAAAAGGAGAGAATTGTATTTGACTTAATGTATGTGTGTGTGTGTGTATATATATATATGTATATATGGTCTGACTCATTTTTTTTTTTCAAGTGATGATTTCATGGCTGGCATTTAAAGAATGCAACTATCTCATTTTGTTTTAAAAATGCTGTGGATTTTGAAACTGAATTAACAAGCTATATAGACACGCCCAGAGATCTGATTACAAATTTGGAAAGTAGAGGGCTGAGAAATTCCCTAGGATTGTGTGGGTGAAGAGGCGGGGAGAACCTTTGAGTAGCTTAGGAACCTTGGTGCTCTTTGACCTCAAAAATCAAGGACAAGAATTGAACACCAATAAAAAATAAATTTATTATTTAAAAAAAGAAATCAAGGATGGGAACAAAGAAGGTAGACAAGTAATCGGTCTCCTTTTCCTACCCTTAAGGAGTTTAGTAAGGAGCTTTAAAAAATCTTTTTTGTTCCAGCAATATTTTTTTTTCTTTACCCCATACATTAGAAGTTGTGTAAAGAAACTATCTCACTGAAAAGTATTACCAAGATAACAAAAACTGGCTAATGTTGGATGTAGACATTGAATACTATTTCTGACTTCCTGTGTTATTGCTAGCCAGCATATGGTATGTTGGCATTGCCTCAAACTCAGGGATCCCACAGGGACAGAAGGGGATTCCCCCCACCTTTCCAAGACTGCTGAAAATAGAAAATAGTGATATTGTTTGGCCCAGCCTCCAGAAAGGATAGTGTCTGTATTGACTAGCAGACAATACAGACACTAACTGTGGTGACTAGCAGAACGGGATACCCCAACCCACACTCTGGGATCCTGGAGGTGTTGTCACCAAATGAGGTGAGGGTCACTGCCAGTGGCTACTACAAATGCCCTTTGGGGAAGTGGCAGGGATCCTCAGCTGCAGACCTAAGGGAATCCTAGCACTGTAGCCACCTATAGTCCGTCCCTGACCCCTGCCTGCAAAAGTGGCTGTTGCTGCTTCACATCCTCCAGTGTCATGGGAACATCTTGGCTGAGGCATCCTGCCTTCCTGCTTGTCTTCATTTACCAGACTTGTGGTGGATTCTATAGTGTGATGACAGAGCCCCCAATTTCCTCACTGCTCAGCCTCGGGTTTGTTTGGGAGGGAATCCAGTATCTGGCTGCTCATGTCTTTCAGGCCATTGTGTAAACTTGTTTGTGTGGCACTCCTATTTCTAGGTTGTACTCACACTGCTGTACACGCACATTCATGTACACAAGCACGCACACATGATATCTGTCTAGGGTTTTTTAAAAATTACAAAAGTAAATAATCTCTTTCAGCTGTTGGAATGGGTTGCAGCTAAGATTGTTTGAGCTAACTGGACTTAGCTCTTACAATCTGGATTCATTATCGCACACTCCCCTGGTTCAACATACTTATTAACATTAGTATGACGACACATTAATAAAAATGGAGCAATCTAAATTGTATAAGGTGAAGTAAAGAGGAAGGAAAGTGACATGAATATATTTTGCAAATGGCACATTAATTAAAAAAGTATTATTTCACTGTTTTATTTTTAAAGCGGGCATTCTCCACGGTTTCCAGGCCTCTATATTTTTTATCCCTCCCCTGTTTGTTTGTTTTTTTTTGCCAAATAAGGTATTATAAAGTTATGTTTAAATACAACCAATCAGGCCCTAAATGCAAAAAACTCATCTTGGTGCTTATCACTGGAATAATTATTATTTTTGCTCTTAGGAGCATAAATTTGTAGCTTTACAGTAATGGAATTTTTCTAGTCACTGTCAAAAATTTTTGTATATTGTACGAGTAAATATTGTTTTCAGGGTTAAATGATTGGAGTTGATGTATATAGAGTAAAATTACTGTAAAACTTTTACATGATTTTCCTTAACTTGGTGTTCTTTTCAAAATACTCTTTGAAAAATACATGAAAGTGATAAACCTTAATCCGAATAAGCTAATATGTTAAAATTTTTTTCTTTATGACCTCAAAATCTTACTGTTTTAGTTTTTTTAAAAGAATGGGAAATGGCTCTTGAACTGTTTTTTTGTTTTTTATTTTGATTCTTGATGTGAACTCCACTGTTGACTGACCTTGTGTATTCACATGAATGTACTATCTCATTCCCTATAACCAGACTAGCTTGAGCAGACATAGACTCGTCATGTCCTCATTCTCATTCTCTGCCCAGCAATCTCAGCATTTTCATTTTGATACAGTAGAGTCACACTCATAAGCTGGTTATATTTTTAGACTGTGCCTCCGAATTAAATCAAGCATGCTCAAAATTATCCCTGAAAATCTCATATTGCCAGTGAAGTTCTCTGTATAGTCTTACAGTTAGAATCCCTATAGAGTGATACACAGGTATGAATATATTATGAATATAGTAAGTATACTATATACAATACACAATAAAAACTGCATAGCAACAGTAGACTCTTTTAACACCAATAATTAAACTTTAAATGTGTGTTTTGTTTTCTGGGCACTAGGTACGCTTGATTTTATGTAAATTTATTGCTAATTCCATGCCTTGTGATAGATCTAGAGTGTGAGCTCCACAAGGGTAAAGATTTTTATCTGGTTTGTTTGTGAATATATCCTCAGAGCCTAGAACAGGGCCCAGCACACAGTAAGCATTCAATAAATATTAACTGAATGAGTGAACTCTGATGTATATACCTATTTATAACCTGGCTCCATTTATCCTACTTTATCTGCCATTCAATTAAAAAAATTTTTTTAATACATATTGACTGTATGAGGAATTATGTGGGTCACTGGTTGGTTGGGGCAGGAGGGGGGGAGGGAGGAACAAAATGAATATGATACATCCTCTGCCTTTACCCTGGGGGCCTAGTTGAGGAAATAGACATGTGGACGATATTATCTGAAGAAAGAACGAAGTGCTTTTCATAGAAGCGGCACAAGTACTATGCTGTGCAAGGCAGAAGGAGGATCCTTCAGTCTGGATGGAGGGATCCAGACTGAAAGGCCTTGTAGGAGAGGAAGAGCCTCTTATACTGGGCTCACAAGGACCAACAGATTGTCAGCAGGTAGAAGGTGTTGGGTTAGGGCCACACAAGGTGTGCCCCTTCCTTTTCCTGGGGCCAACTTCCTTTGTGCAGACTTCCCTTTCTTTACTTTTTCCCATTCACTTACCTCCAGCCCAATAATCAGAATCATACTTTGCTCATTACCACCTGCTTTAGACAAATCTCTTTCCAATTCACAACTCTACTATTTCTAAACTCCATAATAATTATTATCTGTCACATTTGCCTGACTGTATTTTGTCTTGATGCCATAAGAAAACAGAGGAAATGGGTTTCTTTAAAGTTCAAGGACTGTCCTATATATAACAATCTTTGAACTCTCTTCTGGCCTCAGTCAATAATTGAACATGGTAGATTCCTAGTTACGTATTAACTGAATACGTGAGCGATTTTTGGATTATAATGTGTCATGAATTGACTCACAAACATAAATCTGTGTCCTTTACTATCTGCCCAAGAGGCTTCTCAACCAGACTTGTTAGGGCTCAGCCTGTCTGAGATACTCTGTCTTATTCAGGTTCCATGACATGGGGCATATCCATGTTGTGGGAAGCACTCCAGAAAAGTCAGGTAGACACACATGTAAGATCTTGTTGTTACACTGTGAAAATTGGGTCATTTGTGTTCTTCATTGAGTCCTGATAATCATGAGTCACTTAAAGCTTTTCTCTCAGAGTATTATCTAAGGAAATAAAAGATCTCTCCATGTGTATAAAGGATACTGTCAAGATAGTGAACATGTTTTACACAATTTGCACAAGATCACTAGACCAATCACTGACCCAGAAAGAATTAAAGCTACCTTGACAGCAGCTTGTTTTAGTTAATTCCAACAAGAACATACCACTTTTCTTTGGGAAGCTTTTTTCCCCTTCATTTCTACGCTGCCTTCTTTTAGAAAAGATCATACTTTAAATGTGCAGAAGTACAGTTTGGCAAGAATTCTAATCAAGGCAAAAATGACCAAGTATCTCAATTATAGCTGTTGTTTAAAAAATGTCCGAGCACACTGATCCAGCCACTTGTACCTGTATTTAGGTCCTCCCCAAGTCCCAAGGGTGGGTTTCCAGGGAGAGTGTGTCTGAAAAATGAATGCAGAGCAAGTTGCTTTCTATATGTTTCACTTAATCACCACAAAACTTCGGTACCACTATTACATGCTTTTTACAGTGGAGGAAAGAAGGGATTAAAAGTGGTTGCCAAGGTTACTGAAGTAGGACTAGAATTAATTTTAGCTTTATCAAACTCCAAAGCACTCTACATTGAGCTTTTGCTTTCAAAAATGCCAAGAAGTGTGTGTGGCATATATTTGAAAAGAAATCCCAACCTGGGCTGATGAATGGACGTTGGACTAAATAATTCTGTCCCTGAAACCTTGGGTGGATTTCATTAGTACTTTCTAGTATTAATTATTGGACAATGTAAGTACGTGGCAAATTTGATACCTCTGATAACTCTGATAATCGAGTAATTGTGCCACCTTTTAGAAGATTAAGTGATAGATTCAAAGACCTGCAAATACTGTATTTTTAAGTCTTAAAAATTGAGGTAGAGAGGCGCCTGGGTGGCTCAGGCAGTTAAGTTTATGTCTTAGGCTCAGGTCCTCCAGGTGCTGGGATCAAACCCCCTATGGGGCTTCCTGCTTTGCAGGGAGGAGTCTGCTTCTCTCTCCTTCTCCCTCTGCCCCTCCCCACTGCTTGTTCTCTGTCTCTCAAATCTTAAAAGAATAAATAAAAATTGAGGTAAAATTTACAGTGAAATGCATAGATCTTAAGTTGGATGCCTTTTAACAAATGAATACTACATCCTTGTAACTCACACCACAGCTAATAGACCATAACTGTCATCCCCCAAAGTTCCCTGGGGCCTCTTAACAGTCACCTGCTCCCTAGGGGCCACCACTATTCTGATTTGTATTAGCACACACTAGTTTTGTCTGTTCAGTGGTAGATTTGTGTAAAAGAAAAGCAAACGGTAAACTATTCACATTACAGTGTACCTAAAAACAAGCAGAGCTTTTAAGGTGGAACTCTATCCTCTAGTGCTCTTAAACAGACAACTTTAACAGTTGCAAATTAGGAGGGTTTTTTTTAAGTACCATTTTTTAATTTAACCAACTCTGGCTCCTGAGAAAGAAAAGCTGAAAAGAAGATGCACTTGACCTGAACTGTTCTGAGACTCTACGAGGACCTTTGGGAAACCAAGTTTAAAGCCCACCCAGTGAGGCCAGAGGATGACTTCGTTTTGTGGTCCCCCAGAAGAAACGACCCCGGGGGCAAAGTGAGAGGGTCGGAACGCGGGGGGAGCGTGGGGGGAGCGTGGGGGGAGCGTGAGGGGAGCGTGGGGGGGCCGGGGCTCCCCCGGGCCCGCGGGGTGGCGGCGCCGGCCGCGCGCGCAGGGCGAGGCGAGGCCCGCAGCGGGCGGGGCTGGCTGCGGGGGCGGGGGCGGGCCCGGGTGGGGCGGCGGAGCCGAGCGCCCGCGGCCTGGGCGAGCAGTCCCGGGTCGCGGGATGCTCTGCGCGCGGCCTCGCCGCTCCTGGGGCCTCCTCGCCGCCCGCCTGCTCGCCGCCCGCCCCGCCGCCCCGGCTCTCCGGCCCCCGCGCCCGCCGGTCCGAGAGGTAGGAAGAGCCCGCCGCCTCCCTCCCGCCGCGGGCACCGCTGCCGGCGGGGTCCTCGGTGGCTCCGCGGGTTCGGGGAGCGCCCCGGCCCCGGCCCCGGCCCCGCCCCCGCCCCCGCCGGCCCCGCGCGCCGCCCCCCTGCGCCCCTGGCTCGGCGGGTGCTGCCGGAGACCGGCTGGCCGCGGGGGCAGGGTGAGCCCGAGGGGTCGGGGCCCTGGGGGAGAGCGTCCGGGGGTGCTGCGCCTTTCAGAACAACTGCGCCTCTTTCCGAACAGAAATCCCTCCTGGCGTACGGGCTATGAGACCTAAGACTTCGAGACGGTCCTCGTTTTAAGAGGACTTTGTGCTGACGACTGGGCCAGGGCTGGCTTCCCCAGCGTGAACGGGACCTGTGGGCCCCTGCGGAGCCGCGGGAGCGGGGAGCGGGGAGCGGGGAGCGGGGAGCCGGGAGCGGGGAGCCCGGAGCGGGGAGCCCGGAGCGGGGAGCCGGGAGCGGGGAGCCCGGAGCGGGGAGCCGGGAGCGTGCAGCCTCCCTCGGGAAGCGGCGTCCGATGCCCTGGACCAGGGCAAAGCCCGCTGCACTGAGTATATAAATAAAGCCTGTTTACACCAGCTGCTTTGGAACTAAGGATTTCCTCCTAATAAATATTAGTGGTAGATAGATACACGGGAACGCGTATGTGTTTGAAGGGCCAGAATCACTTTGCCTCCTTTTGTTTTCACTTTTATTTGAGAAATAATTGGTCCCAATGGACTTTAGCTTAATTCTTTTTCTTTTTCTGCAGCAATGAAGACACTGTAGGGATTTATTTTTTATTTTTTAAAGATTTTATTTATTTATTCATGAGAGACACAGAGACAGGCAGAGACACAGGCAGAGGGAGCCCGACGTGGGACTCGATCCTGCGTCTCCAGGATCACGCCCTGGGCTGTAGGCGGCGCCAAACCGCTGCGCCACCGGGACTGCCCTGTACGGATTTATTTTAGCAGGTTTCAGCAAAAGCGTGGGACCTGAGCCTGGCATGATGCCATTAGCCACTGAGAATATTCACTACTTCTTACTCTATAGCTAATGCATTTCAAATTCTTCTGCAATGTTCATGTGTGAATGCTATATAGAAGTATTTTTAAATGTGCATTAAAAAGACCTACGTTTTTGTTTTCTCAAAAGGATTCTCAAGCCAAACATTTTAAGTAGGCAGTCCTGGTATTGGGAACAACATGTTGGAAGAAAACAAGCAAACAAGGTGAAAAGAGAGAGGAAAACACAAGAAGGAAGGAATCTTCTTTTTTAAAAAACAACAATGCTTTTTTATGCAGCATTCCACTACACTGTGGGTTGCTTTGTTCAGATCTTCAAATTAATGGTTGAGCTAGTAAAATTAAGCATTTATTTTTGAAAGCTTAAGAACATTTTTAAAAATCCATAGCCTGATTTTGTTAGGTAGGCTAGTTTATTTTATAGTGTGATCTGTATGACATATATGTGTATATATATGATCACACTATTCTGTGCTTTACCGGTCATTTTCATAAGAAGAAAAATGTGTTATACTCACAAAATCAGTGTTGTTAGGAGCTGCTTTAAAAAATCGTTATCATGGAAAAGCAAACAATTTGAGAGGAGCCAGTTCAACTTTTGGGAGCTGGGGAATGCTTGCTTCTCTTACTCTGGTTACTGAGATCAGTAACTCAAAAGGAAGCATTTTATTCCCCTAAGTGCCCACGCTTGCTTGGAAGATACAGTGATGCTCACCTGCTATGTTTGGCCACACTTCCCAGTCTGAAGTTCAAGCAGAGGATTGGATCAAATCTATGCTTAATAACAGCAAAATGCAGTTTTCTTTTTTTGTTGGGGAGAGGAGGGAGGGGATCCCCTAATCATCTGCCTAATTACACTTCAAATCTCTGCTTCCCTTTGAGGAAAGAAAGTATTTCCTTTGTTCAACCAACTCCTATTGAAAGAAAGCTAATAGAGACACAGTTTTCTTTCCATTGAATTTTTTATTATTTTAACAGTCCTTTTAATTTCATGAATTTCTATCTTTTCTAAAGAGATGTATATATTTAGAATATAGTATCTTATTAAAATATATTAACTGTGGATAATGGAGGAATGTAAACCTTAAGAAAATAGGTAGTTGATTATGTTTAGTAGCCCATCGTTTATTAGACTCTAGTATGAAAAAAATTGGCAAGCGCCTTTGACTCTTATTCTACAATCTTAATAGTCCTTTCATATCAAAGTAAGTGCCTCCTCCCACAAATCATTCTGAAGCGCAGGCCAACAAGGTCTGTCCGGCCCTGTTAGGTGGTCTGGGAAGATTGGTGCATGAAAGCCACATCTCTCAGGATAGATGATGCATAGTGACAGTGACAAGTATTGGAAAACTGATAGACGATGATAATTGTTATTTATCTTTTCTCTTTAGAGTGCCCTGAACAAGGGAACTCAGTGTCACATGGAGGTCACATTTAATTGCAATACTCTGGGTGTCTTTTTGAAAGATTTGATGGTTTTGATATAGCTCCTGGGCATTAAGAAATGAAGCAATCCAGATAACATACCACTTGTGCAAGAAGGACAGTGGTTTTAAAACCATTGGTAGAAGTGAGCCTGGTCTGTACAGCACAAAGAAAAATGAAATCTGGCAGAATTTTAGCACATTGATCAGTGTGAACTGCCAAGCAGATAAAGAGGTGAAAATGTATTATCCAGATTGGCTCTCACCTTTGATAAAATTCAGCGAATAACTAAGTCTCCACTTAAGTATGTGTTATGGCGCAGCAGTTTAGCGCCTGCCTTTGGCCCAGGGCGCGAGCCTGGAGATCCGGGATCGAATCCCACGTCGGGCTCCCCGGTGCATGGAGCCTGCTTCTCCCTCTGCCTGTGTCTCTGCCTCTCTCTCTCTCTGTGTGACTATCATAAATAAATAAGAATTAAAAAGGAAAAAAAATTTTTTAAAAAAGTATGTGTTACAAAGATAAGAGGCTTGGTGTTTTGTAAAGATAATCCTGGTGTTGAGAACATCTGAATGTTCTTAACAGGTGAGCTGTAATGGAACAAAAGACACGTGCAATTACAAATCATTTTCCTAGGGAACATTAGTGTCCTCCCTCTTCTCTTTTCAGTGGCACCTATGATGTTTGACTTCTTAGAATGTTTTTGCCATTTCATGAGTACTATTTTATGAATCACCTTGAATAGAGGCATCATTTGTTTGAGTTTCTAATTTTAGGTGTTTTTGAAACAAAAAAATTCACAGTTTGGATGTGACAAAGGACATGAGGAGACCAAAGACCTGGGATTTTGCTGATCAGAATGAAACAAATGTTGAAAGACTTTTCAAATCTGTTGTTGGTGGTGCTCTGTGACTATGGTGAGTATAGTAGGTATACTTCATGCTATCAGTATCAATTAAGAAACATACATGTGAGGTTTGTAAGTGCATAGATGTTGATGACCTTGCATGAAGGAAGCAGAGGAGAGTCTGTAGTACCATACCTTTTCACCTGGAGTCCTTGCAACCCTGGGTTCTCTTAAGGTTTTGTATATATTGATATAAATTTCCCTTTCAATGTATTTTTAAATCTTTTAATAAAGAATGAAAAACAAGTCACTTTCATTTAAACAAATTGGAGACAAATGTTTTACATTTGACAATTGTGTTACATTGTGTTCTCTCTGATTTCCTAGGAATTCAGTATTATGCATTTGAACTCCACTCCATGCACAAAATGTTTTTTTTAATTGGGATTCTCTGTAAGATTTCACTCTACAGGAGAGTTTTGCAGTTAGAATTCTATCTTTGGAGCCAGTCCAAATTTCAATCCTTGCCAGTTGTATGCCTTAGACAAGGTTCTTGTGACATCATAGGGCTGTTGTGATGATAAAATATGAAAGGCAAGACACCTTGACTGAGCAAATAACAGGTGCTTACTGTTATTCACTGTTTCCTTCATTTAGTTTTGTTTCAATGAAAAATCAAGTTCATTTTTTAGAGAGCTTTAAGCAACTACTGAACCAACAGATTCAATAGTATAAAACTTACTACTTTTCTTTTGATGTTTGCCAAATATTTCGTAGACGTCTCAGCAGTTGACTGTATAAAAGTGGAAATTATTTTCAAATTGATGAAGAAATGTGATCTAAAGGATAGAGAACCCTGCCTTGTGTGGTATCAGTGGCACATCCACTTAAATGGACCAGAGTATGCACTGTTCATTTTGTCCAGGGACTCTCTTTCCTCACTCAGCCTTTTCTTTCTAGGAAGTTTATTTAAACAAGAAGATGCAAAAAAAAAAAAATAATAATAAAATAATAAACAAGAAGATGCTTGATTTGCTGAAAATCAATCTGGGATTCAATTATCTTAATGTCATTTATCCCTACTTGAAAACAAGTCACTCTGCATATAACAGCCTCATCTAAAAAATTATAAAAGTGCTCTTGGTTTCATAATGATAAAGACATCAGAATTTTCCATTTACACAAAATCTGCAAGGATGTTTGTCATTGTTGAGAACAAATATCTTACTGGAGTATAAGAATGAAAGTTCAGTGAGCATAAAATAGAGCATAGAAGTTGAGTGTACCTGCTGATAATGGAAAAGGAAGTATTTTCCTACACGTGGGTTTTTCCCGTTCTCCACTTGATATTGATCAAAGTATACCAGTATACCAGTATACCATTAACAGTTGTTTTTTTAAAGCAACATGCTTATATTGAGACACCAGTTACTTTAATAAAGGAAAGGGAAGGACGACTGGGTGACTCAGTTGGTCAAGCGTCTGCCTTCGGCTCAGGTCAGGATCCCAGGGTCCTGGGATTGAGTCCTGCATTAGGCTCCCTGATCAGCAGGGAGTCTGCTTCTCCTTCCTTCTCTACCCTTCCCCTCTGCTTGTGCTTTCTCTTTTAATTGCACTCTTTCAAATAAAATCTTTAAGAAAAATAAAGGAAAGGGGAGAAGGGAATTGAAAGGATAGAGAAAACTATACTGTAGGAGCCAGAAGGTGGTACAACCAAATTGCAGTTTTCTAAATGAGGATGTATTCTCGTCTGTAAAAACAAAAGTTCTGTAGTAAAGTAGCAAGTTCTCTCTTCAGTACACACTTGCTGTCTGCACTGCTGGAACCCATCAATTGCATCTTTTTTCTCTGCTACTTACTGGGCATGTGTGTCTTTTTAATTGATTGATTGGCTGCCCATCAAATCAGAGTCTGATCTGCCTCTTGACAATCCCTATCATCCACGAAAGGGTTTCACTAGTTAACTAAGTGGTATGTGGTCTCGATCTTAAAGTGCATCAAAAACCATCCTGCTCCATGAGATTCAAATTAATCTGACCTCTGTTCTCAGTCTTAATTCCTTCCTTGGGCTGTGGTGAGTGTTAGAGTCTCTTTAGCCACCTGTTTACAAAAGAGTGCTAAGGAGGTTCTGAACAGGCCTGAGCTCCACCAGAATCAGCTACCATCCTCACCCCTTGACTCGTTTCCCTCCAGAAGGGAATATCTCTCAGCCTCTGTTTTGACTAAAGCTAAAACAAAACAAAACAAAGCAAAAAGCCTTTATTGTATGATGGTTTTCAAGCAAATGGTGATCAAGCATTCAGGTCTATCCAAGTTATATATTTTATTTCATCTCATCTTAAATAAGAAATGGAAAAAAATAAAAAATAAAAAAAAAATTAAAAAATAAAAGAAATGGGTGAAGTGCTGAGCTATTTAAAAAAAAAAAAACACCTCTATGGGCCAATATATTCATGTGCTGATTCTAATGATCATTAACTGAGTACATGTAAGGGTAGATTTAAAGACGACCAGACCAAAAATATATTGAGGCCCTTTGGACATATATATGATACAGTATAATATGTGTGTATTATATAAGACAATCCTAATAAGAATAATAATACTTACACATGTTATTTTTCCAGCCAAAAGAGCCCTGCAGTGTCTTAAATCTAGAATTTTTTTTATCCTAGCCATGGGCCAGCTGATTGAGGTACTGCCAAATTCTGTCTCCTTTGATACGTATTTGGATAGGGTTCAAAGTAGAAACAAGGATTCCTGTGTGTTTGTGTTTTTTTCCACTCTTTACTTCAGCTGCTCTGATGTGTCTCTTTTTTAAAAAGCTATGATTAATCTTAACTAAGTGATACTTGTGGCCTAGTAGTCATCTATCACTTCTAGGCTAGCTGTGATGTCATTAAAAATTGCTAAGGACAAGCCTGGCTGTGTCATAAACTTCATTCACTTGGGTGACCCATGGAGAATAAAGTGTCAACATTTCTTATTCATCTAAAAACTTCTGCTTCATACAAACCAACAGAACAGGTTCCTTTACTGGTGAAGATGCTTAAGTACTTGTCTTGAATATCAAGAAAATGATAACTTTGAGGTATATTTAGGGTCTTCCATTTTAAGTAATCTAGAGCAGTTTGTACTACATCATTTAAATCAAATTTTCTCACTTTACTGTGTATTCATTTCCCTAAAAGACCTAAACACCAGAATATGATTTATTAAAAACAAACAAACAAACAAACAAAAAACAAAAAACCTCACCTGTGTGAATTTGAAGCTCTAATTGGCTTTATTAAGCAATTCATGTATTGGGCACCATTCCGTCTAGCAAGTAGAGATGGCCCGAGGAGTTGCACAAAATGGAAGGTTTTTATGGGAAGGAGGGTGGGGCAAGAAGTTATTAGCAAAAGAACAGAAAGGATTGTTTCAATCCAGGAGTCTTCTTTGTGTGTGTGTGAGGGGGGTGTGGTCAACAGGTTTTTTTATGGTGGTGGTAACCTCACTAGTGCGGATCAGGAATTTTCAGATTGACAGAGGCAAGGCCACATTCAGGGGTTAGGTTGAAACTGCAATTAAGTCTTGGTTTCCTGTCCTGGGTGGGGGCAAATGTCCTCATCTGGGTTTATTTTTCTTTTCTTTTTAACAGATTGAGATGAGGAAAGTGTGGTATCGGATTTACATTTTGAGAATTGTCAGTTGTTATTCTTGCTTTATGGATTTTCACTGCAGATGGGTTACATTGTTGAATATGGTGCATTCAGGGTATTTACCTTGAATCATTGTTTTAAACATAACCATGAAAGCCAAAGATGAAGGCCCAGAGCTATGTTAGAATGGGGAATGATGAAGGCAGGGCCCAGCATGACTGGCCCAGGACCAGCACTCAGCATCATTGTACCTCCTCTTTGACTGAGTTCATACTTCTCTTACGTATAAAATGCTGTTTTCTTCAATGTCACCAATACTGCTGCTCCATGATCTCTTTGTAAAACCAATTCTGACACTTTTGTTTCAGTTCTGGGAGAAGCTGACTATCTCCTCTTGGGAAAGCCAGGCCATGTAGCTCTAAGCAACAGCACGGTGTCTGTGGATTTCCGGTATTTCAGTGGTGCTAATGGGACCCTGAGGAATGTATCTATCCTATTGTTGGAGGCCAACACCAATCAGACTGTTATCACCAAATACCTCCTGACCAACCAGTCACAGGGAACACTCGAGTTTGAATGCTTCTACTTCAAGGAGGCTGGAGACTACTGGTTCACGATGACTCCAGACGCAGCTGACAACAGCACTCCAGTCCACCAGTGGGAGCAAAGTGCCTTTCTCAAGGTCAAGTGGCCCGTCTTCCACATTGACTTGAATAGGACATCCAAGGCAACGGAAGGCACCTTCCAGGTGGGTCTTTTTACCAGTCAACCACTGTGCTCATTCCCTGTAGACCAACCTGACATCTTGGTGGACGTCATCTTTACCAATAGTCTTCCTGAGGCAAGAACGAGTCCAAGTCAGCCGCTAGAGATAAGAAGCAGCAAGAGGACAGAACTCTCTCAAGGTCAGTGGGTTGAGTTTGGCTGTGCACCCGTGGGGCCAGAAGCCTATGTCACTGTGGTTCTGAAGCTGCTTGGCCGAGACTCGATCATTACCTCTACAGGACCCATTGACCTGGCCCAGAAGTTTGGGTACAAACTGGTGATGGTGTCAGAACTGACGTGTGAGTCCAGGGTGGAGGTGATGGTACTGCCTCCACCATGCATCTTTGTCCAAGGAGTGATCACAGTCTTCAAGGAGGCCCCAAGACGCCCTGGGGAAAGGACCATTCAACTGGCTGAAAACAGCCTGATGTTGGGAGAGAGGAAAACAGTGTTCAACTGCACTTTGTTTGACATGGGGAGGAATAAATACTGCTTTGACTTTGATGTCTCAAGCAGAAGCCATTTTTCTGCAAAGGAGAGGGAGTGCATGCTAATTCAGAGAAACATAGGTTGGTATTGAGATTTAAAACATTTTTTAATCCAACTGATGCCCTCCTGCAATCAAAATTATTATTTTGAATCTAGGTGAACTTAATTTTCTGTGAACTACACCATCATTTTTTTGGTTCACTCCTCACAATGTCCCAAATGGCATTATCATTCTTATCTGAAGAATTAGGAATACTGGCAAGCAGACCCAGCTCACCGCTTACTTCCCTAGGTCTCAGTTTCCCCGTTAGTAAAACAGGGATAATAAGAGTATCTACTTCAAAGAGTTGTGACAATTGAATGAAATAAGTATGCACAGTTCTCAGCATAGTGCCTGGTGTAGAGGAAGCACCAATAAACCTTAGCTATTATTGTATTATATCTTAAAAAACTATGTTATTACATCATATGGCAAATCCTTGGCAGGTATGAGTAGAATTCAAAGCTGAATCTTGAACTGTATTTGGTTAACTTCTGGCTTCCTCTAGCTGAGCATGTCACTTTTCTGTTACAGCCTTCATTACAGGAATGAGTTTCTTTAGAAGTGAGATTTCCAAACAAGATTTTTAAAACCTTCAAATTCTAAATTTTTTGTGTAATGCCCTACCTAATCACAAAGAAGTGGGGTTATTACAATTCCATCCATGCCCTGTGCTCCTCATTGCATTTCTTTTCCTTTTTCTGGGCGTAAGCCTGGTCTTGGCAAGAGATTCATCTGGCAGAGATTGTCTGATTTGCATATATCTTCATCCCTATTAAGCCCCAGGTCCCCTGACAGCCCAAGCCTCTGACTGTCTTTGGAACCCCAAATGTTTCTTACTCCAAATACACCCATCTCCTCACTTAGAAGTCCATTTCCTTTGACTCTCTTCGCACCCCCTAATCACTTCCCTGCTTGTACTTACCTCTCCATCCAGCCTAGATTACATGGCCCATCCCTATCATCCCTCTCCTACCAATACCCTAAACTCCTCTGCCATCTTTTTCTTCTGATGCATGAATCCAGCCATCTGCTGGCCACTCACTGCATGCAAGCTGCAGAAGGCCACATCCAGGTGGACAGGAGCACCGTGAATGGGTTATGCCTCCCCCCTCAGTTGGACCCATTATGCTACCCTGACCAGCTCTGCTCCTATTCTCTAGAAAAGCATCCCTCAGACCTCAACCCCTGCCCCATGGCTGACTCTCAGAGCTGAGTCAGTCTCCTGCCACACAGGGCAGCTGGCATCCGTTAGGTATGTGCTCCCTTGACCTCCCACAAAATATCTGTAGACCTGTAGTCATTGTTCCTCCTTTGCTGTCACTATGGAAGAAGTGTCACTCTTCCCCTGGACTATGGATCCCAGTCCCTTTGCTCCTATCAGGAATCCTCTGTTAATCATTATCCCCTCTCTCTTCTCTGTCTCTATTCCCTTACTGGCTCATCCCCATCAACTTTGAAATATATACTTAATTCTCTTATCTAAAAACAAAACAAACACTGCCCCTCAACCCCTGGTTCTCCTCTAGATGATCCCAACTTTCTCTGTTTTTCCTTTTATAGCCCGAGTTCTTGAAAAAGTCACCTGTACATTGTAGTTTATTTCCTCACCTCACATTCACCTTTCAACCCACATGCCTCTCCTGAAAATGCTTTCACTGAAGCAACTAGTGCATGACTTCCAAGGTCGCCAAGTCCAGGGATGCTTTTCCACCTGTATTTTCTGTGACATCACCCTGGACCCTCTTCTTGCTTACCTCCCACTCCCCTGGCGATTCCTTCCTGGTCTCCCTTGCCTGCCAATTCTCCCACCTGGTCACATCCATTAATTCTCAGATTTCCACATCCTATATTAGATCCTCTTTTTCACTCTTCACACACCTGCTAGGTGATTAGCATCCTAATACTGATGGCTCCACATTGGCATCTCTCCCCAGCACCCAAGTGCTACCACATAGCTGTCACCCTCACATGTCTCTCGGGCATCTCAGAGGACTCAGACTCATCACCTTACTCCCTCAACCTGCCCCCTCAGTATAGGCTTTCACCATCCATTTCATTGTTCAAACCAGAAGCCTGGGGGTCTTCCTTTTCTTCACCTCCTATAAATAATAAATCACTAAGTCCTATGGGTTTTGGCTTCTTGGTGTCTGAATCCTGGTTTAAACTTCCATCATCCGTTAGCTAAGCTATGGATTCCTGATTGATTCCAATCCCTGCCATATCCACTTCATTCTCTCACTGCAGGCAGAGTGATTATTTAAAATTCAGGTTAACTGAGACTGTTCCCTGCTTAACATCTGTCTGTCACCTCACTTGACATGATGATGAAAATCCACAGGACCCCCTAGAGCCAGGCTGCCCAACCCACAGTCATTGTATCTGGGTTGGAGTCTCCACCCACCTTCACCTGGTTGACATTAGCCTATCCAACCCCAAGTCTCCACTTGGGTTACTCTTCCTTGACCCCAAACTAGTTAAATTCCCTTGGTGTAAGCTGGCACAGCATCCTTCATTCCTCTTTCATGGCATTGATCATTTCTGTCACGGCTCATTCAGTGTCTTTCTCCCCATGCCCCTCACCCTTATCCTACCATCCTGCTGATGGCAGGAAGCTCATTGGGTGTGAAAAGCCAACTTGTGCTACCATGAAGTTATTTATGGTATATATTTGGCCCACTTAGTATGCTTGGCACATTAATAGGTGCTCAATACATGTTTTATTAAAGTGAAAATTGAGGGATCCCTGGGTGGCGCAGAGGATTGGCGCCTGCCTTTGGCCCAGGGCGTGATCCTGGAGACCCGGGATCGAATCCCACATCGGGCTCCCGGTGCATGGAGCCTGCTTCTCCCTCTGCCTGTGTCTCTGCACCTCTCTCTCTCTCTGTGACTATCATAAATAAAAAATAAATAAATAAATAAATAAATAAATAAATAAATAAATAAAGTGAAAATTGAACACAAATGTGGCCAGTCCAGGTATTAGTAAGAAAAATTGTATTAAACTATATTAATCATCCAAGATAGATTCGCCATCTCAAAAGAAGTTACTTGTTAGGAGAAAAAAAAAATCTAATTGAATTTAGTGGAAACAAACCTAAGGAAATAAAGATATTTGAGCCATTTGATTAAACACATCGGGAGCAGGAGGTCTACTCTGTGGCTCTCCCAGCTATTGGGGTTTCCATAGATTCTTCTACTTGTCTAAAGACTGAGTTTTCCCCTCACAGCAGCAGGGAGGAGACCCTAGAGAGAGGCAGAACAAAGGAGTGGTTCTTTGTGTTTCCAGGCTGAGGGTGGCAAGGGGTTCCCCATGGAGCTGCAACAACTAGACACTACAGAGCATCAAGACCAAAAGCCATGCCTGGAAGAGCTAATGCTCCTGGAGACCCCAGGAGTGTGACTCCAGCTAATCAGTGACATTGATGCTAGCTATGGGACCTCAAGCTTTCCAATGTTTTAGCATAAAAATTTATGACTGGATCTAGTTCTCTTCATTTTCCACTTATATTGACAGTTGGCTTTTTTGGGCAAATGGTATCATTCTGGGACCCCACTGAATCCACCATGATTTGTGCGAGCCAATGCTTCCACCGATTTCTTATTAGTTGCTTTTGAAAATGGAGTAATGTGTTTGATATGTTTGTCTCTTTTTCCAAATATGTCTTCAGACCTTAAGATAATATGTAAATAACATTTTATAGAAGGATATGTTGCCACAAGTGATTATTTATGATCTTCATTTATCTTACTTAGCATGAATGTTTCTATTTTTCTCTGCAGAAATGTTAATGTATTAGGTTATGGGATGCTACCTGAGATCCTGCCAGGGAATATTAGTAACATATGGCATGGCACTGTAATAACTTACAAAAATAAATTGAGAACTACTAAATCCTAAACATCTTCCCAAGGTTTTCAGACAAGGGAGTATATAAATTTAGGGCAAAAGTTGATAATTAATGATAGAGGGTATGAAGTCATAGTTGCATAATTTTTTTAACTTAGGGTTTTTTTTGATAAATGAAAGTATATATTTAATATATAGCTTCCTTAATAATTTAAATTTTTAGACTTTTTGCTTCTGTGATTAGATGGTCTTGTTTTTTCTTCATAATGACTGAACAAGAGTTTTTTTCCCCAAGAACTATCAACACTGTCAGTTCCTTCCTATTTGCAGATTGTGTATTATCTTTTTAATTCTCTGCCAGAATCTTTTTAAGCCACTTGTCCACTTTCTGAACCAGTTTACCTAAAACTAGAAAATATAATTTTAAAAGTTCATATAAGCAGATCCTTAGATGCTTTAATACTCCACAGTTCTCTGAAAGTGAATGAAACCATAAACCCTTCCAAGAGTAAACTTTTCTTTTGGGATTCCTTAGGAATATCCTCTCAGGATATGCGACATACTGTGGTGATCATCTGACATGAAATCATAGTGATTTCTTCGTACCAGGCACTGTTCTGAGTGATTTACAAATATTAATTTGTTTAATCTTAAAAATGTTTTGAGTTAGGTTTGCTATTTTGTCAATTTTATAGGTGAAGAAATAGAGGCACAAAATTAACTTGCCCAAGGTTAAGTGGCTTAAACCATTACTGGTGGTTGATTGGCTTTTTCCATTATTCTATACTGCCTCCCATAGAATCAATTTATGTCAACTTATGTATTAGACTATATAAAACTTTTAGATTGAAAAAAAGTTATGTTTCCTCCTCACTGGTTCATCTGGTGCTGTCCACTCCTCTTGAAAGACGTGAAACCCACTTTGGAATCCACTGACTCAGGCACAAGCATGATTTGGCCAATATAAGTGAGTCTTGTTCTGTGCACAGAAAACCGGAACTGCTTATCCACGTGTCTTTGCTCCATTTGCTGCTTTTAGTTACTCACTCTCGTCTATAGGACTTTCTTATAAGCATGTTTTGTTGAGTTGCTTTAGTTTCTTAAGCAAAGTGTCTTCTAGGTGTGAATATTTTAGGGGCTATATATTCTTTCAGATAGTCTTGAGGGCTGGAAACAAATCCCCCTTTTCCTATTCCAGACAAATTTTGCTCATTCAGAATTAATATTCTCTATAGTAGCCTGGAAGGTATTTATCCTGGCCAAACAGGTTTGTTATGTAGTGTGAGTGTGGGTATGGACATCTAACCAGGCCAAAACAAAACAGCTTTCATTCATAAAGTAAGAATATTTAAAATATTGGTTATCTTGCTCTTCATTTCTAAAACATGAACTACAATTGTCTAGTGACTTTCCATTTGCCTAGTATTTCCCTCAAAAAGTTATTGGTAGAAATCTTCAGGGAACAGGTAGAATTGCTCAAGATATTTTTTAAAATATGCCTGATTAAATTTGTTTATTGCTTTGAGTGATTTCCTTTGTTTCCTGTTTGATTAATTTGGTTTACAAATAAAAGGACATACGATGTAGCTTCAATGTTTATTTTTTTATTCTTGATTGTCCTATAAACCAGGATTTTACTTCCAAGGGAAAAGGACACAACATTTGAAAATGTAATTTTTGACATTAAGATTCATGCTCTTATTAAAACTTTGATTTTTTTCTGGCCATTGCTAATGGAAGTTTTGTTTTTAGTTTGACAAATAACTTTATATATTATATTTATGTGAAGTAAGAGTTAAGAAAGAATAACAAGATTCTTAGCATTTGTGATTTTACTTTTTATGGCCTTGAATATGAGCATATGAAAAGTGTAAACTATGCATTGACTTAATTTTCAATTTAGATTTCTCAGTAGTGGAATTCCCAGTAGATTTTTCAAAAATAAATCACTAAAGTTTAACTTAGAAAGACTTTTTGTATGAGAGTCCCAAAGCTTTGCAGGCATGGGGGGCTTAGTATCTGAATAGCTCTGAAGCTTAAGTACAAAGCTGGCTCATTGTTCTTCCATCTGAAGAGCTGCAGTGTGATCTGAAGACACAGAACCAATATTGTGTTCAGTTGGACCTCTGGATGGAACATAATTACCACACCTCAGTTGATGTTGGTCCAGGATAGTGGTTTGTAATGCTCCCACTCTTGTGAAAATCCCAGAGACTTTTAATTGCCATAAAGAACTCCTATTCTGTGACTCACTCCAAAGATTGCATCACTTGGATTACCTGAGAATATATTTGCCCTTCGTGTTCTCCTTATATTTTTGTAATGCTTTATATACCTTTGCTGTATTGAGTTATTGTCCATAAAGGATAAAAAAAAAAGACTGTTTACAGAGGGTGCCTTGAGTTGGCATGACCTGGGTCTTGAGGTTGGTTGCATACTGATAGAGAAGGGTCTTAAGCTAATTTTTATAGGGAACTATTTAATTATTCTATCTGGCAGTGTTTGCATATATGCCTGAAAGAGATATTTGCAGGTGTCAGTCAGTAATAACTGTTCTGGGAGTATTTTGTATGTATTTTTAAGCTCTGAGGTTAGGTGCATCCCCATCTAGCGTTGTTGAGCCCCTTGCTGAATTGACCCTTTTATGATTATGTAATGTCCCTCTTTATCCCTGGTAGTATTTCTTGTTCTGCAGTCTACTTTGTCTGATATTAATATAACTACTCCAATTTTCTTTTAATTAATGTTCACAGGTATAACTTCACCCATCTATTTACTTTTAACCTATTTGTGTATTAAGTTTTTTATTAAACATTTTTAATTGAGTATAGCTGACACACAATGTTACATTAGTTTCAGGTATACAAGATAGTGATTCAACTTCTCTATGTATTATGCTATGCCCACAAGTGTACATACCATCTGTCACCATACAATGCTATTAAAACCTCATTGACTATAATCTCTATGCTGTGCCTTTTATTCCTGTGACTTACTCTCACTTCCCTTCATCCATATTTTCCCTATCCCAACACCCCCTTCCTTCTGGCAACTATCAGCTTGTTCTCTGTATTTATATGTCTGATTCTGCTTTTTGTTTATTCATTTGTTTTTTTTGGATTTCACATATGAATAAAATCATATGGTATTTGTCTTTCTCAGTCTGACTTATTTCACCTAGCATATTGCCCTATAGGTCTATACATGTTTTGCGAATGGCAAGATCTCATCCTTTTTTGTAGCTGAGTAATATTCCATTGTATGCATATGTATGCATGTGTGTTTATGTGTGTACATCTTCTTTATCCACTCATCTATCAATGGACATTTGGGTTACTTCCATATTTGGGGTATTGTAAATAATGCTGCAGTAAACATTGGAGTGCATACTTCTTTTTGAATTAATGTTTAAAATAAGTTTCTTTTAAATAACATATAGTTGGGTCATGTTCTTTTACCCAATTTCACAATCTCTGTCTTTTATTTGGTGTGTTTAGATTATTTACATCTAGTGTAATCATTATATGGTTGGATTAAGATCTGTCATCTTGGTAGTTTTATATCTGTTCCATCTGTTCTTTGTTTCTTTTTCCTCTTGATTCTGCCTTCTTTTGTATTAATTGAATATTTCTTATGAGTTACTTTAACTGTACTGTTGGTTTATTTTTTATACCTTAAAATATTTTTTACTGGTTGTTCTAGAGTTTATAGTATGTACCTTTAATTATTCTTTTTTTTAAAGATTTTTAATTTATTTATTCATGAGAGACACATGGAGAGAGAGAGAGAGAGAGAGAGAGAGAGGCAGAGACAGAGGCAGAGGCAGAGGGAGAAGCAGGCTCCATGCAGGGAGCCTGACGTGGGACTTGATCCCCGATCCCCAGGATCAGGCCCTGGGCTGAAGGCAACTCTAAACCACTGAGCCACCTGGGCTGCCCCTAATTATTCTTGATCTATCTTTGAAGAATAATATTTTGATTCACATATAGTATAAGGACCTTATTAACAGTATGCGTTCAATTCATTATTCCCATTCTTTGTGTGATTACTGTCATAAATTTTACTTTATATATGCTATGAACACATAATACTATTTTTCTCTAGCCATTATATTTCAGAACATTTAAAAATAAGGGAAAAATGAATTTTATCTTTTCCTTTATAAATGCCATTTCCAGCACTTTTCAATTCTTTGTACAAATGGAGGGTTTTTACAGGTATCACATTCCTTCTGCTTGAAGGATTTTCTTTTAGCATTTCTGTAGTAAAAGTCTGCTGGTAATTAATTTCATTCATTTTCCTTTGTCAAAGAAGTTTATTTCTCAACTTTTGGAAGATACTTTCACTGGATATAGAATTGGGTTGGTCAATTCATGGGTTGGTCATTTTTTTCTTTCATTACTCTAAAGATATTACTCCATTATACTTGGCATGCATGACAAGAAGCCTGCTGTATTTCTCTTTATTCTTCCATATGCAGTGTGTTTCCACCTTCCACCTTCCCTCCTGCACAGCCTTCAAAATTTTGTTTTTAGTTTTTATCAGTTTAAATATGGTGTGTCTGATTTTTTATTTGCTTTTTTGTATCTGTCCTGCCTGTTTTTTTCTGAACACCTTAATGTAACTTACTATCTTTCAATCTTTCATTAATTTTGGAATTATTTCATTAATCTTGGTCATTATTTGATTTTCTTTTTCTCTTCTGGGATTCTAATAACATGAATGATAGACTATTTGATATTGCCCCCCAAACTCTTGCATATTCTATTGGTTTATTCACTCTTTCTTTTTGATCTTTGTGTCTCAGTCTAAATGATTTCTACTCACCAATATTCAGATTTATTTTTATTTTCCTTAGCTCTGTTGAGTCTACTGGTGAGCATTCTTTTAAAAGGCATCCTTCATCTTTGTTACCATGTTTTTCACTTCTAGTATTCCATTTGCTTCTTCTCAGTTTATAAATCTCTAATGAAATTTTTCATCTGTTCATCTTGTTTGCCTTTTCCACTAAAGTCTTTAATATTAATCATAGTTATTGTAACTTCTCGCTCTGGTAGTTCCAATATCTGGGTCACATTTGAATCTGGCTCTCTTGATTACTTTATCTCTTGTAGTTTTTTTTTTTCCTGTTTCTTTGTATGTCTTGTAATTTTTTATTGCAAGGTGGACATCTTATTTAGAACTGAAGACACCACTAAATAGTACTTATGTGGGGAAATGGGCATACCCTGTTTTTGGTAGGCCTTTAGTGTGGGGATCAGGTCAGTGTACTAAGGAATTAAGCTGTGTTTGGGTTTGTGCTGTTGCTGTGGCCATTCTCAGGACATGACAGAGTTCATAATTTTGCTAATGTTACCTTGCAGTTAGTGTAGGAGTTGGCTTGCCAAAGAGTTTTCCTCCATGCTTCTGTTGCACCCTCAGCTTTAGGCTTGAACCTGCACCTAAGAGAGGTTTTCACCTGTCACCATTGTCTATGCTCTAGCAGTAGGTTGTTGTTATTTGATACTTGTAAATTGCATGGTGCAGGGTAGGGGTTGGGCAATGAGAGCTAGAGAGCTTTTTCTTGTTCTAGTTCATCCTTAGTTGTAGACAGAGATGGAGCCTTTTTGATGATCTTGACCCTTTCCAGTGATAGAAGCTCTCTAATAGTCTGGGCCCAGTATATTTTCTGCTCCTCTCCAGGGGTGAAGGATTACCTTCTTTTTCTATTCTCTAGTGGCACTAGATCTTCAGTGGTGCCCTTAGAGTGACAGGGCTTCTGCTTTGTCGCTAGTGGTTGAGGCTTTTGTTGGTAGAGCTAATAGGGAAAAGGATCCAGGTGAGGTTTGTGTCTTTCCCACAGTGCCACCCTTCCCATCCTTAGGCTTCCATCACAAGGGAGGCTTTCTCTGGTCTTGCACCTACCCTCAGTCCTTCTTACAAGCATTTGGTAAGATCCATGAAGAAGAGCCTGCAAGTGGATACAAATTCCTATTGGGTTTGTAGCTCCCAGGGGGTCTATATTCTCATGCTAGCCCACACTAGGCTTCTAGTAGTTCATTACATTTTTAGATGATTTCTCCCTAGCTTTTAGGAGGCCTGGTGCCTAGCCCGGGAAGCAACGTTTGTATTCTGTCTTTCCTTATAGGAGCTCATCTTTCCTTATATTTCAGGCCATTTGGTTGCCCTGCGACTTTTGTTCTCTGATGGATTCCAAAAAGGCTAACATTTTGCAAATTAAACAACTTTCCTTTGTTTTAAGGGTTATTAAGCACTCTTTCCAGCTTTCCGCATATTTGGGAATGTTTTTATGTACTGACTTTACAAGGCCTGAGATTTGAGTTTGCTGCTTCATTTGGGTGCAGTTAAATTCTGATTCTCGAATGAGCATTAAAAGTATGGCTGATGTCCTTGCAGAAACATGGGGACTGTGGCAGCCGTGGAGCCAGTGCAGTGCCACGTGTGGGGATGGTGTCCGAGAGCGACGCCGTGTGTGCTTGACTCCCTTCCCCTCCAGACCTGGCTGCCCTGGAATGTCCTTGGAGACCTCTCTGTGTTCCCTGGAGGAGTGTGCTGGTAGGTATTCTTCTTTCTTTGGGAATCTCTCCCCAGAGGGACTGTTGAACCTCAGCCTGCCTGAAAATCACCAACCTGAATTCCGAGGTGGACTCTATTATTGCTGCTGGCTTTACCACGGCTGTGTCCATTAGTGTGTCCATTAGTAGCTTGTCAGATGATGGGGTCAGTGAGATGATTGAACACAGTGAAAGACAGGGAAATGACGACATGATCTAAATTAAAAACTCAGACATATGAAAACATTTTTAAAAAGACAAAAACAAGAGGGATGATCTTTTCTTCCTAAGATATTTTTAATTTTGTTTTTGTTTTCTTATTTATCCTTCCTTTACTTCTCCACCCCCCAACCAACCAAATTATGGAAGAACATCTCATCATTTCAGAGAAGCCTGAGGGGACCACATAGACTATTATTTGTCAAAATGGGGCAAGTCACCCTGTCTTATCCCCTGCATGGCCCTAGCTTTATTCTTTACTACCCCTACCAAGGAGGAGGTAGTGGGGAGATTTCTTCTTATGGCCTAGAGACTGGCCTTTCCTTCATCCTGTCAACATCTTGAAAGCACTTAGTAAGCGCTCAATGAGTATATGATGTGAATGGTTTATAGATGTGATGCTGACATGACTTAGGGTTGCTTCAGCTTACGGAGTTGAATTCCATTCTTTTGCTACAGGTTACAGTAATAAGAATCCTTGCTCTTCCTACATACCATCTCACTTACTGATCTACAGCCAGTCCACCATTTAATTTGCCAGCCTTTGCTCTGGTCCTGACTTCTTCCACACTCTAATTCCAGGTTAGAAAACCATTGGTAATTCCTTGTCCCTTGGGATCTGGGGGAGTTAGATAGGGTTCCTTTGTGTGTGTTTGGATTTCAGCGTACCTTTTAGCCAAAACTACAGGCACCTGGCAACAACACCTTGGCCAGTGTCCCCACCTGTGACCTTAAAAATTCATTCTTGCTATCTCATTTTTCCAGCCAGTGCTATGCTCTTGTTTCCTTTATTACAGCATCCTGAGGGGTGTTCTTTCTTCTGTTTTTTTCCTCAGGCTTAGGCTCTTCTGCTAGCCCTCTGTCTGCCCTTCTTCCTTCATAATCCTTTGGCCCCACTCTGAATCTATTCTTTCTCCAGTTATATCTCATACTACTTTCTAAAGTTCTCCTCTTTCTCTACTCTTTCTTTATAAGTCTCCTTCATTTTCACAGTTCCTTTCTTGGGTATAACCATCTTCAAGTACACCCATTCCTCTCAATTCTGGGATGTCATGCTGTGTTAAGATATTCTATTTAGAGTTCCAGAATGAATGAATGAATGAATTCAAATGAATTTAAAGTCAATTGTTACGGCTTCTACTGCACCTTTAGAAGTGACAACAATATCAACCATTGATTGATCATCTGCTATGTGCCAGCACTTTAAATACATTATCTCTCTTATTTGGGATTCTGAGGCATAGAGAGGGTAACTGACCTGACCAAGATCAAAAAGCTAGAAAGCAGAGGACAAGATCTGACCTATCTTGAACACCTTGCCTATCTACACAGGCCCAGTCTAGCTTTCTGGAAGCATCAACAACCTGGAATTAACAATCATTTTTGAGGATAGGTGAAATTATTTCATGTTTTGATGTCTTAATTCTTTAATATTGGAATGGAACTCAAAATTTCTATATTATAAATTAGCAAAAAGGGTTAAGTGCTATAGACACCCCTACTTCTATAAGTGGTCCTTAGATAAATGCTTAGGTGGATAAAAATGATCATTTCTTCCAAGTGTTGTTCTTTCTATTCAACCTATTTCATACTCCTTGGAAATGTAAAGATCTGTTCACAGGCTGCTTAGCCTCAAGAAATTTCCTTCACTTCAGGTGAAAGAGAGAGTAGATGGGGCAGAGAGGGCTGAGGTCAGCAGCTCTTCGGCTTTTCTCTAGCCATCATTTTGAAGGGATCCAGCCATAGCCAAAGAGAACAGCTAAGTAAAGAGGTCCATGATGTGCAACTGCATTGCTGCTCCCCACGGATATAAGTAGCCACTGTACATGAAAGAAATAAGTCAGGAAACAATTCTTTCATCATTCAACTGTGTTCAGCTGATCGAGAGTTTAGAGTTTTGTTTGGCTTTGAAAGGATGTTTCTATGCCAAGTTCTATGTTAATTTGACCATCTTGTTCAAACAGGAGAGTGGGAGGATCTGTTGTCATTGTGCCCACATTCCATCTAGTGGAATTATTGATCATTTTGCTATTACCTTTTTAAATGAATTAACCTAACATTTATTGGAGACCAAGTATGTGTAAGTTACTGTGACTGGGGTTAGGAATGTATAGATAAGACATGTTCCTGTCTGGAAGGTACTCATGATATAGTAGCTCAGCAGACACATAAATAGGCATAATATACAATACAATGTAGAGCCTGCAGTGAGAAAGGTATCCATAGCAGGCCATGGAAGCTTGCGGGGGTGAAAATTCATGCTGGGAATACCTCCTTTCTTGGAGATGGTGATATTCGAGCTGAAGTTTGAAAGCTAAGTAGGTGTCATCCTAGGTGAGCTAAGTGACAAAGGGAATTTTAGCAAAGGGAGCAATGGATGAAAGCATGGAAGAAGATGGCACATTAAGAGACCCAGAGAACTGAAATTAATTTAATGTATCTAGAGCATAATGTGCCAGGAAAGAGTGGAAAAATGAACCTGAACAGGTAGGCAGGAGTCATATCCTGAGGAGCCTTGAAGGTTTGGCCTGTATTTCAGAAGTTGTCTCTCTCAGCTGTAGTGTGCAGAATACATCGGAAGGGGTAGGCGTGGCAGCAAAGCCTCTTAAGAGTTTTTCAGTAACCCAGATGAAAAGTGAAATGATGGGGATGCAGAGGAGAGAGAGACTCAAAGATTCTAGATATGATGAGTGATGAAGAGGGAAGCATCAAGGATGAAAACCTGGACTCTAGTACTGGCAACTGTGTGGACACTGGTGCCATTTCCTTGAGATTGGATATACGGGAATGAGGCACAGATTCTAGGGGAAAGATGATGAGTCTTGGGCATGTGGAAATGAAGGTGTTGGTAGGACATCAGTGGAGAGACCAGAGCTAATGGACCCAGGTTGAGATCCAGATCTCCTTGCTCCAGAGTTCATGTTCTTCTTTTTCAAATTAGATAAGACAGCAGAGGAAACCATCAACAACACAAAAGGGCAACTTACTGAATGGGAAAAGATACTTGTAAATGATATATCTCATAAGGGTTAATATCCACAAAATATAAAGAACTTGTACAACTCAACACCAAACAAACAATCCGACTAAAAAATGGGCAGAGGATATGAATGGACATTTTTCCAGAGAAGACATATAGATGGCCAACAGACCCATGCAAAGATGCTCAGTGTCACTAATCATCACAGAAATGCAAATCAAGACCACGGCGAGATAATACCTCATAGTAGTCAAAATGGCTAGTATGAAAAATACAAAAAATAGTAAGTGTTGGTGAGGATGTAGAGAAAAGAGAACCCTCATGCACTGTTGGTGGGGATGTAAATTGGTGCAACCACAAGAGAGAACAATATAGAAGTCCTTCAAAAAATTAAAAATGGAAATACCATATGATCTAGTAATTCCATTACTGGGTATTTACCCCCTAAAAATGAAAACACTAATCCTAAAAGATATATGCACCCCTATGCTGACTGCAGCATCATTTACAATAGCCAAGATTAGTGCAACCCAAGTGCCCATGAATAGATAAGTGTATCCATTTATCAAGAAAAAGATGGTGTAAATATATAATGGAATATTACTCAGCCATTAAAAGAATGAGGTCTTGCCATTTGCAACAACATAGATGGACCTGGAGGGTATTATGCTAAGTGAAGTAAGTCAGACAGAGAAAGACAAAATACCATATGATTCAATTTATTTGTAGAATCTAAAAACAATAAAACAAAACAGGAAACAGACTCTTAAACACAGAGAACAAATTGGTAGTTGCCTGAAGGAGATTGGAGGGGGATGGGCAAAATAAAGGAGATTAAGAGGTACAAACCTATAGTTATAAAATAAGTCATGGAGATGCAAAGTACAGCATAGGGAATATATTTTTTAAAAAGAGTAGAATTTTTATATGGAGGTGAAAGAATCAGTTGAAAATGGCAATTAGGAATGAGGAAAGTGAGGAATACTCCCTGCTGCTGGTTCCGTTTGCTTATAAAAAAAAGTACGTGCCACAGCTTACACCCAAGAGAGTGGTCAGGGGGAGCCATGTCCTGTAGTCTAGTCCTCAGGTAAGGCTAGGAGGCAAAGGGAAAGGTTCTGGATGTAAGGAATTTGGTTATCCCACTGGGGTGGCAGAAAGGAGAGAGAGAAGCAGTGGGAGGATGGGTCATGGACATGACACAGGGAACGGGTGCTGATAAGAGCATGTGGAAAAAAGGGGGACAGGAAGGTGACTGGAAGGCCTTGAAGGGTGGACAGTGACAAGAAGGAAAGAGGGGTGATGGTAGTGGCATTAGCGGGCTTTAAGTTCCCAGGTACTTAAGTGTCAGTACAAGCTGAGGCCCCAGGTGGCATCTGAGTCTTGATGAAACATTTTGATGACCATGGGACAAACCAGTTGGAGAGAAGAGGGGAAAAAGGCAAATCAACATCCCATGGAAGGAAGCAGGGGAATAGATAGCTGGAAACTGAAGAGTGAGAAGCAGAGGTTTCAACCCTCAGGAAAGATAGTTCCTAGGTATTAGAAGGGAAATGTAAGTTGCATTACATTGCCTAAAGATTTATTTTCATCTAATAATTTCTCAAGATGTACAATTTTAGGTACAACCTACCTGAATTATTTTGCATGTCAGTTTTTTTTTTTAAGATTTTATTTATTTATTCATGGGAGACACACAGAGAGAGGCAGAGATACAGGAAGAGGTAGAAGCAGGCTCCCTGGGGCGGGGGTGGGGGTGGGGGGTGGGTGGGGGGAGGAGGCGGATCCGCGACTCATCCCAGGACCGGGGATCACGCCCTGAGCCAAAGGTAGATGTTCAACCACTGAGCTCCCCAGACGTCCTGCAAGTCAGGCTTCATACTTGGTAAGCGTTTTCCCACGTGCATCTCAAAGGTACATTGAACTCTAGATGTTTACCGCGTTTACCTTATCGTAAGCAAAAACCTTGATTTTTGCCTTGAAATTGCCCTTATGCTGCTGCTGCTTTGTGGAACATTCGAGACCCACGTCGGCAGGAGTTACCCTGATTGTGGTTCATCTGCTCACCTCAGTTCTGGGGTCCCTGGTTTCTGGTGTCCGAGCTGCCGGCAGAGATGCATGTGTAGGGCCAGAAACCCTAGTCCTTGTCTCTTCCTTCTTTAACTGCTGGATGATCCGAGCCAGCTGCCCAGGCCCTGGACACCACGCAGGGACACAGTCCTGGAGAATCCATTTGCTCTTCCTTTCTCGTAGCTCTCCAGCCATCCAGCGTGTCTCCCCTTCAGCCCCAGGGCCCCGGGAAGTCCAACAACGTCGTGACGATCACCGGGATTTCACTGTGTCTGTTCATCATCGTGGCCACCGTCGTCGTCACGCTGTGGAGGAGGTTCGGCCGCGCCCCCGAGTGCGGCCCCCCGGCCCGGCGCAGCTCCGTGCACTCCCCGGGCTGCCGGAAGCACTCGGACGAGGAGACCATCTGCGAGCCGAGCGGGCCGCGGGGGAGCTTCTCGGACGCGGGCGACGGGCCAGCGGGGGGCGCCAGGGGCGCGGGCATCCCCCTGGGCTGCAGGCGCCCCGGCCCCGGCCCCGAGGATGACGCCTCCGGCAGCGAGAGCCTGCAGGCCAGTGCCCAGAAGATCATCCCCCCGCTGTTCAGCTACCGCCTCGCCCAGCAGCAGCTGAAAGAGATGAAGAAGAAGGGCCTGACGGAGACCACCAAGGTGTACCACGTGTCTCAGAACCCCCTGACCGACACGGCCGTGGACGCCGCCGCGGGCCTGGGCCTGGGCCTGGGCCTGGAGAGCCCCGACGGCGCGGCCGCGGACAAGTTCCGCATCAAATCCCCATTTCCGGAGCAGCCCGTGGGGGGCGCCGCGGCCGGGGCCCCCTGCGGGCTGGACTTCCCCAGCTTTCCTGCCAGTCGCGCCGTCAGCCCCAGCCAGACGGTGGTCCGCAAGTCAGCCCCGAGGCATGTGGCGGGCAGAGGGGTGCTGCTGGAGAGGAGCCACCCCAAGGGCTCCCACTTCAGGAGGACATCGAGTTTCCACGAGGCCAAGCAGGCCCGGCCTTTCAGGGAGAGGAGCCTCTCCACCCTGACCCCACGGCAGGCGCCCACCTGCAGTGCCAGGACGCGGACCTGGGACCAGGCGGACGACAGATTCCGGCCTCAGAGTCGAGGCGCTGCCCTGCTGCCGGAGAAACCTGACCATTTCCAAGGGGCAGGTGCCACCAGAGGTCCATTAAGTCCTCTCCCTAAATCCTACACCCTGGGACAGCCGGCGAGGAAGCCAGACCTGGGAGACTGCCAGGCAGGCTTCATGTCGGGGGGTGAGAGAATGGACCCTCACAGAGCTCAGAGGGGCCCGTCCCCCAGTCACAGGAGTGTCTCAAGGAAGCAGCTGTCCCCTGCTGTCCCCAAAGATAGCTACCAGAGGGTCAGCCCTCTGAGCCCTTCTCAGTGTAGAAGAGACAAGTGTCAGAGCTTCCCAGCCCACCCTGAGTTCGCCTTCTATGATAACACATCATTTGGCCTCACTGAGGCAGAGCAGAGGATGCTGGACCTCCCGGGCTATATTGGGTCAAATGAAGAGGATGAAACCACAAGTACCCTCAGTGTGGAGAAGCTGGTCATCTAACCTAGATCAGCCTGTGACTTCACACAACTGAGGTCCTTTGCCCAGCTCTTGGTATCAGCTGCTCACAGTGGTCTGTGGGCTGATTTTGTACATTAGGATTGGGTGGCAAGGAAGTAACTGAGTGTATGCATGTGTTTTAATTCATAAGGAAGAAGTTACTTATTTTGAACTTTTCCCTTTGTTATCCTAATTCTCTTGGTTTATTACTAATAAGTTCAATAATAAAATTTAAATGGGCGAAACAGGGCTTGGTCTCATGTGGATGTGAAAGAAGGCAAATGTGACTTTAAGTATGGAGTGCTTTGAACACTTTCCTGGCAGTGTCCAACATGAAGTAAATTTGAGACTCTCCACAATAATGAGGGCTGGAAAAAGTTAACTTGTGAATATAGCTCTGATTTAGAATTTATTAAGTTCTAAATGCTTAAGAATTTGATTCCTGAGGGGGTAGTATTGAATGAGTTTCATGTTTGGTTGATCAAGTCAATTATGATTGGTATGTACTAGACTACCTAGAAAGGCTGATACCACAAGATATTCCACAAGAACTTTCATGCCAGAGTTGGGTGAAATCTTAAAATTTTTTTGTGCAACAAAGAGACTGGTGACTCAACCCCAAATTAAGTGAATTAATTCTGCTTTGGAGAAATAATATAAAAAGCTGATTGTTCAAGTAGTGAGTCAAATGAAGATCTATCCATATATCCATCATTGTTTGAAGGAAAAAGTATACATTTTAGAAAGGAAAATATGTCTCCCGAGAGAGTATCAACTAGAACATGAGCAGTGGGTGCTGGCAAGGACACTGACTGGCATTAGGAGGCTGACTGTGTGTTCCTGGACCAAATTGGCAGCCAAGACCCTAGGGGGTGTCATTCTGAAACCAATGTGTATATGTCTCTAAAGATGACTTTATCATGTTACTCAGACAGTATATGAATCTCAGGTATATGGAAAGCAGGTAGATTATGATATATTATAGCTTAAGTTTTTAAATTGGAAGAATGAAGTAAAGAAGAAAATAGAGAAAATAAGTCCTTTAGAAACCAATCTTTTGTTTTCTGGTTCAATCTGCCTACCACCTTTTTAAGGTGAAGTATTTGAGGCTCAGGGAGGGGAATTAACTCCTGTAGGGTTGGATGAACATGGACTCGTATTTTTATTTAATGACCATACTCTTTGCACAATGTCATCACCGCCTTTACAAGTCTTTTCTAACAACGGGGACCTCAAGAGAAATCTGGCCCTTTTAGCAAGAAGAAGGCACAGAAGGATGCCTTGACTCGCTTTTCCAAAAGGAAGGAAGATTTCTGTTGCTTGACGTTAGGACTAGTCTTGCAACTTGCTTTGTTTGGAAGTGAGGGCTAAACCGAGGACCCTAAAGGTTGGCCTCTTTCCTTGAAGTTTGTCAATCAGGTACCATGTGGGCACTCTCCAACCTGATATACTTCCTTTCATCCCTTGAACCTAATGCTTTTATCTGCGTACACTTGAGTAGCTGCACTTTCCTTCTTGTTCACCATGACCTCTCTAGCTGCCACACCCGCCTTGCCTTTTACATTGTTTTTCTTTCTTTTAGAATTTATCAGGATGTCAGCCTGCTGGTGAGGTTTCAGGGACCTGTGGAAAGAGTAGAATTAGGTGGGACCAAAAAATCACAAACGCAAATAATACACTTTTTGAAGTTTCTCTTATATTGTTGCATTACCTACTTCATTCATGCCATTGTTCAAAATTAAATCATACTTCCTTTTGGAAATGCTTTAATAATAACTATCTACCTTTCAGGAACAGGAGGAGTAGATTATTCAGTGGTATCTGACAGCTGTTATATACTGATGCAAAGAAGAGGAAACCAGACTTCTTAATCTACATTTTCTTGGTTTACCATATTAGAAAGCTTTGTTCTCTTTCCAAGTTCACAGGCTTGCATGTGAACTTTTGAGGACAGAGGAAACATGCTCACTTATTCCACACTTCACAGTGAATTTCCTTACAGTGTCAGACTAAGACCAAAACAGCCACAAGGAAGGTAAAAATTAGAGGAAAACACTGTAACTAGAAAGATTTTGTTAAATGATATTCTTCACCAGTATATCATGCATCTAAATTAATATAATAGTGAATTAATATCAGTTTATAACCTGCTCACCATCTACCTAGCAGTTTTCTGTGGCTCTAATCAAGAGTCCATCTCTGCTACATTAAGATAATTAAGATAATTTGGCTCTTTGAGAAAAGAGAAAAGTAGATGCTTCAGCTTTTTTTTTTTTTTTTTTTTTTTTTTGCAGATAAGTGATAAACTTTTTTTTTTTTTTGCAGATAAGTGATAAACTTAATTAGAAATAATCTACAGAGGAATATGTTCCAAATGAAAGAACAAGATAAAATATCAGAAAAAGACCTTAATGAAATGGATATAAGTAATTACCTGATAAAGAGTTCAAAGTAATATTCATAAAGATGCCATCTGAAAATGGAACAAAAATGGATGAACACAGTGTTCATAAAAATACCAAACAGACTTCTAGGAAGATGGTGGAATAGGAGGATCCTGAGTTCACCTCATCCCACAGCACACTTAGATAACAGCCACATCAGTGCAACTAACCCAGAAAATAACCCCAAAGACTGGCAGAATAGACTTTCTATAGCTAATCAGAAAGAGGAGACCACATTGAAGAGTGGGAGAGGTGGAGTTGTGGTAGGGAACCAAATTCCCGATAAGACCACAAATGGGAGAGTCACAAGAAGCAGAAAGAAGGGAGGGGAGCAAACCCACAACAGGCAACCCAGGGTTGGTGGACCTGCACTGGGAAGACAAAGCCTCATAACATTTGGTTTTCAAAACCAGCAGGGCTTAACCCCAAGTCCTTTAAAAATCAGTAGGCTTAGCTCTTTGAGAGCCAGAGGGCAATAGGAAACTGAGTACCTGCTTTTAAAGAGCCAGAATAACAATCCCACCAAGATAAGCATAGGATCAGCAGTTTCAAAGAATCTGGGGGTAGCTGAGGAAGATTTATTTACTAATCTCAGAATGTGTGTTGGAAAGCAGGGATCTTTAGGCAACTTCTCCAAGAACAAATGTCTAATGAACAACCATTTCTCTCCCCTGCCCCCACTGTAGATATCTGTATACCTGCTGACACCAGCATGAGCACTCCACTTACCTTGCTAATACCACATGCCCCATACCCACATTCTCCTGAGGATCCCCCCTCCCCACAACCAACTTGCCCCACTCAGAAAAAGTCCCTCTAAAACTCCTGCCTCATCTCATTCTGAAAACAGCTCTGGCAGGAATTGTGCACTCAAAGTACTACTCCTGCCCTGGGGAGATGGAAAGATAACTACACACACCAGTACACTCACAGTCCTAGGAGTCAAACCTTATAACTGGCAGTGCAGAGAGAGTACCCTGCTAATCAGTGTGTCTGCAGCCCCAGAAGATGGAATGGGGGCAGGAATCTATCTGATCTTACTGCTGGCCCTACCTACCAACAAAAACCTCTCAGGGGGCAGTACACAGAGAAAGCCCTGCAGTTTGGGACACTGCAGCTCTAGCAGACAGATTGGGGACAGGCATCTGGTCTGATTACCAGCTCCACCCACCAACAAAATCCTCTCAGAGGATGAGCTAGGGAGAACAGTCTATAGATTGGTACTACTGCAGCCCCAACAGACAGACTGGGGCAGGCATCTGGCTTCACTGCAGGCCCTATCCAACAAGAAAAACCTATCAAAGGATGAGGTGGAGAGAGTGCTCTGCAGTTTGGTATGACAGCGGTGACAGCAAATGTGCTGAGAGCAGGCATCTGGTCTGACTACCAACACTGCCCAATTACAAGACCATAGCAACCCCAAACTGGCTTCTCCACAGGACCAAACCCTGCCTACAATTGGCAGAATGGGCCACTACAGATGACTGGACTGAAGGCAAACCAGGCTCAGCCAAAACAATAAGGTGCACACAACCCCACCACCACCACCAAAAGTGCACACAACCCATACAGGAAACACCAGAAGTGCCTGGTTCTGGTGAGCAGGGGATACTGCACTCCAGGATACCATAGGACCTCTTTTTCATAAGGTTACTACTTTCCAGATAAGGAGACATAACTGACTTCTCTAATGCATAGACACAAACACAGAGAGTTAGACAAAATGAGACAGAGGAATATGTCTCAAATGAAAGAACGGGACAAAACAACAAAATGGTAAATGAAGGAAAGACAAGCAATATACCTGATACAGAATATAAAGTAATGATCATAATTATACTTACTGGATTTGAGAAAAGAGTGGAGGACCTCAGGGAGATGTTCAAGAAAGAGACGATATTAAAAAGAACCAATTGGAGATGAAGAACTGAATGACTGAAATGAAAAAAAAAAAAACAATACACTAGAGGGAATCCATAGCAGATTAGAGGAGGCAGGAGAATGGATCAGTGAGCTGGAAGACAGAGTAATGGAAAACAACCAAACTTAACAGCAAGAGGTAAAAAGAATACCAAAAAGAGAGTAGGTTAAGGGAATTCAGTGACATCATCAAGCATAATAATATTTGCATATAGGACTCTCAGAAGGACACAAGAGAGAAAAGGGGAAAGAACACTTACTTGAAAAAATAATAGCTGAAAACTTCCCAAATCTGGGGAAGGAAACAGATATCCAGATCCAGGAGAAACAAAGAATTCCCAACAAAATCAACCCAAGGAGGTTCATACCAAGACATATAGTAATTAAAATTACCAAAAGCAGTCATAAAGACAAAATTCTAAAAGCAAAAATAGAAAAGAAAATAGTTACATACAAGGGAAACTCTTGAGGCTATTAGCTGATTTTTCAGCAGAAACTCTTCAGGCCAAAAGAGAGTAGCATGATATATTGAAAGTGCTGAAATGACTAAAGCTGCAATCAAGAATATTATACCCACCAAGGCTATAATTCAGAATAGAAGGAGACATCTTGGGTTTTCAGATAGTTAAAAGTAAGAGAAGTTCATCATCACTAAACTAGACTTACAAGAAACATTAAAGGGAATTCTTTGAGTGAAAAGAGAAAGCCATTACCAAGAGTAAGAAAATTATGACAGGAAAAAATTTCACAAGCAAATACAAACATAATAAAAGTAGTAGATTAACACTTATGAAGTACAAAGGTTAAAGCACAAAAGCAGCAAAATCAATTACATATATAAAAATCAATCAACGAATTCACAAAAAAGGGTATAAAATATGACATCATATACATAAAATGTCAGTGGGAGTTGAGAAAAAAATTAGTTTTTCTAGAAAGAGTTCAAATTTAAGTGGCCATCAACCTAATATAGACTGCTATATGCATAAATGTTACATATGAACCTAATGGTAACCACATATCAAAAGCCTGTAATAGAGGCACCTGGGTGGCTCAATTGGTTAAGCATCCAACTCTTGATTTTGGCTCAGGTCATATTCTCAGGATTGTGAGATTGAGCCATGCATCAGGCTCCACATGGAGCCTACTTAAGATTCTCTCTCTCCCTCTTCCTCTCCCCCTCTGCCCCCATTCCTCTCTAAAAATAAACCTATAATAGATATGCAAAAAATTTTAAAAAAGGAATCCAAGCATATCGCTAAATACACCATCAAACCACAAAGGAAGAGAGAAAGAGAAGAAAGGAAAAGAGAAGAGCTGTAAAAACAACCATTAAACAAATAACAGAATGACAGTAAGTACATACCTATCAATAATTACTTTGAATGTAAATGGACTAAACGCTCAATTCAAAAGATATAGAATGACTGAATGGATAAGAAAGCAAGAACCTACCTATATGCTCTCTACAAGAGATTCACTGAAGATCTAAATACACATCAAATGTGAGGGATAGAAAAACATTTACCATGCAAATGGAAGTGAAAAGGAAGCAGAAGTAGCAATACTTATATTGGAGAAAATAGACTTTAAAAAACGACTGTAACAAGAAGCAGCGGACCCTACATAATGATAAAGAGAATAATCCAACAAGAAGATAAAATCAATTGTAAATATTTATGAACCCAACCTGGGGACACCTAAGTAACGATTAACAGATATAAGGGAAGAAATTGACAGTAATAAATAATAGAAAGGGATGTTAGCACCCCACTTATATCAATAGATCATGTGGACAGAAAATCAACAACAAAACAGTGGCTTTGAATAACATATTGGACTAGATGGACCTAATACATATATTGAGAACATTCCATTGAAAAACAGCAAAATACACATCAATCTCAAGTGCACATGGAACATTCTCTAGAATAGTTCATATGTTAGACCACAAAACAAGGCTCAATGAATCTTAAAAGGTTGAAATCATACCATGTATCTTTCAAAATCACAATGGTATGAAACTAGTTATCAATCACAAGAAAAGATCTGGAAAGAATGTGGAGGCTAAATAACATGCTAGAAATTTCCACTAGAAAGTGAGTGGATCAGCCAAGAAATAAAAGAGGGAATAAAAAACTGCAGACAAATGAAAATTTAAACACAATGGTCTAAAATCTATGGGATGCAACAAAACTGTTCCAAGAGGAAAGTTCATAGCAATACAGGTCCATTTCAAGATGCAAGAAAAATTTTAATAAACAAACTAAGCTTATACTTAAAGGAGCTAGAAAAGAACAAAGGCCAAAGCTAGCAGAATGGAGGAAATAGTAAAGATGAGAGCAAAAATAAATGAAATAGAGACTAAAAAACAGATCAATGAAACCAGAAGCTAGAAAAGATCAACAAAATTGATAAACCTTCAGCCAGGTACATCAAAAAAGAGTGGCAAGAAATCAAATAAAATCAGAAACGAAGGGGGAAAAATAACATGCAACACAGAAATACAAAGGAGTATAAAATAATATTATGTAAACTTATATGACAACAAATTGAACAATCTAGAAAAATGGATAGATTCCTAGAAACATATAACCTCCTAAAACTGAATTAGGAAAAATAGAAAATTTGAACACATTGATTACTAGCAATAAAATTCAATCAATATTCAAAAATTCCCAACAAACAGAAATCTAAGACCAGAGGATTCACAGGTGAATTCTAGCAAACATTTATCTTTATTTTTTTAAAGACTTTATTTATTTATTCATGAGAGAGAGAGAGAGAGAGAGAGGCAGAGACACAGGCAGAGGGAGAAGCAGGCTCCATGCAGGGATCCCGACGTGGGGACTTGATCCCGGGTCTCCAGGATGAGGCCCTGGGCTGAAGGTGGTGCTAAACCGCTGAACCGCCCGGGCTGCCTGTCTACCAAACATTTAAAGAAGAGTTAATCTATATTCTTCTTAATCCATTCCAAAAAACAGAGTAAGGAAGCATCCAAATTCATTCTCCAAGGCCATTATTACCCTGATACCAAAACTAGATAAAAGACACTACAAAAAAAGGGAACTATAAGCCAATAGCTCTGATAAACTCAAATGCAAAAACCTCAAAAATATTACTAAATCAAATCCAACAAGACATTCAAAAAATCACTTACCATGATCAAGTGGGATTTATCCCAGGGATACAAGGATACTTCAATATTCACAAATCCATCAGTGTGATACATCACCTTAATAAGAGAAAGGATAAAAACCACATGACTATCTCAAAAGATGCAGAAAAAGCTCTGGACAAAGTCCAACATCCATTCATGATAACTCTCAACAAAATAGGATTAGAGGGAACATACTTCAACATAATAAAGGCCATCACTTGAGAAATCCACACCTAACATCATACTCAACAGTGGAAAACTGAGAGTTTTTCCTTTAAGATCAGGAAAAAAACAAGGATGTCCATTCTGATCACATTTATTCAAAATAGTATTAAAAGCCTTAGCCATAGCAATCAGCCAAGATAAATAAATTTACAATTACACCCAAACCATAAGATACCTAGGAATAAATCTAACCAAAAAGATAAAGGATATATACCCTAAAAACCATAGAACACTTCTGAAAGAAATTGAGAAAGACACAAAGAGATGGAAAAATATTCCATGGTCATGGATTGGAAGAATAAATATTGTCAAATGTCTATGCTAACCAGGGCAATTACATGTTCAATTCAATTGCCATCAAAATACCATGGACTTTCTCCAGAGAATTGGAACAAATAATCTTAAGATTTGTGTGGAATCAGAAAAGACCCTGAATATCCAAAAGGATATTGAAAAGTAAACCAGAACCAGGGGCATCACCTTGCCTGATTTAAAGTTGTACCACAAAGCTGTGACCATCAAGACAGTGTGGTACTGGCACAAAAACAGATGCATAGATCAATGGAACAGAATAGAGAACCCAGAAATGGGCCCTTATCTCTGTGGTCAACTAATATTCGACAGGGCAGGAAAGACTATACACTGGAAAAAGGACAGTCTCTTCAATAAATGGTTCTGGGAAAACTGGGCATCCACATTCAAAAGAATGAAACTGGACCATTCTCTTACACCAGACACAAAGATAAACTCAAAATGTGTGAGACAAGAATCCATCAAAATCCTAGAAGGGAACACAGGCAACAGCCTTTTTGAACCTGGCCACAGCAACTTCTTGCAAGATACATCTATAAAGGCAAGGAAAACAAAAGCAAAAATGAACTATTGGGACTTCATCAAGATAAAAAGCTTCTGCACAGCCAAAGAAACAGTCAACAAAACTAAAGGACAATGTATACAATGGAAGAAGATATTTGCAAATGACATATCAGATAAAGAGCTAGTATCCAAGATCTATAAAGAACTTATCAAACTCAATAGCAAAGAAACAATAATCCTGTCATGAAATGGGCAAAAGACATGAACGGAAATTTCACCAAAGAAGACCTACACATAGCCAAGAAGCACATGAGAAAATGCTCTGCATCACTTTCCATCAGGGAAATAGAAATCAAAATCACAATGACATACCACCTCACACCAGTGAGAATGGTGAAAATTAACAAGACAGAAAACAACAAATGTTGGAGAGGGTGTAAAGAAAGGGGAACCTTCTTGCCCTGTTGGTGGGAATGTGAAGCGGTACAGCCACTCTGGAAAACGTGTGGAAATTCCTCAAAGAGTTAAAAATAGAGCTATCCTATGACCCAGCAATTGCACTGCTGCACAGAATACCTCAAAGATACAGATGCAGTGAAATGGCAGGACACCTGCACCCCAATATTTATAGCAGCAATGTCTACAATAGCTAAGCTGTGGAAGGAGCCTCGGTGTCCAGGGAAAGATGAATGGATAAAGAAGATGTGGTGTATAATACAGTGGAATATTACTCAACTATCAAAAAGGACAAATACCCACTATTTGCTTTGATGTGGATGGAACTGGAGGCTATTGTGCTGAGTGAAGTAAGTCAACTGGAGAAGGGCAATCATTATATTGTTTCACTCATATGGGGAATATGAAAATAGTAAAAGGGATTATAGGGGAAAGGAGGGAAAATGAGTGGGAAAAATCAGAGAGGGTGACAAAACATGAGACACTCCTAATTCTGGGAAACGACCAGGGGTAGCGGAAGAGGAGGTGGGCAGGGGGATGGGGTGACTGGGTGACGGGCACTGAGGGGGACACTTGATGGGATGAGGACTTGATGGGATGGGTGTTATACTTTATGTTGGCAAATCGCACTTCAATATATATATATACATATCCAACCAAAAAATTACTAGAACTGATAAACGAATTCAGTAATACTGCACGATACAAAATTAAATTTCAGAAATCCATTTCACTTCTATACGCTAATAATGAAGTAGCAGAAAGAGAAATTAAGAAAATAGTCCTATTTACCATTGCACCAAATATAAAAAAATTCATAGGACTAAACTTACCCAAAGAGATGAATGACCTGTACTCTGAAAACTGTAAAACACTGTTAGGAGAAGTTGAAGATGACACAAATGAAAAGATATAAACATGCTCACGAGTTGTAGAATTAACTAAAATATCCATACTACCCAAAGCAATCAACAGATTAAATGCAATTCCTATTAAAATTCAAATAGCATTTCTCACTGAACTGAAGCAAATAATCCTAAAATTTGTGTGGAACCATAAAAGACTCTGAATAACCAAAGCAATGTTGAGAAAGAAGAAACAAGTTGGAGTTACTACCTCCCAGATTTCAAGATATACTATAAAGCTGTATAATATATATATATATATATATATATATATATATATATATATATATATATATATTTTGCAAATGACATATCAGATAAAGGGCTAGTATCCAAGATCTATAAAGAACTTATTAAACTCAACACCAAGAAACAAACAATCCAATCATGAAATGGGCAAAAGACATGAACAGAAATCTCACAAAGAAGACATAGACATGGCCAACAAGCACATGAGAAAATGCTCTGCATCACTGGCCATCACTGGCCATTTACCATTCAAATGGTCCTCAAAAGAAAGCAGGGGTAGCCATCCCTATATAGGATAAACTAAAATTTACCCCGAAAACTGTAGTGAGAGATGAAGAGGGGCACTATATCATACTTAAAGGATCTATCCAACAAGAGGACTTAACAATCCTCAATATATATGCCCCGAATGTGGGAGCTGCCAAATATTTAAATCAATTAATACCAAAGTGAAGAAATACTTAGATAATAATACACTTATACTTGGTGACTTCAATCTAGCTCTTTCTACCCTCTATAGGTCTTCTAAGCACATCTCCAAAGAAACAAGAGCTTTAAATGATACACTGGACCAGATGGATTTCACAGATATCTACAGAACTTTACATCCAAACTCAACTGAATACACATTCTTCTCAAGTGCACATGGAACTTTCTCCAGAGTAGACCACATACTGGGTCACAAATCAGGTCTGAACCGATACCAAAAGATTGGGATCGTCCCCTGCATATTCTCAGACCATAATGCCTTGAAATTAGAACTAAATCACAACAAGAAGTTTGGAAGGACCTCAAACACGTGGAGGTTAAGGACCATCCTGCTAAAAGATGAAAGGGTCAACCAGGAAATTAAGGAAGAATTAAAAAGATTCATGGAAACTAAAGAGAATGAAGATACAACCGTTCAAAATCTTTGGGATGCAGCAAAAGCAGTCCTGAGGGGGAAATACATCGCAATACAAGCATCCATTCAAAAACTGGAAAGAACTCAAATACAAAAGCTAACCTTACACATAAAGGAGCTAGAGAAAAAACAGCAAATAGATCCTACACCCAGCAGAAGAAGAGAGTTAATAAAGATTCAAGCAGAACTCAACGAAATCGAGACCAAAAGAACTGTGGAACAGATCAACAGAACCAGGAGTTGGTTCTTTGAAAGAATTAATAAGATAGATAAACCATTAGCCAGCCTTATTAAAAAGAAGAGAGAGAAGACTCAAATTAATAAAATCATGAATGAGAAAGGAGAGATCATTACCAACACCAAGGAAATACAAACGATTTTAAAAACATATTATGAACAGCTATATGCCAATAAATTAGGCAATCTAGAAGAAATGGACGCATTCCTGGAAAGCCACAAACTACCAAAACTGGAACAGGAAGAAATAGAAAACCTGAACAGGCCAATAACCAGGGAGGAAATTGAAGCAGTCATCAAAAACCTCCCAAGACACAAAAGTCCAGGGCCAGATGGCTTCCCAGGGGAATTCAAAAGTTTATTTTATTTATTTATTTTTTTTAATATTTTTTTTATTTATTTATTTATGATAGTCACAGAGAGAGAGAGAGAGAGAGAGAGCGAGGCAGAGACACAGGCAGAGGGAGAAGCAGGCTCCATGCACCGGGAGCCCGACGTGGGATTCGATCCCGGGTCTCCAGGATCGCGCCCTGGGCCAAAGGCAGGCGCCAAACCGCTGCGCCACCCAGGGATCCCGGGAATTCAAAAGTTTAAAGAAGAAACCATACCTATTCTCCTAAAGCTGTTTGGAAAGATAGAAAGAGATGGAGTACTTCCAAATTCATTCTATGAGGCCAGCATCACCTTAATTCCAAAACCAGACAAAGACCCCACCAAAAAGGAGAATTACAGACCAATATCCCTGATGAAGAAGGATGCAAAAATTCTCAACAAGATACTAGCCAATAGGATCCAACAGTACATTAAGAAAATTATTCAGCGTGACCAAGTAGGATTTATCCCCGGGACACAAGGCTGGTTCAATACTCGTAAAACAATCAATGTGATTCATCATATCAGCAAGAGAAAAACTAAGAACCATATGATCCTCTCATTAGATGCAGAGAAAGCATTTGACAAAATACAGCATCCATTCCTGATCAAAACTCTTCAGAGTGTAGGATAGAGGGAACATTCCTCGACATCTTAAAAGCCATCTATGAAAAGCCCACAGCAAATATCATTCTCAATGGGGAAGCACTGGGAGCCTTTCCCCTAAGATCAGGAACAAGACAGGCATGTCCACTCTCACCACTGCTATGCAACATAGTACTGGAAGTCCTAGCCTCAGCAATCAGACAACAAAAAGACATTAAAGGGATTCAAATTGGCAAAGAAGAAGTCAAACTCTCCCTCTTCGCCAATGACATGATACTCTACATAGAAAACCCAAAAGCCTCCACCCCAATATTGCTAGAACACATACAGCAATTTGGTAGCATGGCAGGATACAAAATCAATGCCCAGAAATCAATGGCATTTCTATACACTAACAATGAGACTGAAGAAAGAGAAATTAAGGAGTCAATCCCATTTACAATTGCACCCAAAAGCATAAGATACCTAGGAATAAACTTAACCAAAGAGGTAAAGGATCTATACCCTAAAAACTATAGAACACTTCTGAAAGAAATTGAGGAAGACACACAGAGATGGAGAAGTATTCCATGCTCATGGATTGGCAGAATTAATATTGTGAAAATGTCAATGTTACCCAGGGCAATTTACACGTTTAATGCAATCCTTATAAAAATACCATGGACTTTCTTCAGAGAGTTGGAACAAATTATCTTAAGATTTGTGTGGAATCAGAAAAGACCCTGAATAGCCATGGGAATTTTAAAAAAGAAAACCATATCTGGGGGCATCACAATGCCAGATTTCAGGTTGTACTCCAAAGCTGTGGTCATCAAGACAGTGTTGTACTGGACAAAAACAGACACACAGATCAATGGAACAGAATAGAGAACCCAGAAGTGGACCCTGAACTTTATGGTCAACTAATATTCGATAAAGGAGGAAAGACCATCCATTGGAAGTAAGACAGTCTCTTCAATAAATGGTGCTGGGAAAACTGGACATCCACATGCAGAAGAATGAAACTAGACCACTCTCTTGCACCATACACAAAGATCAACTCAAAATGGATGAAAGATCTAAATGTGAGGCAAGATTCCATCAAAATCCGAGAGGGCAACACCCTTTTTGAACTCGGCCACATTAACTTCTTGCAAGATACATCCACGAAGGCAAAAGAAACAAAAGCAAAAATGAACTATTGGGACTTCATCCAGATAAGAAGCTTTTGCACAGCAAAAGATACCGTCAACAAAACTAAAAGACAACCTACAAATGGGAGAAGATATTTGCAAATGATGTATCAGATAAAGGGCTGGTTTCCAAGATCTATAAAGAACTTCTTAAACTCAACACCAAAGAAACAAACAATCCAATCATTAAATGGGCAAAAGACATGAAGAGAAATCTCACAGAGGAAGACATAGACATGGCCAACATGCACATGAGAAAATGCTCTGCATCACTTGCCATCAGGGAAATACAAATCAAAACCACAAGGAGATACCACCTCACACCAGTGAGAATGGGGAAAATTAACAAGGCAGGAAACAACAAATGTTGGAGAGGATGCGGAGAAAAGGGAACCCTCTTACACTGTTGGTGGGAATGTGAACTGGTGCAGCCACTCTGGAAAACTGTGTGGAGGTTCCTCAAAGAATTAAAAATAGCCCTGCCCTACGACCCAGCAATTGCACTGCTAGGGATTTACCCCAAAGATACAGATGCAATGAAATGCCGGGACACCTGCACCCCGATGTTTCTAGCAGCAATGTCCACAATAGCCAAACTGCGGAAGGAGCCTTGGTGTCCATCGAAAGATGAATGGATAAAGAAGATGTGGTTTATGTATACAATGGAATATTACTCAGCCATTAGAAACGACAAATACCCACCATTTGCTTCAACGTGGATGGAACTGGAGGGTATTATGCTGAGTGAAGTAAGTCAATCGGAGAAGGACAAACAGTGTATGTTCTCATTCATTTGGGGAATATAAATAATAGTGAAAGGAAATATAAGGGAAGGGAGAAGAAATGTGTGGGAAACATCAGAAAGGGAGACAGAACATAAAGACTGCTAACTCTGGGAAACGAACTAGGGGTGGTAGAAGGGGAGGAGGGCAGGGGGTGGGGGTGAGTGGGTGACGGGCACTGAGGGGGGGCACTTGACGGGTTTAGCACTTGGTGTTATTCTGTATGTTGGTAAATTGAACACCATTAAAAAATAAATTTATTTTTTAAAAAAGAAACTAGATATTAACTACAAGAAAAAAACTAGAAAAATCACAAAGATATGGAGATTAAACACTAATGAACAGTTAGTTATCAATCATCAAGGGAAATATCAAACAATATCAAACATTACAAAAAGACTAATCAAAATGGAAATACAACAACCCAAAATCTTTGCAAGAAAATCTATTCTAGGGGTACTTGAGTGGTTAATTGAGCATCTGTCTTTCGCTCCAGCTGTGATCCAGAAGTCCTGCAATTGAGTCCCGCATTGAGTTCCTCGTGGAAAGCCTGCTACTCCCTCTGCCTATGTCTCTGCCTCTCTCTGTGTCTCTCATAAATAAATAAATAAAATCTTAAAAAAAGAAAAAAAACAATTCTAAGAGGGAAGTTAATAGTGATACAGGCCTATGCTAGACACAAGAAAAAATCTCCAATAAATAACCTAACATCACACCTAAAGGAACTAGAGATAAAAGAACAAAGCACAAAGTTAGCAGAAGTAAGGAAATAATAAAGATCAGAGCAGAAATAAATGAAAGAGACTAAAAAAGTAATAAAAAATCAATAAAATTAAGAGCTGGTTCTTTAAAATGAGAAATAAAATTGATGAACCTTTAGCTAGACTTAACAAGAAACAAAGAAAGAAGACTCAAATAAATCAGAAATGAAAGAGAAGTTACCATTAGTACCACAAAAATACAACAGATAATAAGAGATTACTTGAACAATTATATTCCAACAAACTGGACAACTTAGAAGAAATGAATAAATTCCTAGAAACAAAGAATCTTCCAAGACCTAATCATGAAGAAATAGAAAATCTGAATAGACTAATTACTAGTAAGGAGACTGAAGCAGTAATCAAAAACCTCCCAACAAACAAAAGCTCAGGACTAGATAGCTTCACTGATGAATACTACCAAATATTCAAAAAATATTTAATAGTTCAAAATTTTCCAAAAAATTGAAGAGGAGGGAATGCTCCCATACTCATGAGCCCAGCATTACCTTGATATGAAAACCAGACAGGGATACTACAAAAAAAGAAAACTACAGGTCGGGATCCCTGGGTGGCGCAGCAGTTTGGCGCCTGCCTTTGGCCCAGGGCGCGATCCTGGAGACCCAGGATCGAATCCCACGTCGGGCTCCCGGTGCATGGAGCCTGCTTCTCCCTCTGCCTGTGTCTCTGCCTCTCTCTCTCTCTCTGTGACTATCATGAATAAATAAATAAAATCTTTAAAAAAAAAAAAAAAAGAAAACTACAGGTCAATATTCCTGATGAATACAGCTGTAAATATCCTCAACAAAATATTAGAAAACTAAATTCAACAATGCATTAAAAGGATCATACACCACGATCAAGTGAGATTTATTCTAGGAATGCAAAGATGATTCACCATTTGCAAATCGATCAACGTGATACAGTACATTAACAAAATGAAGCATAAAAACCATATGATCATCTCAATAAATGCTGAGAAAGCATTTGACAAAATTCAACATTTATGATAACTCCCAACAAAATGAACATAGACATAATAGAGGTCATATATGACAAACTCACAGCAAACATCATACTCAATAGTGAAAATCTTCAAGTTTTTTCTTTAAGATGAGGAAGAATACAAGGATGCCCACTCTTAGCACTTTTATTCAACACAATATTGGAAATGCTAGCCAGGAGAATTAGGCAAGAAGAAGAAGAAAGCAAAGGCATCCAAATAGGAAAGGAAGAAATGAAACTGCCACTATCTGCAGATAACATGATTTTACTCTAGCAAATCTTAAAGACTTCACTAAAAAATTGTTAGAATTAATAAATGAATTCAATAAAATTGCAGGAAACAAAATCAACATATAAAAATCAGTTGTGGGGCAGCCCCAGTGGCTCAGCGGTTTAGCGCTGCCTTCAGCCCAGGGTGTGATCCTGGAGACCTGGGATCAAGTCCCACATCGGGCTCCCTGCATGGAGCCTGCTTCTCCCTCTGCCTGTGTCTCTGCCTCTCTCTCTCTCTCTCTGTGTCTCTCATGAATAAATAAATAAAAGTCTTTAAAAAAATAAAAAATAAAAATAAAAATCAATTGTGTTTCTATATGCTAATAACAAACTATCAGAAAGAGAAAATTTTAAAATCCTGCCTACAATAGCAACAGAAAGAATGAAATATAATTTAAACAGAGAAGACCTGTACACTAAAACTACAAGACTTTGATGAAAGATTTGAATAAGACATAAGTGGAAAGATATTCCATAATCATAGATTAAAAGAATTAATATTGTTTAAATGTCCATTCTACCCAAAGCCATCTATAAATTCAATGCAATCCCTATCAAAATTCCAACGACATTTTAAAAAATAGATGTAGAACAAATCTAAAATTTGCATGGGACCTCAATAGCCAAAACTATCTTAGGAAGTAAAAACAAAGACGGACATATCATGCTCCCTGATTTCAAACTATACTACAAAGCTGTCATGTTTGAAATAATATGGTATTGGTATAAAAAGAGGCACAAAAATCAATAAAACATATTAGAGCCCAGAAATTAACACATGTGTATATGCTCAATTAATTTACAACGAAGGTGGCTATAATATACAATAGAGAAAGGGCAATTTCCTCAATAAATGGTATTAGGAAAACTGGACAGCTGTATGCAAAAGAATGAAACTGGACCTCCATCTCTCACCACACACAAAAATTAATTCAAAACTGATTAAAGACTTAAATATAAGTGGATAAACCACAAAACTCCCAGAAGAAAACACAGACATTAAGCTCCTTAACACTGGTCTGGGCAACACTTTTTTTTTTTTTAATTTGACTCCAAAGGCAGTGGCAACAAAGACAAAAGTACACCAGTGTGGCTACATCAAACTAAAAAGCTTCTACACAGCAAAGGATAACATCAGAAAATAAATAGAAAGAGAATCTACTGAATGGGAGAAGATGTTTGTAAATAATATATTTGATAAAGGGCAATATCCCAAATATACAAATAACATAAAGCTATCTGATTAAAAAGTGGGCAGAGGATCTGAATAGATACTTTTCCTTTAAAAAAAGATTTTATTATTTATTCATGAGACACAAAGATAGAGGCAGAGACATAGGCAGAGGGAGAAGCAGGCTCCCTGGGAGGAGCCTGATGAGGAACTGAAATCTAGGACTCCGGAACCACACCCTGAGCCAAAGGCAGATATTCAACTACTGAGCCACCAGGCATCCCTGAATAGGTACTTTTCCAAAGAACACATACAAATGGCTAAGAGGCACATGAAAAGATGCTCAGCATCACTCATCATCAGGGACATGCAAATCAAAGCCACAATGAGATATCATTTCAGACCTGTCAAAGATATTAGCAAAAAGACAAGAAATAACAGGTGTTGGAGAGTTTGTGGAGGAGAGAAAACCCTCCTACGTTGTTGGTGAGAATGTAAATTGGTGTTGCCAGTATGGAAAAACAGTATTGAGGTTCCTCAAAAAATAAAATATAGAAATATCATATGATCCAGCAATTCCATTCCTGGATATTTATCTGAAGAAGTGGAAAACACTAATTTGAAAAAATATATGCACATCTGTGTTCATCACAGCATTATTTATAATAGCAAAGCCACGGACACGACTTAATCAATGGATGAATGGATAAAGATGTGGTATATACACATAACAGAATACTACTCAGCCATAAAAAAGGAAATCTTGTCATTTGTGATGACATGGATGGACCTAAAGGGTATTGTGCTAAGTAAAATAAGTTAAATAGAGAAAAACAAATACTGCATGATTTCACATACATGTAGCATCTAAAAAACAAAACAAATGAACAAATAAAACTCATAGATACAGAGAACAGATTGGTGGTTATCAGAGGGGAATGGGGTTACAAGGTGGACCAAAAGTGTTAAGGGATTAATTTTATGGTGGTGAATGATAATTCAACTTATTATAGTGACCACCTTATAGTTTATACAAATACCAAATTATTATGTTATATACTTGAAACTAATATAATGTCATATGCCAATTTTACCTCAGTTAAACAAACAGAAAAATAAAGTGGATTTCATAGAGGCAAGAGAGCACCAAGTATGCCAAACGTTTGCCATAACTACCCGAATATTAATCCTACCCTTCCTACCAATTTTGTCTACTCAGGCTGTATTCTGCTCCTAGCTGACCCACAAAATATAAAACTGTTGTTTTATGACTTTGGTGATATATATATATATATATATATATATATATATATATATATCTCATAAAATGATATTGTAATGATATTGTAAAAACTACATATTGTAGTTTTTAGTCTAGGCAGTTTCTGAATTATTTTTATATAGAAATGACAGCATATTTATAACCTATAGTATTATATAAAGACCTTTTTCTCCAGGTCCTATCAGCTGAGTCGTGGTTTGGACAAAAAGTAGTAGTGTGGCATAGTCAAAAGCATGCCAGTTTAGTTCTGGTCGTTCCCTTTCTATCTGTGTGATCTTAGGCAAGTCGCTTAACCACAGGTGCTTCTGTTTTCCAAATGTATAATGGGAATGATCCCTACTTTTGCTACTGGTTCAAGAAGAGAACTGGAGCACATATATTTATTCCCTCTTCCTCCTAGGACTCAACTGTAATTATATAAAGGATTATAAAAGGTACAATACCAAAAACAGTTTAGAGAACAGAGGACAAGTGCTACCAATGAATTTCTAGAAGACAAAGGGATGAGACAATACTAAGTGATAGAAGCTATAGCTCAAGATATGCTTGGAGGGTCTCCCAGAAGACAAGGAAGCCTAGCTCCCTGCTAGAACCTGGCAGACATTGGGGACTCAGGTTAGTAGAGTGAAGAGAAGACAGAGGACAGTGATAATCTATCTGTATATGAAACTGTCATCCTCCACACTACTTCTCAATTCTGATGCTAAGTACGCCCAGCAACTAGGTGCTGAACTACAGATGGAAACAAAACCAACCAATGAGTGACCAGAGGGGACTTTCCTAAGGACACTGAAGGATCTATCTGAGAAATGTGAGCAGTGGAATTGAGGCTGGTGTCCAGCACAAAGCCATCTACATTCTGGCATTTGAGAGGTCTCAGTGTAATGATCAGGCCTCTTACTAGTCACCCCAAATTGAAGCCAGCTGCTCAGCAAGTTCCACAAGTGTGCTTAGAACCCCTAGGAAGCCTTGGCTCTTGGCCCATTCTTAAGAACTGCGAATCACCAATATTTGAGAAAAACCTACAGTATGGTGAAAAAAAAGATAAACAGAGAAAACCCAACTACAGAGGAAACATACAATTCAGGGAAGATAAGAAGAGTCAAATAGAAACCCTACAAAATTAATTATTTGCCACTAGTGACATGTGAAATTATATTCTCTCCATTAAACAAAAACATGATGCCATAAAAAGGAGTACTTGGAAAATGAATTGGAAATGAAATGGCTGGCTCAGTCAGTAGAGCATGCAACTCTTTTTCTCTGGGTCACGAGTTCCAGCCTCACATTGGGTGTAGAGATTACTTAAATAAGTTAATTGAAAAAAAAAAAAAGGTAGTGGAGGTGGGAGTGTAGGAGTCAGGGGGAGCTCAAATAGCTTCCTCTCCCAAAAATCCTCCTCTACAGCACAAGAGATGCTGTCTCTAAGAGAACTAACTGCAAAATTTAAGGAAATTAAAGTTGCCAAAGTAGAACTAAAAACAGCGATGTAACTATTGTTTGGGGCTCGGTGATGTTAAATGAACTGCCTCTTCACCTGCCACCGCGAGTCCGTAAGTCAGGTCAGAAGTGTGGCTCAGTCCTGTCTACATGGTTGAAGAGCATCAGCAGGAGATGTAAAAGCCAGGAAGGTAAAAGTGGTTGTATCTACAAAGAAGTAAAAAGCGAGGCACTTCTTGCTGTAAATCCTCCTGTACTATTTTCCCCCTCCCTACTTTAATAAAGCAAAACCCAAACCTAACAGTCCTACCTTACAGGGCTGTGGTGAGAGGGTCCGGGGTTGCCTATGACTAATGCCTGGATATTTAATTCGTGAGCCATCCTGTGGCTGTTGTTAGCAGAATCAGCACCTAGTGTTGCCGCTGGACCTCCGCCTTCCCCACCCTGGGTTGGTTTGTTTGTTTTTTTACCCTTCCTTGGGGAACCTTCCACCTCCAGCTGCCCTGTCCTTGTCTACTGTTGCTGCCGGCACCAGCTGTGCCACGCGTCTCTCACTGCCCACCCTTGCTCCGGATGCCACCCCCGCTGCCGGTGCTCACCACCCAGATCCTGCAATTCCGGCTGTGGTCAGATGCTCCCTCCATTGGTGCCAAAACACATCGAGTAGCCCTTTATTATTCTTAATTGGCTGGCATGAATTTATTTTATAAGTTCAAATGCATGCACTTCAAATATAACATTTAGGTCATAATCCTATAATAACTCAATTAAAAATATAGTTCCAATTCTGCAAAACCTTGTATCAGTTTTGGTGTTTCTGAGCTTTACACTGCAGAACTGTTCATTGCGTATTCTCATGATAGAAGATTTGAAAAATAGATACAATTGTTCCATTCTCTTCATCAGCTCGGGGTACAAAAATAAATCCCATTTTGTTAAAATGACATAACTCTGAACCCTCATACCACTTCTGAAGAGAAGAATCTCTTTTTCCTCCATGAGTCCCTTGGCCTGAGAGTCTTCCCAATCCCCAGGGGTGCTTACACCTCCTCTTCCTGTGGTGTCTGGCCAGAAATCTGGAAGTCATCCTAAGATTCTCCTTCCTCTTCATTCTTCAGATCTACTCAGTATTAAGTCCTTGGGGAAATTAAGTACCCTGCCCAGGTCACATACCTTCTTGTGGGTGGGCTTTAGGAGTCAAAATCCAGTGTTTAGGAGGCTCATGTTAAAGCACACCACTCTTAAGTATGATTGTGCGTATTGGGGCCGTGTGGGTGGGGGCTCTGTGGAGGATATGGATAGACTAAGGCATCTCCCAATACTCTTCCACTTCTCTTCCCAAAAACCTTCTCTTGGTATCATTGCTATCATATAGCTACTAAATACCAAAGGCAGGATTCACTTCCTCTGTGAGTTTTCATTCAAACTGTTATCTTTTTTCTTATTTGGTTGGAGCTTTTTCTTGGCAAAATCTTATTAATAAAATGTTCACATCGGAAGAGTCGAAAGAATGTACAGTAGTACTCATCTATCCACCACCAGATTTCAACAACTGTTAATATGTTTTATTTATCTGTTATCTGTTTTTAATAGTAGCCATCCTAATGGGTCTGAGGTGATGTCTCAATGTGGTTTTGATTTGCATTTCCCTAATGATTAGTGGTTGAAAATCTTTTCACATGCTTATTGGCCATTCAAATATCTTCTTTAGAGAAATGTCTATTCAAGAACTTTGCCCAGGGATCCCTGGGTGGCGCAGCGGTTTGGCGCCTGCCTTTGGCCCAGGGCGCGATCCTGGAGACCCGGGATCGAATCCCACATCGGGCTCCCGGCGCATGGAGCCTGCTTCTCCCTCTGCCTGTGTCTCTGCCTCTCTCTCTCTCTCTGTAACTATCATAAATAAATAAAAATTAAAAAAAAAAAAAAAAACAAGAACTTTGCCCATTTCGAAAAAAGGTTATCTTGTTTTATTGTTTTTGAGTGGTAGAAGTTCTTTATATATTCTGAATATTAATCCCTTATCAGATATATAATTTATAACTATTTTCTTCCATTCTATAAGTTGCCTTTTGACCTATTATTGGTTGTGTCCTTTAATGAATAGATCAATTCAGATTTTTAACACTATCATATTTTTTCAAAGATTTTTATTTATTTATTCATGAGACACACACACACACACAGAGGCAGAGACACAGGTGGAGGGAGAAACAGGCTCCATGCAGGGAGCCTGACGTGGGATTCGATCCCAGGTCTCCAGGATCACACACCTTTAGGCGACGCTAAACTGCTGAGCCACCTGGGCTGCCCAACACTATCATATTTTTTAAACTCCTATACTATGATATTGGTATACCATCTTTCTTATACTAAACCTCTTGGTTCCTAAAAATATCAAAATATTTATTTATCTATAATATACACAAAATAGTGTATATAGTTTATAATTGCCACTCAAAGTAAAAGTACAGGATGAAGTTTAAGATATCTTCAAAATTCCTTTTGCCCTTAAAATATATTGCAGTAAGGCTTATAAATAGAGCATTGTGCTAAAAAATTCATTCAAAATTCTTATCCCTATGTGGTTATCTTACCAAATTGATACATAGTTTGATTTGTTTCAGTCTGGTTTTAAATTTTTTTTTAATTTATTTTTATTTTTTTAAAGATTTTATTATTTATTTGAGAAGAGTGTGAGAGAGCATAAGGAAAGGAAGGAGCAGAAGGAGAAAAATATTGCCAGCTGAGCTGAGAGCCCAATATGGGACTCAATCCCAGGACCCTGGGATCATGACCTGAGCTGAAGGCAGATGCTTAAGCGACTGAGCCACCCAGGTGCCCCTGTTTCAGTCTGTTTTTAATTTTATGATTCTCTCGTTTCTTTTTTAAATATATAAAACATTTATATGGATCACAAATAAAACTATAAAAATATATACTCAGAAAAGTCTCGTTTCCATCCCTCCCCCTTCTAATCTATTCCTCACACCCCTAAGAGGTTTCTAATTTGTCCTTCCAGTGTTTCTTTACGCAAAAATAAGATTTATATTTATATGTATGCATTTATATTCTTATTTCCCTCCTTTTCTACCCAGAATGTGAAGGTTTTGATCTATTGAAGCACTTTACTTTCAATGTATGAGTCTTAAACTGTCTGCTTTTAAAATCTGCATATAAGGGGATCCCTGGGTGGCACAGCGGTTTGGCGCCTGCCTTTGGCCCAGGGCACGATCCTGGAGACCCGGGATCGAATCCCACATCAGGCTCCTGGTGCATGGAGCCTGCTTCTCCCTCTGCCTGTGTCTCTGCCTCTCTCTCCCTCTCTCTGTGTGACTATCATAAATAAATAAAAATTTAAAAAAATCTGCATATAAGGCTCATAGTAACCAACCACATATAATCTTAAGAAATTGCTGATTCTAAGGATCCCCATGTGGCTAGGTCTGTTAAGCATCTGACTCTTGATTTCAGTTCAGGTCATGATCTCAGGGTTGTGAGATTGAGCCCCGCATCAGGCTCTGTGCTCAGCAGCGAGGCTGCTAGAGATTCTCTCCCTCTCCCTCTGCACCCCCCCAAATAAATAAATAAATCATAAAAAAGAAATTGCTTATTCTAAATGATAAATATTGGATACACATTTTTAAATAAAGTGGCATTGGAGGATACTCATTGTATCATCATGAGAATTTATTAATATTTTGCCTTTGTCATTCCTGTTCTCCCTCCTGGGTAACCATAAATATACAACTGCCTGGGAGAATTTACAAGCCTGTATTCCCACAGCACTTTGCTCATAAGCCAGTTTTGCATTTATCTCTTTGTTTTATAGTTATTTATATGTTTTTATTCCCAATAGACTGTGAGAGCTGAGAGCAGGGATCATAACCCATTCCTCTTTGTATCTCAAGCAGCATGTTGCAGGGGAAAGTTCACTGTCTCTGGAATTTTGGCACTGTCACCTCCTCCCAGATGTGTGAACTTGTGTGTGGTACCTTAGTGCTGTGGGCTTCAGTTTGCTCATCCATAAAGCAAGAATAATCTCTTCTTGCCAGACTGTTGATAACATTAAGTGAGATGATATGAGAGAAGGGCCCAGTGTGACCCAGCTGTCCTCCAAGCTCTCAATGTCACTTGGCTACTATTTTTTGTCCCTAGATTCAAATTCCATTTCTATTTCTGGTTTCTGTAATCTTAGGATATCCCTCTGCTCTCTCTTTTGAAAATAGGCATTCTTGCTTCCTAATTCATAGCAAAATTGGAGTTAATGGGGGAGATGAGTTGAACACCCCATCTTACAACACAAGGCAACAGCAGTCCCACAAAGTAAACAGGGTCCCCTGGAGCCGCACGACTTTGCAGCCCCTCTGCCTCAGCTCCAACCTACAAAAGTCTCTATTTCCAGACCCTTCTTTGTCTACATTTCTTCTGTCCCTTCTACCTGTGCTTAGCATCTCTGCTCTGTGGCAGCAGACTTCTTGAAAGACCTATTCACTCCATTTCTTTCTCTTTCATCAACTCTTTCTTTCTCTCCTTCCCATTCACTCTTTAATTTGTTGCCTTCTGGCCTTTACCTTCAGACATTGAAACTAATTGCAGGGCAGCCCGGGTGGCTCAGCGGTTTAGCGCTGCCTCCAGCCCAGGGCTTGATCCTGGAGACTCAGGGTTGAGTCCCGCATCAGGCCTGTGTGGAGCCTGCTTCTCCCTCTGACTCTCTCTTTCTGTGTCTCTTATGAATAAATAAATAAAATCTTTTTAAAAAGAAAAAAGAAACTAATTGCAATAAAAGTTACCCTTCTGACAAGGCCTTTACACTTGTTTCCAAAAACATTTTAACCACTCTATTCTACACTGCATCCACACCTCTCCCACCCAACTCCGGACCTCCTTACCTGTTTTTACTTTTCTGCATAGTACTACAATATATTAAACTTTCACATATTTATTTGTTCATTGTCTGTGTCCCTCATTAGAAATAAGACTCAAGGCATGTATTTTTATTTTCTATTTTGTTCACCTCAGGGCCTTGAATAGATGAGTACCTAATTGGTGCTTAGTGCATACTCACCGATTTGAACAAAATACTTGACTTTCTTGTTCTAAACTCATTGTCCCCATTTCCGATGGTATCCCAATTGGCCCCTTGGTGACATTTGACACTTGCTTCTCTGTGCTTCCATGACCACATGCTTTCCTGGGTGGCCTCCCATTTTCAGACCACTTCTTATTTCCCTTCGTCAGCTTCTTTTCTTCTTCTAACTCTTAAATATTGGTCCTCACGGTATTGTCCTTGTTACTTTACTCTTTTTACTCTCTACACTTTTCCAGACAGCCTTAACTACCTTCAGGGTCTCATCAACCATCCAGAAGATGAAAATTCTCAAACATGTATTTCCAGCACTTGTCTGTTCTCTTACTTCCAGAATGGTCATCCCAACCTGGACGCCAACACATCCATTTCTCTCTCCAAACTGCTCCACTCCCTGACTCCTCTTCTCAGGTCAGAAGCTTAGGAATTACTGAACTCCTTTCTTTCACCAGATTCCTGCATCCAGAAGGTCATCAAAGACTATTTCAGTGTTATTCCTCCTTGTTCTAGTCCTGTTGCACTGACTTATAATTTCTTGCCTGTTCCTTTTTAAAAATTTTTAAAATCCCCTCAACGCTATCTTGCCTTCCTCTAATTCGTGTGACATATGGCAGCCAGAGCATTCTTTTTAAAATACAAATCTAACCATGACACTCCCTCTAGGGAGTCCTCTTTAGTAACTTCCAACTATCTGCAGAAATCATCTAAACTTCTTAGCATGGTACAGAAGACCCTTCAAGATCTGGCACAGATTTCCTACATGACACAAATATCCTATGCATTGTGTTCAGGTCCTTAAAGAAGCCACAGTTCTTATTTTCTACACTTTGCAATGCTATTCCTGATGCACAGATGCCCTCCACTCTTTGACCATCTCGTGAACTCCTCCTTACGTCCTCCTTGATATTCCTAGGCAGAGATTTCCAGGAGCTTCCTCTGTGTTCCCTCCCTTACAGCTTTGATAACATAGTGGGGTTTGTTTCTCATGTGTTTGTCTTCCTCAAGAAAATCAACTTTGTTAACTGAGAGTTCAGGGCAATGGCAGGCAGACAAATTTCACTCAGGTTTATTAAATTGAACGAATACTCATCATCATCTCACATTTGACATGATATTCTTAATTTAATATGTTCCTGAAATGCTCTCTGGATGATCTAGAATTGGGCCCTTGTTATTAAATGAAGAAAGAAGAAAGTTATCCATGTGCCTAGGTTCTCTTTTGGCTCTCAAAGGATTTTACAGAGCATTTAACTGTTCAGGCTTCAGTTTCCTCAGCACTGAAAAGAGAAGAGGAACAACTTGAATTCAAACAAAACATGTAAGTGGAACTAAAGTAACAGCCACAGCTCTGCTATGACAACCAAGATTTACCACTCCAAACTCAGCTCTGTGTATTTCATGTTTTTGTGTTGCAATTACAGTTCTGTATATTCATTTTATGTCTATCAGAGTCACAGGAGTTCATTTTAGATTGCAAACCCCATAAGGGAGAAAAGTCTTATAATCCTCTGCATATGGTTGAACAGAGTATCTGGGGCTTCATGTACAGTGGCTGAGGCAACTTGAACAGAGTTCAGAACAACTTTAAAGCAGGCTCAGAAATGGCTAGATTAAAAACAGATTTGTTGTGATTTTACTTATAAGAAAAAATCTATTCTTCCTGATAAATGGGAAGTCAGCAGTTTATCCAAAGAAATAAGAAAGGAAAGTAATGGCATGATTTGCTAAATCCAAACCCTTTTAGTAAAATAGGGGCTGAAAAATAGAAAAACCTGCTTGGCTGCCTTTGTGATGTTTGGTTATGCTCAGAGTAGGCACTCCATCAATATCTGTTAAATGAATGTTGAATGACTCCAGTTACTCCACTGAGTAGAGCTTTCATTAGCTCCTAGGAGCAGCTAGGCATATCCCTGAATAGTGTCTAATTGCAGACAGCTGCAAGATATGTGTGGTGTTAGTTAGCATCATTGTTAGATAGTGCAGGAGGAGAGAGGCCAATCCTGAATAAATATCTTGGGATTTCTGGGAAGATGGTGGAGTAGGAGTGTTACTGGTGGGAGAGTCTGCATTGTATGAATGGAGGTCTCAGTCCTTGGATTCCCCACGGAAAGATTTACATGGAATCCATGCTTGAATAAAGACAGCCAGAAGGAAAGTGGCAAGCACAAATCAGTTTATTAAAATGAAAGTACACTCTCAAGGTGGGAGAGCAGGCAAGTTCCTCCCAAGTGGAATAGGCCCTAGGTTGTTTGGGGATTGAATATTTATTGTGTCTCTCTGGGTTGAGAGGAGCTATGACCATATAGTGGGGTGGTCTCTAAAGACTGCTTCCAGTCATTTGGGGGACTCCTCCCACAGGTTGGAGGGGGAGATTTGACACTACAAGGTTTGTGTCAGAATTGTCATGGCAGGGCAGCCCCGGTGGCGCAGCGGTTTGGCACTGCCTGCAGCCCGGGGTGTGATCCTGGAGACCCAGGATCGAGTCCCACATCGGGCTTCCTGCATGGAGCCTGCTTCTCTCTCTGCCTGTGTCTCTGCCTCTCTCTTAATTCTCTCTGAATGAATAAATAAATAAATCTTAAAAAAAAAAAAAAAGATTGTCATGGCAGCCTTTATCTATCTGGGCAGTGCTGTACTCACAATGCAAATGCATTATAATGAGCCTAGGGGTTACCCTGGGGCAGAAGTGGACAAAGAGAGTATATGCTCCAAACCTGAGGTTCTTGATCTGTCAGCTCCAAGGTCTTGGAAGCCACAAGGTCAGGATGTTGTATCCCCAGCTTCTAATGTGTAGCTTCTTTATCACTGTCCTTGTCTCCAGTTCCTGCCTCTAGCATTTGTGACATTTGACACTTGCTTAATTTGCCTTCAAGGATTTGGGACTTGGCTTTGGAGCATTCTTTCTACTGCTCAGGTCTAGCTTCTACCTATCTACACAGGAGGATCCTGAGCTCACCTTGTTCCATAGACACAATGAGATAACAGCCACATCAGAGCAACCAACTCTGAAAACAACCCGAAGACTGGCAGAACAGACCTTCCACAGTTTGTCATAGAGAAAAGGCCACATAGAAAAGGGTAGGTGGGGTGAAGATGCAGTTGAGACCAAAGCTCCTGGCAAGACTAACCACAAACAAGAGGAACCCCACAAGCTCAGAAAAGGGAGATAAGCAGACCCCCACACCAGGTACCCAGACACAGTGGAAGGTGAGTCTCCATAAACATTTGGCTATGAAAACCAGTGGGGCTTCTTGAGTTTCTAAAACTGGTGGGGCTTGACTCTAGGCACTGAATAACTCCAGATACTACGTAAAGAATTTAGTAAGAGTAGTATAGCAAAAAACTGCATAAAGCTACGGTAAATAAAAAGACTACATACCAGTGAATGTACACCCCTTCGGCTAGGTATATCAACTAAAAAACAAAAACAAGAACAAAAGCTGAGGTCTGGTTGCCTGAGGACTGACTTTGACCTATAAATAAATTTTAGACAAAAAATTTAAATTAGAATCCTTTTAATGAGACCTCTACAATCCAGTTTTTCACAGGTCCTAACACTCCTTCTTCCCTTGCTTCACTCATTTACATAACCCCCGTAAGACCTGCTATCCCCACCTCCACCCCCACCAAGGGATGAACCCCAGGCTTACAGGAAGTGGAAAGCAGAGGAGACATCTATCCTTCAGGCACCAAACTGGCCTGCATGTGAATGTAATCTTCAAAATTGGTTTAACCAAGCTTTCAGAACAACCAATAAGTATTGTTTCTTTATCTAGTTTATCTGAGGAGCTTTGTTGATGGTCATTAACTTGTGGAAACTTAGAAAAGTTGGGCTAGCTATGAGTAATTTCCCAGAGGATCTTACAGATATGCATCTTTCTAGTCAGGAACTGCTTACTATGTGAACTCTCTGTAGCAGCTGAGGTGCATAGGTGTAAGGCAACTCACTGAATTTGCATGGATGGCCGTGGGAGGCTCTCAGAGTATGCTCAGGCTCAAGGGCATGCTCAAGGTGATACAACCATCGCCCTGGCTGAGGAAGAATCACTGTTGGCCAGTCCTTGCCACTGGTTTCTGAGGCAGCACATGATTCCTTATCACAGTAGGGCACTGACAAGGATAGTAACTTCATCATCTAGAAATCATCAGCCTCAAGAAAGATCTACTGTAAGATTTTAATAAAACAAAAATAGCTAACATTTATTGAGTGCCAATTATGTGCTGGCATTGTTTAGGTGCTTATGTGTATTGAATTAATTCATTTCATTTTCATGTCAACTCCAAAACATGTTATTCTTGGTTTACAGATGAAGAAAATGAGGTACAAAGAAGTTAAATAACTTGTTTGCTCAAGGGCACAGTTGATGAACTGCTGAGTCAGAATTCGAACCCAGGGAGTCAGGCTCCAAAATTCATATATACACAATAAACTACATTCTAGCTGTTTGCCTTTTATTTAAGGTTGGGGGAGGGTGGTGGGAGATAGCAAATAAAGCACTAACTGGCATTCAAAATCCAGTGAAATATTCATGGTATAAAGACAAGAATGTATGTGACTTTTTTTTATTAAGATTTTAAGATTTATTTATTTATTTATTTGAAGGAGAAGGAGAGAAGCAGACACCTGACTAAGAGTAAAGCCTGATGCAAGGCTCAATCTCATGACCTGAGCTGAAACCAAGAGTCACACACTTAACCAACTGCACCACCAAGGTGCACCAAGAATGTGATCTTTATTTTTATTTTTACTTTTTTAAGATTTTATTTATTTATTTGTTTGTTTGTTTAGAGTGCTTGCACAAGTTGCAGGAGAGGGCAAGAGGGAGAGGGAGAGAGAATCTCCAGCAGACACCCTGATGAGCGCAGGGCTCAGTCCCATGATCCTGAGATCATGACCTCAGCTGAAATCAAGAGCCAGACATTCAACCAACTGAGCCACCCAGGTACCCCAAGAATATCATCTTCAATATTTTGATTGATATTCAATTATTACTATGGCACTGTGTGATAAAATGTACAATTTCTTTACAGAGTTCTAGAAAAACAAAATATTTTTGAAGCTAATTAGATGGAGACATTGAAACAATTTTCTTGTCTTCCTAATTATATTTTCCTGTATACTAGGAAAACAAGGCAAAAACATAGGATGAGCAGTTCTTGATAGTCGAAGAGCCACAGTTCTTCTGAGAAGTCACCATCTGTTTCTACTCTACCACTGCAGTGTCCAGATGTTCCTGTCCTTCTAGCACAAGCCTCACAGTAAATGTTTTCCAACTGGAACTCCTTGTTCAAGCAGATCAAGGCAGAGCAATGTTTTATGTAGGTTGGATTTTGACTGTTTTGAGCCATTTGTTTTTAAAATACAGTGTGTTGCTTTTGTGTTGTGTTCTCAATCAGTAACTTATCACCCTTATTCATTAGATTAAACTTTGATTTTTGCATGTCAGAAAAAAGATTTAAATTTCAAGTCTGGGATTTTATAGGAAAAATTCCTTCCAAAATACTAGAGGTAGCAGGGACTTGGTATGGGTTCCTTGCTCACAGTTATAAAAAGGAATACCATGACAAGGATGTTTGCTTGACCTAACTTTTTAAAACCCAGTTGATTCTAAGGATTCATGAGGTGATATTCATAAATAATAATTGTTTGAAAGTTATATGAATCAAAATAGGAGTACTTTAATTAAATTAATTTCATTAATGAGTAGTTTTAACTTAATTTCCATATATTTAATATCTAGTTTAAGACTAAAGGAAACTTTTGAAGAAGAAAGAGGATGTCCTAGATCCCTAATACCACTTCTCACTTTTGAATGTTCCTTTCCGGCCTATGACACTGGTAGTAGTTACTAGATACATATAATGCAGGATTTACTTAGCAGGTTATAGTAGCAGGATGCTGGTATACAGCAGGATGCTAATATAACCTATCCAAAGTCCTATTACTTAGTTTAAGATTAATGACCATACCATAAGACACAGCTCAAGTTTAAATACAAAATTTGCTTTTAGGGAATTTTCTTCCTAGAGTTTGAGAAGGTGTGATGACTATAAAAATTGATGGCTGATGTTGGCTTTATGTAGAAGTTATACAGGCTCAGCAAAGCAGAAATTCAGAAAGCATGAAAGAAGTCTATCTAGTAAGAAAGACTTGCTAGGGAATTATTACATTTTGGTTGGGCTAGAAGCCATGCTGAGGCAGTATCTCTAGAGTTGTCAGTTATGGGCTAATGGCAGAAGAAGAAAGTGGAAGACAAGAGGGAGGGACTAGATCCAATTGGAATAAACCAGGCCCTGAAATTACTATGTGGAATTGTACATCTATGGAGAAGTAGCTGTAAGGCCATATACTATTTATACTTACAGTGTTCTAGGATGTTAAAGAAATGACTTGCTAATGTTTATGCCAGAAATAGGGACCACTGTTTGTATTTCAAAATGCCAGTGCTAAATTGGGTGTGATTTGGACATTAAAAGAGACCAGTCTGCTTTGCATTTGCTGTGAGGGCACTAGTGCATGTAATCCCAGTTAATATTTGTTGAGAGTTTGCTATGTGCTGAGGCATTGATGAAGGCACTTGACATGTATTATATAATTTAATCTTTACACCAATTTTGTGGGCTATGTGTTTCCAGATAAGGACACTGAGACCCAAGGAGTTTAAAGAGCTTGTCCAAGGTCACATTGAAAAAATGATGGAGCCAAGATCATACCCCTAGCAATTTCCTCCACTGTTCACACTCTTAGCCACTGTGTTATACCGGCCTCCCTGATGTATGACTTCTGGAGTGGTGTCTAAGGAGGTTTACTCCCAAAAGGGCTCACAGCAAATTTATTCACAATATTCCCTTCTAACAGACTCACAACTAACAGTAGTAGGGTGGATGATCAAGTTCATTCACTGAGATGTCCTCTTTGGCCTAACTTTATGTGGAGATACAGTTTGACTTCCACCTGCTCAGTTCTTAGGCTTTGTCTCCTGGTTCCCTGGGATGTTCCAGCCACCAGGATCAGCACAAACACTAGCTTTTCCTTTGTATTTGTTTTCTAGTCCTTTCTGGTCCTCTTACTAGTTGCCTTAGTTTTGTCCCAATGCAGCTTTTAAAACTATGCATTTTGCAGGAGTGCCTGGATGGTGCAGTCAGTTACATGTCTGATTCTTGGTTTCAGCTCAGGTTGTGATCTCATGGTTGTGAGATGGAGCTCCGCATGGAGCCCCCTCTCTGCCCCCATAGGGCTCCACGCTCAGTGTAGAATCTGCTTGAGATTCTCTCTCCCTCTCCACCCGACCCCACTCCTGCTTGTGCATGTGCACTCTCTCTAAAATAAATAAATCAATCTTTAAAAAAATATGCCTTTTGCAGTAGCATATTTAGATTTTTTTTTTTTTTTTTTACAATAGCATTCTTAGTCTACACTGAGAAAAGTGACTCTGAGTGTTTACTTCTCCTTGTTTCCCTTCAATTATCTGAGATGCTTTTCTCTGTATAATAGTTTGGACTCATCAAGACTTCATATATCCAACTCATCCAACAGCAAAAGGGATTAAGGCTAGTATGGAATGATGGTTGTTACTGCTTTGGAGAAGCATAGAGCAATACTTCATAATCTTCTGAGAAATTAGTTTAAAATGCAAATTCCTATCTCTAGCTTTCTTGAGATTGAGATTCAGTAGGTCTACGGTAGAACCCAGGAATGCATGCTTAAAACAATCACTCCCAAGTGCTTCTGATACAAGTGAACAGCTGACCTACTTTGAAAAATACCTATCAGAAGGTTGGGAAAATCTTATTAACATGGATAGAAGGGTTTTTATTTACCTTTTCTCCTTAGTCTCATTTCTTTTATCTGTCCTGGTAATACCTTCTAATGACTCACAGAAAATCAGCCCACACCAAAAAAAAAAAAAAAAAAAAATATATATATATATATATATATATAAATTTAAGGTTTCAAAAATAGTGCTTGGAGGGATCCCTGGGTGGCGCAGCGGTTTAGCGTCTGCCTTTGGCCCAGGGCGCGATCTTGGAGACCCGGGATCGAATCCCATGTCGGGCTCCCGGTGCATGGAGCCTGCTTCTCCCTCTGCCTATGTCTCTGCCTCTCTCTCTCTCTCTCTCTCTCTCTCTCTCTGTGACTATCATAAATAAATAAATAAAATTTAAAAAAATAGTGCTTGGAAGTTTATTTAAATTTTGCTCATTCTTCACATGAAAATTCATTTGGTGGATGCCATGAGCTCAGATTCTACCTCCAAAATGTCTCACATATGGACATATTTCTCCATCTACAGCCTAAGGCCATGCCCATCTCCCCTGAATTTACTGCTGGAACTCCATCTCCTTCTCCCTCTATACTTCCATCTCTTTCATGGAGAACTAGGGACCATTACTTGGCTTCCTAAAATCATTGATTGGATGCACTTTAGATAAAATCTAGCATAGTTAAAAGCTGCCTATTAAACCCTGCATGATCTGACCTCAGCCATCCTCCCCAGCTTCATCTTTGACCACTGTTTCCTTCAAACATAGTGCTCCAGCCACATGCCCTTCAGTCACATCCTTGAGTACATCAAATATTTTCTTCCTTGGGGCCTTTGCATGTGCTTTTTCTTTGACCTACCATGCTCATTTTTCTACTCTTTTTTCTAGAACTACAGTTACATTTCACTTGCTTTGTCTATATGTTAATTCTAAAACTTAAAAGCCGGGATCCCTAGGTGGCGCAGCCGTTTGGCGCCTGCCTTCGGCCTAGGGCGCGATCCTGGAGACCTGGGATGGAATCCCACATCGGGCTCCCAGTGCATGGAGCCTGCTTCTCCCTCTACCTGTGTCTCTGCCTCTCTCTCTCTCTCTCTCTCTGTGACTATCATAAATAAATAAAAAAATTAAAAAAAAATAAAAATAAAAATAAATAAATAAATAAATAAATAAAACTTAAAAGCCAAGCAATAACATGTAAGAAGTGAATATGTGTATGTGTCATTATAAAAATAAGTGGTAAGATGGGGCCTATTTAAAAAATTCCGCTCTTAGGTATTTACCTAAGAGAAACAAAAACATATGTCCTCAAAAAAAAATGTATACTTAATATTCATAAGGCTTAATTTATTAGAGCTCCAAACTAGAATTCTAAATTCCATCAAAGAAAGAATGGATAGGGGCACCTGGATGGCTCAGTGGTTGAGCGTCTGCCTTTGGCTCAGGTCATGATCCCAGGGTCCTAGGATTGAGTCCCACATCAGGTTCCCTGCAGGGAGCCTGCTTCTCCCTCTGCCTATGTCTCTGCCTCTCTCTCTGTATCTCTCATGAATAAATTTTAAAAAAGAAGAAGAATAGATAAATGAGTTGGGCTATGCTTGGGCAACAGACTACTACTCAACAATAAAAACAAATAAACCACAAATACATGCAACAACTGGAACCTGCAAAACCTTATAGTGAACTAAAGATGCCTGACATAGAAGAGTATATATTGTATGATTCTATTCATGTGAAGTTCAAGGGCAGGCAAAAGAATCTGTAGCAATAGAAATCAGAACAACTGCTGCCTCCGTGTATGTGTGTGTGTGTGGTGATAAGATGAGGGACATAGACTTGAAAGGGCACAAAGGAGCTTCTGCAGGGTGATGAAATTGCCTTGAGTAATGGGGTCACATGGGTATATACATGTGTTAACACTTACTAAACTATACACTGAAGATCTATGCATTTTATTGCACATGAAACATACCTTTAAGATTTATTTATTTATTTATTTTTGAGAAAGAAAGAGAGTGCAGGGGGTGGGAAGGCAAGGGACAGAGGGAGAAGGAGAGAGAATCTCAAAGCAGACTCTAGCACAGAGCTCTGCACTGGCCTCCATCTCACGACCATGGGACCACAACCTGAGCTGAAACCAAGAGTCAAATGCTTAACTGACCGCATTACCCAGGCACCCCAAGAACGTTATAATTTTATATTTTTGTAGCATGGTGGCTCAAAGGAGACATTTTCAATAATCAAGCCCCATGTGTCATTTTATTTTCTTTCTAGCTTCCTTTACTTCTTCTGAATCATACTCAAAGCTCATGTATATTAATAACGTAAGAGGTTATGTCTCCCTCTGGCTCAATAGACTCTTATTTTACATGCCATGTTAAGATCCCAGATATTTCATTCCTAAGCCAATATCAGATTAGAAGTAGCTGAGAAGCACACAGGCTGACACCTTGGTAACAGTGAGTAGGCTGACACCTTGACATTAAAGGAGAAAAAGAAAATCTAAAAATACAACCTAGGAATTCAAAAGATTGTGGGTTTAGAATAATTGAAACAGAATCAGACAATGCTATACATTTCCCTAGTCATAGGATATCACATTTTATAATGGGGTTCATCCAGAAATATTAAATTATATGCAGTATACTCTATTTTAAACGCAAGATGGGTAAATACATGAACATTCTTTTAAAAAAAGATTTTATTTATTTAAATGAGAGACAGTGAGCACACAAACAGGGGGAGGAGCAGAAGGGGAAGGAGAAGCAGACTCCCCACTGAGCAGGAAGTCTGACTCGAGATCCAATCAGGGACCCTGAGATCATGACCAGAGCCAAAGTCAGACACTTAACTGACTAAACCACCCAGGTGCCCTAAGTACATGAAGATTCTATAGCGAAGAGTTTAAATAATATTTTATTTTAGTGCTCAGAGGAATAAATCCTTCAGATATGTGGATTAATCCAGCCAGGGATTAAAGCCACTCCTTGGTAGTACCAGGACTGGTGGCAAAGGAGCCACCTTTGAGAAGAGAGCTGCTACAAGACAAGTGAGTGAAGCTCTAGGCAATTTAAAGGGGTCATGTAATCCCAACAAGTATTGACTTAACACCATTAATGTGTAATTTCATTACAATTTTGTTACTGCTGTAACAATGCTGAGTAATTCTGAAAGCATGTGCTTTCCTTGGGGCAAATGGTTGTGAGCACTCCATAGGGTAAGGCCCATGAAAAGGTCTTGATAGTTTTTCTGAAAGTGGATCATTCTAAATGGGCTTCTGGTAAGTTTTCTGGGTGATTTCTACTTTACAGAGATTTGATTGCAAAAATTTTCCAGGAAACATTTAAAAATAAATTCAACTTCCTATAACACTAAGAAAATGTACCACATAGGACAAAGTATTAAAAAATACTGTTTGGAGCACCTGGTTGGCTCAGTCAGTGGAGCATGTTATTCTTGGTCTCAGTGTTGTAAATTTGAGGCCCATGCTTGGTGTAGAGATTACTTAAAAATAAAATATTTAAAACAAACAAACAAACAAAACACTTGCTTGTTGCATTGAAGGAAAATCTTGATGAGTGGAACTTTGAAATAAGAGAAAAAGGTGGATAAATAAAGAGGATGAAAATTTCTGATTGTTAGCAACTAGAGAAACCTTGGCTAAACCTGGAAATCACTTTGAAAAGGGCATCTCTCCTAGTTTGAGGCATTTTATCCTTGAGTTCAGATTCATGCTTGAATTAGATGCCCTGTACCTATAGGGAAGAAGGGCCCATGGGAGAATGAGAACAGGCAGGCAGATACTGTTGGAAAAAGAGCATGGAATGTCCCTAGTGGTCAAGAGAAATCCATCTGTGGGTGTGTGGGAGGTGTGGCAGGGTGTCAAGGGAAATAAACTCTGCCAAGCTGATATATTTTTTAACTGCCAAAGCATTCCTGGGAATTCTCTCTAGATGCTAGGATTAGAGAGGTGGTGAGTTTCAACAATAGGCTTATCCATTACAAGTACAAGCATTTTTTTTCAGATGTATTTTTAATTCTAAAAAGATAGTGATGACATTAAAGAAACTTCGAAACAAAATGGCCTCTCATAATTCCACTACTCTTTCACTGAAAAATGAAAACAAAACAAAACAAAACAAAACAAAAAAACAAAAAATAACCCTCTTTAACTAGTTTGTGTTTTATTCTAGACCAAAATACTCTTTCTTAGAAATTCTTTCAGGCCAGTAAGTTTACTCTTGGCATAAAGCATAAAGGAGTCTGATCCCTAATAAGCTGGGAACAATTCTCAAGTGCTGTATCATCCTGCCTTAAATTGGGAACTTGAACTGCAGAGATAGATGACCTGCAATTATCATTTCACAACTGTTTTCAAGATTCCTCCTTTCAACAACTGCTGGTCAATAGTTATTTGTTCTGCAGAAGGAAAGGAAGGCAACCTTGTAGGTAAGAAACATAAGAAAGCAACTCTGTAATTCTCTAGAGTGGACTTGGGGATCATCCATCTTTATTTCCTATTTAGTAAAGAAAATGAGCCCCAGGAAGGTCATAGAACTAATAAAGGTTAGAGTGGACTTTTGAGTAAGCTCTTAAAAAAACAAAACTTCTAATTTTAAATAACTTTATATTTATAGAAAAGTTTTAAAAATAGTAAGTACATAGAGTTCAAGTATACCCTTCATCCAGCTTCCCTTAATGTTAACAATGATACAACTGTAGTTTGATTATCGAAATCAGAAAATTAGCATGGTTACAGTACTATTAATTAAACTACAAACCTTATTCTAATTTCATTTGTTTTCCTGCTAGTGTCTTTTTAAAAAATATTTTATTCGAGTTCAATTTAGTTAGATACAGGGTATTTTTAGTTCCAGAGGTAGAATTTAGGGATTCATTAGTCGCATATAACACCCAGTGCCCATTCTACCAAGTGTCCTCTTTAATGCCCATCACCCTGTTACCCCATCCCCCCACCCTTTTCCCCTTCAGCAACCCTCAGTTTGTTTCTCATAGTTGAGTCCCTTATGGTTTGCCTCCCTCTGTTTTTATCTTATTTTTCCTTCCCTTTCCCTATGTTCATCTGTTTTGTTTCTTAAATCCCACATGTGAGTGAAAGCATATGGTGTCTTTGACGTATTTTGCTTAGCATAATACCCTCTAGTTCCATCTACATTGTTGCAAATGGCAAGATTTCCTTTTTTTCCGATCTCCAAGTGATATTCCATTGTATAGCTACACCACATCTTCTTTATCCATTTATCTGTTGATGGACATCTGGGATCTTTCCATTGTTTGGCTATTGTTGATAATGGTGCTATAAATATTGGGGTGCATGTGCCCTTTCGAATCACTATGCTGGTATCCTGTGGACAAATACCTAGTAGTGCAATTGCTGGGTCATAGGGTAGCTCTATTTTTAACTTTTTGAGGAAATCTCCATACTGTTTTTCAGAGTGACTACACCAGTTTGCATTCCCACCAAGAGTGTAAGAGGGTTCCCCTTTCTCCACATCCTTGCCAACATCTGTTATTTCCTGAGCTGTTAATTTTAGCCATTGTGACTGGTGTGAGGTGGTATCTCATTGTGGTTTTGATTTTTATTTCCCTAATGCCCAGAGATATCAAACATTTTTTCATGTGTCTGTTGGCTATTTGTATGCCTTCTGCTAGTGTCTTTTTGTCTGCCATTCTGGGATCTAATCCAGAATCTCACACTACATTTAGTTGTTATGTCTCCTTAGTTTCTTTCGATCTGGGAGTTTCTTGGTCTTTGTCTTTCATGACTTTGACACTTTTGGAGAGTACTGGTCAAGTATTTTGTAGAATGTCCCTCATTTGGGGTTTGTCTTCTGTTTTCCCACAATCAGATTGAGGTTACATGTTTTTAGCGAGAACACCACAGAGGTGAAGTGTCCTTCTCAGTGTATTTTCTCAGAAAGCACACAATATTGTTATATGTTATTACTGGTGATGTTTTATTACTGGTGATATTAAACACTTGATTGAGACAGTGTGTCAGGTTTCTCCACTATCAACTTATTATTTTTTCCCTTTTAAATGACAAATAACTTGGAGGAGATATATTGAGACTGTGCTCATATCTTGTTTCTCCTCAAACTTTCACTCACAGAGTATAGAGTGATACCACGGTATCTATGGGTGGATAGATCTTGCCTGCAACAAATATTATTGTGATGTTCACCTGGTAGTAATTTTGTAATGCATTTATATTGATATGTATGGACTTGTGGATATTTTGTTTTGCAGGTTTGTAACCCAATACTGTCATCATTTTGTTGCCCAAATTGTTCCACCTTTAGCCATTGGGAACTCTTTTAGGTTGGCTCCTGCACCCTTTGTCATCATGGAGTTGTTGTTTTCAGGCTTTCTTTATTTTTGGACACAAGGCATTCCAAGCTTAATTAGATTTCTCTTACCCCAATCCTAGAATCAGCCACTCGTCCAAGGACACTTATGAACAAGACCTTTTGATGTAAACCTCTTATGTTACATCTTAAACAGTGTGACTTGAGCCCTTTATAAATGTTCCCAGAAGGGTGCCTGGGTGGCTCAGTTGGTTGGGTATCTGTCTTCATCTCAGTCATAACCTTGGGGTCCTGGGATTGAGCCACAAGTTGGGCTCCTTTCAGTAGGGAGTCTGCTTCTCCCTCTCGCTCTGTTCCTTCCCCAACTTGTGCTTTCTGGCTCTATCTCTCTGTCAAATAAATAAAATCTTTTAACAAAGTATTCGCAGAAATACACTGTAAAGGTAGGTGGCATTTGTCCTTGCTGAGCTCACTCTAGTCATCTTGCGTTGGCTGTAGTGACTCCCAATCCTTCTTTGTCCATTCTTTTGTTCTCCTGGGATGAGATGGCAGGAAGATGAGAAGATACAGAAGTGAACTGGAGTGTAGATAAGAGCATAGCTATAGACAGAGATGATGTGGATATAGGTGAAGGTGTGGATAGGGAGGCTGGGAGAGAATCCCTGATGATACTCAGATATACACATCTAAATTCTTTCTGCTTTACCATTATGACAATTAAAAATCACAAAGGGGGAACCTAGGCGACTTAGTTGATTAAGCATGACTCTTTTTTTTTTCTTTTTTTAAATTTATTTTTTATTTATTTATTTTTTTAAAGAACTTTATTTTATTTATTTATTTATTTATTTATTTATTTATTTATTTATTTTATGATAGTCACACACAGAGAGAGAGAGAGGCAGAGACACAGGCAGAGGGAGAAACGGGCTCCATGCACCGGGAGCCCGACATGGGATTCGATCCTGGGTCTCCAGGATCGCGCCCTGGGCCAAAGGCAGGCGCCAAACCGCTGCGCCACCCAGGGATCCCAAATTTATTTTTTATTGGTGTTCAATTTACCAACATACAGAATAACCCCCAGTGCCCATCACCCATTCACTCCCACCCCCTGCCCTCCCCCCCTTCTACCACCCCTAGTTCGTTTCCCAGAGTTAGCAGTCTTTACGAGCATGACTCTTGATCTCAGCTCAGGTTTTGATCACAGGGTCGTGAATTCAAGTCCCACAGTGGGCTCCATGCTGGGCATGGAGCCTACCTAAAAAAAAAAAAAAAAAAAAAAAAAGAACTGAAAGAACAACTTAGAAAATGATTCCAAATAGATGAGTATGTATTGTGATTTAAATACCTGCAGTAAGGCTTATATACTATTCTAGGATTGAAGGACAATTAAGGGTAACAATCATAGTTTCTTGGGTTTTTTTTATGAGTGTAGTATTGCTTTTCTGTTGTACGAATAGTCATTTCTTATCTTTGTTTTTGTAATTGTCTACAAATGACACTATACATATTCTACGTATTTGTCCATGTGTGAGCTTGAACGTACACAGTGCATGCCTGTGGAGTGTGTGTGTGTGTGTGTGAGAGAGAGAGAGAGAGAGAGAGAAAGAGAGAGAGATGTGACATACTAGTTTCTTACTTTTACAGGAAACTTAATACATGTCAGCACAAATCTGAGACTGACTCACTTGGCAGGAAGAATAGGTTCACACGCCAGAGCAAACAGAAAGCAGTGAGATCTCAAGGAGAGGGAAAGGGTGGGAAGGCAGTTTACAATTCAAGATATGAGTAAAGGTGCCTTATTAAAATTATTTTCAATTTCTCACAGTCATGTTGAATCTTTATCCTGACCTCCACAGCACTTGTCTTAAACTTTATGAGAGGCTTCTCCCCCCACCCTGATGCTCACAGCCATCTAGTTATGAGGTCTAACATATTCAGCCTCCTCCACATCTTGTACATTTCCCCCCTCCTTTTTATCCCCACAGGTACCCGCTTGATTCAGGCCTTCACCAGGTTTTGTCTGGACTATTACTTTAATATTCTTTTTATCTTTGTCTCTGAATTATTAATTGCTTAAAACACATTCAGGCATCTCTTCCAACTCAATAAGAAAGATTTGTTTCTTGATGCCACCACTGAAGCTTGTGTTAACCCATTAAACAGTGTGGTCCCAGATGTATTCTAATTGGTAGTTTGTATACTTATCTGTCCTACTAGACTGAGGTTGTGAGCTCCACAAGGACTGAGATAATGTCCTCTTTACTCCTATATCCTCAATGCCTACCAGTGTTGGGCACACTAGGTGTTTGGTAAGTGCTTGGTCAATGAATGAAAAAGATGAACAAATGAATGAGTGAATAAATGAAGTTCATTGATGAACTATTATTAACTAGTAAACTCTTCATTGTCAAATCCCAGCAAATGTTTCTCCTTGGTGCTGATAATTCATTATATGGAAGATCCTATCATTTAACATGACATCTTATAAGTGATAGTTCATCTTCTGCAAATAATTTCTTGATATCAAGAGTTTTTCTTTTTTGGAAGAATTTGTAATTTGTATGCCTCATATCTCCATCTAGTGAAGCAAATTGGTAATACAGCTATTAAAATATCTGTATAAGAACCACAGTTGTGAAAAACCATTTATGGGAAATTATCCTTGGTTCTCCGGATTCAAAAACCTCCCATTGTGACTACTTTGAACCTTCCAGAGTTCAACAAGTTTTTCTTTCCCAAGTGACCAGTTTCTAAATATCTGGACAGTGTCAATGCCACTGGAAAATAATATGGATGTATGAAAAAAAATTACAATTAGCCTGTTTTTCACCATTTTTAAATCAAAGAGCCATTGATATTTATTAACATGGATTGTTATTTAGATATTTTATAGAATAACAGTTTTGTAAATTATGCAAACAATGCCAGCATAAGTTAATTTAACTAATATTTATTGTGTGTTTTTAGTAATCAAGGTATGCTTCAAGGTAAATATTATTTCATAATGATATCCATTTTTATAAATTGAAATTAAACATAACAAAATAATATACTGTTTAGGTAAATCTCTGTCACTTATCTATCTATCTAGACTATAAAGAAAAGCAAAGGGTTTATGAACATAATAGTCAAATGAATGGTTACCTCTATGAAAAGGCAAGAGGAATGGATCAGGGAGGAACCTCTAATAGCTTCTCCAGAATGAAAAATGCTTTCATTGTATGTGAAGTCTTGGGTTTATGGATGTTTATTTTATTGTTATACTTCCTAACTTAGATGAATATTTTCTCTGATCTAGAAATCCGACTTTTGAGAGATCTACAGAAACAAAACATTGGTATATAAGGATACGCATTAAAAAGGGAGAAGGAAGAAAGAAAAAATAAGAAATGAATACATTTGCTACATAAGCTCCATGTATACTCTACTTCTGTACTCTTATTTAAATGCAATATTTATTGGTTTTTCATAATGACAAAATTTAATAACTATTAAGAGTATTGTCATATGATATGCGTTAATAAAAATATTTGTTTTAAAATTTTAATTTTAAGCCATATAGAACTTAAATATTGAGATGAATAGATATATATGTATGCATAAATATAATAAAGTATATATATATAATATATATAAAAGTATATAAAAAGTATATAAAAAAGTATATAAAAGTATATATAAAAGTATATATATATAATAAAAAAACATTGAATATGATGGAGTGGAGAAAGTCTAGTAGCATAAAAAAGAGGTAAATGAATTACAATGCTTTCACGTGATGATTCAAGAAACTTAAGTTTAAAATCATCTTTGCTGTATATTATAGAAACACAATGTTCCATAGTATTTTCTTCAGCCTGCCACTTTAATATGAATTGGTAATTGTTCCCACAACAATATTTTATATAAAGAATAAATGTCTCAGAAGAGTAGGATCTGGGTGCGGGGCAAGATGGCAGAAGAGTAGGGGTCCTCAACTTACCTGGTTGCACCAACATAACTAGATAACTATCAAAACATCCTGAACACCTACGAATCCAACATGAATTTTAAAGAGAGAACAGCTGGAATGCTACAGAGAGAAAAGTTTTTGCTTCTAGCAAGAATCATCTAGGCTGAAATTTATTTAGGTTGTGGTGATATTCTTGTCTGTGCCTGCTCTTACAGCCACTCTGCACTGAAAAAAATGACTAGAATGAAGAATTCACAACACACACAAAAAAAGAAGCAGAAACAGTACTCTCTTCCACAGAGATACAGAATATGAATTACAATTCAATGTCAGAAAGCCAATTCAGAACACAATTATAAAGCTCCTGGTGGATCTGGAAAAAAAAGCATAAAGGACTCTAGAGACTTCGTTATTGCAGAATTTAGATTTAATCATGCTGAAATAAAAGATAAACTAAATGAGATGCAATCCAAACTGGATATCCTAATGGCTAGGATTAATGAGGTGGAAGAAAGAGTGAGAGATAGGAGACAAGTTGATGGTAAGGAAGAAAGCTGATGAAAAAAAGAGAAAAACAATTAAGAGACCATGAGAAAAGGTTAAGAGAAATAAATGACAACAATTAAGAGACCATGAGAAAAGGTTAAGGGAAATAAATGACCGCCTCAGAAGGAAGAATCTACCTATAATTAGGGTTCCAGAAAATGCAGAAAGGGACAGAGGACCAGAAAGTATATTTGAACAAATCATTGCTGAGAACTTCCCTAATTTGGGGAGGGAAGCAGATATTCAGATCCAGGAGATAGAGAGGTCTCCCTCCCCAAAATCGATAAAAGCTGTTCAACACCTCGACATTTAATAGTGAAACTTGAAAATTCCAAAGATAAAGAGAAAATCCTTAAAGCAGCAAGATACAAAGATTCTTAACTGATAGAGGGAGAAATATCAGATTAATAGCAGACCTCTCCACAGAGACCTGGCAGGCCAGAAAGGGCCGGCAGGATATACTCAGGGTACTAAATAAGAAGAACATGCAGTCAAGAATACTTTATCCAGCAAGGCTCTCATTCAGAATAGAAGGAAAGATAAAGACTTCCAAGGTAGGCAGAAACTGAAAGAATATGTGACTGCCACACCAGCTGTGCAAGAAATATTAAGGGGGGCTGTTAAAGAAAGAGGAAGCCCAAAGAAATAATCCACAAAAACAGGGACTGAATATGTATTACGATGACACTAAATTCAAATCTTTCATTAGTTACTCTGAACATGAATGGGCTTAATGATCCCATCAAAAGATGCATGCAGGGTATCGGACAGGAAAAAAAGCAAGACCCATCTATTTGCTGTCTACAAGAGACTCATTTTAGACTTAAAGACACCTACAGCCTGAAAATAGTGGAGAACCATTTACCATTCAAACGGTCCTCAAAAGAAAACTGGGGTAGCCATCCTCATATCAGATAAATTAAAGTTTATCCAAGACTGTAGTAAGAGATGAAGAGGGACACTATATCATACTTAAAGGGTCTATCCAACAAGAATACCTAACAATCATGAATATTTATGCTGCTAATGTGGGAGCTGCCAAGTATATCAATCAATTAGTAACTAAAGTAAAGACGTACTTGGATAATAATACACTAATAGTAGGAGACTTCAAGACAGCACTTTCTGCAAATGACAGATTTTCTAAGGACAGCATCACCAAAGAAACAAGGGCTTTAAATGATACCCTAGACCAGATTGATTTCACAGATATATACAGAACTTTCCATCCAAATGCAATTGAATACATATTCTTCTCAAGTGCACATGGAACTTTCTCCAGAATAGACCCCATACTGGGTCACAAATCAGGTCTCAACCGGTACCAAAAGATTGGGATTGTCCCCTGCCATATTTTCATACGACAATGCTTTGAAACTAGAACTGAATCACAAGAAGAAATTTGAGGTGGAGGTTAAAGAGCATCCTGCTAAAAGATGAATGGGTCAACCAGGAAATTAGGGAAGAATTAAAAAGATTCCTGGGAACTAATGAGAATGGAGATACAACCATAAATCTTGGGGATACAGCAAAGCAGACCTTAGAGGGAAATACATCACAATGGAAGCATCCCTCAAAAAACTGGAAAAACTCAAATACACAAGCTAACCTCACACCTAAAGGACCTGGAGAAAGAACAGCAAGTAAAGCCTACACCAAGCAGAAGAGAGATAATAAAGATTAGAACAGAACTCAATGAAATAGAGACCAGAAGAACTGTAGAACAAAATCAACAGAGAACAGATCAACAAAACCAGGAGTTGGTTCTATAAAAGAATTAATAAGATAGATAAACCTCTAGCCAGCATTATTAAAAAGAAAAAAAACTCAAATTAATAAATTCACGAATGAAAGAGGAGAGATCACAACCAATACCAAGGAAATACAAACGATTTTAAAAACATATTATGAGCAGCTATATGACAACAAATTAGGCAATCTAGAAGAAATGAATGCATTTCTGGAAAACCACAAATTATGAAAACCAAAACAGGAAGAAATAGAAAACTTGAACAGGCCAATAACCAGAGAGGAAATTGAAGCAGTCGTCAAAAACCTCCCAAGACACAAAAGTCCAGGGCCAGATGGCTTCCCAGGGGAATTCTATCAAACATTTAAAGAAGGGGATCCCTGGGTGGCTCAGTGGTTTAGCGCCTGCCTTTGGCCCAGGGCGCGATCCTGGAGTCTCGGGATCGAGTCCCGCATCAGGCTCCTGGCATGGAGCCTGCTTCTCCCTCCTCCTGTGTCTCTGCCTCTCTCTCTCTCTCTCTATGTCTATCATAAATAATAAATAAATAAATATTTAAAAAAAACATTTAAAGAAGAAACAATACCTATTCTACTAAAGCTGTTCTGAAGGAAAGGGATGGAATACCTCCAAACTCATTTTATGAGGTTAGCATCACCTTGATTTCAAAACCAGACAATGACCCCACTTAAAAGGGGAATTATAGACCAATATCCCTGATGAAGACAGATGCAAAAATTCTCAACAAGATCCTAGCCAACAGGATTCAATAGTACATTAAGAATATTATTCACCATGACCAAGTGGTATTTATCCTTGGGATGCAAGGTTGGTTTGACACTCATAAAACAATCATGTGATAGATCATATCAACAAAAGAAAAACCAAGAACCATATGATCCTCTCATTAGATGCAGAGAAAGCATTTGACAAAATACAGCATCCATTCCTGATCAAAACTCTTCAGAGAGTAGGGATAGAACATTCCTCAGCATCTTAAAAGCCATCTACGAAAAGCCCACAGCAAATATAATTCTCAATGGGGAAGCACTGGGAGCCTTTCCCCTAAGATCAGGAACAAGACAGGGATGTCCACTCTCACCACTGCTATTCAACATAGTACTGGAAGTCCTAGCCTCGGCAATCAGGCAACAAAAAGAAATCAAAGGCTTTCAAATTGGCAAAGAAGAAGTCAAACTCTCCCTCTTCACAGAATAACCTGAGGGGGGCACTTGATGGGATGAGCCCTTGGTGTTATACTATACATTGGTAAATCAAACTTCAATTAAAAAAATATTTAAAAAAAGAATAAATGTCTCAAAATCAATGGAGTATTGCTACTCATTAGTTTTTTAGATTTGTTTTATATTAATAGTAACACAATACTATTAGTGTTGTGAATAATCTAATATTTGCAGCTAGATGGATAATTATATAACTCATTAAATTATAAAAGGAAAACAATTGTGTTTCTATATGCTAGCAAGAAACTATTGAGGGGCGCCTGGCTGATTCAGTCAATGCAGCATGTGACTTCTGATCTTGGGTTGTGGGTTCAAGCCCCATGTTGGTTGTAGAGAGCACTTAAAAATAAAATCTTGAACAAAAAGAAACTATTGAGAAATGAAATAAAATTACCACTTGCAATATCATCAAATACATAGACCTATTTATAGAAGACACAAGCCTATGTAAATGGAGAGTTATGTCATGCTGATGGAGTGGAAGATTCAAGTTTGTTAGTCTTTCCAAAGTGATCTCTGGATTGAACACAATTCCAATAAAAATCCAAGCAGTACTTTTTTTTAAGATTTTATTTATTCATGGAGGCACACAGAGAGAGGCTGAGACATAGGCAGAGGGAGAAGAAGGCTTCTTATGGAGACCCTGATGTAGGACTCAATCCCAGGACCCTGGGGTCATGACCTGAGCTAAAGGCAGGCACTCAGCTACTGAGCCACCCAGGTGCCCCCCAAGCAATACTTTTTGTAGAAAACAACAAGCTGGTTCTAAAGTTAACATGGAAACACAAAGCAGAAGAATAGCCAAACCAATCTCAGAAAAGAAAAAAAGCTAGAGGATTATACTATTTAAGATTTCCTATTGATATAGAGTAATCAAGACATTGTGGTTTAGTCATAATAATAGACAAAGAAGCCAATGGAACAGAATAGAGTCAAGAAAGAGACCCATACATATATAGTAGATGTTTTTTACAATGGTGCTAAGGTAATTCAATGGGGGAGAATATCTTTTCAACAAATGGTGCTGTTGAAAGTGGGTATACATATGCAAAATGAAAAAATGAAACTGGAAGCATGCCTTACACTACACACAAAAATAAATTTGAGATGGATCAAGTATCTAAGCCAATGTTTTGCTACCATTTTTCATTATTACCTTCTCCTCTTAGAAGTCTTTTAAGACATATTCGTCCCCTAATTACCCCTCCCCAATGGCCAAAATGAAAAAGAATAAACTATTTTAGTTTAGATTCCCACAGAAGTGGGCCCTGGAACAATTGGGGAATGGAAAAGTGAGAGAAGGAAGGCAAAGCAGGGCAGGGAAACAAATAAGGGCTCCATTATCAAGCAAGTTGTCACTGTTGTCAGCTAGGGCTTAACTTCATTGGGAGACTCCAAGAGCAAGTTGTAGAAGAAGGAAAAGGATGTCTAGTCACGATAATATTGGGTGTCTTCTTACTATAGTGAATGTGGGTAAAGAGCCAGATTTAATTTCATTTGGAAAAATTAATCTGATGATTTTTGCATCTCAAGGTTGTGGAACAAATGCATGTTTTTAAAATTTATCATCTATGTATGCATTTATTTATTAAGATTTTATTTATTTATTATTTGAGAGAGAGAATGAATGAGTGGGAGGAAGAGGGAGAGAGAATCTGAAGCAGACTCCATGCTGAGTGCAGAGCTCAATGTGGGGCTGGATCCCACAACTGCCAGATCATGACCTGAGCCAAAAACAAGAGTCAGATGCTTAACCCACTGAGTCGCCCAGGCACCCCTAAATTGATCATCCATTTAACCATTCATCACAGTTGACAAAAAAGGGAAACTGAGGTACACAAAAGTTAATATTTATTTAGCAGGTTGGCTCAGAAGCAGGAGAAAACCTTCTGGTATTAAGGGGAATAATCTGGATGTAACTGATTCAAATATAGTTCAGTGTCCTAAACACAAAAAAGACTATGACATATGTAACTGAAAAGTCTGAGTAAGGACTAGGTTTAGACAGCAGTGTTGCCAACCTTGTCAGGATCTTCAATTTATCAACCCTTCCACCTACATCAGCAACTTCATGTCTTAATTTCCACCCTCTGTAATAGATTTCAAGGTTTATCACTTAGCAGACGTCCTAAACACCTCCACCATTCCTTTTTCATCATTCCTACCTGGGAAAACCTCAACTCTGCTTCTTTGAGATCTGCCACTTCACAAAGGCACACCCATGAGGATACTGGTGCTAAACTATGGTCACAACTACCTGCTCCAACACCAAGTAAAAATCATTCATTCATTCACTACCTCATTTACTACATTGGTATTGACTACCTCCAGGGTGCTAGGCACTGTACCTAGCCCCTGTGAACCCAATAGGAAGCTTCCTGCCTCTGAAGTTTACATCACCATCTCTGTAGTCAATCCTTCCTCCATCCTATCAAGGCCATGTCAAATAGTCTCCACTTTCCCCAAATTTTTGTTCCTGTAGTAGATGGTTTGGATCTTCCACTTCACAGAAGAACCACAAGCTATCAGGTGGGAGCTTTTCATCAACAAACCTTCAATGAGTTTCACATCCTATCCTTCCTTTCCTCTTTTCTTCCCTTTACTGTGAAAGAGGTATCCCTCTGGGGGACCCTCCTTGCCCCTTGCTTTCTTCATCACACTGTATTGTGACTTTTGGCTTGGTTCTCTGTCATGCACACTCACTGTCCTGCCCCCAGCACCTGGAGCTGCGCATATGGCTGGCACACTGATGACTCTTTGGGAAAATTAATAAACCATAGGAGGGATCCCTGGAAGGAGGCCTCGCCCAGCACGTACCCGGGCTGGGCCAACCAATGTCAGGAGCCCTGCCTTCTGGGTGCACTCCTCTGGCTTCCTGGTGGAGGTTTTCACTTCACCCTGTGAAGGGTGCTTCACCCCGCCACTGTCGCTTCTGTGAGATGAGAGTCAGGTACATAGCCTCCCAGAGCAGAATCAGGCAGGCTTTCTGGATGCCTGAGGATCCCTTCAGCCTGCACCATCTGGGAGGAGCCCTCCAGGGCTCCTGTGCTTCTGGCCCTCACACGCTGCTCCAGAAGCCTCCCTGGGGACTGGACCCCCGGGGTGTGGATTCCCTCTGCCTTGGAACTCCAGGGACATAGTGAGATAAGGTAGTAATCATACTGATTACTGTTTGTTGAACCCTCACTGGGCGGGGGTGGGAGGGGTGGGGCGGCTGTAGGGGATTGGGTGAGCCGGGAACCTAAGGCTCAGATTTCATCTGTCTGTTAATGCGGATCAAACAGCTGTGATAAGACAGGTGAGGGACACGAAACGTGCTTTAGACAGTGCCAGAGGTGAGGGCTTGGCCTGTGATCTTACTGCCCTTGCTGCCCTTGCCGCCCTTGCCATAGGGGCTTGAGGAACAGCCTCTGCCCACTCTGAGAGAAATCTGACCTGGTCCCAAGGACACAGAGATCTCACTCAGCCTTTGCCCCACACCCCAACCCCCTCGGCTGAGGGGTAAGTATCCCAAACTCTCTTTGCAGGACCCATGTTCAAAATGTGGAAGATCTGTGTTAGGACACAGCCCTGCTGGGCCTTGCTTCTGGGAAAGCTGATCTCCCATGATGCTCTCTATTGCCCAGCGAGGAAAAGCGTGGACAGGTGTGTAAGGAGCTCCGAGGTTAAGACCAGAGACAAGACTACATACCCTACAGACTTCAGGACCACATCTGCTGAGGCTTATGTGACACCTGCAGTGTACCCAGGCAGAAAATCAGAGGCCACTTCCTTCATTCTTCATTTGATAGATTCTGCACTTAACTTGTGGAGGTCTTACCCAGCGTCAGACATGGTAGGAAGAGGATGTGTTTCTGTGTTTGTCTCCCCTGGGGGTGAGTGGAAATAAGGGTTTTTTAAAAAGCTCTTATTGACAAACCATAAGAGACTCTTAACTCTAGGAAATAAACTGAGGTTTGCAGGAGAGGAGGTGGGTAAGGGGAGTGGGGTAACCGAGTGATGGGCATTAAGGAGGGCATTTGATAGAATGAGCGCTGGGTGTTATATGGAGCTGATGAATCACCAAACTCTATCTCTGAAACTAATACACTATATGTTAATTAACTGAATTAAATAAAACTTTAAAAAATAAAGAGCTTTAATTAAGAGATAACTCATATACACTATGACTCACCCTTTTAAAGTATGCAGTTCAATGGATTTTAGTATATTTACATAGTTGCACGTTATCATCACAATCTAATTTTAGGACTTCTTCACCCCAAAAAGAAACCCCATACCTATTATTCTTCTCCCCACCCTCCACTGAACACCTGGGCAACCTCTAATCTATTTTCATTCCCTGTAGGTATGTAAGCCTATTCTGGGCATTTCATATAAATGGAATCCTACAACCTGTGGTTTTTTTATGCTTGGTTTCCTTCATATAGCATGTCATCCTCAAGATTCATCTAACTTGCAGCATATGTCAATACTTCATTCCCTTTTATTGTTGAATAATATCACATTATATGAATATCCCACATTGTAAATAACCATCAGTTGATCAACATTTGGGCTGTTTCTACTTTTTGGCTATTATGATTTTGCATGTCTTTGTGTGGATCTATGTTTTCATTTCTTTTACATATATACCTAGGAATTGCTAGGTCATGTGGTAGTTCTCTGTTTAACCTTTTGAGGACTGCCAAACAGTTTTCCAAAGTGGCCACACCATTTTAAAACATCTCCACTAGCGGTCTATGAGGATTTCAGTTTCTTCTGTCCTTGTCAACACTTGATACCATCTATTTGTCTTTATTATAGCCCTCCTACTGTGTGAGATATTATCTCACTGTGGAAAAATGCATTTTTAACAGTTGTTTTCCCATTATATAAATATAATTAGGGACAATTTTGAATAATTTGAAAATTTTTTTAAAAAAATAATTGCTTCTAATATATTTGTCTTTCCAACCTTGGCTATACATATTGTTGTATTATTTACACAATACATGCCTTTTTAAGTAAAGGTTAAAAAAAAAAAACCTTAACATTTAATCAAAAACACATTGTGTTCATATTAACTCTTCCTACACATTACTTAAAAGAACTGATATTCTCTGAAGTGGATAAACTATATTAACTTAACCATTCTACCTTTCTTTGACATTTAGGAGGTTTTCAATATTTTGATATTATGGGAATTGTTTTACATTTTTCTGCATTATTGTTTTTGCCTAAAAACTGTCTTATTCCAAAAAGCACCAAGGGTTTCCTGAATTTCAGGAAAATCCAAGGTACTATCCATGGCTGCTATTTTTTTTTTTTTTAACCCTCTACACTTAGGTGAGTTATCCACTCAAGTGGTTAGTTGTCAGTGCTGACTTCTCTGAGTTTCATATTTCAATTGTTTGTTAAACATTCCCAGCCTTGGTTTTCCACAAGCACCCCAAACCTAAAACTTTCAAAACTGAACCCATTATCTCTCTCTGCCACCAACCTATTATTCCTACTTATTTCCAGTATCAAGAAGGAGCAACTCATCATCTAGGGAAAAAACAGGGGAGCCATTTCCCCCTTTATCTTCCACATAACTAGCCATTCACAAGTTTTACAGATTTTTGTCTGCTATTTCTCAAGTCTATGTCTCCTCTCAATTCTTACTACTACCCTGGTTTTTCAGCCCTCAGTGTCTCTCACCTAAGCTGTGTAGTAGCCCACTACTAGATCTCTAATCCTTCAGTGTCATCCCTCCTAAATTCTTTCCTTCGCTGTTGCTCGATGGCCTGCCTAAAACATGAAATGCCTCTGCTTAAAATCCTTCAGTTGAGGGATCCCTGGGTGGCGCAGCGGTTTGGCGCCTGCCTTTGGCCCAGGGTGCAATCCTGGAGACCCGGGATCGAATCCCACATCAGACTCCCGGTGCATGGAGCCTGCTTCTCCCTCTGCGTATGTCTCTCCCTCTCTCTCTGACCATCATAAATAAATAAATAAAATTAAAAAAAAAATCCTTCAGTTGACCCTGTGTTGCCTACTAAACTCTGTGCTTTTTTTATTTTTTATTTAAATTTGATTTAGTTAACATACAGCATTATGTTAGTTCCAGGTGTACATGTAGTGATTCCACACTTCCATATAACTCATCACATCAAGTGCACTCCTTAATCCGCGTCACCTATTTCACTCATCCCCTTACCTACCTTCCTTCTGGTAGCCATGTTTACTCTCTTTACCTCTCTCCCTCTCTCTTTTTCCCTTTTGCTCATTGCTTTGTTTCTTAAATTCCAGATATGAAATCATGTAATATTTGCTTTTCTCTGCCTTATTTCACTTCATGTAATACTCTGTAGCTCCATCCATGTCATTTCAAATGGCAAGATTGTCTTCTTTTTATGGCCAAGTAATATTCCATTATGGAGATATATGTATTTCTCTCTCTGTCTCTCTCTCTCTACACAACCCGCCCCACACACCCACAACTTTATCCATTCATCAATTGGTGGACACCTCAGCTGTTTCCATAATCTGAGTACATAATGCTGCCATAAACCTATAAATATGGGGGTGCATGTATTCCTGTGAATTGGTATTTTTATATTCCTTGAGTAAATACCTATTAGTGCAATTGCTTGATCATATAGTAGTTCTTTTTTTTTTTTTTTTTTTGGAATCTCCGAACTCTTTTCCAGAGTAGCTGCACCTGTTTGCATTCCCACCAATAATGTAATAAGGTTCTCCTTTCTCCATATCCTCAACAACACCTGTTAATTCCTATGTTGTTGATGTTAACTATTCTGACAAGTGTAAGTTGATATTGTAATTTTGATTTGCATTTTTCTGATAAATGATGTTGAGCATCTTTTACTGTGTCCATTGGCCATCTGTAGGCTCTTTGGAAAAATGTCTCTTCATGTCTTCAGCCTACTTTTTAATTGGATTATTCATCTTTGGGGGTGTTAAGTTGTATCAGTTCTTTATATATTTTGGATACTGCCCTTTATCACATATTTTACTTGCAAATATCTTCTCCCCTTCCATAGATTGCCTTTTAGTTTTGTTTATTGTTTCCTTTGCTGTACAGGAGATTTTTATTTTGATGTAGTTCCAGTAGTTTGTTTTTCCCTTTGTTTCCTTTGCCTCAGGAGACATATCTAGAAAGAAGTTGCTAAGGCTCATGTCAGAGAATGTACTTCTTTTTCTTTTTTAACTGAAATTAGTTTACTAATTACAAAACTAATTACATTTTTTTTTTTAGATTTGAGAACGATTTCTTGTTATGATGAACCAGAAATACAAGATTCCACTGAAAATACTTAAACCTTCAAGAAAAATAAAGAGGTTCAAACAAAGCCAATGAATGGAGAGGCTCGGGATTGGTTTGGGATAAACATAAGGACAATAGCATTCCAGGGTGGGTATCTTCTGACTCCTAGAAGGTATGTGCTATCATTCTAGCCCTTTCTCTGAACAATCTGCCAAATCAAACGGCGATTTCCTCTCTATTGCAGGTGTAAGCCAACAGAACAGTAGCTCTTAGGACATGAGACAAAGCCAAGAGCAAAGTTATTTCAGGGTCGAAGTGCACGGACCCAACCCACCAGCATACTTGTCATGTGGTGTCAACGTACACGGGAAGTAACTTTAATCAAATCTGAAGTGCTACCACGTGTAACCTGTTATGCGGCCCTGCGGCTATATCAGTGTCCCTAATTTACTACCCCAAAATATCAATGTGGCAGAATTCATTTTTGAGCTTCAGATTTTCTGAACAGTTCTAAGAAGCTATTAAAGATTATGTAGAACAGAACCGTTTCTCAGAAACCCAGGAAGTAACACTGATGAGCTCTTTCTGGGGCTTTATCCACGGGCACACACAAATGACGAGAGGAAAGTCAGAATATCAGAGCATATGACAGATGAAGGGAGGCAGAGGTGGGAAGAGTGTGTTCTAGCCACAAGGCCACCACATTCATGTTCAAAGAGAAGTCAGAGCGATTGGGGAAAAAAACCCCAAACACAAAACAAAACCCAAATCAGAGGAAAGAAAGTTTTCATACAACAGTATCAAAAAATGTAAAAGGAACACACTAAATGCACAAACTGGTGGCAAATAAGTCCGTAGTCTATTGTGATAGGTCCTTCCAGCATCGATCAGGTTTCTTCTCCATCTGTTATCTCAAGGTTATTTACAGATGTGGTGACTTTTGAATAAGAGTCTCTCACAGTAGGGTGGGCAGGTTTCAATCATTGGCTTCGGGATCTGTTTGTGCCATGTAGGCATCCATCTGGCATCCAGGTGTCCTCTTGTGTTCGACATGTATGCATCCAACTGGTTGTCCGGCTGCTCCTTGGTCAGCCCAGGGCGAGTGAGGGCACCTCTCCCTCGTCCACGGCCTCGGCCTCGGCCTCCAAAGCCCCCTCTTCCCCGACCCATCATACCCCGACCTCTACCACCGATTCCGCCACGACCCATAGCTCCACGCCCTAGGCCGCCTCTCCCAGGACCTCCACGACCTCGAACACCGCCTCTTCTTAAGCCCATTCGGGGAGCTACGGCTCGTCCACCTCGGAGCAGGGTTTGACCCCGGAGCGACGTCCCGCCCCTAAGCAGGGTTCTGGTGGCGCGTCCCCCGCGCAGTCCTCCTCGGGGTCAGCCTCTCTGGATTATGGGCAGGCCTCGTCCACCGACTGCTGCCCTGGCCAGGGTCCCCATGGGTCGGCCTAACCGCGACTGGATGTTCCTCTTACCCAGGCGCTGCTTTAAGCTCTGCTTAAGTTTTAATGCCGCCCGGACCGAGGCTCTATTCTCCATCTGCTGGGCCAGCCTCGTTTCTGGCCCTGGCTAGCTGCTGCTGTTGCTGCGTCGAAGCCCGAGTATTCCTGGCATCGGCTGTTTGTTCTCCAGCATATTCGTAAAGCGCTCATGGAGAGACATCTTGGTGGTGCTTTGTAGCACAGCTCTCGGCGCCGACTGTGCAGCCATCCTCAAACCCCGGGCACGGCCGATCCGGGCCTGGAGGCCTCCGCCCGGGCCCCAGCGCCACGGAGCCTCCGCGCACACACGAGGGTCCGAAGGCCCAAAACTGATGACGTTAGTTTCAGGTGTGCAACACAGTAAGTGGACAAGTCTGTACCTTATGCTGTTCTCACAACGGTAGCTACCATCTCTCCCCATACAACATTATTACAATACTATTGATTATATTCTCTATATTGTACCTTTTATCTCCATCACTTATTCATTACATAACTAAAAGCCTGTATCTCCCACTCACCTTTAGTCAATTTACCCATTCCCATCACTCCCCTCTCCTTGGTAACCATCAATTTGTACTCTGTATTTATGGGTCTGATCCTTTTTGTTTACTTACTTTTTTTGTTTTTTTAGATTCCACATATAAGTGAAATCATGTATATTCATCTATTTGTGTCTTATTTCACACAATAAGCATAACATTCTCTGAGACCATGTTGTTGCCAATGACAAGATTTTATCCTTTTTATGGCTGAGTAGTATTCCACTGTGTGTGTACACACATACACCCCACCTCCTCTTTATCCATTCATCTATTGATGAATAATTGGATTGCTTACATATTGTGGCCATGGTGAAGTTAATAATATTGCAATAAACATAGGAGTGCAGAGTGCAGTATCTTTGAATTTGTGTTTTGTTTTCATTGGGTAAATGTCCAATAGTGGGATTACTGGATCTTATAGTATTTACATTTTCTATTTCTTGAGGAACCTCTATACTATTTTCCAGAGTGGCTGCACCAGTTTACACTCCCACCAAAAGTGCACAAGAGTTCCTTTTTCTCCACATCCTCACCAATACTTGTTTCTTGTGTTTTTTATTTTAGTCATTCTGACAAGTGTAAGGTGATATTTCATTGTGGTTTTGATTTGCATTTCCTTGGGTTGTGAGTAATGATCATCTTTTCATGTGTCTGTTGGCCATACATATGTTGTCTTTGGAAAAATGTCTATTCAAGTGTTCTGCTCATTTTTAAAATTGGATATTTTTTGGTATTGAGTTGTAGAAGTTTTATACACTTTTGATATTAACCCCTTTTCAAATATATCATTTGCAAATATCTTCTCCCATTCAGTAGATTGCCTTTTCAATTTGTTGATGGTTTCTTTTGCACGCAAAAGCTTTTTATTTTAGTGTAGCCCCAATAGTTTACTTTTGCTGTTGTTTCCCTAGCCTGAGGAGACCTATCTAGAAAAATGTTGTTACAGCTGATGTCAAAGAAATTACTGCCTGTGTTCTCTTCTAGTTTTACGGTTTGGGGTCTCACATTTAGGTCTTTAGTCCATTTTGAGTTTATTTGGGGGGTGGTGGTAATAAAGTGGTCTAGTTTCATTCTTTCCCATGTAGCTGTCCAGTTTTCTTAACACCATTTGTTGAAGAGACTGCCTTTTCCCCATTGTATATTCTTGCTTCCTTTGCTCTAGATTAGTTGACCATATGTGTGGGTTTATTTCTGGGCTCTCTATTCTGTTTCATTGATCTGTGTGTCTGTTTTTGTGCCTCTATGATACTGTTTTGATTATTACAGCTTTATTGTATATCTCAAAGTCTGGGATTGTAGTAACTCCAGCTTTGTGCTTCTTTAAAAAAAAAAAAGATTTTGTTTATTCATGAGAGATGCAGAAAAAGAGGGAGAGACACAGAGAAGCAGGCTCCCTACTGGGAACCTGATGCAGGACTCAATCCTGGACTTCTGGATCATGCCCTGAGCCAAAGGCAGACACTCAACCACTGAGCCACCCATGCGTCCCTGGCTTTGTTCTTCTTTCTCAAGATTCCTTTGCTATTCAGGATCTTTTGGGTTCTATACAAATTTTAGGATTCTTTGTTCTAGGTCTGTGAAAAATTGCTGTTGGTATTTTAAGAGAGATTACATTGAATCTGTAGATTGCTTTGGGTAGTAAGGATATTTTAATAAGATTAAATTTTCCTGAGGTGTCCTGCTGGCTCAATTGGTAGAACATGTGACTCTTGATTTTGGGGTTGTGAGTTCAAGCCCCATAGTGGGTGCAGAGATTATTTTTAAAAATCTTTGGGGGATCCCTGGGTGGCTCAGCGGTTTAGCGCCTGCCTCCAGCCCAGGGCGTGATCCTGGAGTCCCGGGATCGAGTCCCGCATCGGGCTCCCTGCATGGAGCCTGATTCTCCCTCTGCCTCTCTCTCTCTCTCTCTCTCTCTGTCTCTGATGAATAAATAAAATCTTTACAAAAAATCTTTGGAAAAATTAATCTTTTTTTAAAATCAATGAGCATGGAATATCTTTCCATTTGTTTGTGTCATCTTCAAATGTTTTAATCAGTATTTATAGTTTTCAGAGTACAGGTCTTCCATCTACTTTGTTAAGTTTATTCCTCACTATTTTACTGTTTTTGGTGCAATTATAAATGCACCAAACTTTTCTGGTACTTCATTATTTATATTATTATTTATTTGTAATTTTTCAGGTACTTCATTATTAGTGTATAAAAACACAAATGATTTCTTTGTATTTTTTTCTTATCCTGACACTTTACTAAATTAATTTATTTGAATAGTTTTTTGGTGGAGTCTAGGGTTTCCTATGTATAGTATTATGTCATTTGCAAAAAGTGACAATTAGACTTCTTCCATTCATTTTTGGATGCCGTGTATTTCTGGCCTGATTGCTGTGGCCTGGACTTCCAGTACAATGTTGAATAAAAGTGGTAAGAATTGGACACCTTTTTTTTGTTCCTGATCTTAGAGGGAAAGCTCTGTTTTTCACCATTGAGTATGATGTTAGCTGTGGGTTTTCATGTATGCCTTTATAATATTGAGGTGTGTTTCCTCTAAACCCACTTTATTGAGTTTTTATCATGAACAGAAGTTGGTAGAGAAAAAGCAATTGACAAAATCCTATTGAGATGTTATTTTTATCCTTTTTTATGTGTATGGTATTGATTTGTGAATATTGAACCATCCTTGCATCTCCAGAATAAACCTCACCTGATGGTGGTGAATCATTTTAATGTATCACTGAATGAAGTTTGATAATATTTTGTTGAGAATTTTTCTATCTCTGTTCATCAGAGATTCTGGCCTGTGGTTTTCTTTTTTTGTAGTGTCTTTGCCTGATTTTAATATCAGGGTAGTGCTGGCCTTGTAGACTATATCTGGAAACTTTCCTTCCTCTATTTTTTTAATATATTGAGGAGAATAGGCATTAACTCTTTTTTTAATTTTATTTATATGATAGTCACACACACACAGAGAGAGAGAGAGAGAGAGAGAGAGAGGCACATAGGGGGAGGAGCAAGATGGCGGAAGAGGAGGGTCCCCAAATCACCTGTCTCCACCAAATTACCTAGAAAACCTTCCAATCATCCTGAAAATCTATCAATTCGGCCTGAGATTTAAAGAGAGACCAGCTGGAATGCTACAGTGAGAAGAGTTCGCGCATCTATCAAGGTAGGAAGACGGGGAAAAAGAAGTAAAGGAACAAAGGCCTCCAAGGGGGAGGCGCCCCGCGAGGAGCCGGGCTGAGGCCGGGGCGAGTGTCCCCAGGACAGGAGAGCCCCGTCCCGGAGACGCAGGAGCTGCACCGACCTTCCGGGGGGAAAGGGGCTCGCGGGGAGTTGGAGCAGGACCCAGGAGGGCGGGGATGCCCTCGGGCTCCCGGGGACACTAACAGGCACCTGCGCCCGGGAGAGTGCGCCGAGCTCCCTAAGGGCTGCAGCGCGCACGGCGAGACCCGGAGCAGCTCGGGGGGCTCGGGCGGCGGCTCCGCGGAGGGGGCTGCGGGGGGGGGGGGGAGCAGCTGGGGGCGGGAGCTCAGGCAGAGGAAGAGGCTCCGTGCGGAGGGGGCTGCGCGGTTCCAGGAGCAGCTCGGGGGGCTCGGGGGCGGCTCCGCGGAGGGGGCTGCGCGGCCCGGGAGCGCGAATCCACCAGCGCAGGCCCCGGAGCACAGGGCGCCGGGACACAGCCCAGGATCCCGCCTCCCCCGGGACAGGCAGAGGCCGGGAGGGCCCAGGACAGCCAGGACGCTCCTGCCCCGAGCTGAGCAGATCAGCGGCCCGCCCCGGAGCCTCCAGGCCCTGCAGACGGAGTTCCTGCCGGAGCTGAATCCAGGTTTCCAGAGCTGCCCCGCCACTGGGGCTGTTCCTCCTGCGGCCTCACGGGGTAAACAACCCCCACTGAGCCCTGCACCAGGCAGGGGCACAGCAGCTCCCCCAACTGCTAACACCTGAAAACCAGCACAACAGGCCCCTCCCCCAGAACACCAGCTAGACGGACAACTTCCAGGAGAAGCCAAGGGACTTAAAGTACACAGAATCAGAAGATACTCCCCCGTGGTTCCTTTTTTTTTTTTTTGTTTTGCTTTTTGATTTGTTTCCTTCCCCCACCCCCTTTTTTTCTCCTTTCTTTTTCTTTCTCTTTTTCTTCTTTTTTTTTTCGTTTTTTTCCTTCCCTTTTTTTTCTCTTTCTCTTTTCTTTCCTTCTTTCTCTCCTCTCTTTTTCTCTTTTTCCCAATACAACTTGCTTTTGGCCACTCTGCACTGAGCAAAATGACTAGAAGGAAAACCTCACCTCAAAAGAAAGAATCAGAAACAGTCCTCTCTCCCACAGAGTTACAAAATCTGGATTACAATTCAATGTCAGAAAGCCAATTCAGAAGCACTATTATACAGCTACTGGTGGCTCTAGAAAAAAGCATAAAGGACTCAAGAGACTTCATGACTGCAGAATTTAGATCTAATCAGGCAGAAATTAAAAATCAATTGAATGAGATGCAATCCAAACTAGAAGTCCTAACGACGAGGGTTAACGAGGTGGAAGAACGAGTGAGTGACATAGAAGACAAGTTGATAGCAAAGAGGGAAACTGAGGAAAAAAGAGACAAACAATTAAAAGACCATGAAGATAGATTAAGGGAAATAAACGACAGCCTGAGAAAGAAAAACCTACGTTTAATTGGGGTTCCCGAGGGTGCCGAAAGGGCCAGAGGGCCAGAATATGTATTTGAACAAATTCTAGCTGAAAACTTTCCTAATCTGGGAAGGGAAACAGGCATTCACATCCAGGAAATAGATCCCCCCCTAAAATCAATAAAAACCGTTCAACACCTCGACATTTAATAGTGAAGCTTGCAAATTCCAAAGACAAGGAGAAGATCCTTAAAGCAGCAAGAGACAAGAAATCCCTGACTTTTATGGGGAGGAGTATTAGAGTAACAGCAGACCTCTCCACAGAGACCTGGCAGGCCAGAAAGGGCTGGCAGGATATATTCAGGGTCCTAAATGAGAAGAACATGCAACCAAGAATACTTTATCCAGCAAGGCTCTCATTCAAAATGGAAGGAGAGATAAAAAGCTTCCAAGACAGGCAGGAACTAAAAGAATATGTGACCTCCAAACAGCTCTGCAAGAAATTTTAAGGGGGACTCTTAAAATTCCCCTTTAAGAAGAAGTTCAGTGGAACATTCCACAAAAACAAGGACTGAATAGATATCATGATGACACTAAACTCATATCTCTCAATAGTAACTCTGAATGTGAACGGGCTTAATGACCCCATCAAAAGGCGCAGGGTTTCAGACTGGATAAAAAAGCAGGACCCATCTATTTGCTGTCTACAAGAGACTCATTTTAGACAGAAGGACACCTACAGCCTGAAAATAAAAGGTTGGAGAACCATTTACCATTCGAATGGTCCTCAAAAGAAAGCAGGGGTAGCCATCCTTATATCAGATAAACTAAAATTTACCCCAAAGACTGTAGTGAGAGATGAAGAGGGACACTATATCATACTTAAAGGATCTATTCAACAAGAGGACTTAACAATCCTCAATATATATGCCCCGAATGTGGGAGCTGCCAAATATATCAATCAATTATTAACCAAAGTGAAGAAATACTTAGATAATAATACACTTATACTTGGTGACTTCAATCTAGCTCTTTCTATACTCGATAGGTCTTCTAAGCACAACATCTCCAAAGAAACGAGTGCTTTAAATGATACACTGGACCAGATGGATTTCACAGATATCTACAGAACTTTACATCCAAACTCAACTGAATACACATTCTTCTCAAGTGCACATGGAACTTTCTCCAGAATAGACCACATATTGGGTCACAAATCGGGTCTGAACCGATACCAAAAGATTGGATTGTCCCCTGCATATTCTCAGACCATAATGCCTTGAAATTAGAACTAAATCACAACAAGAAGTTTGGAAGGACCTCAAACACGTGGAGGTTAAGGACCATCCTGCTAAAAGATAAAAGGGTCAACCAGGAAATTAAGGAAGAATTAAAAAGATTCATGGAAACTAATGAGAATGAAGATACAACCGTTCAAAATCTTTGGGATGCAGCAAAAGCAGTCCTGAGGGGGAAATACATCGCAATACAAGCATCCATTCAAAAACTGGAAAGAACTCAAATACAAAAGCTAACCTTACACATAAAGGAGCTAGAGAAAAAACAGCAAATAGATCCTACACCCAAGAGAAGAAGGGAGTTAATAAAGATTCGAGCAGAACTCAACGAAATCGAGACCAGAAGAACTGTGGAACAGATCAACAGAACCAGGAGTTGGTTCTTTGAAAGAATTAATAAGATAGATAAACCATTAGCCAGCCTTATTAAAAAGAAGAGAGAGAAGACTCAAATTAATAAAATTATGAATGAGAAAGGAGAGATCACTACCAACACCAAGGAAATACAAACGATTTTAAAAACATATTATGAACAGCTATACGCCAATAAATTAGGCAATCTAGAAGAAATGGACGCATTCCTGGAAAGCCACAAACTACCAAAACTGGAACAGGAAGAAATAGAAAACCTGAACAGGCCAATAACCAGGGAGGAAATTGAAGCAGTCATCAAAAACCTCCCAAGACACAAGAGTCCAGGGCCAGATGGCTTCTCAGGGGAATTCTATCAAACGTTTAAAGAAGAAACCATACCTATTCTCCTAAAGCTGTTTGGAAAGATAGAAAGAGATGGAGTACTTCCAAATTCATTCTATGAGGCCAGCATCACCTTAATTCCAAAACCAGACAAAGACCCCGCCAAAAAGGAGAATTATAGACCAATATCCCTGATGAACATGGATGCAAAAATTCTCAACAAGATACTGGCCAATAGGATCCAACAGTACATTAAGAAAATTATTCACCATGACCAAGTAGGATTTATCCCTGGGACACAAGGCTGGTTCAACACCCGTAAAACAATCAATGTGATTCATCATATCAGCAAGAGAAAAACCAAGAACCATATGATCCTCTCATTGGATGCAGAGAAAGCATTTGACAAAATACAGCATCCATTCCTGATCAAAACTCTTCAGAGTGTAGGGATAGAGGGAACATTCCTCGACATCTTAAAAGCCATCTATGAAAAGCCCACAGCAAATATCATTCTCAATGGGGAAGCACTGGGAGCCTTTCCCCTAAGATCAGGAACAAGACAGGGATGTCCACTCTCACCACTGCTATTCAACATAGTACTGGAAGTCCTAGCCTCAGCAATCAGACAACAAAAAGACATTAAAGGTATTCAAATTGGCAAAGAAGAAGTCAAACTCTCCCTCTTCGCCGATGACATGATACTCTACATAGAAAACCCAAAAGTCTCCACCCCAAGATTGCTAGAACTCATACAGCAATTCGGTAGCGTGGCAGGATACAAAATCAATGCCCAGAAGTCAGTGGCATTTCTATACACTAACCATGAGACTGAAGAAACAGAAATTAAGGAGTCAATCCCATTTACAATTGCACCCAAAAGCATAAGATACCTAGGAATAAACCTAACCAAAGATGTAAAGGATCTATACCCTCAAAACTATAGAACACTTCTGAAAGAAATTGAGGAAGACACAAAGAGATGGAAAAATATTCCATGCTCATGGATTGGCAGAATTAATATTGTGAAAATGTCAATGTTACCCAGGGCAATATACATGTTTAATGCAATCCCTATCAAAATACCATGGACTTTCTTCAGAGAGTTAGAACAAATTATTTTAAGATTTGTGTGGAATCAGAAAAGACCCCGAATAGCCAGGGGAATTTTAAAAAAGAAAACCATATCTGGGGGCATCACAATGCCAGATTTCAGGTTGTACTACAAAGCTGTGGTCATCAAGACAGTGTGGTACTGGCACAAAAACAGACACATAGATCAGTGGAACAGAATAGAGAATCCAGAAATGGACCCTGAACTTTATGGGCAACTAATATTCGATAAAGGAGGAAAGACTATCCATTGGAAGAAAGACAGTCTCTTCAATAAATGGTGCTGGGGAAATTGGACATCCACATGCAGAAGAATGAAACTAGACCACTCTCTTTCACCAGACACAAAGATAAACTCAAAATGGATGAAAGATCTAAATGTGAGACAAGATTCCATCAAAATCCTAGAGAAGAACACAGGCAACACCCTTTTTGAACTCGGCCATAGTAACTTCTTGCAAGATACATCCACGAAGGCAAAAGAAACAAAAGCAAAAATGAACTATTGGGACTTCATCAAGATAAGAAGCTTTTGCACAGCAAAGGATACAGTCAACAAAACTCAAAGACAACCTACAGAATGGGAGAAGATATTTGCAAATGACCTATCAGATAAAGGGCTAGTACCCAAGATCTATCAAGAACTTATTAAACTCAACACCAAAGAAACAAACAATCCAATCATGAAATGGGCAAAAGACATGAACAGAAATCTCACAGAGGAAGACATAGACATGGCCAACATGCACATGAGAAAATGCTCCGCATCACTTGCCATCAGGGAAATACAAATCAAAACCACAATGAGATACCACCTCACACCAGTGAGAATGGGGAAAATTAAGAAGGCAGGAAACAACAAATATTGGAGAGGATGCGGAGAAAAGGGAACCCTCATACACTTTTGGTGGGAATGTGAACTGGTTCAGCCACTCTGGAAAACTGTGTGGAGGTTCCTCAAACAGTTAAAAATAGACCTGCCCTACGACCCAGCAATTGCACTGTTGGGGATTTACCCCAAAGATACAAATGCAGTGAAACGCCGGGACACCTGCACCCCGATGTTTATAGCAGCAATGGCCACGATAGCCAAACTGTGGAAGGAGCCTCGGTGTCCAACGAAAGATGAACGGATAAAGAAGATGTGGTTTATGTCTACAATGGAATATTACTCAGCTATTAGAAATGACAAATACCCACCATTTGCTTCAACGTGGATGGAACTGGAGGGTATTATGCTGAGTGAAGTAAGTCAGTCGGAGAAGACAAACATTATATGTTCTCATTCATTTGGGGAATATAAATAATAGTGAAAGGGAATATAAGAGAAGGGAGAAGAAATGTGTGGGAAATATCAGAAAGGGAGACAGAACGTAAAGACTGCTAACTCTGGGAAACGAACTAGGGGTGGTAGAAGGGGAGGAGGGCAGGGGGGTGGGAGTGAATGGGTGATGGGCTCTGGGGGTTATTCTGTATGTTAGTAAATTGAACACCAATAAAAAATAAATTAAAAAAAAAAGAGAGAGAGAGAGGCAGAGACATAGGCAGAAGGAGAAGCAGGCTCCATGCAGGGAGCCCGACGTGGGATTTTATCCTGGGTCTCCAGGATCGTGCCCTGGGCCAAAGGCAGGCGCTAAACTGCTGCGCCACCCAGGGATCCCGGTATTAACTCTTCTTAAAATATTTGGTAGAATTCACTGGTGAATTCATCTGATCCTGGCTTTGTTTGGGAATTTTTGGATTACTGATACAATTTCATTGCTAGAAATACAAAATCTGAACAGACCTATTACTCCCTGATTCAGTTTTGGAAATTTATATGTGTCTGAGAATTTATCCAGTTCTTCTAGGTTGTCCAGTTTGTTGACTTATAAAGTCTGTATTTCTTAATATGAGGTACAGGGCTGTTTTTGCAACTTCTGCTACTCCCTCCCCATGTTATTTATGGGAGCATTAGATAATGTTTATGGTTTCCCCAAAAGTTCCCATACTGTCCAGGGCTTCCATGTAATCATTTTTTATGATTTTCCCGTGTGGAATTTCCTCACCACTTTTTTCTTCCTAGCTTTTTTATTTTTTTTACTGTTCTTTAGGTCTAAGCTCTAGTGTGATCTTCTTCAAAAAACCAGTTTTGAAGTTCCAGAGGAGGCCAATGGCCCTTCTTTCTGTTCCAGGGAGTGTTGACCTCTATCTTTCATTTCAAACATATTTTTAAACCTATTTCCTGAGCATAAACTTTCTTGCTTTAATATCTGTAGTCTTTCCATGTGTTTTTCTTTTTATAATTTCTTTTGACTTCTGTACATGAGGGTATGCATCCTCACATACTTCTTAGGTTGTGTTAAGAGTTCATATTTGGTTGAACTTTAGTTTTGGGAATCTTGAGGGATCTAAGTTGAGATGATTTGCCTTGGTTTCTGCTGGGTGCTAGGGTTACTACCAATAGAACCATTTCAATTTAATTGATCAGATTGGAGTTTCTTGGACTATGAATGTGGCATCAATTCAAATCTCAGGGAGAGTATAAAGCTGGTTATAAAACATTATGGAGACTATTCAAATTAAAATTATTAATATTTTAAAATCCAATGCCAACAGAGACAGAATGATTTGCTTGTAGGTCACTCTGTCAGCTTATAAGTTTTTTTTCAAGATCCAGGCATCTGAGGGAATCTCTATTCATTTATTAGCTGACCATTATGATAATCAAGCTGAGTTCAATGGCCACACTTTACAAAGAATAGAGACTTTACAGAATTTTGAATTAGAATTTTCTTTTTTTAATTTAAATTAAATTTAATTTAATTTAATTTACTTTTATGAGAGACACAGAAAGAGAGACAGAGACATAGGCAGAGAGAGAGAGGCAGGCCCCTGCAGGGAGCCTGATGGAGGACTCAATCCTGGTTCCCCCAGGAACATGACTGAGCCAAAGGCAGACACTCAACCACTAAGCTACCCAGGCATCCCTAAATTAGAAATTTCTAATCAGAATTCAGAAAAGTCACTAAACACTTGGACAGCTATGTGCAGAAGAATGAAACTAGACCATTCTCTTACACCATACACAAAGATAAACTCAAAATGAATGAAAGATCTAATGTGAGACAAGAAGAATCCATCAAAATCCTAGAAGAGAACACAGGCAACACCCTTTTTGAACTTGGCCACAGCAACTTCTTGCAAGATACATCTATGAAAGCAAGGGAAACAAAAGCAAAAATGAACTATTGGGGCTTAATCAAGATAAGAAGCTTCTGCACAGCAAAATAAACAGTTAACAAAACTAAAAGACACCCTACACAATGGGAGAAGATATCTGCACATGAAATGTCAGATAAAGGGCTAGTATCCAAGATCTATAAAGAACTTATTAAATTCAACAGCAAAGAAACAAACAATCCAATCATGAAATGGGCAGAAGACATGAAGAGAAATCTCCCAGAGGAAGACATAGACATGGCCAATAAGCACATGAGAAAATGCTCCGCATCACTTGCCATCAGGGAAATACAAATCAAAACCACAATGAAAAAAAAAAAAAAACCACAATGAGATACCACCTCACACCAGTAAGAATGGGGAAAATTAACAAGACAGGAAACAACAAGTGTTGGAGAGGCTGTGGTGAAAGGGGAACCCTCCTGCACTGTTGGTGGGAATGTGAGCTGGTGCAGCCACTCTGGAAAACTGTGTGGAGGTTCCTCAAAGAGTTAAAAATAGAACTACCCTACCACCCAGCAATTGCACTGCTGGGGATTTACCCCAAAGATACAGATGCAATGAAACGCCAGAACACCGGCACCACAATGTTTATAGCAGCAATGTCCACAATAGCCAACCTGTGGAAGGAGCCTCAGTGTCCATCGAAAGATGAATGGATAAAGGAGATGTGGTCTGTATATACAATGGACTATTACTCAGCCATTAGAAATGACAAATACCCACCATTTGCTTCAATGTGGATAGAATTGGAGGCTATTATGCTAAGGGAAGTAAGTCAGTCAAAGAAGGACAAGGATTATATGGTCTCATTCATTTGGGGAATATAAAAAACAGTGAAAGGGAATAAAGGGGAAAGGAGAGAAAATGAATGGGAAATATCAGAAGGTGACAGAACATGACAGACTCCCAACTCTGGGAAACGAAAAGGGGTAGTGGAAAGGGAGGTGGGTAGGGGGATGAGGTGACTGGTTGATGGGCACTGAGGGGGGCACTTGGCGAGATGAGCACTGGGTGTTATGCTATATGTTGGCAAATTGAATTCTGATTTAAAAAATATACAAAAAAGTCACTAAACAAACAACAATAAACCCTGGGGAAAGGGAAAAATTAGAGATTTGCAGTTATTTTAAAAGTCCAGTTTTCAATAAAATATTGAGACATGAAACAAGTACTGCGATCTTCAAAATAGTTTCTTCGTCTCTTTTTCATCTTCTTATGGGAGAATGGAAGGCTAGAAGGAACTAAGGCTGTCTTTTTGTCCTTCCCTTAGGTCAGGCAAGGCTCTGGTAAAGTAGTTTCTCCTTAGGACAAGTCTTTCTCACATAGAACGGAATGCTCTGGGCATATTTCAAAATGGTATGCCCTTGAGGTCATCTGAATTGAGTGACCATGTATTACTCAGTTTTGTATCTTGTGAAGTACTTTTAGAAATATTAAACATAAAAAAAAAGAAATATTAAACATGACCTTAATTTCTTTTCCCTGCCTTCAGCTGTGACCATTTATTCAGCATCAGAACATGTACCAACACAGACTGTCAAACAGATGTTTCTTATTTCTTTTTGTGGTAATTCTTATATTGTAATTTTCATATAGAAATTTCTAATGTTTCATCTACATTTTTAAAATTTTCTTTTCACATTTTTTCCCTTTCTTTGGCATTTGTTTCCACCTTCTCAGATTTACTCTACCAGGAAAATGGGTGTTTTAAATTTAAAACTAATAACTAATTGCTTCCTCTCAATCCTATGAAATGATAGCTTGCATAAATAATTTTTGTTCTGAGTCCTGTAACAACTTTGCCTATTTTAGTCTTATTTGATATTTACCAGAAAACATTTGGCTCTCTGATCATTCTCTTTCTCGCAGAATAAAAGATATAAAATAAGACAGTCTGCTCTGAGATTATTATCCTGGGTTCTTTGATCTTGGTACTCCCCTATCCCCCATCTTTAAGGGGATCTGCATCTATTTTTAAGACCCTGTAGCCTGGAACCAAATTCACTGTATTCCCCACTCTACTACTATCTCAGGACCCCCTGGAATCTGTTGTTTGGGGTTGCCATGGACACAGAGTTCTTATTCCAGTACTGGCTTATTACCAGCACCAGGTAGAGACCTAGGGGTGGTGGGGGTCTCTGGACAGGGGCATCCTGTACTCTTCCCTCTATGTTAGCTATTGTTGCCCCTCATCCTCATAGAGAGTGAGAAGAACATAATGTTTTAGAGGGAGGGCTAGAGGGTGAGGGGAGAGGGCAGGATGGAGGTATTTGTGGCCATAGACAGGACGTTTTGCCTTGTGCTCATCTTTGGGGAGCATTGATAAATGTTTGTCTCTTTCCTGGAGACCTCCCAGAACCTCCTCACTTTCAGGGAACCAGAGTGGTGGGGGTGTGGGGTGAAGATATGTGGGCAGGATAGGCGTGCACTAGGCGGATGTAGGACCAAATAGCAGTAACCTTGTTGCTGGCCAGGAATTGGGACAAATATGACTTAACAGACTTGGTTTGGGAAATTAAAAATTTATAAAAAGGGAAAGAAGTTAAAGCCACTATCCTGAAAGGCAGCGGGAAAGAAGACTACTATTAGGAGCTCTAGTAATGTTTGCTCCCACTTAGGAAAAGTTGTATCCAAGGCACAATATCTTAGTTATTCTGTTCCTGCCACGCTTCTACTGCAGCTCCTCAGAAGCAGCCCTGTCTGCAGGTAAGCAGATCCAGGGTTTGTGGGGAGGAAGTATCCTTAGATATGCAGCTCTGCCTTGGTCCATCCCGCTTTTCTGGCCACCTCTGGAACAGAAGGTAGTAGCCTCAGAACTTTGGGGTTCCTCTTCCTGCTGCCTGTGAGGTGGTATTCCTTGAAGGCACAGAATTTACAGATGGCTGGCCCTTAAAGCCAAAACTCAAAATTAACATTTATGCCCAAACTGATGTGTTTATGAAAGTATTTTTTTCTATTTGTTTTCATTTTTCTCTCCTTGTCCAGAATTTAGGACCTTGTGGCACTCAGTCTGCCTCCTTGATAAATTGGCAATGTACTTGGCAATGTCTTATTCTCCAATGACTTCTCATTGTTCTGTAAAATGTTGAAGGATGCATCTTTGCTTTCCTACTCCTTTGATTTATGCTAGATATTTCAGGATGGAAATATCATAAATCCCTATGATGGTGTAAAATTGGTTTGAAACAAATTTTGTTTCACTTGCAGGGTCCTATGTATTAAGAGAACAAACTTTAAAGTGTCCTGTCTTTGAACTAAACTTTAATTGCATGTTCAGAAAACTTTTTCTTCCATTTCTCTATCCAAAATTAAATACTGAGGGGAAAATACAAAAATGCATATTTCACAGGATTGATAAAATTGTACAATATTGTATATTTTATAACTTTGTGGATTCAAGATTTTAGAAATGCTGATCTATACCCAGTAAGTTCTATGTGTAATTTTCTTTATAATTGGGCAAATAGCTTATTGTTTTAAATATACTGAATATAAAATTCATATGTGCCTTTCTTTTTTTAGATGAATTGTAAGTTAAATATAAGACAACATCATGCAGAGATTAAAGAAGAACCCTTTATATCTCTGGCTCATGCATCAAAAAAATAATAAGTAAGTGATAAAACTCAAATTTACTAAATTTTGATCATAATTCTCAGCCTTGGTTAATAGAATAGGGAATATATGTATACCTTCTTTCATAATGAATGTAAACTGTATGTAAATGAAATTTGACAAACTCGAAATTTAAAGACCTTGTATTATGCTTATAATTTCTGTAAAATACTACAGCTTAGGCAGTATGCCAGTAACAATATGCACTTGGCAGTCACAGTCACTTTTTTAAAAATTTAAATTCAATTTAATTAACAAATAATGTATTATTGGTTCCAGAGATAGAATTTAGTGATTCATCAGTTGCGTAAAATACCCAGTGCTCATTCCAAGTGTTCTCCTTAATGCCCATCACCCATTTAGAGCATCCTTCCCACTCTATTCTGCTCCAGCAACCTTCAGTTTGTTTCTTATAGTTAAGACTCTCGTATGGTTTGTCTCTCTTTTTCCTCTTATTTTTTCTTCCCTTCCCCTATGTTTATCTGTTTGTTTCTTAAATTCCACATATGAGTGAAAGAATATAATTGGCTTTTTCTGGCTTATTTCACTTAGCATAATACCCTCTAGTTCCATCCATGTCATTGCAAATGGTAAGATTTCTTTTTTTATGGCTGAGTAATATTCTACAGTATATATATCTATATATCTATATATACCTGTGTATGCATACATATATATGCATGTATATATATACACACCACATCATCTTTATCCATTCATCTGTCAGTGGACATCTGGGATCTTTCCATAGTTTGGCTATTGTGAACATTGCTGCTATAAATATGGGGGTGCATGTACTCCTTCTAATGTTTATATTCTTTGAATAAATACCTAGTAGCAATTGCTGGGTCATAGGGTAGTTCTATTTTAACTTTTTGAGGAACCTCCATACTGTTTTTCCAGACTGGATACACCAGTTTGCATTCCCACCAATGGTGTAAGAGGGTTCCCCTTTCTCCACATCCTCACCATTAATTTTAGCCTTTGTGACTGGCATGAGGTGGTACCTCATTTTGGTTTTGATTTGTATTTCCCTGATGCCCAGGGATGTTGAGCATTTTTTCATGTCTTGGACATTTGTACATCCTTTGGAAAAATGTCTGTTCATGTCTTCTGCCCATTTCTTTTTTTTTTTTTTATTGGTGTTCAATTTACTAACATAGAGAATAACACCCAGTGCCCGTCACCCATTCACTCCCACCCCCCGCCCTCCTCCCCTTCTACCACCCCTAGTTCGTTTCCCAGAGTTAGCAGTCTTTACGTTCTGTCTCCCTTTCTGATATTTCCCACACATTTCTTCTCCCTTCCCTTATTTTCCCTTTCACTATTATTTATATTCCCCAAATGAATGAGAACATATAATGTTTGTCCTTCTCCGACTGACTTACTTCACTCAGCATAATACCCTCCAGTTCCATCCACGTTGAAGCAAATGGTGTGTATTTGTCATTTCTAATAGCTGAGTAATATTCCATTGTATACATAAACCACATCTTCTTTATCCATTCATCTTTCGTTGGACACCGAGGCTCCTTCCACAGTTTGGCTATCGTGGCCATTGCTGCTAGAAACATCGGGGTGCAGGTGTCCCGGCGTTTCATTGCATCTGTATCTTTGGGGTAAATCCCCAACAGTGCAATTGCTGGGTCGTAGGGCAGGTATATTTTTAACTGTTTGAGGAACCTCCACACAGTTTTCCAGAGTGGCTGCACCAGTTCACATTCCCACCAACAGTGTAAGAGGGTTCCCTTTTCTCCGCATCCTCTCCAACATTTGTTGTTTCCTGCCTTGTTAATTTTCCCCATTCTCACTGGTGTGAGGTGGTATCTCATTGTAGTTTTCATTTGTATTTCCCTGATGGCAAGTGATGCAGAGCATTTTCTCATATGCATGTTGGCCATGTCTATGTCTTCCTCTGTGAGATTTCTCTTCATGTCTTTTGCTCATTTCATGATTGGATTGTTTGTTTCTTTGGTGTTGAGTTTAATAAGTTCTTTATAGATCTTGGAAACTAGCCCTTTATCTGATATGTCATTTGCAAATATCTTCTCCCATTCTGTAGGTTGTCTTTGAGTTTTGTTGACTGTATCCTTTGCTGTGCAAAAGCTTCTTATCTTGATGAAGTCCCAATAGTTCATTTTTGCTTTTGTTTCTTTTGCCTTCGTGGATGTATCTTGCAAGAAGTTACTATGGCCGAGTTCAAAAAGGGTGTTGCCTGTGTTCTTCTCTAGGATTTTGATGGAATCTTGTCTCACATTTAGATCTTTCATCCATTTTGAGTTTATCTTTGTGTCTGGTGAAAGAGAGTGGTCTAGTTTCATTCTTCTGCATGTGGATGTCCAATTTTCCCAGCACCATTTATTGAAGAGACTGTCTTTCTTCCAATGGATAGTCTTTCCTCCTTTATCGAATATTAGTTGCCCATAAAGTTCAGGGTCCATTTCTGGATTCTCTATTCTGTTCCACTGATCTATGTGTCTGTTTTTGTGCCAGTACCACACTGTCTTGATGACCACAGCTTTGTAGTACAACCTGAAATCTGGCATTGTGATGCCCCAGATATGGTTTTCTTTTTTAAAATTCCCCTGGCTATTCGGGGTCTTTTCTGATTCCACACAAATCTTAAAATAATTTGTTCTAACTCTCTGAAGAAAGTCCATGGTATTTTGATAGGGATTGCATTAAACGTGTATATTGCCCTGGGTAACATTGACATTTTCACAATATTAATTCTGCCAATCCATGAGCATGTAATATTTTTCCATCTCTTTGTGTCTTCCTCAATTTCTTTCAGAAGTGTTCTATAGTTTTGAGGGTATAGATCCTTTACATCTTTGGTTAGGTTTATTCCTAGGTATCTTATGCTTTTGGGTGCAATTGTAAATGGGATTGACTCCTTAATTTCTCTTTCTTCAGTCTCATTGTTAGTGTATAGAAATGCCACTGACTTCTGGGCATTGATTTTGTATCCTGCCATGCTACCGAATTGCTGTATGAGTTCTAGCAATCTTGGGGTGGAGACTTTTGGGTTTTCTATGTAGAGTATCATGTCATCGGCGAAGAGGGAGAGTTTGACTTCTTCTTTGCCAATTTGAATGCCTTTAATGTCTTTTTGTTGTCTGATTGCTGAGGCTAGGACTTCCAGTACTATGTTGAACAGCAGTGGTGAGAGTGGACATCCCTGTCTTGTTCCTGATCTTAGGGGAAAGGCTCCTAGTGTTTCCCCATTGAGAATGATATTTGCTGTGGGCTTTTCGTAGATGGCTTTTAAGATGTCGAGGAATGTTCCCTCTATCCCTACACTCTGAAGAGTTTTGATCAGGAATGGATGCTGTATTTTGTCAAATGCTTTCTCTGCATCCAATGAGAGGATCATATGGTTCTTGGTTTTTCTCTTGCTGATATGATGAATCACATTGATTGTTTTACGGGTGTTGAACCAGCCTTGTGCCCCAGGGATAAATCCTACTTGGCCATGGTGAATAATTTTCTTAATGTACTGTTGGATCCTATTGGCCAGTATCTTGTTGAGAATTTTTGCATCCATGTTCATCAGGGATATTGGTCTGTAATTCTCCTTTTTGGCAGGGTCTTTGTCTGGCTTTGGAATTAAGGTGATGCTGGCTTCATAGAACGAATTTGGAAGTGCTCCATCTCTTTCTATCTTTCCAAACAGCTTTAGGAGAATAGGTATGGTTTCTTCTTTAAACGTTTGATAAAATTCCCCTGAGAAGCCATCTGGCCCTGGACTCTTGTGTCTTGGGAGGTTTTTGATGACTGCTTCAATTTCCTCCCTGGTTATTGGTCTGTTCAGGTTTTCTATTTCTTCCTGTTCCAGTTTTGGTAGTTTGTGGCTTTCCAGGAATGCGTCCATTTCTTCCAGATTGCCTAATTTATTGGCGTATAGCTGTTCATAATATGTTTTTAAAATCGTTTGTATTTCCTTGGTGTTGGTAGTGATCTCTCCTTTCTCATTCATGATTTTATTAATTTGAGTCTTCTCTCTCTTCTTTTTAATAAGGCTGGCTAATGGTTTATCTATCTTGTTAATTCTTTCAAAGAACCAACTCCTGGTTTTGTTGATCTGTTCCACAGTTCTTCTGGTCTCGATTTCGTTGAGTTCTGCTCGAATCTTTATTAACTCCCTTCTTCTCTTGGGTGTAGGATCTATTTGCTGTTTTTTCTCTAGCTCCTTTATGTGTAAGGTGAGCTTTTGTATTTGAGTTCTTTCCTGTTTTTGAATGGATGCTTGTATTGCGATGTATTTCCCCCTCAGGACTGCTTTTGCTGCATCCCAAAGATTTTGAACGGTTGTATCTTCATTCTCATTAGTTTCCGTGAATCTTTTTAATTCTTCCTTAATTTCCTGGTTGACCCTTTTATCTTTTAGCAGGATGGTCCTTAACCTCCACGTGTTTGAGGTCCTTCCAAACTTCTTGTTGTGATTTAGTTCTAATTTCAAGGCATTATGGTCTGAGAATATGCAGGGGACAATCCCAATCTTTTGGTATCGGTTCAGACCCGATTTGTGACCCAATATGTGGTCTATTCTGGAGAAAGTTCCATGTGCACTTGAGAAGAATGTGTATTCAGTTGAGTTTGGATGTAAAGTTCTGTAGATATCTGTGAAATCCATCTGGTCCAGTGTATCATTTAAAGCTCTCGTTTCTTTGGAGATGTTTTGCTTAGAAGACCTATCGAGTATAGAAAGAGCTAGATTGAAGTCACCAAGTATAAGTGTATTATTATCTAAGTATTTCTTCACTTTGGTTAATAATTGATTGATATATTTGGCAGCTCCCACATTCGGAGCATATATATTGAGGATTGTTAAGTCCTCTTGTTGAATAGATCCTTTAAGTATGATATAGTGTCCCTCTTCATCTCTCACTACAGTCTTTGGGGTAAATTTTAGTTTATCTGATATAAGGATGGCTACCCCTGCTTTCTTTTGAGGACCATTCGAATGGTAAATGGTTCTCCAACCTTTTATTTTCAGGCTGTAGGTGTCCTTCTGTCTAAAATGAGTCTCTTGTAGACAGCAAATAGATGGGTCCTGCTTTTTTATCCAGTCTGAAACCCTGCGCCTTTTGATGGGGTCATTAAGCCCGTTCACATTCAGAGTTACTATTGAGAGATATGAGTTTAGTGTCATCATGATATCTATTCAGTTTTTGTTTTTGTGGACTGTTCCACTGAACTTCTTTTTAAAGGGGAATTTTAAGAGTCCCCCTTAAAATTTCTTGCAGAGCTGGTTTGGAGGTCACATATTCTTTTAGTTGCTGCCTGTCTTGGAAGCTCTTTATCTCTCCTTCCATTTTGAATGAGAGCCTTGCTGGATAAAGTATTCTTGGTTGCATGTTCTTTTCCTTTAGGACCCTGAATATATCCTGCCAGCCCTTTCTGGCCTGCCAGGTCTCTGTGGAGAGGTCTGCTGTTACCCTAATACTCCTCCCCATAAAAGTCAGGGATTTCTTGTCTCTTGCTGCTTTAAGGATCTTCTCCTTATCTTTGGAATTTGCAAGCTTCACAATTAAATGTCGAGGTGTTGAACGGTTTTTATTGATTTTAGGGGGGGATCTCTCTATTTCCTGGATCTGAATGCCTGTTTCCCTTCCCAGATTAGGAAAGTTTTCAGCTAGAATTTGTTCAAATACATATTCTGGCCCTCTGGCCCTTTCGGCACCCTCGGGAACCCCAATTAAACGTAGGTTTTTCTTTCTCAGGCTGTCGTTTATTTCCCTTAATCTATCTTCATGGTCTTTTAATTGTTTGTCTCTTTTTTCCTCAGTTTCCCTCTTTGCTATCAACTTGTCTTCTATGTCACTCACTCGTTCTTCCACCTCATTAACCCTCGTCGTTAGGACTTCTAGTTTGGATTGCATCTCATTCAATTGATTTTTAATTTCTGCCTGATACGCTCTAAATTCTGCAGTCATGAAGTCTCTTGAGTCCTTTACACTTTTTTCTAGAGCCACCAGTAGCTGTATAATAGTGCTTCTGAATTGGCTTTCTGACATTGAATTGTAATCCAGATTTTGTAACTCTGTGGGAGAGAGGACTGTTTCTGATTCTTTCTTTTGAGGTGAGGTTTTCCTTCTAGTCATTTTGCTCAGTGCAGAGTGGCCAAAAGCAAATTGTATTGGGAAAAAGAGAAAAAGAGAGGAGAGAAAGAAGGAAAGAAAAGAGAAAGAGAAGAAAAAAAAAAGGGAAGAAAAAGAGAAAAAAAAACGGAAAAAAAAAAAAGAAGAAAAAGAGAAAGAAAAAGAAAGGAGAAAAAAGGGGGTGGGGGAAGGAAACAAATCAAAAAGCAAAACAAAACAAAAACAAAACAAAAAAAACAAAACAAACAAACAAACAAAAAAAGAACCACAGGGGAGTATCTTCTGATTCTGTGTTCTTTAAGACCCTTGGCTTCTCCTGGAAGTTGTCAGTCTAGCTGATCTTCTGGGGGAGGGGCCTGTTGTGCTGATTTTCAGGTGTTAGCAGTTGGGGGAGCTGCTGTGCCCCCGCCTGGTGCAGGGTTCAGTGGGGGTTGTTTACCCCGTGAGGCCGCAGGAGGAGCAGCCCCAGTGGCGGGGCAGCTCTGGAAACCTGGATTCAGCTCCGGCAGGAACTCCGAGCTCTCCGTCTGCAGGGCCTGGAGGCTCCGGGCGGGGCCGCTGATCTGCTCAGCTGGGGCAGGAGCGTCCTTGCTGTCCTGGGCCCTCCCGGCCTCTGCCTGTCCCGGGGTAGGCGGGATCCTGGGCTGTGTCCCGGCGCCCTGTGCTCCGGAGCCTGCGCTGTTGGATTCGCGCTCCCAGGCCGCGCAACCCCCTCCGCGGAGCTGCCGCCCGAGCCCCTCCGAGCTGCTCCGGGTCCCGCCGCGCGCTGCAGCCCTTAGGGAGCTCGGCGCACTCTCCTGGGTGCGCAGTTGCTGTTACTGTCCCCGGGAGCCCGAGGAGATCCTCGCCCTCCTGGGTCCTGCTCCAACTCCCCGCGAGCCCCTTTCCTCCCGGAAGGTCGGTGCAGCTCCTGCTCCTCCGGGACGGGGCTCTCCTGTCCTGGGGACACTCGCCCCGGCCTCAGCCCGGCTCCTCCTGGGCCCCTCCCCCTTGGAGGCCTTTGTTCCTTTATTTCTTTTTCCCCGTCTTCCTACCTTGATAGATGCGCGAACTCTTCTCACTGTAGCATTCCAGCTGGTCTCTCTTTAAATCTCAGGCCGAATTCATAGATTTTCAGGATAATTTGAAGGTTTTCTAGGTAGTTTGGTGGAGACAGGTGATTTGGGGACCCTACTCTTCCGCCATCTTCGAGAGAGAGCCTTCTGCCCATTTCTTGACCGGATTTTTTGTTTATCTGATAAGACATTTGCAAACATCTTCTTCCATTCCAGATGTTGCCTTTTAGTTTTGTTGACTGTTTCCTTTGCTGAGTCACTGTCACTTTAAGCTTCTCCTCTGGGACAGCTGAATGCTCTATTGGGGCTGCTCTGTCCATGGGGATATGTTTGACTATTTTGGGATAGCCACTACAGAGGCTTTAGTTGTCCCATCTCAATCAATACTTGAAACACTATTACCTCAGAGAAGGCCACAGATTTTTATTAGCAATGAGTGGCTTACAAATCAGCATGATGGATGTTGGAAACATATGACTATTCAAGATCTGTGAATTGGTTAAAACAAATAATAATAGTAACTATCACAAGGATTGTAATGAGGACCAATTAAAATATTTATGAAGCATCAGGACAATGCCTGGCACTTAGTTAATACCATTTAAATGTTTGTTAAATGAAACATCACTTTTATAATATTCTTTTTTAATTTGGGGAAATTTATTACTTTTCAAACATTTTCTTTTTATTTTTTCTTAGATATCTATAATCCACGTGTTAGAGATCTGTTTTTTTTTTTTATCCTATATATCAACTGGCTTTTCTGTTGTATGTTCTATCGTTTTCTACTATTTTCTGGGAGAGTTTCTCAATCTCCTCTTCCAACTCCAGATTAATTTGCTTTCCACATGTATCCAAACTACTATTTATCCCATGAAATGATTCTTTATTTCAACAATTAGACTTTTACATTTAAGATATCTTCTTGTGTGTGTGTGTGTGTGTGTGTGTGTGTGTGTTTAAAAGTTCCCTTTAATGAATATATAAGCAGAGGGTAGTAACCTGATATAATTTAGTGATTTACCAGTTGTGTGTAACACCCAGGCTCATTATATCAAGTGCCTTCCTTAATGCCCATCACTCAATTATCCCTTCCCTCTACCCATCTCCCCTCCAGCAACCCTCAGTTTGTTTCTTAGAGTTCAGTGTCTCTTATGGTTTGCCTCCCTCTCATTTTTCATCTTATTTTATTTTTCCTTCCCTTCTTCAAGGTTCATTTGTTTTGTTTCTTAAATTCCACATATGAGTGAAATCATATGGTATTTGTCTTTCTCTGACTGACTTATTTTGCTTGGGTATTTCCTTAGGATTTCTTTTTTTTTTTTTCCTTAGGATTTCTTATGCTCGTTTCCTTTAGTAACATCTTCCCCTGTATTTTTAAGTGTACTCTAATGCTTACTTAAAAATCTTGGTGAGTATGTTCCAGGAGGTCTGTTTCAGATGGTATATGTTGTTCAGTTTGTTGTATTTTTCAGTGGTTGTACCCCTCAGGTATCTAATTACATTGGCCCCTCTGTCTGGAAACTTGTATTAGGCAAGGGCTGAAGATTTGCGTGGGAAAATTTCAGTTTGTGGCTGTTGTCTGATCATAATTATTAATAGCATGTCCTTTCTGCTTTCAAAAGTATCCTGGGTTGGATGAGGTAATATAAGTCACTCTTGTTGAAAGCTAGGACTTAAGGTATGTTTTTCTCAGTAAATTTAACATGAGGGGAGGTGATAGTCTGGGGACAGAGAGTCTGTAGAACAGTGAAACACTGTAATCCAGGTAATTTCTCCAGTAAGAGTATGTCACTTCTAAGGTCTTGGGCAAAAGCAGCAATGGAGAAAGTAGCTTTCTGCATTATTCAACTGGGCTTTGGAAATAGGGGAGAGGTAAAGGACCAAGAATTGCTCTTCAGCCCATCCCTGTTTTCATCAGCTAGCCTAATGCTACCCAAATTTTATCCTAACTGCATCTGGGTACTTGCTTCTAAGAACTGCAGTGATTGTCTCCAAGCAACTCAGAAGAAAGGCAAAACTTAAAATTTCCCCTCCTACTCAGCCCCTCAGGATTGTCCAGAGCAGCCCTTTTCCTATCTGTCTGCCAGTTAAGGGACAGCTCTCACTCCTTTGGAGACTCCCAGGGTTTGTGTTATTGTTAGTTTTAGAAATCCATACTTTGGTTTAATTTCTATAGTTTTGGGGGGAAGACTATCTTATGGATAGGAATCCAAAATTTCCCAGGAAATCATGAGAATGTAGTACTTTGAGAATCTTGAAGTGTTTTTGAAATTTAAATATGTATCTGTTTATATTGTTGTCACTGATTTTTTTTCATGTTGTCACTGATTTTTTTTCGTATTGTTTGTCACATTGATATTTTTGGTATAACATTTGGTGAAGAGGCAGGCTGCCTAAAAACCAGTAATGTTTGTGAAATGATGAACAATCAGCATGAAGCTGACAGATACAAAGAGCATTTTTAATGTGTCTTATTTTACAGATGAGGAAATTAAATGTAGAGAGATTAAATTATTGAACCCAGTAGTTTGGTGGTGGGAAGTCTTGACTTTAATAATTTAACCAGATACCTTTTGTGATGATTTGAGAGAAAAATCATTCTGGACCCTTGTTCTCCTTTCAGTTCGGAGAAATCTTTTAAACGTTATTTAGGTCTGTGGCGCCTGGGTGGCTCAGTGGTTGACAGTCTGACTTTGGTTCTGGCTGTGGTCCCAGGGTCCTGAGATGGAGTTCCACATTGGGCTCCCCTTATGGAGCCTGCTTCTCCCTCTGCCTCTGTCTCTGCCTCTGTCTCTCTCATGAATAAATGAATAAAATCTTAAAAAGAAACACATTATTTAGGCCATTCTTGACATACCTATTTCTTCTCTACTAAGTTGTGACCAAGGACTAGCTCTTGACATTGGAATATTTATTGTTCTTGCATTTTCTTTATTTCTGTGTCCTTTGTTACCTATTACCTGGATCCAGCTCCTTGTCCCTATGCCCAGATCATTCACATTGCCCAAATTTATTCCAGAATGCATAAGTTGAAAAAATGGAGAAGAAAGGAGGTTTAATCATGAAAGCAATACCTCCCTTAATTCTTTCCTTCTCTTTCCAGTGAACACACAACACACAGCCAAGAGGCTGTCTCAGATGTTCCATTGCTGTACCCTGAAACTGTTTCTGCTGTTTCTGTCATGTTTCCTCATGATTTTACTTTTCATGTCCTAAAACTCAGGAAAAAGAACCTGATTGCTTTCCAAAATGTCTGACTTTATTTTTTGTATGCTTTTTACTCTTTAGCAGAGTTATGGATTCCTCTATAGGATCTGCTGACAACAGTGACGACAAGAGGTAAGTTGACTTGACTGATCTGAGTACCAAAAGCTAACAGAGAGCATTGGTGCCAATAAGAGGTTTCCATAAGAGATTGTAAGCTTCTGTAGGTAACTTTCTTTTGGGTTCTAAGTGGAAAAAAGAACAGGTCATAAGAGTGAGACTTTCTACTTAATGTTTGTTTGGGATTCTTAGTAACCAGTAACTAAAGCTCTTAGGAAACTCTCATAATGTCTGTGGTGAAACACTGATAGAGTGGGCCAGGTAAAGAGAGGATCCTATTGTTTGAGCATGGAGAGGTGGCAGTGGACAGGGAGATGAGTCCCTCTTGGTCTGTCCCCTTACCCTCTAGAGCTTTGCAACCATCTAAAGCTCATGTCCCAAACATTAGCCCATCGTCATATTAAAAGAAGCCCCTGCCTCAAGCATGCAGTTTTTTGAACCAAATTGAGGAATAGAAAAGAATTTAGTGACACATGAAAAGTAAGGATATTTGATAATCAGGAAATAAGAAGCCAAAAGGCTGTGTACCTACAAACTAAGGTTATATTTTGAAGTAAATTCAACTTCAGGGATCCCTGGGTGGCGCAGCGGTTTAGCGCCTGCCTTTGGCCCAGGGCGCGATCCTGGAGACCCGGGATCGAATCCCACATCGGGCTCCCGGTGCACGGAGTCTGCTTCTCCCTCTGCCTGTGTCTCTGCCTCTCTCTCTCTCTCTCTCTCTGTGCGACTATCATAAATAAAAAATTAAAAAAAAATTCAACTTCAGTGTAGTTCCTTAGGAGAGTTGAGTTTAGCAATAAAGAATTGTTCTTGTCTTGATTTGTTAGGCTTTTTTGACAAGCCTGAGATTTTCAATACAACTATATAAAGCCCTATTCCTAAGGAAAATTGGGTACTGGTTTCCAAATAACTAATTTACAAATAGTTTTGTTTGTTTGTTTGTTTAGAATTCAATCAGTCTACAAATTGAACTACCTGTAACTAAATTCAAAAAAGTTTGGCTATGGAGTCACTGGGGTCTGATCATACATGTATTTAATTCTTTAGAAATGATTCCAATGAATTCATATCAGGAACCTCTAATGAAGCCATCACTGAAAGGTAAGATATATATTGGAGGGGGTGAAGAAATTCAATCTGGAGTATCCATAGCAGTATAGAATTTTCTGAACAGTGATCTAAAATTTATTCTGAAAAGTTAGGACTTGCTGCAAGCTAGGTCATGTTTACTATAACTTTTAGATTCAGTAAATTCTTGTTAATCAGATAAATTGATCACATCATAAGTCCATGTAGGAAATCTCTAATGATAATTTTTTCCATTTGTTGATGTTTAAAATAAGCTAAACCAACTCTCTAGCCTCAAAGATGGTGATGAAGGCATTGATTTTCCTAATTCATGTGAGTAAGTCAGGTTAAACTCTGGGAGGAGGGAACTATAGATGGATCTCTTATTTTGTTTTTTTGTTTTTTTGTTTTTTTGGATCTCTTATTTTGGAGGAGATACAGCTTATCCTGAGGCAGGAAGAAAATGGAAAACTACAAAAAGATATCAGTGTGTGTGTGGGAAGGATATATAATAATTCGTTCTAATTTAGAGGAAAGTACCATATTTATGTATTTATTTTTTAATAATAAATTTATTTTTTATTGGTGTTCAATTTGCCAACATACATAATAACACCCAGTGCTCATCCCGTCAAGTGCCCCCCTCAGTGCCTGTCACCCATTCACCCCCACCCCCCATCCTCCTCCCCTTCCAGCACCCCCAGTTCGCTTCCCAGAGTTAGGAGTCTTCATGTTCTTTTATGGTCTCATTCATTTGGGGAATATAAATAATAGTGAGAGGGAATAGAAGGGAAGGGAGAAGAAATGGGTGGGAAATGTCAGAAAAGGAGACAGAACAGGAAAGTACCATATTTAAAATTTTTTCCATTTAACATACTTAAATGATCTAGATTGAAAATATGAATATATCTTTGAGAGTAATTTTATCAGTCTTTTAAAATAGAGAAATGTAGACTACTACTGGCTCTTCAGTTGTGTTCCTTTCTCATTTTTTGCTGGATGTATTCTGATTCCCCATTTTGTTGATTTTGTCTAAGTAATGAGACTAATAGAATGTGAACATGTTTTGTTGATTACATTTTTACTCATTGGAGTTCATTTTGACTTCTTTCCAATTATTCTCTGACTGAGAATACTCAGAGCTATTGCTCTGATCTGAAGGCATTTTTACTGTGTACTCAAGCCAAGAAAAAAATACATTTAAAAAATCACATATGTCTGAGCAGAAATAGTCATGGGATTTTTTTGTTTCTCTCCTGGCCAGTTACTCAACCATTTAATGTCAATGTTGGAGAATGAGCAGTGCTAAAGAGGAAATTAACTGGTCACTGTTGGAATTTTTTCTGTCTAGACAGAGATTACATGGGAGATAAAGGACCAACTAATGACTACAAATACTTCTTCAAATTACCCATAATTTTCCCTTAAAATTTTTTAAAATTCCAGTATAATGAACATGCAGTGTTACTAGTTTCAAGTATACAATATAGTGATTCAACAATTCTATACATTACTCAGTGCTGGTCATAATATACTCTTTAATCCCCTTCACCCATTTCGCCTGACCCCTTCCCACACATATTTAGAAAAATGTTTCTATGGGCAATATCACAGAAATTACTGTCTGTATATATACTCTTCCAAGATTTTTATGGTTTAAGGTTTCACATTTAGATCTTTAATCTCTTGTGAGTTTATTTTTGTGAATGGTGTAAGTAAGCCATGCAGTTTTCCCAGCACCATTTGTTGAAGATATTATCTTTTCCTCATTACTATTCTTTCCTCCTTTGTCAAGGATTAACTGATCATATAATTGTGGGTTTATTTCTGGCTCCTCAGTTTTGTTCTGTTAATCTATGTGTCTATTTTTGTCCCAGTACCAATACTACAGGCTTTGTAATATAACTCAAAATCTAGAGTTGTGATACCTCTGGTTTTATTTTCCAAAATCATTTTGGTTATTTGGGGTTGTTTGTAGTTCCACACAAATTTTAGGATTGTTTGTTCTAGTTCTGTGAAAAATGTTATTTTGTTTTGTTGTTGTTGTTGTTGTTGTTGGCATTTTAATAGGAGTTGCATTAAATCTGTAAATTGGTTTGTATAGCATGGACATTTTAACAATTATTTTTTCCTCTAAACATGAGCATGGAATATTTTTCCATTTCTTTTTGTAATTTTTAGTGTTTTTCATCAGTGTTTTATAGTTTTCAGAGTATAGATCTTTCACCTCCTGGTTAAGTTTATTCCTAGGTATTTTACTGTTTTTGATACAATTGTAAATGAGACTGTTTTCTTAGTTTCTCTTTCTGCTGCTTCATTATGAGTATATAAATTTGGAACATATTTCTGTACATTGTTTTTGTATCCTGTGGCTTTACCGAATTCATTTATCAGTTCTGGTAGTTTTTTGGTGAGGTCTTTATGGCTTTCTCTATATAGTATCATGTACAAATAGAGTTTTACTTCTTCCTTACCAATTTGGGTACCTTTTATTCTTTTCTCTTGTCTGAATGCTATTACTAGGACTTCTAGTATTATGTTGAATAAAAGTGGTGAAAGTAGAAATTCTTGTCTTATTTTTTAAAGATTTTATTTATTTATTCACGACAGAGAGAGAGAGACAGAGAGAGAGAGAGAGAGAGAGGCAGAGACACAGGCAGAGGGAGAAGCAGGCTCCATGCAGAGAGCCTGACGTGGGACTCAATCCCAGGTCTCCAGATCACACCCCGCACCAAAGGTGGCGCTAAACCACTGGGCCACCGGGGCTGCCCCATCCTTGTCTTATTCTAACATTAGGGGAAGAGCTCTCAATTTTTCCCCATTGAGTATGAAGTTTGCTGCAGGTTTTTATATATGGCCTTTGTGATGTCGAGATATGTTGCCTCTAAATCTACTTTGTTGAGGATTTTTGTCATGAATGGATGTTGTACTTTGTCAAATGCTTTTTCGGTACCTATGGAGATGATCATATGGTTATTATCCTTTCTCTTACTGATGTAATGTATTATGTTGATTGATTTGCAAGTATTGAATCACCCTTGCACCCTGGGAATAAATCCCACTTGATTGTGGTGAACGATTCTTTAAATGTATTGTTGGATTTGGTTTGGTAGTATTTTATATGGAATTTCTGCATCTATGTTCATCAGGGCAATTGACCTGTAGCACTCATTCTCTCTCTCTCTCTCTCTCTCTCTCTCTGTGTGTGTGTGTGTGTGTGTCAGTGTCTTTATGGATTTTGGTATCAGGCCTCATAGAATGAATTTGGAAGTTTTCCTTCCTTTTTTTATTTTTATTTTTTGGAGTAGTTTGAAAAGACTAGGTATTAGTTAATACTAATTAACTAGTATTAATTAACTAATTAACTAATTAATTAATTAACTAATTAACTTCCTTAAATGTTTGGTAGAATTTACCTGTGAAGCTGTCCGGACCTGGACTTTTGTTTTTTGGAAGTTTGTTTATTTCATTGCTGGCAACTGGTCTATTTGAGAAACTCTTTATCTCTCCTTCTATGCTGAATGATAGCCTAGCTGGTTGGGGCATTCATGGCTGCTTATTTTTTCCCTTTCAGCACATTGAATATATCATGAAATTTCTCCTGGCCTCTAAAGTTTCTGCTGAAAAATCTGCCAATAGCTTCTGGAGTTTTCCTTGTATATAACTGTCATCTTTTATCTTGCTGCTTTTAAAATTCTCTCCTTATCACTACCTTTTGCCATTTAATTACTTCCCTGGTCTTGATGTGTACTTCCTTGGTTCATTTTAATGGAGGCCCTCTGTGTTTTCTGGACCTGGATTTATGTTTCCATCCCCAGATTAGGGAAGTTTTCACCTATTACTTCTTCAAATAAATTTTCTGCCTTTCTCTCTTTTCCTTCTGAGATCTCCATAATGTGAGTCTTATTATGCTTGATGGTGTTACTGAGTTCCATAATATGTTCTCATTTTTTATTATTGGTTTTTTTTCCTCTATGGAGAGGAGTCCAGTTTGATTACTTTTCATTACTCTGTCCTCCCAAGTTGCTAATTGATTCGTTTCCTCCTGCTAGTATATTTATTCCCTCTAGTATATTTTTAATTCCAGCAATTGAGTTCTTTTTTTATTGGAGTTCAATTTGCCAGCATATAGCATAACACCCAGTGCTCATCCTGCCAAGGGCCTCCCTCAGTGCCCATCACCCAGTCACCCCCCGCCCCCACCTCTCTTTCCACTACCCCTTGTTCATTTCCCAGAGTTAGGTGTTGCTCATGTTTTGTCACCCTCACTGATATTTTCACTCATTTTCTCTCCTTTCTCCTTTATTCCCTTTCACTATTTTTTATATTCCCCAAATAAATGAGACCATATAATGTTTGTCCTTCTCTGATTGACTTACTTCACTCAGCATAATACCCTCCAGTTCCATCCATCTTGAAGCAAATGGTGGTTATCTGTCGTTTCTAATGGCTGAGGAATATTCCATTGTCTACATAGACCACATCTTTATCCATTTCTCTATTGATGGACACCGAGGCTCCTTCCACAGTTTTGCTATTGTGGACGTTGCTGCTATAAACATTGGGGTGCATGTGTTCTAGCGTTTCACTGCATCTGTATCTTTGGGGTAAATCCCCAGCAGTGCAATTGCTGGGTTGTAGGGCAGCTCTATTTTTAACTCTTTGAGGAACCTCCACACAGTTTTCCAGAGTGGCTGCACCAGTTCACATTCCCACCAACAGTGCAGGAGGGTTCCCCTTTCTCCACATCCTCTCCAACATTTGTTGTTTCCTGTCCTGTTAACTGTACTAATCTCACTGGTGTGAGGTGGTATCTCATTGTGGTTTTGATTTGTATTTCCCTGATGGCAAGTGATGCAGAGCATTTTCTCATGTGCATGTTGGCCATGTCTATGTCTTCCTCTGGGAGATTTCTCTTCATGTCTTTTGCCCATTTCATGATTGGATTATTGTCTCTTTGCTGTTGAGTTTAATAAGTTCTTTATAGATCTTGGAAACTAGCCCTTTATCTGATATGTCATGTGCAGATATCTTCTCCCATTGTGTAGGGTGTCTTTTAGATTTGTTCACTGTTTCTTTTGCTGTGCAGAAGCTTTTAACTTGATTAAGCCCCAATAATTCCTTTTTGATTTTGTTTCCCTTGCCTTCATGGATGTAACTTGCAAGAAGTTGCTGTGGCCAGGTTCAAAAAGGGTGTTGCCTGTGTTCTCCTCTAGGATTTTGATGGAATCTTGTCTCACATTTAGATCTTTCATCCATTTTGAGTTTATCTTTGTGTATGGTGTAAGAGAGTGGTCTAGTTTCATTCTTCTGCATGTGGATGTCCAATTTTCCCAGCACTATTTATTGAAGAGACTGTAGTTTTCCAGTGGATTCTCTTTCCTGCTTTATCGAATATTAGTTGACCATAGAGTTCAGGGTCCAGTTCTGGGTTCTCTATTCTGTTCCATTGATCTATGTGTCTGTTTTTATGCCAGTACCACACTGTCTTGAAGATCACAGCTTTTTATTTTTTTTTTTTATTTTTTATTTTTTTATGATAGTCACAGAGAGAGAGAGAGGCGCAGAGACACAGGCAGAGGGAGAAGCAGGCTCCATGCACGGGGAGCCCGATGTGGGACTCGATCCCGGGTCTCCAGGATCGCGCCCTGGGCCAAAGGCAGGCGCCGAACCGCTGCGCCACCCAGGGATCCCAGATCACAGCTTTATAGTAAAACCTGAAATATGGCATTGTGATGCCCCCAGCTCTGGTTTTCTTGGCTATTTGGAGAAAATATTTTTTTAGTATTCCCCTGGCTATTTGGAGTCTCTTCTTTTATCTTATTTTTTATTCTTTTATAAATTTATTTTTTATGGCGTTCAATTTGCCAACATATAGAATAACACCCAGTGCTCATCCCATCAAGTGCCCACCTCAATGTCCATCACCCACTCACCCCCAACCACTGCCCACCTCCCCTTCCACCACCCCTAGTTCCCAGAGTTAGGAGTCTATCATGTACTGTCTCCCTTTCTGATATTTCCCACTCAGTTTTTCTCCTTTCCCCTTTATTCCCTTTCACTATTTTTTATATTCCCCAAATGAATGAGACCATATAATGTTTGTCCTTCTCCAATTGACTTATTTCACTCAGCATAATACCCTCCAGTTCCATCCACATCAGAGCAAATGGTGGGTATCTGTCGTTTGAATGGCTGAGTAATAGTCCATTGTATACATAAACCACATCTTCTTTATCCATTCATCTGTCGAAGGACACCGAGGCTCCTTCCACAGTTTGGCTATTGTGGACATTGCTGCCATAAACATCGGGGTGCAGCTGTCCCAGTGTTTCATTGCATCTGTATCTTTGGGGAAAATCCCCAGCAGTACAATTGCTGGGTCGTAGGGCAGGTCTATTTTTAACTCTTTGAGGAACCTCCACATAGTTTTCCAGAGTGGCTGCACCAGTTCACATTCCCACCAACAGTGCAGGAGGGTTCCCCTTTCTCCACATCCTCTCCAACATTTGTGGTTTCCTGCCCTGTTAATTTTCCCCATTCTCACTGGTGTGAGGTGGTATCTCATTGTGGTTTTGATTTGTATTTCCCTGATGGCAAGTGATGCAGAGCATCTTCTCATGTGCTTGTTGGCCACGTTTTTGTCTTCCTCTGTGAGATTTCTGTTCATGTCTTTTGCCCATTTCATGATTGGATTGTTTGTTTCTTTGCTGTTGAGTTTAATAACTTCTTTATAGATATTGGAAACTTGCCCTTTATCTGATTGGTCATTTACAAATATATTCTCCCATTCTGTAGGTTGTCTTTGAGTTTTGTTGATGGTATCTTTTGCTGTGAAAAAGCTTCTTATCTTGATGAAGTCCCAATAGTTCATTTTTGATTTTGTTTCTCTTGCCTTCATGGATGTATCTTGCAAGAAGTTACTGTGGCCAAGTTCAAAAAGGGTGTTGCCTGTGTTCTCCTCTAGGATTTTGATGGAATCTTGTCTCACATTTAGATCTTTCATCCATTTTGAGTTTATCTTTGTGTATGGTGCAAGGGAGTGGTCTGGTTTCATTCTTCTGCATGTGGATGTCCAATTTTCCCAGCACCATTTATTGAAGAGACTGTCTTTTTTCCAGTGGATAGTCTTTCCTGCTTTGTCAAATATTAGTTGGCCTTAAAGTTGAGGGTCAAATTCTGGATTCTCTATTCTGTTCCATTGATCTATGTGTCTGTTTTTGTGCCAGTACCACACTGTCTTGATGACCACAGCTTTGAAGTACAACCTGAAATCTGGCATTGTGATGCCCCCAGCTATGGTTTTCTTTTTTAATATTCCCCTGGCTATTCGGGGTCTTTTCTGATTCCACACAAATCTTAAAATAATTTGTTCCAAATCTCTGAAGAAAGTCCATGGTATTTAGATAGGGACTGCATTAAATGTGTAACTTGCCCTGGGTAGCATTGACATTTTCACAATATTAATTCTTCCAATCCATGAGCATGGAATACTTTTCTATCTCTGTGTGTCTTCCTCAATTTCTTTCAGACGTGTTCTGCAGTTTTTAGGGTATAGATCCTTTACCTCTTTGGTTAGGTTTATTCCTAGGGATCTTATGCTTTTGGGTGCAATTGTAAATGGGATTGGCTCCTTAATTTCTCTTTCTTCAGTCTCATTGATAATGTATAGAAATGCCACTGATTGCTGGGAATATCCCGCCACACTGCTGAATTGCTGTATGTGTTCTAGCAATCTTGGGGTGGAGACTTTTGGGTTTTCTATATAGAGTATCATGTCATCTGTGAAGAGGGAGAGTTTGACTTTTTCTTTGCCAATTTGAATGCCTTTTTTTTTTTTTTTTTAGATTTTGAGTTTTATTCATGGGAATACTTAGGATTACAAATTAAATATCTTATTAAGTATATAGATATTTAGATTTTCTATATTATCTTGTATCAATTTTGCTAAGCTGATTTTTATTTTTTTTAATTTATTTTTTATTGGTGTTCAATTTACTAACATACAGAATAACCCCCAGTGCCCGTCACCCATTCACTCCCACCCCCCGCCCTCCTCCCCTTCTACCACCCCTAGTTCGTTTCCCAGAGTTAGCAGTCTTTACGTTCTGTCTCCCTTTCTGATATTTCCCACACATTTCTTCTCTCTTCCCTTATATTCCCTTTCACTATTATTTATATTCATCAAATGAATGAGAACATATAATGTTTGTCCTTCTCCGACTGACTTACTTCACTCAGCATAATACCCTCCAGTTCCATCCACGTTGAAGCAAATGGTGGGTATTTGTCGTTTCTAATAGCTGAGTAATATTCCATTGTATACATAAACCACATCTTCTTTATCCATTCATCTTTCGTTGGACACCGAGGCTCCTTCCACAGTTTGGCTATCGTGGCCTATGCTGCTATAAACATTGGGGTGCAGGTGTCCCGGCGTTTCACTGCATCTGTATCTTTGGGGTAAATCCCCAACAATGCAATTGCTGGGTCGTAGGGCAGGTATATTTTTAACTGTTTGAGGAACCTCCACACAGTTTTCCAGAGTGGCTGCACCAGTTCACATTCCCACAAACAGTGTATGAGGGTTCCCTTTTCTCCGCATCCTCTCCAACATTTGTTGTTTCCTGCCTTGTTAATTTTCCCCATTCTCACTGGTGTGAGGTTGTATCTCATTGTGGTTTTGATTTGTATTTCCCTGATGGCAAGTGATGCAGAGCATTTTCTCATATGCATGTTGGCCATGTCTATGTCTTCCTCTGTGAGATTTCTCTTCATGTCTTTTGCCCATTTCATGATTGGATTGTTTGTTTCTTTGGTGTTGAGTTTAATAAGTTCTTTATAGATCTTGGAAACTAGCCCTTTATCTGATATGTCATTTGCAAATATCTTCTCCCATTCTGTAGGTTGTCTTTGAGTTTTGTTGACTGTATCCTTTGCTGTGCAAAAGCTTCTTATCTTGATGAAGTCCCAATAGTTCATTTTTGCTTTTGTTTCTTTTGCCTTCGTGGATGTATCTTGCAAGAAGTTACTATGGCCGAGTTCAAAAAGGGTGTTGCCTGTGTTCTTCTCTAGGATTTTGATGGAATCTTGTCTCACATTTAGATCTTTCATCCATTTTGAGTTTATCTTTGTGTATGGTGAAAGAGAGTGGTCCAGTTTTATTCTTCTTCATGTGGATGTCCAATTTTCCCAGCACCATTTATTGAAGAGACTGTCTTTCTTCCAATGGATAGTCTTTCCTCCTTTATCGAATATTAGTTGCCCATAAAGTTCAGGGTCCACTTCTGGATTCTCTATTCTGTTCCACTGATCTACGTGTCTGTTTTTGTGCCAGTACCACACTGTCTTGATGACCACAGCTTTGTAGTACAACCTGAAATCTGGCATTGTGATGCCCCCAGATATTGTTTTCTTTTTTAAAATTCCCCTGGCTATTCGGGGTCTTTTCTGATTCCACACAAATCTTAAAATAATTTGTTCTAACTCTCTGAAGAAAGTCCATGGTATTTTGATAGGGATTGCATTAAACGTGTATATTGCCCTGGGTAACATTGACATTTTCACAATATTAATTCTGCCAATCCATGAGCATGGAATATTTTTCCATCTCTTTGTGTCTTCCTCAATTTCTTTCAGAAGTGTTCTATAGTTTTGAGGGTATAGATCCTTTACATCTTTGGTTAGGTTTATTCCTAGGTATCTTATGCTTTTGGGTGCAATTGTAAAGGGGATTGACTCCTTAATTTCTCTTTCTTCAGTCTCATTGTTAGTGTATAGAAATGCCACTGACTTCTGGGCATTGATTTTGTATCCTGCCACGCTACCGAATTGCTGTATGAGTTCTAGCAATCTTGGGGTGGAGACTTTTGGGTTTTCTATGTAGAGTATCATGTCATCGGCGAAGAGGGAGAGTTTGACTTCTTCTTTGCCAATTTGAATGCCTTTAATGTCTTTTTGTTGTCTGATTGCTGAGGCTAGGACTTCCAGTACTATGTTGAATAGCAGTGGTGAGAGTGGACATCCCTGTCTTGTTCCTGAACTTAGGGGAAAGGCTCCCAGTGCTTCCCCATTGAGAATGATATTTGCTGTGGGCTTTTCATAGATGGCTTTTAAGATGTCGAGGAATGTTCCCTCTATCCCTACACTCTGAAGAGTTTTGATCAGGAATGGATGCTGTATTTTGTCAAATGCTTTCTCTGCATCCAATGAGAGGATCATATGGTTCTTGGTTTTTCTCTTGCTGATATGATGAATCACATTGATTGTTTTACGGGTGTTGAACCAGCCTTGTGTCCCAGGGATAAATCCTACTTGGTCATGGTGAATAATTTTCTTAATGTACTGTTGGATCCTATTGGCTAGTATCTTGTTGAGAATTTTTGCATCCATGTTCATCAGGGATATTGGTCTGTAATTCTCCTTTTTGGTGGGGTCTTTGTCTGGTTTTGGAATTAAGGTGATGCTGGCTTCATAGAACGAATTTGGAAGTACTCCATCTCTTTCTATCTTTCCAAAAGCTTTAGGAGAATAGGTATGGTTTCTTCTTTAAACGTTAGATAAAATTCCCCTGGGAAGCCATCTGGCCCTGGACTCTTGTGTCTTGGGAGGTTTTTGATGACTGCTTCAATTTCCTCCCTGGTTATTGGCCTGTTCAGGTTTTCTATTTCTTCCTGTTCCAGTTTTGGTAGTTTGTGGCTTTCCAGGAATGCGTCCATTTCTTCTAGATTGCCTAATTTATTGGCGTATAGCTGTTCATAATATGTTTTTAAAATCGTTTGTATTTCCTTGGTGTTGGTAGTGACCTCTCCTTTCTCATTCATGATTTTATTAATTTGAGTCTTCTCTCTCTTCTTTTTAATAAGGCTGGCTAATGGTTTATCTATCTTATTAATTCTTTCAAAGAACCAACTCCTGGTTCTGTTAATCTGTTCCACAGTTCTTCTGGTCTCGATTTCGTTGAGTTCTGCTCGAATCTTTATTAACTCCCTCCTTCTCTTGGGTGTAGGATCTATTTGCTGTTTTTTCTCTAGCTCCTTTATGTGTAAGGTTAGCTTTTGTATTTGAGTTCTTTCCTGTTTTTGAATGGATGCTTGTATTGCGATGTATTTCCCCCTCAGGACTGCTTTTGCTGCATCCCAAAGATTTTGAACGGTTGTATCTTCATTCTCATTAGTTTCCGTGAATCTTTTTAATTCTTTCTTAATTTCCTGGTTGACCCTTTTATCTTTTAGCAGGATGGTCCTTAACCTCCACGTGTTTGAGGTCTTTCCAAACTTCTTGCTGTGATTTAGTTCTAATTTCAAGGCATTATGGTCTGAGAATATGCAGGGGACAATCCCAATCTTTTGGTATCGGTTCAGACCCGATTTGTGACCCAATATGTGGTCTATTCTGGAGAAAGTTCCATGTGCGCTTGAGAAGAATGTGTATTCAGTTGAGTTTGGATGTAAAGTTCTGTAGATATCTGTGAAATCCATCTGGTCCAGTGTATCATTTAAAGCACTCGTTTCTTTGGAGATGTTGTGCTTAGAAGACCTATCGAGTATAGAAAGAGCTAGATTGAAGTCACCAAGTATAAGTGTATTATTATCTAAGTATTTCTTCACTTTGGTTAATAATTGATTGATATATTTGGCAGCTCCCACATTCGGAGCATATATATTGAGGATTGTTAAGTCCTCTTGTTGAATAGATCCTTTAAGTATGATATAGTGTCCCTCTTCATCTCTCACTACAGTCTTTGGGGTAAATTTTAGTTTATCTGATATAAGGATGGCTACCCCTGCTTTCTTTTGAGGACCATTCGAATGGTAAATGGTTCTCCAACCTTTTATTTTCAGGCTGTAGGTGTCCTTCTGTCTAAAATGAGTCTCTTGTAGACAGCAAATAGATGGGTCCTGCTTTTTTATCCAGTCTGAAACCCTGCGCCTTTTGATGGGGTCATTAAGCCCGTTCACATTCAGAGTTACTATTGAGAGATATGAGTTTAGTGTCATCATGATATCTATTCAGTCCTTGTTTTTGTGGACTGTTCCACTGAACTTCTTCTTAAAGGGGAATTTTAAGAGTCCCCCTTAAAATTTCTTGCAGAGCTGGTTTGGAGGTCACATATTCTTTCAGTTCCTGCCTGTCTTGGAAGCTCTTTATCTCTCCTTCTATTCTGAATGAGAGCCTTGCTGGATAAAGGATTCTTGGTTGCATGTTCTTCTCATTTAGGACCCTGAATATATCGTGCCAGCCCTTTCTGGCCTGCCAGGTCTCTGTGGAGAGGTCTGCTGTTACCCTAATACTCCTCCCCATAAAAGTCAGGGATTTCTTGTCTCTTGCTGCTTTAAGGATCTTCTCTTTATCTTTGGAATTTGCAAGCTTCACTATTAAATGTCGAGGTGTTGAACGGTTTTTACTGATTTTAGGGGGGGATCTCTCTATTTCCTGGATGTGAATGCCTGTTTCCCTTCCCAGATTAGGAAAGTTTTCAGCTAGAATTTGTTCAAATACATATTCTGGCCCTCTGGCCCTTTCGGCACCCTCGGGAACCCCAATTAAACGTAGGTTTTTCTTTCTCAGGCTGTCGTTTATTTCCCTTAATCTATCTTCATGGTCTTTTAATTGTTTGTCTCTTTTTTCCTCAGTTTCCCTCTTTGCTATCAACTTGTCTTCTATGTCACTCACTCGTTCTTCCACCTCGTTAACCCTCGTCGTTAGGACTTCTAGTTTGGATTGCATCTCATTCAATTGATTTTTAATTTCTGCCTGATACGCTCTAAATTCTGCAGTCATGAAGTCTCTTGAGTCCTTTACACTTTTTTCTAGAGCCACCAGTAGCTGTATAATAGTGCTTCTGAATTGGCTTTCTGACATTGAATTGTAATCCAGATTTTGTAACTCTGTGGGAGAGAGGACTGTTTCTGATTCTTTCTTTTGAGGTGAGGTTTTCCTTCTAGTCATTTTGCTCAGTGCAGAGTGGCCAAAAGCAAGTTGTATTGGGAAAAAGAGAAAAAGAGAGGAGAGAAAGAAGGAAAGAAAAGAGAAAGAGAAAAAAAAAAGGAAGAAAGAAAAAAAAAAACAAGAAAAAAAAGAAAAAGAGAAAGAAAAAGAAAGGAGAAAAAAAGGGTTGGGGGAAGGAAACAAATCAAAAAGCAAAAAAAAAAAGAACCACGGGGGAGTATCTTCTGATTCTGTGTACTTTAAGTCCCTTGGCTTCTCCTGGAAGTTGTCCGTCTAGCTGGTGTTCTGGGGGAGGGGCCTGTTGTGCTGATTTTCAGGTGTTAGCAGTTGGGGGAGCTGCTGTGCCCCTGCCTGGTGCAGGGCTCAGTGGGGGTTGTTTACCCCGTGAGGCCGCAGGAGGAACAGCCCCAGTGGCGGGGCAGCTCTGGAAACCTGGATTCAGCTCCGGCAGGAACTCCGTCTGCAGGGCCTGGAGGCTCCGGGGCGGGGCCGCTGCTCTGCTTAGCTGGGGCAGGAGCGTCCTCGCTGTCCTGGGCCCTCCCGGCCTCTGCCTGTCCCGGGGGAGGCGGGATCCTGGGCTGTGTCCCGGCGCCCTGTGCTCCGGGGCCTGCGCTGGTGGATTCGTGCTCCCGCCCCGCAGCCCCCTCTGCGGAGCCGCCCCCGAGCCCCCCGAGCTGCTCCCGCCCCGCAGCCCCCTCCGCGGAGCCGCCCCCGATCCCCCCCCCCCCCCCGAGCCGCTCCGGGTCCCGCCGTGCGCGCTGCAGCCCTTAGGGAGCTCGGCGCACTCTCCCGGGGCGCAGGTGTCTGTTACTGTCCCAGGGAGCCCGAGGGCATCCTCGCCCTCCTGGGTCCTGCTCCAACTCCCCGCGAGCCCCTTTCCGCCCGGGAAGGTCGGTGCAGCTCCTGCTCCTCCGGGACGGGGCTCTCCTGTCCTGGGGACACTCGCCCCGGCCTCAGCCCGGCTCCTCGCGGGGCGCCTCCCCCTTGGAGGCCTTTGTTTCTTTATTTCTTTTTCCCCGTCTTCCTACCTTGATAGAAGCGCGAACTCTTCTCACTGTAGCATTCCAGCTGGTCTCTCTTTAAATCTCAGGCCGAATTGATAGATTTTCAGGATAATTTGAAGGTTTTCTAGGTAATTTGGTGGAGACAGGTGATTTGGAGACCCTACTCTTCCGCCATCCTGCCCCTCCTCCTGAATGCCTTTAATGTCTTTTTGTTGTCTGATTGCTGAGGCTAGGACTTCCAGTACTATGTTGAACAGCAGTGGTGAGAGTGGACATCCCTGTCGTGTTCCTGGCCTTAGCGGAAAGGCTCCCAGTGCTTCCCCATTGAGAATGATATTTGCTGTGGGCTTTTCATAGATGGCTTTTAAGATGCTGAGGAATGTTCCCTCTATCCCTACACACTGAAGAGTTTTGATCAGGATGGATGCTGTATTGTATCAAATGCTTTCCCTGCATCTATTGAGAAGATCATATTGTTCTTGTTTTTTCTCTAGTTGATATGATCTATCATGTTGATTGCTCTACGAGTGTTGAACCAGCCTTGCATCCCGGGGATAAATCCCAGTTGGTCATGGTGAATAATCTTCTTAATGTATTGTTGGATCTTATTGGCTAGTATCTTGGTGAAAATTTTTGCATCTGTGTTCATCAAGGATATTGGTCTATAATTCTCCTTTTTGGTGGGGTCTTTGTCTGGTTTTGGAATTAAGGTGATGCTGGCCTCATAGGACGAATTTAGTATTCCATCTCTTTCTATCTTTCCGAACAGCTTTAGTAGAATAGGTATGGTTTCTTCTTTAAACGTTTGATAAAATTCCCCTGGGAAGCCATCTGGCCCTGGACTTTTGTGTCTTGGGAGGTTTTTGATGACTGCTTCAATTTCCTCCCTGGTTATTGGCCTGTTCAGGTTTTCTCTGTCTTCCTGTTCCAGTTTTGGCAGTTTGTGATTTTCCAGAAATGCATCCATTTCTTCTAGATTCTCTAACTTATTGGCATATAGCTGTTCATATGTTTTTAAAATCGTTTGTATTTCGTTGGTATTGGTGGTGATCTCTCCTTTTCCATTCATGATTTTATTAATTTGAGTCTTTTCTCTCTTCTTTTTAATAAGGCTGGCTAATGGTTTATCTATCTTATTAATTCTTTCAAAGAACAAACTACTGGTTTTATTAATCTCTTCCACAGTTCTTCTGGTCTCGATTTCATTGAGTTCTGCTCGAATCTTTATTAACTGTCTTCTTCTGCTGGGTGTAGGATCTATTTGCTGTTTTTTCTCTAGCTCCTTTAGGCGTAAGGTTAGCTTTTGTATTTGAGTTCTTTCCAGTTTTTGGATGGCTGCTTGTATTGCGATGTATTTCCCCCTCAGGACTGCTTTTGCTGTATCCCAAAGATTTTGAACAGTTGTATCTTCATTCTCAGTAGTTTCCATGAATCTTTTTAATTCTTCTCTAATTTCCTGGTTGACCCTTTCATCTTTTAGCAGGATGGTCTTTAACCTCCAGTGTTTGAATTCCTTCCAAACTTCTTCTTGTGGTTTAGTTCTAGTTTGAAAGCATTATAGTCTGAAAATATGCAGGGGACAATCCCAATCCCAAAAGGTATCAGTTAAGACCTGATTTGTGACCCGGTATGTGGTCTATTCTGGAGAAAATTCCATGTGCACTTGAGAAGAATGTGTATTCAGTTGCGTTTGAATGTAAAGTTCTATAAATATCTGTGAAATCCATCTGATCCAGTGTATCATTTAAAGCTCTTGTTTCTTTGGAGATGTTGTGCTTAGAAGTCCTGTTGATTGTAGAAAGCACTACTACATTCAAGTCACCAAGTATAAGTGTAGTATTATCCCAGTATGTCTTAACTTTGGTTATTAATTGATTGATATACTTGGCAGCTCCTACATTAGGGGCGTAAATATTCGTGATTGTAAGTCCTCTTGTGGGGTAGATCCTCTAAGTATGATATAGTATCCTTCTTCATCTCTTACTACAGTCTTTGAGATAAACCTTAATTTATCTGATATGAGGATGGCTACCCCTGCTTTCTTTTGAGGACCATTTTAATGGTAAATGGTTCTCCAACCTTTTATTTTCAGGCTGGAGGTGTTGTTAGGTCTAAAATGAGTCTCTTGTAGACAGCAAATAGATGGGTCTTGCTTTTTTATCCAGTCTGAAACCCTGCGCCTTTTGATTGGATCAATAAGCCCATTCATGTTCAGAGTTACTATTGAAAGATATGAATTTAGTGTCATCATAATACCTATTCAGTCTTGTTTTTGTGGGTTATTTCTTTGGACTTCCTTTTTCTTTTACAGAGTCCCCTTTAATATTTCTTGCAGAGCTGGTTTGGTGGTCACATATTCTTTAAGTGTCTGCCTATCTTAGAAGCTCTTTAATCTTCCTCTATTCTGAATGAGAGCCTTGCTGGATAGAGTATTCTTGGCTGCATATTCTTCTCACTTAGTACCCTGAATATCCTGCCAGTCCTTTCTGGCCTGCCAGTTCTGTAGATAGGTCTGCTGTTAACCTGATACTTCTCCCTATAAAGGTTAGGGATTTCTCGTCTCTTGCTGCTTTAAGGATCTTCTTTTTATCTTTGAAATTTGCAAGTTTCACTATTAAATGTCGGGGTGTTGAACGGTTTTTATTGATTTTAGGGGGGGATCTTTATATATCCTGGATCTGAATGCCTGTTTCCCTCCCCCCCAAGTTAGGGAAGTTATCAGCTACATTTGTACAAATACACTTTTGGTCCTCTGTCTCTTTCAGTGCCCTCTGGAACCACAATTAAACACAGATTTTTCCTTCTGATGCTGTCATTTATTTCCCTTAACCTTTCCTTGTGGTCTTTTATTTGTTTTTCTCTTTTTTCCTCAGCTTCCTTCCTTGCCATCAACTTGTTTTCTATATCTCTCACTCATTCTTCTACCTCATTAACCCTCGTCGGTAGGACCTCCAGTTGGATTGCATCTCATTTAATTGATTTTTAATTTCGGCCTGATTAGATCTAAATTCTGCAGTCATGTAACTCTTGATTCCTTTATGCTCTTTCCCAGAGCCACCAGTAGCTTTATAATTGTGCTTTGAATTGGCTTTCTGACATCAAATTGTAATCCAAATTTTGTAACTCTGTGGGAGAGAGTACTATTTCTGATTCTTTCTTTTGTGGTGAGTTCTTCCTTCTAGTCATTTTGCTTAGTGCAGAGTGGCTAAAAACCAGTTGTACTGGATGAAGGAAGAAAAAAGAGAAAAAAGGGGGGGGGGGACAAACAAAAAACAAGGAGGGATATCCTCTGATTCTATATACTGTAAGTCCCTCGACTTCCCCTGGAACTTTTCAATACCTCTTGCTCAAGAACTTGCTCCTCCCCTATCCTTCCAGCTGGTCTTCTGGGGGAGGGGCCTGCTGTGCTGATTCTCAGGTGTGTGCACCTGGGGGAGCTGCCCCGCCCCCCTGCCATGTGCACGGTTCAGTGAGAGCTCTTTATCCTGTGAGGCCCATGCTCCCTGGTGGCCCCACTCAGTCCAGGCACAAGGTGACACCAGAAGGAACAACAACAGTGGTGGCAGCCAGCTCTCTAGCCCTGGAGGCAGCAGTATCTACCGTAGTCTCCCAGTCCTCAGGGGCCTGGATGCTCCGGGGTCGGGGGTGCCAATCTGCATAGGTCAGGGCCACCCGGCGGCAGGAGCGTCCTCGCTGTCCTGTGTCCTCCCGGCCTCCGCCTGTCCTGGGGAAGCCCTGGATCCTGGGCTGTGTCCCCTGGTGCCCTGGGCTCCCGGGCCTGAGCCACTGGAATCGCGCTCCCGGGCCGCGCAGCCCCCTCGGCGGAGCCGCCACCTGAGCCGCCCCCCTAGCTGCTCCCAGGCCCCCCCGGGCACACCCTGCAGCCCTTTAGGGAGCTCGACCGCGGGGTGTGGCCGCTCTGCCCCGGGGTGCAGGTCCTCTGTTAGTGCCCCTGGGAACCTGGGGGCTCCACTGCCCCTCCTGGGATCCTGCCTGAGTTCCCTGCGAGCGCCTTTCCATCCGGGAAAATTGGGAAAGCTCCTGCTTCTCCGGGCCTGGGCTTTCCTGTCCTGGGGCGCTGGCGGCGCGGCCTTAGCCCGGCTCCTCGCGGGGCCCCTCCCCCTCGGATGCTTATTTATTTATTCCTCCCCCGCCCCCTGGCTTCCTACCTTGATAGAAGCGTGAACTCTTCTCACTGTAGCATTCCAGCTGTTCTCTCTTTAAAGATTTTATTCATTCATGAGAGACACAGGCAGAGGGAGAAGCAGGCTCCATGCCGGGAGCCCGACGTGGGACTCGATCCTGAGACTCCAGGATCACACCCCCGGGCCTAAGGCAGGCGCTAAACCGCTGAGGCACCCAGGGATCCCCGCTTCTCTCTTTAAATCTCAGGCCAAATTTGTAGGTTTTCAGGATGATTTGAAAGTTATCTAGGTAAGTTGGTGGGGACAACTCTTGGTGATCCTACTCTTCCACCATCTTGCCCCGCCCCGAGCAACTGAGTTCTAAAGATTCTGAGTTCTGTGGCTGATTTTGTTTTATGTTTTCTATTTACTTATTGAGGGTCTCAATAAGTCCTCCACTCTACTTTCAAGTCCAGTGAATAGCTTCATGACCATTACTTTAAATTCTCTGTCAGTCATGTTTCTTCTTTCATTTAGCTCTCTTGCTGTGATTTTGTCTTGTTCTTTCTTTTGGGACATATTCTTCTGTCTCCTCATTTGTCCAACTCTGTGTCTGTTTCTGTGTTGGGAAAGTAGCTGCATCTCCTGATATTGGAAAAAAGAGGTCCTGGGGCACCTGGGTGGCTCAGTAGTTGAGCATCTGCCTTTGGCTCAGGTCATGATCCTGGGGTTCTGTGATTGAGTCCTGCATCAGGCTCCCTACATGGAGCCTGCTTCTCCCTATGCCTGTGTCTCTGCCTCTCTGTATGCATCTCTTATGAATAAATACATAAAATCTTTTAAAAAAAGAAAAAGAAAAAAAAAGGTCCTGTAGTGCAGTGCAGTGTCTCCTGTTCACCAGAACCTGGCACTTCAGAGGTGTCTTCTATGGGTTGTGTGTGCCCAACTGTTGCAGCTGAGCTGTGTTTGCCTTCACTCTAATCATTTGCAATGACTCTCTTTGTCTGTTGTGGGTATCAGAGGTTTGACTATCTTAGTCAATGTTGTATAATAAAAAATTAACAGGAAAAGTGAAATGATGTATGTGAAAATCTAAAGCACCATAAATAAGTTTATGCTAATATTCAAAACAGGGGTAAAGATAAATAGAAGAAGCACAGAGGATTTTTAGGGCAGTCAGAATACTCTGTATGATATTATAATGATGGATCCATGTCATTATACATTTGTATAGGATGTACAACACCAAGTGAACCATAATGTAAACTATGGACTTTGGGTGATAATGATGTGTCTCTATATGTCTATCAATGATAACAAACATACTATTCTGGTGGAGGATGTTGCTAATAGAGGAGGCAATACGTATGTGGGGACAGGGGGCATATGGGAAATCTTTGTATCCTCCTCTTAATTCTGCTATTAACCTAAAAATGCTTTAAAACATAAAGTCTTTAAAAACAAAGCACAACTACCTCCTAATGTAGATGTCACCTGTTGAATTGGGATTACAGGGGTTGTTTCTTCTTCACTCTGGTATATCTGGAGCCACCAGAATCTTGACACAATGAAGCACTCCGAAAACTATTGTTGAAATAATAAATGTGCTATAAAGTGCTACAGCTTTTGTATTTTGGAATTGCCAGGTAACATTACTTCTAATGTTTCTGTGAGAGGAGAACCAGGCAATATATACATATATACATACAATAGCAGAAAGCTATTTTTTGCTTTTTTAAGGTAAATGCATTGTTCCTCCTTAAAAAAAAAGGAAAACAACACCATGAAAATTTGTTATAGCAAAATCAGAAAACACAATCAATAAATCCATCCACAAATAATCATTCTTAATTTCTGACACATGTCCTTCTAGTTTTTTAAGGCATATACATTTTTTGTTTGCAGATAATAAATCACATTCCTTTAAAAATTGCTTAATGACATATCATGAATATATTTCCTTGTTAATAAACATACATATGCATTTAAAACATTTTTTCCAGGTTTATGAAGGTATAATCAACAAAATATATTTAAAGTGTACAAAGTAATGATTTGGTATACATTGTAAAAAGATTATTCAATTGGATTAACATAGCCATCACCTCATATATATACTTTATGTGTGAGATCATTTAAGTCTACTCTCTTAGCAAATTTCAATTATACAATACAGTGTTATCAACTATAGCCACCATATTATACATTAGGTCCTCAGACCCTAATTTATTTTATGACTGAAAGTTTGTATTCTTTTACCAACTTCTGCCTATTTCTTTGATTTCCCACTCCTTGATAACTATTTTTTACTGTCTGCTTCTATGAGTTCAACCTTCCTTCCTTCCTTTATTTCTTCTTTCTTTTCTTTCTTTCTTTCTTTCTTTCTTTCTTTCTTTCTTTCTTTCTTTCTTTCTTTCTTTCTCTTTCTTTCTTTCTTTCTTTCTTTTTTCTTTCTTTCTTTTCTTTCTTTTCTTTCTTTTTTTTTTCTTTTAAAGGTCCCACATATAAGTGACACCAAGAAGCATTTGTCTTTGTCTGGCTTATTTCACACAGCTTAATACTTTCAGGTTCATTCATGTTGTTACAAATGGCAAAAATTCCTTTTTAAGGTTGAGTAATACTCTATTTTATATATATATATATATATATATATATATATATATCACATTTTCTTTATCCATTCATGCATAAGTTGTTTCCATATCTTGACTATTTTTTTAATCAATGCTTCAATGAACATGGGGGTACAGATGGCTTTGTGAGATAATGATTTCATTTCCTTTGAATATATACCCACAGGTGAGATTAGTAGATCATATTGTAGTTCCATTTTTATTTTTTTGAACCCTGCATACTGTTTTCCTTAGTGGCTGTACAGTTATATTCTACCACCAGTGCCCAAAGGCTTCCTCTTCTCTGAATCCTCACCAGAATTTTGTTATCTTTTGTTGTTTTGATAAAAGATATCCAAACAGGTATGAGGTACTATCTCATTGTGGTTTTGATTTGCTTTTCCCTCATGATGATTAGTGATGTTGAGCACCTTTTTATGTACCTGTTGGCCTTTTGTAGGTCTTCTTGGAAAAAATGTTTATTTTAGTTCTTTGCTTATTTTTAAATTGGGTTATTTGGGGGTTTTGCTATTAAGTTGAATGAGTTCCTTGTATATTTTGGATATAAACCCTTTATCTGATATGTAGTTTGAAAGTGGTTTGTTTTTTTGTTTTTTTTGGTTTTTTTGAAAGTGTTTTCTCCTACTCCATAGGATGCCTTTTCATTTTTAAAAAAGATTTTATTTATTTATTCATGAGACACACACACACACACACACACACACACACACACACACACAGAGGCAGGTCTCTTTCAGGCAGAGGGAGAAGCAGGCTCCATGCAGGGATCCCAATGTGGGACTTGACCCTGAGATTCCGGGATCATGCCTTGAGCCAAAGGCAGACATTCAACTGCTATTTCCTCTAAACCCTTCTTTTAATTTTTTTCTCTTTTTGCTCTCTGGTTAGATGAATTCCACTGCCCTGTATTTGAGTTCACTGAATGTTTCTTCCACTTGGGTGATGGGGGTCCAAAGTTACAACTCTCTAGTCATAAAATAAATAGATTATGGGGGGCAGCCCCGGTAGCGCAGCGGTTTAGCGCCGCCTGCAGCTCAGGACGTGATCCTAGAGACCCGGGATCGAGTCCCACATCAGGCTCCCTGCATGGAGCCTGCTCCTCCCTCTGCCTTGTGTCTCTGCCTCTCTCTCTGTAGCTGTGTCTCTATGAATAAATAAATAAAACCTTAAAATAAATAGATTATGGGGATGTAATATGCAGCATGGTGACTATAGTTAAAACTGTATTGCATATTCATAAATTGCTAGGAGAGTACATCTTAAAACTCCTTATAATGAGAAAAATTCTATAAGTATCGTGACAGATGATGTGCACCTGAACCTAGCATAATGTATGTCAGTTATATCTTCATATATCTTAATAAAAAATTTTTTAAAGAACTAACAGAAAGAAAAGTCATTCTGATGATATGCTCTCTACTTTCAACTTAAAAACTCTTGTAAACAAAATTTAGGCAAATTCTAATATAGAATTTAGGGCAAAATTCTTTCTGCCCTACCAAATAATGCGTAGGAACTGGTCTTGCCATGGAAATTCTCATCTGGCGTTTTCTTTCCATTCTCTTTATATTCTTTCATTAACTGTCACCTGGATCCACCTCCCCATCCCTACTCTCATGTCTCTGACTCTCTTCCCAAATTTATTCAACAGATACCAGAATGGTAAAAAATTTGGGAAAGAAGCAAGGATAACTTAATCATCACTGCTGCTTCTCTCTTGCTTCTTGCTATTTCCAGTAAATATGCATGCGCATGTGTACACACACACACACACACACACACACCCCAGAGAGAGGCTGGCTTACAGATCCCATTGTGGTAACTCAAAGCTATTTCTTCAGTTTCTGTCACCTCGCCTCAGGATTTGTGATGTGCTGTTTACTTTTCTTGCCTGAAATTCCTGTCAGGAAAGAGCATGATTTCCTTCCAGTTATCTGACTTAATTTTTTGTGTATTTTTTCCCCTTTGGCAGAAGTCAGAATGCTCGAGGGTCATCCTTGGTGTCCCCTGGCCACAATACCAACAATAGGTGAGTTGATTTTCTGTCATCTGAGTGGGAAAATCATATAGCTTGTTCAGATAGCCTGTCAGCTTCTATATGTAACTTTTTTTTTCTGTTTTGGATCTAGATGTAAAAAGAAGGAACAATCAAAGAGGGAAAACATTTACTAAGGGTCTGTTTGTGAGCTTTAGGGACTACCAGTTAAAATGCTGGGGAAACCATCAGAGTGTCTGTATGTGACATTATATTTGTGTGGGCCAAAGGAAGAGAGAATACTACTTGGAAGCAAAAAAGACAATAACAGTGGACAGGGAGCAGAGGAGCCCTTGTCAGAAAAATAAAGGAGCTAACCCACCTTCATATTGGATGGAGCCTCAGCCCTAGGCCTGAAATTAGTTGGCCATATCTGAGGAGCAAGAAAAACATCCATGAAGCATGAAAAGTAAAGAAGTGGTAGAGGGACTTGGAATCAGAAAATTAAATGGGGTAGGAAGGACAGGTACCTACAAACTATAGTTGAATTTGAAATCGATGCAATTGCAAAAGCAGATACACTTTGGGGTTAGGTTCAGTAGTCAAGAAATGTTTTAAAATCTTGATCCATTAAGAATTCTTTTACAGGTCTAAGAATTTTATTTCTACCAAGAAAAGAGCTGCATTTCTAGGGGAAAGTGAAATACTTCTTTTCAAATAACCAAATTATATTAGAATATTTTTAGTGTTCAACCACATTAACAGTTGTAGATAAATTATAGTTAATTTGAATGAGAAAAGTATGTAAGATGTCACAGGGTGTTTGATCAGATACATTTTATCCTTTAGTTCTGATTGGAATGAATTGACATCAATAACTGATAAGGCAGTTATCAATGAAAGATGAGAGAAATACATGTAAAGATACACCCAGAAATATTCAATGCAGAGTTTCTTAGACACTCTTCCTAATGCGTTGGCAGTGTCACCTTCTATATGTAACATATTTTTTATCTAGATGGATAGAAGAGGAACAGGTCCTCCTATCTGGGTTACCAGCAGTCAAAATTCTTAGAAAACTATTGGATTGTTGTATGAGATTCTACGAGATGGGGCTGTATTATTTGCTGGGGCTACTGTAGCAAAATATCACAAAATTTAATAGTTTAAACAACAGAAATTTATTGTCTCAGTCTCAGAGGCTAGAAGTTGATATCAGGGTGTCAGTAGGATTGTTTCCTACAGAAGGCTGTGAGAAAGAATCTATTCCATGCCTTTCTCCTAGCTTCTGGTGATTGCTGTCAATATTTGCTGTTCCATGGTATGTAGAACCATCGCTCTAATCTCTACCTTAATCTCTACATGGATGAAGTATGTATGTCTGTGTCTAAATTTTTCCTTTGTATAAGGGCACTGGTCATACTGGATTAGTAGCCCACTCTAAACTATTATGACTGTATCTTAAGCACATCTACAGCAACACTATTTCCAGTAAATTCATATTCTAAGTTATAGGGGATAGGATTTCAATGTATCTATTTTGGTGGGACAATATTCAACTTACAATATGTGACAAGTAAGGAGAGATTCCTATTTGTAGCCAGGAGAATAATAGCAGTAGACTGGGAACAGAAGAGGCCTCTACAGGAAATAATGGAACTAATAGACATTGGTTTGCCCACAGCCTCCAGGGCTCTGCCACCATGTGAGAGATAGCCCTCAGACTCAAACCCACTATCATAGTGGGTAGAGTCACTGCCTCAGACCTATAGTCTGAGGGGCAGGGAAGATGACTATAATGGGTGAAAGTAAGGAGGTAATGGAAGGACTTGAGAATCAGGAATTTAGATGGAGTAAGAGGGTTGTGTACATTATAAACTGCAATTAAAGTGAAATAAATGCCACCACAAAAGACTGTTACATATTGGATTAGGGACAAGTAAAGAACATTACTTAAACCTTGATGCTTACTATTTTCACAAGCCTAAGATATATCATCATATGAAGTCTTATTCCTTTTTTTAGAAAAATTAATTTCAGTATAATTAACATACAGCATTATGTTAGTTTCAGATGTACAACAGTGATTCCACAATTCTATACATTACTCAGTGCTCATCACAATAAGTGTGCTTTTAATTCTCTTTGACCTGTTTCACTCATCCCCCTGCCCACTTCCCCTCTGGTAACCTAGTTAAGAGTCTGTTGTATTGTGTGTGTGTTTTTTTAAGTTTTTTAAGGAACCTTCATACTGTTTTCCGGAGTGGCTATACTAGCTTGCATTCTCTCCAACAGTGTAAGAGGATTCCCCTTTCTCCACACCTTTGCCAACATTTATTGTTTCCCAACTTGTTAATTTTAGCCATTCTGACAGGTGTGAGGTGGTATCTCATTGTGGTTTTGATTTGTATTTCCCTGATGCTGAGGGACGTTGAGCATTTTTTCATGTCCATGGACAAATGATTGGATAAAGAACATGTGGTGTAGATATATAATGGAATATTACTCAGCCATAAAAAAAAGAAATCTTATAATTTGCAATGATGTGAGTGGAACTAGAGGGCATTAAGCTAAGTGAAATAAGTCAGTCAGAGAAAGACAATCATCATGATTTCACTCATATGTGGAATTTAAGAAACAAAACAGAGGATCATAGAGGAAGGGAGGGAAAATAAAATAAGACAAAATCAGAGAGGGAAACAAACCATAAGTGACTCTTAACTATAGGAAACAAACTCAGAATTACTGGGAGGGGAGATGGGTGAGGGGATGGAGTAACTGGGTGATGGGCATTAAGGAAAACACATGATCTAATGAGCACTGGGTATTATATGCAACTGATGAATCACTGAACTCTACCTCTGAAACTAATGATACACCATATGTTAATTGAATTTAAATAAATTTTAAAATTCTCTTTTTCCTTTGTTGGTTTGTTTTGTTTCTTAAGTTCTACATATGAGTGAAATCATATGGTATTTGTCTTTCATTATACTCTCTATGTCCATCCATGTTGTTGCAAATGGCAAGATTTCACTATTTTCTATAGCTGAGCAATATTCGTGTGTGTGTATGTGTGTATTATATATATATAATGGTGGCAGGGCCTACACACACACACACACACACACACACACACACACACACATATAATCTCACATCTTTATCCATTCATCTATCAATGGACACTTGGATTTAGCTATTCTGAAAACTGTGAGATGATATCTCATTTTTCATTGTAGTTTTAATTTGCATTTCCCTGATGATGATATTGAGCATCTTTTCATGTGCCTGTTTGTCATCTGGATATCTTCTTTGGAGAAAAGTCTGTTCATGTCTTCTGCCCATTATTAAATTGGATTATTTGATTTTAGTGTTGGGTTGTATGATTCTTCACATATTTTAGGTACTAACCCTTTATTGGATATGTCACTTGCAAATATCTTCTCCTATTCCTTAGATTGTCTTTTAGTTTTGTTGATTTTTTTCCTTTGTTGTACAGAAGACCTATGTATCAATCTACTTTGTTGAGAGTTTTTATCATGAATAGATGTTGTGCTTTATCAAATCCTTTTTCTGTATTGACGGAAATAATAATATGGTTTTTATTTCTCCTATTGATGTGCTTTATCATAATGATTTTCAAATATTGAACCACTTTTGCAGACCTAGAATAAATAATAGTTGATTGGGATGAATGACCTTATTACTAGAATATTGGATTCATTTTGGTAATATTTTGTTGTGGATTTTTTTTAAGACACATTAATTCAGCGTCATGATCAGACTATTACATTTAGCAATCAACAGCATGGGTGCAAAAAAAATCTACATTAAAACCCCTTGTTGGAATGCTTTACACTTTCCACAGAACAGAAACTAAAATAATCTGTTATACAGTTAGTCACAAATACAGTCCTTGAGTTTTTTGCCCACACATGAGTATTGTCTAAAACATGTCTTTTTTTGTATCAGCTAGGCCCTGCTTGGCTGAGTTCACAAATCTGTTGTAACCTGTAGCTTCCTTGTCACTTCTCTGGCTCTCCTCTCCTGCTAAGCTTTGTTTCCTGGGAGTAATTAAAAACCTTCTGCCACTGCCATAGCTGCTGCTGCTTCTGGAACTGCCATAGCCACCTTGGTTTTGTGGTTTGGCAAAGTATTGGCCTCCACCACCATAGGGGCCAGAGCTTCTGCCTCCAAAATTTCCTCCTTTCATGGGTCCAAAATTTGAGGATTGATTGCTATAATTGCCAAAATCATTATAGCTTCCACCACCTCCAAAGTTGCTTCCATTATTACCAAATCTGTTATAGCCATCCCCACTGCCACCATATCCACCACCACCTCCACTACCACCAAAGCCACCTCGACCACTAAAGTTCCCTCTACAACCAAAGTTGTCATTCCCACCAAAACCACCTCCATGACCACCACCAAAGTTTCCAGAACCACTTCGGCCTCTTTGGCTGGATGAAGCACTAGCTATCTCTTGCTTCAGTAGGGCTTTACTTAATTCACAGTTGTGGCTATTCACAGTATGGTATTTTTTAATGACAATCTTGTCTACAGAGTCATGGTCATCAAATGTCACAAAAGTAAAACCTCTCTTTTTGCCACTGCCTCAGTCAGTCATGATCTCAATCATTTCAATTTTCCCATATGTTCAAAATAATCTCTTAGATGGTGTTCTTCAGTGTCTTCTTTAATGCCACCAACAAAAATCTTTTTCACAGTTAAGTGGGCACCAGGTCTTTGAGAATATTCTCATGAGACAGCCCTCTTTGGTTCCACAACTCTTCCATCCCCCTTGTGTAGCCTTACATTCATGGCTTCATCCACCTTCTCCACAGTGGCATACATGCCAAACTCAAAGCCTTTGGAGCGCTTGGTGTTTGGATCTCTCATTACCACACAGTCCATAAGTGTCCCCCATTGCTAAAATGGCTCCTCAGACTCTCATCGGTTGTTTCAAAGCTCAAACCTCCAATGAAGAGCCTCCTCAACTGCTCAGGCTCTTTGGGAGACTCTGACTTAGACATGATGGCCGTGGGAGGGGAGACTTTAATGATGCTTACTCGAAGGTGTCCAGGGGCAGAAAGGAATAATCTAACGAACGTATCTTGTTGCGGATTTTTGCATCTATGTTCATCAAAGGTATTGGCCTGTAGTTCTCTCTCTCTCTCTCTCTCTCTCTTTTGTACTGTCTTTATCTGGTTTTGGTATCAAGGTAAGGGTAGCCTTCTGAAATGAATTTGAAAGCTTTTCTTCCTCTTCTATTTTTGGAATAGCTTGAAGAGAATAAGTATTAATTCTTCTTTAATGTTTCATTGGCGTCAACTGTGAAGATATATGGTCCTGGAATTTCGTTTGTTGAAAGATTTTGATTACTGAGTCAATTTAATTGCTGGTAATCAGTCTATTCAAATTTTCTATTTCTTTCTCATTCATTTTTGGAAGATTATGTATTCTAGGAATGCATACAATTCTTCTGGGTTATCCAATTTGTTGGCATATAATTTTCATAATTTTATCTTAGAATCCAATGTATGTCTGTGGTATTGGTTATTATTTCTCATCTTTTATTTATGATTTTGAGCCCTCTCTGTCTGTCTGTCTGTCTCTCTCTTTTCTCTTTTTTTTTAATGAGTCTGGCTAAAAGTTTATTAATTTTGTTGATCTTTAAAAAAAAAAAACAGTTCCAGGTTTCATTGATCTGTTTCATTGTAATCTTTATTATTCCCTTCCTTCTACTGGTGTGGGGTTTTGCTTTCTTTTTCTAGTTCTGTTAGGTGTCACATTAGGTTGTTTATTTGAGATTTTTGTTGCTTCCTGATGTAGGCCTGTATTAGCATAAACTTCTCTCTTAAGACTGGCTTTGCTGTATTCCAAAGATTTTGGACCATTGTATTCTTGTTTTCATTTGTCCCCATGTTTTCTTGATTTCTGATTTATTTTTTGGTTGACTCATTAATTATTTAGTAGCATGGTATTTAATCTCCATGTATTTGTGTTCTTTCCAGATTTCTTCTTCTGGTTGGTTTCTAGTTTCATAGTGTTATAGTCAGAAAAGATTCATGGCATGCATTCAGTCTTTTTAAATTTGTTGAGACTTGTTTTATGGCCTAAACTGTGATCGATTCTGGATAATACTGTATGTGCAATTGAGAAGAATGTGTATTCTACTGTTTTAAGATGAAATGCTCTGAATATATCTGTTCCATCTGATCCAATGTGTTGTTTAAGGCCACTGTTTCCAGGGCACCTGGGTGGCTCAGTCAGTTAAGTGTCCAACTTAATTTCTGCTCAGGTCATGATCTCAGGTTGTGAGATTGAGCCCTGCATTGAACTCCACACTCAGCACAGAGTCTGCTTCAGATTCTCTCTCTCCCTTCATCCTTCCCCCTTCTGGTGCTCTCTTTCTATGTCTCTATCTCTCCCTAAATAATAAATGAGTAGATAAATATCTTTAAAAAATAAAGCCACTGTTTTCTTGTTGATTTTCTATTTGGATGATCTGTCCATTGATGTAAGTGGAGTGGTAAAGTCCCCTACTATTATTGTATTACTAACAATTATTTTATGTTTGTTATGAACTGCTTTGTGTATTTGGGTATTCGCATGTTGGATGCATACATATTTTCAATTGTTATATATTCTTGTTGAATTGTTCCCTTTATGATTATTATATAGTGTTCTTCTATGTTTCTTATTACATTCCTTGTTTTAACATCTATTTTGTCTGATATGAGTATTGCTATCCTAGCTTTCTTTCTACTTCCATTTGTATGATAATGCTTTTCCATCCCTTCATTTTGGATCTGCACATGTCTTTAGTTCTGACATGTGTCTCCTATAGGCAGCAAATAAATAAGTCTTGCTTTTTTATGCATTCCATCATTCTATGCATTTTGACAGAAGCATTCAGCCTGTTTACATTCAAAGTCAATAGTGATGGATATGTACTTATTGATAGGTATGCCATTTGTTCCTTGTTTTATGGTTATTTCTGTAGTTCTTTTTTTAATAATAAATTTATTTTTTATTGGTGTTCAATTTGCCAACATACAGAATAACACTCAGTGCTCATCCCGTCAAGTGCCCACCTCAGTGCCCGCCACCCAGTCACCCCCACCCCCAGCCCTCCTCCCTTTCCACCACCCCTAGTTTGTTTCCCAGAGTTAGGAGTCTTCCATGTTCTGTCTCCCTTTCTGATATTTCCCACTTATTTTTTCTCCTTTCCTCTTTATTCCCTTTCACTATTATTTATATTCCCCGAATGAATGAGACCATATAATGTTTGTCCTTCTCCGATTGACTTATTTCACTCAGCATAATACCCTCCAGTTCCATCCACGTCGAAGCAAATGGTGGGTATTTGTCGTTTCTAATGGCTGAGTAATATTCCATTGTGTACATAAACCACATCTTCTTCTGTTTGTTGTCAAATTGAACACCAATAAAAAATAAATTTATTTAAAAAAACCCACATCTTCTTTATCCATCATCTGTAGTTCTTCTGTTCCTTTCTTGTTTCCTCTCATGGCTAGTTGCCTTTCTTTAGTGATATGCTTGGATTTCTCTCTTTCTCTCTATTTTTTTACATATCTATTACCAGTTTTTGATTTGCAGCTCCATTAGGTTTATGTATAACATCTAATGCATATAGCAGTCTATATGAAGATGATGGTTGCTTAAATTTGAATCCATTTTAAAAGCCCTAAATTTTTACTCCTCTCCCCACATTTTAGGTGTATAGTGTCATACTTACAACCTTTATATTGTGAATCCCTTGACTGATTGTATAGATATATTTTGCTTTTGTGCTTCTTACTTTTCTTATTCCTGGTTATGATCTCTTCTTTTCACCCAGAGTCCCCTTTAAATCTCTTATAAGGTTGGTTTAGTGATGATTAATTAGTTTAACTTTTGTTTGTCTGGGAAACTCTTGATATCTCCTTCTATTCTGAATGATAGCATTGTTAGATAGAGTACTCTTGGTTGCAAGTTTTTTTTTTCTTTCAGCACTTTGAATATATCAACCACTCTCTTCAGCCTGCAAAATTTCTGCTTAAAAGATCAGTTAATAGTTGTATGGGATTTCTTTTGTATGTAACTGTTTACTTTTCTCTTTCTGTTTAAAAATTCTCTATAACAATTTTTTTTTGCCATTTTAATTACTACGCATCTTGATGTGGACCTCCTTGAGTTGATATTGTTGAGGGCTCTATGCCTCCCTCCTGGATCTGGATTTCTGGATTTCCTCCTTAAGGTTAGGGAAGTTTTCCACATTATTTCTTCAGATAAATTTTCTGCCCCCTTTTGTCTCTCTTTACCCTTTTGGAATCCTTATAATGTGAATGTTATGCTTGATGATGGCATTGAGTTCTCTTAATATATTCCCATTTTTATTATTGTTTTCTTTCCTCTCTCATATTCAGATTGATTGGTTTGCATTGCTCTGTCCTCCAGGTTGCTGATCCATTTCTCTTCCTTTAGTACATACTCCCTCTAACGTGTTTTTAATCTCAGCTGCTGAATTTTTCATTTTGATTGGTTCTGTTTTATGATTGCTTTCTCTTTTTTGAAGGTCCTACTGAAGTCCTGCACTCTTTTCTCAAGTCCAATGAGTGTCTTTATGACAATTACTTTATATTCTCTATTAGGCATGTTACTAATCTCTGTTCTGTTTAGCTCTCTTGCTGTGATATTTGTCCTGTTTTTTCATTTATGACATATTCCTTTGTCTTCTCCTTTTTGTATATTTTTTATTGGAGTTCAATTTGCCAACATATAGTATAACACCCAGTGCTCATCCCATCAAGCGCTCCCCTCAGTGCCTGTCACCCAGTCACCCCATTCCCTTGCCCACCTCCCCTTCCACTACCCCTTGTTCATTTCCCAGAGTTAGGAGTCTCTCATGTTCTGTCACCCTCTCTGATATTCCCCACTCATTTTCTCTCTTTTCCCCTTTAATCACTTTCACTATTTTTTATATTCCCCAAATGAATGAGACCATATAATGTTTGTCCTTCTTTGATTGACTTACTTCACTCAGCATAATACCCTCCAGTTCCATCCACGTTGAAGCAATTGGTGGGTATTTGTCGTTTCTAATGGCTGAGTAATATTGCACTGTGTATATAGACCACATCTTCTTTATCCATTCATCTTTCAATGGACACTGAGGCTTCTTCCATAGTTTGGCTATTGTGGACATTGCTGCCATAAACTCTCATTTGTCTATATCTGTTTCCATGTGTCAGGAAAGTAGCTACATGTTCTGCTCTTGAAGAGGTCCAGTGGTGTGCTGCAATGCAGTGTCCCATTCACCAGAACCTGGAACTTCAGGGTTGTCTTCTATGTGTTGTGTATGCCTTACTATTGTGGCTGAGCTGTGTTTACCTTTAGTCCAGTCATCTGCAATGGCTCTCTTTGCCTGTTGTGGGCAGGGATTTTTCCCTGTGTTATTAATGGGCCAGTCTGGGGCCACCTTGGGCTTGAGTTGAGTTAGAACAGGCATTGCCAGAGTTGCTGTAGGACCAAATTGCAAGGTACTCTCTCTAGTTGTCCCCTGAAAAGCTTTTGTTGGTGGGCAGGGCTGCAGTTAGATCAGATGTCTATCCCCAGCCTAGTGCTGGGCTACAGTTAAACTGCTATGTGTGATTATCTTTCCCTCTCCTCAGGGCAAGAGTTACTTTGGAGTGGTGCTGGCACCTGTCAGGGCTGCTTCCATACTGTTTGTGACTCAGCTTTGGAGGGGCTCCTGCTATAGATAGTCTGCAGGACAATGTGAGAGAGAGGCACTTGGTCTGCAATGGTCTAGTATGGAAGGGCACCTACAGCCACTCAAGAAAAACTCCTGCCCAGTCTGGGATGGTGATGACACATCAGCAAGAGAACAGAGGTACAGGACACACTGCTAGTAAGCTAGGTATAGAGTGTGCTGCACTGGTTCCCACAGGTGTCCATGTAGCTTGGCTGGGAGGTTGGGGAGGGAAATAGCACCTGCCAGCACTTCTGTTCTTTGAGACGTTTCCCAAAGGTCCCTTCCTCTCCACCACATGCTCTCACATTAGTAAATAAATCTTCCTGTATACCACAGGTGTTTTTCAAACTGCTGTGTCAATGCTCTATCTCTGGGAGCTCTTTGTTGTGCTGTTTCTCTAAGGGCAGGACTTAGTTACATATTGCCGTCCAGCTCTCCCAGTGCTGGGCCCACTGATTTTTTTAAAGTTCCAGGTGTTAAGTCCCACTGATTGTAAGAACTCGTGAAGTTGAACCCCTCTGATTTTCAAAGCCTAATGTTGTAGCGATTTGTCTTCCCTGTCCATGTTTCCCATGTCTGGGGTGCCTGGTGTGAAGTCTTCTCTACATTCTCCATGCCCACCACATCCTTTACTCCCATGGGGAGTCCTGTGGGTCCATTTAGCTCCTGACTTTGTCTCTGCCCTCTTTGATGTGCACCCTCCTCTACATTTAGGAGTGGAGAGACTGTTTTGCCACTCTCAGGTTATTTTGGCAGTTATTTATACTGATGCAGCTGTTATCTAGGTGTATCCATGAAATGAGGTGGACATAGGATCATCATATTCCACCATCTTGTCCAGAAGTCTAAAGCATTATTTCTAATAAAAATGACATAGCAGATTCAATTTACTGATACATGAATTTTTAAAGATCAACCAGCTCATAAGTATAGAGTATAATTGGGCAGAAAAAAGTAACTCTAGAATTACGTGGTATCTGACCATGTACCTTTTTAATCCTTTAGCCCAAACCATCATGAATTGGCATCAGACTCCTATGAGGAAGTCAGCAATGAAATGTGAGATTGAAAAGCATAAAGATATATATAAACATATATAATAATACATATATATACATACACATAGTCCTAGCAGCATAAAAACACATATACTCATACATAAGCACATATACAGAAAGACAACACAAAGAAATAGAGATTGAGATTTGTCAAATTCACTCTCAGGAGCATTCAAAGCAATACAGAGTATCTGATACTGTTTCTAAGTCTTCTCATAATAACATCTGATAACTCTTTTATCTTGTTCAGATTCACTTAAATAAAAGAGGACCAAGTCATGAAAGAAATGCTTCTTCCTCTAAGTATGTTTATTACCCTTAGTTAGTAGCAGCCAAACCCTTAAGAAATTATCATATTGCCTATATATGAGATTCTGCTAGGGTAGGCCAAGAAAGGACAGAATGGTATTTGAAACAAGGAGGAGTCAGCAGTGGACAGAGCAATGGAGCGAGTCCTCAGCAAAAAGAATGAAGGTAATACACTGGATGTGTCCATGAATCTCCAGAGTTCTGCTACTGCATTAAGCTGATCCTTCTATCCCAAATGCACCACCATACTGGGGGAAGCCTCTGTTTCAGGTTTTTAGTTACTTGACCCTGTTTGAGGGGAAGGAAATACCTCCATGAAGCATGAAGAGTAAGCAGGTGATGGAGGGAATCACCAAGCACAAAGCACAAAATTAGTTGAGGTCAAAGGGATATATACCTATATCCCTATACCTAGATACCTATAACTTTACAAGCTAAAGTTGAAATAAAATAAGTTCCACCACCAAAGATAGTTACACATTGGGTTAGGATAATAATGAAGAACACTTTTTACCCAAATTTCAATGTGTTAACTACTCATGGGCACAAGTTAATCATTACTACTATATAAACCTCATTTATAATATAAACTGACACACTAAGTTCCAGGTTATTGATTTGCACTTGGATTTTTAAAAATATATTAATTCATATCACAGATTAATTATAGCTTTTTGAGTGGGAGAAAGTGTATCTAGAATTACATATGTTGTCTATGTACCTTTTTTATTCTTTAGCCCTACCCCAAGTGAATTGACATTGGAAACCTATGAGGAATTCTCCAATGAAATGTGAGATTTGAATGCATAAATTTTAAATTATATGTACAATCTCAACACATACATGCATAAAACAATAAAGAAAAATTTGTAAATTTACTATCAGGAGCATCCATGGCAATAGAGTAGCTTCAATACTACTTCTAAGCCCTCATTATATGTAGGTAACTTTCTTTTCTTTTTTTTCCTTTTTTTCTTTTTCTTTCTTTTTCTTTCTTTTTCTTTCTTTCTTTTTCTTTTTCTTTCTCTTTTCTTTCTTTCTTTCTTTCTTTCTTTCTTTCTTTCTTTCTTTCTTTCTTTCTTTCTCTTTTCTTTCTTTTTTTTTGATTTGTTGAATAAAAGAGGAAGTCCTAAGAGGAATGCTTTTTCCCCTGAGTAGGTTTATCTCCTTTAGTAGCAGCCAAAACCTTAGATGAAAGTAAAGAGAAGAGAAAAGGGCCTGAGAACCAGGAATTTAAAAGAATAAGATGGTTGGTTGCTTCCAAACTGAAGCTGAATTTGAAATAAATTCTATGATAAAAAGCTGTTAGACACTGGGATTAGGGTGATGGTATAGAACTTCTTATAGATTGATGTATTAATTATTTATAGGACTAAGTTATTAGCATCATATGTAATGCCTCATTTCTAATGAAACATGATTAGAAATGGTTCATTTAGGTAATATGTACATGAATTTTTAAAGGCTGAGTAATTAATAAGTATAGAACAATTGTAAGTATATTTAAATGGAAAAAAGTCAGTCTAGCATTATGTGTAGTGTCTGACTATGTGTCTCTTTAATCCTTTAGCACTGCCCTGTCTGAATTGATAGCACAGAGCTATGACACCACCAGTAAAATGTGAGATATAAATGAAAAAGATAAATATATATTTATATGGACATATATGTACATATGTATTTATAACAACACAGACACATACATAAATATAAATACAATGAATTAAAGGGATGACGTTTCCAAATGCATTCTTAAGAGCATCCATGACCATACCTTGACTATTTCTAAAGCTTCTCACTTTAGCACCTATAGATAACTTTCTTTCCTGGATATAGTTGGATTAAAGAGGAACAAGTCATAAGAGGACTCCTTCTTCTTCCTAGTGATGACCAGCCAAAACCTCCTGGAGATTTCCGGAGTGCCTGTATATGAGACTTACTAGATTGGGTGAAGAAAGGACAGGATGCTATTTAAGACAAAGAATGGAGGAGCCCTCAGCAGAAAGAAAGGAGCTAATCAAATCTGGTTCTTTCACTTTCCAGAGTTCTGCCACCATGTGAGGCTACTGCCCCAAACCTGTAGTCACATGGAGGGAGCCCCTGCCTCAGGCCTGCCAGTTACTTGACATTACCTGAGGGCAGGGAAGGCAAGCATGGGAGGTGAAAGAGGGACTAGAGAAGCAGGAAACTGAGCAGGAAAGAAGAATATATGCCTGCAAATTAAGGTTGAATTTGAGACAAATTCTACCATTGAAGGCTGTTACATACTAGCCAGGTTCAGTAGTAAAGATCTGTATTTGATTCTTGAATCATTCATGTTTTTGTTAGGTCTATAATACTTATTACAAACATACAAATCTTCATTTCTAAGGTTCAATAACTGACTTGCATGTGAATTTTTTCCGTGACAGGAGTTTATAAGTTCAAGAGTAATCGTAGCTAATTTGAACAAAAAAAGTAGGTCTAAAAGTCCTAGGGTATCTTACTGTGTCTGTTTTTAATCCTTTAGTCCTGCCCTGAGTGAATTGACAGCAGTATCCTCTGAAGGACTCTCCAGTGCACAGTGAGCTATGATGAGTACATTACATAGATATGTATCTGTACACACACACACATACATTGAGATTTGGGATGTTCACTCTCAGGATCATGCATGGGAATACAGAGTTCCCCTGATACTGTTTGTAAAGTCTTCTCATGATAAGCTTCTATTTTGAACATAGGTGGGAAAAGATGAACAGATCCTAGAGGGAATCTTTTTAATCCTAGTATTTATTTGTCCATCCTTAATTATTGTGGATGAGTCTCTACTAGAATGGGCAAGAGAGGAGGAAAATTTATTTGGAGCCAGGAGAAATCAGCATAAAGAATGGAGCTAATAGACCCTGGATCCTCACCCTTCAGAGCTCTGCCCCCATGTGACGTTGGTGCCCCAAACCTACCACCATACTGAAAGGAGCCTCTGCCTCAGGTCTTTAGTCACTTGACCCTGTCTGAGGGGCAGGAAAAGACATCCAGGAAGCATGAAGAGTAAGCAGGTGACGAAAGGAATTAAGAATCAGGAAATTAGTTGGGGTCAAAGGAATATGTCCCTATAAACTGAAACTGAATTTGAAGTAAATTCTATTGCAAAGGGCTGTTTACACATTGAGATTAAGGTAATAGTAAAGAACTTCTTATAGATTGATACATTAATTATATGTAGGCCTAAGATAGTCAAGGGCACCTTACATAAAGCCTCATTCATTTCTAATCAAAAATGACCTACCAAGTTCATTTAGGTGATATATACATGAATTTTTAAAGATGACCAGTCCATAAGTATAGAGAAGTTACAGCTATTTAAATAGAAAGAAGTCAGTCTAGCATTACGTGTGGTGTTTGACTATGTGCCTCTTTAATCCTTTAGCACTGCTCTGACTGAATTGAAATCAGACAACTATGAGGAAGTCATCAGTGAAATGTGAGATATAAATGAATAAGCATAAATATATATTTATATGGACATTTATGTACATATGTATTTATATACTTGTATTGACACAGACCCACAAAGACACATACACAAACAGCAGGAATCCATCAAAATCCCAGAGGAGAGCTTTGGCAGCAACCTCTTTGACCTTGGCTGCAGCAACTTCTCATGAGACATGACTACAAAGGCAAGAGAAACAAAAGTAAAAATGAGCTATTGGGACTTCATCAAGATATAAAGCTTTTGCACAGCAAAAGAATCAATCAACAAAACTAAAAGGCAACCTACAGAATGGGAGAAGATATTTGCAAATGTCTTCTCAGATAAAGGGCTACTATCCAAAGTCTGTGAAGAACTTACCAAACTCAACACCCATAAACAAAAAAATCTGGTCAAGAAATGTTCGGTAGACATGAACAGACATTTCACTAAAGAAGATACATAAATGGCCAATAGACACACAAAAAAATGCTCAACATCCCTTGGCATCAGGGAAATACAAATCAAAAGCACAATGAGATACCACCTAACGCCAGTCATAATGGCTAAAATTAACTCAGGAAACAACAGATATTGGTGAAGATGTGGAAAGGGGAACCCTCTTGTACTGTTTGTAGGAATGCAAACTGGTGCAGCCACTCTGGAAAACAGTATGAAGAGTCCTCAAAAAGTTAAAATAGAGCTACCCTACAACCCAGCAATTGCACTAATAGTTATTTATCCAAAGAATACATAGTGATTTGAAGGGGCACATGCACTCCAATGTATAGCAGTTCACAATAGCCAAACTATGGCAAGAGCCCAGATGTCCATCAACAGATGAATGGATGAAAAGGACATGATATGTACTCAGCCATAAAAAAGAATGACATCTTAACCATTTGCAATGACATGGATGGAACTAAAGGATATTTTGCTAAGCAAAATAAGTCTGTCAGAGAAAGACAAATACCAAATGATTTCACTCATATGTGGAGTTTAAGAAACAAAACAGATGAACATAGGGGAAGGGAAGGGAAGGGAAAATAAGAGGAAAACAGGGAGACAAACCATAGAGACTCTTAACTAAAGGGAACAAACTGAAGGTTGCAGGAGGGGAGGTGGGTGGGGAAATGGGATAACTGGGTGATGGGCATTAAGAAAGGCACTTGAAATAATGAGTACTGGGTGTTATATGCAACTGATGAATCACTGAATTCTACCTCTGAAATTAAAAAAAGAAAGAAATGATGTTTCCAAATACATTCTTAAGAGCATCCATGACCATACCTTGACTATTTCTAAAGCTTCTCACTTTAGCACCTATAGATAACTTTCTTTTCTGGATATAGTTGGATTAAAGAGGAACAAGTCATAAGAGGACTCCTTCTTCTTCCTAGTGATGACCAGCCAAAACCTCCTGAAGATTTCCGGAGTGCTTGTATATGAGACTTTACTCCATTGGGTGAAGAAGGGACAGGATGCTATTTAAGACAAAGAACAGGAGGTGGGGCAAGATAGCAGAAGAGTAGGATCCCCAAGTCACCTGTCCCCACCAAATTACCTAGGTAACTTTCAAATCATCCAAAAAACCTAAGAATTCGGCCTGAGATTTAAAGAGAAAACAAAAAACAAAAAACAAAAAACAAAAAACAAAAAAAAAAATAAAGAGAAAACAGCTGGAATGCTACAGTGAAAAGAGTTCACTCTTCTATCAAGGTAGGAATATGGGGGAAAGAAAGATATAAAGAAACAAAAGGCATCCAAGGGGGACGGGCCTGCGAGGAGCCAGGCTAAGGCCTCAGTGAGTGTCCACAGGACAGGAAAGCCCCGTCCATGGAGAAGCAGGAGCTTCACCAACCTTCCCAGATGGAAAGGCCCTCGCAGGGAGTTGGAGCAGGGCCCCAGGAGGGCGGGGATGCCCTCAGGCTCCCAGGGACAGTAACAGACACCTGCGCCCCTGAGAGAGTGTGCCACACCCCGAGGCCGAGCTCCCTAAAGGGCTGCAGCACGAGCCGGGCTGGACCTGGGAGCAGCTCGGAGGGGCTCAGGTGGTGGCTCCGTGCAGAGGGGGCTGCAGGGCCCCAGGAGCAGCTCGGGGGCTGCTCGGGCAGAGGCTCCGCACAGAGGGAGCTGTGCAGCCGCCAGCGCGATTCCAACAGCGCAGGCCCTGGAGCACAGGGCGCGGGGGACACAGCCCAAGATCCGGCGCTCTCCCTGGGACAAGCAGAGGCCAGGAGGGCACAGGACAGCCAGGACACCCCAGCCTCCGGGTGGCTCGGAGCTGAGCAGATCAGTGGCCCCCGCCCCCGGAGCATCAAGGCCTCTGCAGACTGAGAGCTCCAGAGTTACTGCGGGAGCTGACTCGAGGCCTGGAGAGCTGGCCGCTGCTACTGTTGTTGTTCCTCCTGGGGCCTCACAGGATAAACAACCCCTACTGCGCTTCACAGTGGCCTCACAGGATAAATAGGTTAAACAACTTTCACCGAGCCCTGCACCAGGCAGGGGCAGAGCAGCTCCCCCAAGTGCTGACACCTGAAAATCAGCACAGCAGGCCCCTCCCCCAGAAGACCAGCTAGACGGACAGGGGAAAAACAAATTATTGACCAAGCAGCACTGGAAAGTTCCAGGGGAAGGCGAGGGATTTACAGTATAAAGAATCAGAGGATACTACCTCTTGTTTTTTGTTTTTTTGATTTGTTTGCTTCCCCCCCCATTTTTATCTTCTCTTCTCTCTTTCCCACCCCCCCTTTTTTTTTTCTTTTCCTTTTCTTCTTTCTCTCCTCGCTTTTTCTGCTTTTCCCAATACAACTTGTTTTTGGCCACTCTGCACTGAGCAAAATGACTAGAAGGAAAAACTCATCTCAAAAGAAAGAATCAGAAACAGTCCTCTTGCCCACAGAGTTACAAAATTTGGATTACAATTCAATGACAGAAAACCAATTCAGAAGCACAATTATAAAGCTACTGGTGGCTCTAGAAAAAAGCATAAAGGACTCAAGAGACTTCATGACTGCAGAATTTAGATCTAATCAGGTAGAAATTAAAAATTAATTAAATAAGATGCAATCCAAACTAGAGGTCATTATGACAACGATTAACAAGGTAGAAGAACGAGTGAGTGACATAAAAGGGACAATTAAAAGATCATGAGGATAGATTAAGGGAAATAAGTGACAGCCTGAGGAAGAAAAATCTACAGTTAATTGGGGTTCCCGAGGGCACTGAAAGGGCCAGAGGGCCAGAATATGTATTTGAACAAATCATAGCTGAAAACTTCCCTAATCTGGGAAGGGAAACAGGCATTCAGATCCAGGAAATAGAGAGATCCCCCCCTAAAATCAACAAAAAACATTCAAAACCTCGACATTTAATAGTGAAGCTTGCAAATTCCAAAGATAAAGAGAAGACCCTTAAAGCAGCAAGAGACAAGGCATCCCTAACTTATACGGGGAGAAATATCAGATTAACAGCAGACCTCTCCACAGAGACCTGGCAAGCCAGAAAGGGCTGGAAGGATATATTCAGGGTCCTAAATGAGAAAAACATGCAGCCAAGAATACTTTATCCAGCGAGACTCTCATTTAGAATAGAAGGCTAGATAAAGAGCTTCCAAGATAGGCAGGAACTGAAAGAATATGTGACCACCAAACCAGCTCTGCAAGAAATTTTAAGGGGGACTCTTAAAATTCCTCTTTAAGAGGAAGTCCAATGGAACAATCCACAAAGACAGGGACTGAACAGGTATCATGATGACACTCACTTCTTATCTTTCAATAGAAACTCTGAGCGTGAATGGGCTTAATGACTCCATCAAAAGGTGCAGGGTTTCAGATTGGATAAAAAAAGCTGGACCCATCTATTTGCTGTCTACAAGAGACTCATTTTAGACCTAAGGACACCAGCAGCCTGAAAATAAAAGGTTGGATAATCATTTCCCATTCAAATGGTCCTCAAAAGAAAGCAGGGGTAGCCATTCTTATATCAGATAAACTAAAGTTTATCCCGAAGACTGCAGTGAGTGATGAAGAGGGACACTATATCATACCTAAAGGATCTATCCAATAAAGGAGGTATCCCTGGGTGGTGCAGCGGTTTAGCGCCTGCCTTTGGCCCAGGGCGCGATCCTGGAGATCCGGGATCGAATCCCATGTCAGGCTCCCAGTGCATGGAGCCTGCTTCTCCCTCTGCCTTTGTCTCTGCCTCTCTCTCTCTCACTGTGTGCCTATCATAAATTTTTTAAAAAAGGACTTAACAATCATCAATACATATGCCCCGAATGTGGGAGCTGCCAAATATACAATTAATAACCAAAGTTAAGACATACATAGATAATAATGCACTTATACTTGGTGACTTCAACGTAGAGCTTTCTACACTTGATAGGTCTTCTAAGCACAACATCTCCGAAGAAACGAGAGATTTAAATGATACACTGGACCAGATGGATTTCACAGATATCTACAGAACTTTACATCCAAACTCAACTGAATACACATTCTTCTCAAGTGCACATGGAACTTTCTCCAGAATAGACCACATACTGGGTCACATCAGGTCTTAACCAATACCAAAAGATTGAGATCATCCCATGCATATTCTCAGACCATAATGCCTTGAAACTAGAACAAAATCACAAGAAGTTTGGAAGGATTTCAAACACGTGGAGGTTAAAGACCATCCTGCTAAAAGACGAAAGGGTCAACCAGGAAATTAAGGAAGAATTAAAAAGATTCATGGAAACTAATGAGAGTGAAGATACAACTGTTCAAAATCTTTGGGATACAGCAAAAGCAGTCCTGAGGGGGAAATACATCGCAATACAAGCAGCCATTCAAAAACTGGAAAGAACTCAAATACAAAAGCTAACCTTACACCTAAAGGAGCTAGAGGAAAAACAGCAAATAGATCCTACACCCAGCAGAAGAAGACAGTTAATAAAGATTCAAGCAGAACTCAACGAAATTGAGACCATAAGAACTGTGGAAGAGATCAACAAAACCAGGAGTTTGTTCTTTGGAAGAATTAATAAGATAGATAAATAATTAGCCAGCCTTATTAAAAAGAAGAGAGAAGACTCAAATTAATAAAATCATGAATGAGAAAGCAGAGATCACTACCAACACCAAGGAAATACAAACGATTTTAAAAACATATGAACAGCTATATGCCAGTAAATTAGGCAATCTAGGAGAAATGGACGCATTTCTGGAAAGCCACAAACTACCAAAACTGGAACAGGAAGACAGAGAAAACCTGAACAGGCCAATAACCAGAGAGGAAATTGAAGCAGTCATCAAAAACCTCCCAAGATACAAAAGTCCAGGGCCAGATGGCTTCCATCAAACGTTTAAAGAAGAAACCATACCCATTCTACTAAAGCTGTTCGGAAAGATAGAAAGAGATGGAGTACTTCCAAATTCGTTCTATGAGGCCAGCATCACCTTAATTCCAAAACCAGACAAAGACCCCACCAAAAAGGAGAATTATAGAACAATATCCCTGATGAACATGGATGCAAAAATTCTCAACAAGATACTGGCCAATAGGATCCAACAGTACATTAAGAAGATTACTCACCATGACCAAGTGGGATTTATCCCCGGGATGCAAGGCTGGTTCAACACTCGTAAAACAATGTGATTCATCATATCAGCAAGAGAAAAAAGAAGAACCATATGATCCTCTCAATAGATGCAGGGAAAGCATCTGACACAATACAGTATCCATCCTGATCAAAACTATTCAGGGTGTAGGGATAGAGGGAACATTCCTTTTTTTTTTAATAAAATAATTTTTTATTGGTGTTCAATTTACCAACATACAGAATAACACCCAGTGCTCATCCTGTCTAGTGTCCCCCTCAGTGCCTGTCACCCACTCACCCCCACCCCGCGCACTCCTCCCCTTCCACCACCCCTAGTTCGTTTCCCAGAGTTAGCAGTCTTTATGTTGTCTCCCTTTCTGATATTTCCCACACATTTCTTCTCCCTTCCCCTCTATTTCCTTTCACTAATATTTATTCCCCAAATGAATGAGACCATATAATGTTTGTCCTTCTCCGATTGACTTACTTCACTCAGCATAATACCCTCCAGTTCCATCCACGTTGAAGCAAATGGTCGGTATTTGTCGTTTCTAATGGCTGAGTAATAGTCCATTGTATACATAAACCACATCTTCTTTATCCATTCATCTTTCGATGGACACCGAGGCTCCTTCCACAGTTTGGCTATTGTGGACATTGCTGCTAGAAACATCGGGGTGCAGGTGTCCCGGCATTTCATTGCATCTGAATCTTTGGGGTAAATCCTCAACAGTGCAATTGCTGGGTCGTAGGGCAGGTCTATTTTTAACTCTTTGAGGAACCTCCACACAGTTTTCCAGAGTGGCTGCACCAGTTCACATTCCCACCAACAGAGTAAGAGGGTTCCCTTTTCTCCACATCCTCTCCAAAATTTGTTGTCCCTGCCTTGTTAATGTTCCCCATTCTCACTGGTGTGAGGTGGTATCTCATTGTGGTTTTGATTTGTATTTCCCTGATGGCAAGTGATGCAGAGCATTTTCTCATATGCATGTTGGCCATGTCTATGTCTTCCTCTGTGAGATTTCTCTTCATGTCTTTTTCCCATTTCATGATTGGATTGTTTGTTTATTTGGTGTTGAGTTTAAGAAGTTCTTTATAGATCTTAGAAACTAGCCCTTTATATGATAGGACATTTGCAAATATCTTCTCCCATTCTGTAGGTTGTCTTTGAGTTTGGTTGACTGTATCCTTTGCTGCGCAAAAGCTTCTTATCTTGATGAAGTCCCAATAGTTCATTTTTGCTTTTGTTACTTTTGCCTTCATGGATGTATCTTGCAAGAAGTTACTGTGGCCAGGTTCAAAAATGGTGTTGCCTGTGTTCTCCTCTAGGATTTTGATGGACTCTTGTCTCACATTTAGATCTTTCATCCATTTTGAGTTTATCTTTGTGTATGGTGCAAGGGAGTGGTCTAGTTTCATTCTTCTGCATGTGGATGTCCAATTTCCCCAGCACCATTTATTGAAGAGACTGTCTTATTTCCAATGGATGGTCTTTCCTCCTTTATCGAATATTAGTTGACCATAAAGTTCAGGGTCCACTTCTGGGTTCTCTATTCTGTTCCATTGATCTATGTGTCTGTTTTTGTGCCAGTACCACACTGTCTTGATGACCACAGCTTTGTAGTACAACCTGAAATCTGGCATTGTGATGCCCCCAGCTATGGTTTTCTTTTTTAATATTCCCCTGACTATTCAGGGTCTTTTTTGATTCCACACAAATCTTAAAATAATTTGTTCTAACTCTCTGAAGAAAGTCCATGGTATTTTGATAGGGAATACATTAAACGTGTACATTGCCCTGGGTAACATTGACATTTTCACAATATTAATTCTGCCAATCCATGAGCATGGAATATTTTTCCATCTCTTTGTGTCTTCTTCAATTTCTTTCAGAAGTGTTCTATAGTTTTTAGGGTATAGAACTTCTACGTCTTTGGTTAGGTTTTTTTCCTAGGTATCTTATGCTTTTGGGTGCAATTGTAAATGGGACTGACTCCTTAATTTCTGTTTCTTCAGTCTCATTGTTAGTGTATAGCAATGGCATTGATTTCAGGGCATTGATTTTGTATCCTGCCACGCTACCAAATTGCTTATGAGTTCTAGCAATCTTGGGGTGGAGGCTTTTGGGTTTTCTATGTAGAGTATCATGTCATCGGCAAAGAGGGAGAGTTTGACTTCTTCTTTGCCAATTTGAATAACTTTAATGTCTTTTTGTTGTCTGATTGCTGAGGGTAGGACTTCCAGTACTATGTTGAACAGCAGTGGTGAGAGTGGACATCCCTGTCTTGTTCCTGATCTTAGGGGAAAGGCTTCCAGTGTTTCCCCATTGAGAATGATATTTGCTATGGTCTTTTCATAGAGGGCTTTTAAGATGTTGAGGAATGTTCCCTCTATCCCTACACTCTGGAGAGTTTTGATCAGGAATGGATGCTGTATTTTGTCTAATGCTTTCTCTGCATCCAATGAGAGGATCATATGGTTCTTGGTTTTTCTCTTGCTGATATGATGAATCACATTGATTGTTTTACGAGTGTTGAACCAGCCTTGTGTCCCGGAGATAAATCCTACTTGGTCATGGTGAATAATTTTCTTTTTTTTTTTAATTTTCTTAATGTACTGTTGGATCCTATTGGCTAGTATCTTGTTGAGAATTTTTGCATCCATGTTCATCAGGGATATTAGTCTGTAATTCTCCTTTTTGGTGGGGTCTTTGTCTGGTTTTGGAATTAAGGTGATGCTGGACTCATAGAACGAATTTGGAAATGCTCCATCTCTTTCTATCTTTCCAAACAGCTTTAGTAGAATAGGCATGATTTCTTCTTTAAACGTTTGCTAGAATTCCGCTGGGAAGCCATCTGGCCCTGGACTCTTGTGTCTTGGGAGGTTTCTGATGACTGCTTCAATTTTCTCCCTGGTTATTGGCCTGTTCAGGTTTTCTATTTCTTCCTGTTCCAGTTTTGGTAGTTTCTGGCTTTCCAGGAATGCATCCATTTCTTCTAGATTGCCTAATTTATTGGCGTATAGCTGTTCATAATATTTTTTTAAAATCGTTTGTATTTCCTTGGTGTTGGTAGTGATCTCTCCTTTCTCATTCATAATTTATTAATTTGAGTCTTCTCTCTCTTCTTTTTAATAAGGCTGGCTAATGGTTTATCTATCTTATTAATTCTTTCAAAGAACCAACTCCTGGTTCTGTTGATCTGTTCCACAGTTCTTCTGGTCTCGATTATTTGAGTTCTGCTCGAATTTTAATTAACTCTCTTCTTCTGCTGGGCGTAGGGTCCATCTCCTGTTTTTTCTCTAGCTCTTTTATGTGTAAGGTTAGCTTTTGTATTTGAGTTCTTTCCAGTTTTTGAATGGCTGCTTGTATTGCGATGTATTTCCCCCTTAGTACTGCTTTTGCTGCATCCCAAAGATTTTGAACAGTTGTATCTTCATTCTCATTAGTTTCCATGAATCTTTTTAATTCTTCCTTAATTTCCTGGTTGACCCTTTCATCTTTTAGCAGGATGGTCCTTAACCTCCACGTGTTTGAGGTCCTTCCAAACTTCTTGTTGTGATTTAGTTCTAATTTCAAGGCATTATGGTCTGAGAATATGCAGGGGACGATCCCAATCTTTTGGTATCAGTTCAGACCCGATTTGTGACCCAGTATGTGGTCTATTCTGGAGAAAGTTCCATGTGCACTTGAGAAGAATGTGTATTCAGTTGAGTTTGGATGTAAAGTTCTGTAGATATCTGTGAAATCCATCTGGTCCAGTGTATCATTTAAAGCTCTCGTTTCTTTGGAGATGTTATGCTTAGAAGACCTATAGAGGGTAGAAAGAGCTAGATTGAAGTCACCAATTATAAGTGTATTATTATCTAATTATTTCTTCACTTTGGTTATTAATTGGTTTAAATATTTGGCAGCTCCCACATTCGGGGCATATATATTGAGGATTGTTAAGTCCTCTTTTTGGATAGATCCTTTAAGTATGAGATAGTGCCCCTCTTCATCTCTCACTACAGTCTTCGGGGTAAATTTTAGTTTATCTGATATAAGAATGGCTACCCCTGCTTTCTTTTGAGGGCCATTTGAATGGTAAATGGTTCTCCAACCTTTTATTTTCAGGTTGTAGGTGTCCTTCTGTCTAAAATGAGTCTCTTGTAGACAGCAAATAGATGGGTCCTGCCTATTTATCCAGTCTGAAACCCTGCACCTTTTGATGGAGTCATTAAGCCCGTTCACATTCAGAGTTACTATTGAAAGATATGAGTTTAGTGTCATCATGATATCTATTCAGTCCTTGTTTTTGTGGATTGTTCCACTGAACTTCTTCTTAAAGGGGAATTTTAAGAGTCCCCCTTAAAATTTCTTGCAGAGCTAGTTTGGAGGTCACATATTCTTTTAGTTCCTGCCTGTCTTGGAAGCTCTTTATCTCTCCTTCCATTTTGAATGAGAGCCTTGCTGGATAAAGTATTCTTGGTTGCATGTTCTTTTCATTTAGGACCCTGAATATATCGTGCCAGCCCTTTCTGGCCTGCCAGGTCTCTGTGGAGAGGTCTGCTGTTACCCTAATACTCCTCCCCATAAAAGTCAGAGATTTCTTGTCTCTTGCTGCTTTAAGGATTTTCTCTTTATCTTTGGAATTTGCAAGCTTCACTATTAAATGTCGAGGTGTTGAATGGTTTTTATTGATTTTAGGGAGGGATCTCTCTATTTCCTGGATCTGAATGCCTGTTTCCCTTCCCAGATTAGGAAAGTTTTCAGCTAGGATTTGTTCAAATACATATTATGGCCCTCTGGCCCTTTCGGCGCCCTCAGGAACCCCAATTAAACGTAGGTTTTTCTTCCTCAGGCTGTCATTTATTTCCCTTAATCTGTCTTCATGGTCTTTTAATTGTGTGTCTCTTTTTTCCTCAGTTTCCCTCTTTGCCATCAACTTGTCTTCTATGTCACTCACTCATTCTTCCACCTCGTTAACCCTCGTCGTTAGGACTTCTAGTTTGGATTGCATCTCATTCAATTGATTTTTAATTTCTGCCTGATTGGATCTAAATTCTGCTGCCATGAAGTCTCTTCAGTCCTTTATGCTTTTTTTCTGGAGCCACCAGTAGCTGTATAATAGTGCTTCTGAATTGGCTTTCTGACATTGAATTGTAATCCAGATTTTGTAACTCTGTGTGAGAGAGGACTGTTTGATTCTTTCTTTTGAGGTGATGTTTTCCTTCTAGTCATTTTGCTCAGTGCAGAGTGGCCAAAAACAAGTTGTATTGGTAAAAGGAGAAAAAGAGAGAGAGAGAAGGAAAGACAAGCGAAAAAGAAAAAAGAAAAAAGGAAGATAAAAGGAAAAAAGAGAAGAAAAAGAGAAAGAAAAAGAAAGGTGGAAAAAATGGGGGAAGCAGTAAGAAATCAAAAAGAAAAAAACAAGAAAAGAAAAAAACACGGGGGAGTATCTTGTGCTTTTGTATACTTTAAGTCCCTTGACTTCCCCTGGAACTTGTCCGGCTAGCTGGTCTTCTGGGGGAGGGGCCTCTTCTGCTGATTTTCAGGTGTTAGCACTTGGGGGAGCTGCTCAGCCCCTGCCTGGTGCAGGGCTCAGTGGGGGTTGTATACCCCGTGAAGCCGCAGGAGGAACAACCGCAGTGGCTGCGGCAGCTCTGGAGCCCTGGAGTCAGCTCCCGCAGTAACTACAGAGCTCTCCGTCTGCAGGGCCTAGAGGCTCCAGGGCGGGGCCGCTGATCTGCTCAGCTCAGGGCAGGAGCTTCCTTGCTGTCCTGGGCCCTCCCGGCCTCTGCCTGTCCCGCGGGGAGGCCGGATCCGGGCTGTCTGGCTCGAACTGCTCCGGAGCCTGCACTGTTGGATTCGGGCTCCTGCCACATAGCCCCCTGCGGAGCCGCCCCCGAGCCCCCCAGCTGCTCCCGCCCCGCAGCCCCCTCCGTGGAGCCGCCGCCCGAGCCCCCCCCGAGCTGCTCCGGGTCCCACCGTGCACACTGCAGCCCTTAGGGAGCTCGGCACACTCCCCCGGGGCGCAGGTGTCTGTTAGTGTCCCCGGGAGCACGAGGGCATCCCCGCCCTCCTGGGTCCTGCTCCAACTCCCTGCGCCCCTTTCCGCCCGGGAAGGTTGGTGCAGCTCTTGTTTCTCCGGACGGGGTTCTCCTGTCCTGGGGGCATTCGCCCCAGCCTCAGCCCAGCTCCTGGGGGGCCCCTCCCCCTTAGAGGCCTTTTGTTTCTTTATTTCTGATTCCCCGTCTTCCTACCTTGATAGAAGCGCGAACTCTTCTCACTGTAGCGTTTTAGCTGTTCTCTCTTTAAATCTCAGGCCGAATTCGT